>NW_023494805.1:20728724-21944061 GCF_904425465.1 Colossoma macropomum | reverse complement strand
ACCAAACAGACATATGTCCTCACCGAATTATTGAGAAACAAAAAAGCTATGCCTAGCTAAGTCGGCTAGAAAATGAAAAGACTAATAACTCCACGCATCACAGGGCAGGTCACTTGAATTGTCTTGGGTGACAAAAAAACTACTTAATCTACTGGTTTGCAAAATGTTGAAAAAGAACTGCTAGACATCAGAATACTTTCTGTGTTCACAGATGATGAACTAGCCTGAAAACGCAGTGGGGTAAGGTGAGCCATGTATTGTGTGTGTGTGTGTGTGTGTGTGTGTGTGTGTGTGTGTGTGTGTTTGTATTATTTATCTATAGGGCAATAGGGCTACGCGTAAAAGATGATCATCGCCATGTTGGAAAAATAACGGACAGAACTAGAGGGGACTAGCTGACTGTTAATTCTCTCTGCTACGTTCTATAATGCTAGCTTTACATACCACATAGCTCTTCCCTCTTCCCTCTGTTTATTTTACTTTACCTTAAGTTTAGCTTGAGTGCATGAACCGAAAATGAATGCCGACGTGCTTTAGAACTTATACTTGCTTCAGTGTGACTCGATGCGGTAAAAGAGCAGGCTAAAGTGACTGGGCATTACCCTAAAGAAGCTAGCACCAGCCCAGGAGAGAAAGATCCTCTTATCCTCGTTTTTGCGGGAAAGGCAGGTTCAGAAAAAGGTAACAAGTAATATCAAATAATAGATACACATAATGTTTTATTCACTGTTACTGTTGAAACAGCTGAGAACAGTCTGGTTCTGGAAACAAAAATCCCATTCATAATCACCATAGGGAATTAGATTTTTATCAAGCCAATGTAGACTTGTGAGCTAAGAGATTGTGAGATGATGATATGCTCCAATTAAAGCCAGGAATCAGTCCGGTTTCAGCTTCGTTTCCGAAAAATCGCGTTTTATTCCCTTATTTCTCGTAAACAAATACATTACCCATACGTCATAAAGAGAGCTCCACCAATCAGAGACATCGCTGTTACCATGGCGATTTAAACAGTGTGGTTTAGCGCCAGAAAAGCAGGAAGCACAGCGGCGTCTGTCAAGCGATCAGCAGCAGCGCGGTTTCACTGTCGGGTGTGATGAGTTTTTTAGGGATACAGAGGCGAAGAGAGCTCAGACTGAAAATCAGAGTCCGGCCGTGTAGTGGAGCGTAGTTTGTGTGAGGGGGGCGGGTGGTCGGTTCTGTCAGAGTTAGAAAGACAGGGCAGTACAGGGCTGTGGAGGGACAAACATTATGAACTCCACACAGATCAACAAAAATCCCCTTTACTCCACACATTAAGGCAGCATCAAACTTTCTCCACCCTTCAGGCTCCCTTTCAGTGATTATACTACCCTGGTCCTGGAGCCTCCCCTGCTCCCTTCGTGTTTTCCCTACTCTCTGCACTCCTGATCCCAACTAGTCATCTCATTAACAAAACTTTCCTTTGTTGAAGTGGGTGATTTAGAGCAGGGAAAACATTCAAATGTGCAGAGCAGTGGTTCTCCAGAGGATTGTTGAATATCACAGCATATGGTATTTTGCCCGGATGTGGGCCGATCTAATAAATACTGGTATGCGGCACTTGGCCCGAATGTGAGCCGAGCATGTGGGCCAGAATGGGGCCTAGATTCAAACTGAGTCTGGGCCGATGAGATTCATGCTTGGTATGCGGCATTTGGGCCAGAAGTGGTCCGACTGATGTTTGCTAGCTGGGATACAGGATAATTTATGGCGGAAATGACTGCTAATAAACAATATATTGAGATCACGTTGAGACAATGCTGCATAGTGTTTCCAGCCTTTCTAAAGCGTGTGAGCGCTTGTGGAGTGCTGGAAACGCCTTTTCAGTATACAGAAGCGCCTAAATCATGACTTCATTATTGTACAGGTGTAGTCACCCAAGTTAAAGTAGTCATATATTTTATCAAGAAAATGTGATTTTCTGTCTGTTCCCACACATATACATGATATTTTATGACACAAAAATCTGTTTGTAATCATCATAATGAGTTCACGTTGAGACAATACTGCATAGCGTTTCCGGCAGTTCTAAAGCGTTTGAGCGCTTGTAGAGTGCTGCAAACGCCTTTTCAGTCTGGAGAAGCGCCTAAATCTCAGACTTCATCATTGGACAGGTGTAGTCACTAAAGTTAAAGTAGTCACATTTTTTCTTAAGATAAAGTGATTTCCTGTGTGTTCCCACACATACACATGATATTTTATTTCAGAAATTTCTGTTTGTAATCATTTAAATGATTTCACGTTACGACAATACTGTATAGCGTTTCCAGCCTTTCTAAAGCGTCTGAGCGCTTGTGGAGTGCTTGTGGAGTGCTGCAAACGCCTTTTCAGTGTGGAGAAGCGCCTAAATCTCAAACTTGATGATTGGACAGGTGTTGTCACCCAAGTTAAAGTAGTCATACATTTTCTCAAGAAAAAGTGATTTCCTGTCTGTTCTCACACATATAAAGAATATTTCATGGCAGAAATGTCTGTCTGTAGTCATAATAGTGTCTTCACGTTAGGAGAATACTGCATAGCGCTTCTTGCTTTTCTAAAGCGTTTGAGCGTTTGAGGAGTGCAGTAGCCTCGTTCTCCGTGTAAATCAACGCCTAAAACTACTATTGCATGATTGTACAGGTTTGCTCACCCTTGTAAAGGCCTCTGGACCTGTATTTAGAGTGCATGTCCCGTCTTACTCTATCAAATAAAATGGCTCATACTGGGTATTGGCTTTAAGATTTCATTGCAATTTCTTTTTTTCCTTTTCCTTAGTTCCGAAGTGCAGTTATAAGACCTTGGGCTTTGGTCTCCAAATTGCCATTCAAACATTACAGTTCCTTTTCTAAGAGATTGGGTCTTGGACTTATTCTATGAGAGGTTGTGTAGGTGATATTATTCTGGGACCTGGCCTCAGAGCTTTTAATCCAAATTTTAAGCTTTTGAGTCCAAATGGCTGGCTCATACTACAGGAAATTTTCCAGGGTGTTAGGTCTTTCAAGTCAACATTATTGTTACTGACTTAAAGTTTGGTTTATCGAGCAGAGCCTTAGGAAACATGTTCTAGACATTAATCTTTCTTAGCTAAATGAAACATGCCTGAGAACAAGACCCTGGGAATGTTTGCAACATTCTGAGGTGTTTTATGTTCACGAGAGGACACTCGGCCTCGGCCTCAGAACTTCCGTTCCAAAATTGATTCTTTGCAGTCTCAATGGCTTGGTCTTTGTTAGCAGATTCTTGTCTGGGTTTCAGAGCTGCATTCACATGGCTCATACTGGGTATTGGCTTTGAGATTTCATTGCAATTTCTTTTTGTCCTTGGCCTCAGGTCCGATGTGCAGTTATAAGACCCTGGGCTTGGTCTCCAAATTACCATTCATATATTATAGTTCCTTTTCTATGACACTGAGTCTTGGTCTTATTCTAAAGAATTTTGTGTAGGTAATGTGATTCTAGGACATGGTCTCAGAGCTCTTATTCTAAATTTTATTTTTTAGAGTCCAAATTGCTGGCTCATACTACTGGAACTTTGCATGGGTGTTAGGTCTTTCATGTCAACATTATTGTCCCTGTCTTAAGGTTTGGTTTATTGTTAGTGGACTATGGACCAAAGCCTTAGAACACCAACTCTAGACTTCAATATTTCATAGCTATATGAAACAAGCTTGAGAACAAGACCCTGGGCCTGGGCCTCAGAGAACCAAAAAAATTATTTGCTGCCATTCTAAGGATTTTATTTCGGGTTAGATGATGTTAGGCCTTGGCTGCTGTTCAAATTTTTACTCTTTAGACACTAAATATCTGGGTCATGGGTACTTGTTTTCTTGGGCTTTAGTAATTTCATCGCAATTTCTTATGAGCTGTGGAGACTAATGAGAGATTATAATTATTAAATTCTCTTTCTGTCAGTGTTAGTTTTAGTTCCTGGGCTTTTGGCCTTTGCCTCAGAATCATGCCTCAGATTTCATTATGTTGAGGCAATTAGGGCTGGGAAACCTTGGCCTGGGCCCTAGGTCTAACCTATTTTTTTTTGCTGTATTCTAAGGTCTTTCATGGTTGCAGCTGGACCCTGAGCCTAGGCCTCAGAACTTCCCTCTCAAATTTTCATCTTTCCAGTCTCAATGGCTTGGTATTTGGTAGCAGATCTTTGCCTGGGATTCAGAGCTGCATTCTGAATTTCTTTCACGTATGATTGTGGAGTGTTGGAAACGCCTGTTCATTGTAATGAAACGCCTAAAAACCATGACTTCATGATTGTACAGGTGTAGTAACTAAAGTTAAAGTGGTCATATATTTTATGACGAAAATGTGATTTTCTGTCTGTTCCCACACATATACATGATATTTTATGGCAGAAAAATCTGTTTGTAATCATCATAATGAGTTCACGTTAAGAGAGTACTGCATAGCATTTCTAGCCTTTCTCAAGCCTCGGAGCGCTTGTCGAGTGCTGGAAACGGTTTTTCAGTGTGAAGAAGCGTCTTAATTCACGACTTCATTATTGTACAGATGTAGACACCCAAGTAGTCATATATTTTCTCAAGAAAAAGAGATTTCCTCTCTGTTCGCACACATATAAAGAATATTTCATGGCAGAAATGTCTGTTTGTTATCATTATAATAAGTTCACGTTAATGCAATATTGCATACATACTCTAGGCTTTCTAAGGCGTCTGAGCGCTTGTGGAGTGCTGGAAACGGTTTTTCAGTGTGAAGAAGCGCCTTAATTCAAGACTTCATTATTGTATAGTTGTAGTCACCCAAGGTAAAGTAGTCATATATTTTGTGAAGAAAAAGTGATTTCCTCCCTTTGCCCACCCAAATAAAAGATATTTTATCGCAGAAATATCTGTTTGTAATCATCATAATAAGTTCACGTTGAGACAATACTGCATAGCGTGTCCAGCCTTTTTTAAAGGTCTGAGCGCTTGTGGAGTGCTGGAAACGCCTTTTCAGTGTGAAGAAGCGCCTAAATCCCAGACTTCATGATTGGACAGGTATAGTCACCAACGTTAAAGTAGTCATATTTTTTTTCTTGAGAAAAAGTGATTTTCTGTCTGTTCCCAGACATGTTCATGATATCTTTTGGCAAAAATGTCTGTTTGGAATCATTGCAATGACTTGACGTTCAGACAAAAGTGCATAGTCTTTCTAGCCTTTAAGCGCCTATATTCAAGACTTAATGATTGGACGGGTGTAGTAACCCAAGTTAAAGTAGTCATATATTTTGTCAAGTAAAAGTGATTTCCTTTCTGGGCCCCACATATAAAGTATTTTTCATGACAGAAATGTCTGTTTGTCAACATTATAATGAGTTCACGTATTGCACAGTATTGCACAGTGATCTGCATAACTACTGTCGGCTGTCTAAAGCGTCTGAGCGCTTGTGGAGTTCGGGAAACGCCTTTTCAGTGTGAATAATGTCCTTAATCCCAGACTTCATGATTGTACAGATTTAGTCACCAAAGTTAGTCATATTTTTTCTTTGGAAAAAGTGATTTCCTGTCTGTTCCCATACATATACATGATATTGTATGGCAGAAATGTCTGTTTGAAATGATTTCACGTTAAGACAATACTGCATAGCGTTTCCAGCCTTTCTAAAGCGTTTGAGCGCTTGTGGAGTGCTGCAAACGCCTTTTCAGTGTGGAGAAGCGCCTAAATCTCAAACTTTATGATTGGACAGGTGTAGTCACCCAAGTTAAAGTAGTCATATATTTTCTCAAGAAAAAGTGATTTCCTGTCTGTTCCCACACATATACATGAAATTTCATGGCAGAAACATCTGTTTGTAATCATTATAATGAGTTCACGTTGAGACAGTACTGCATAGCTTTTCCAGCCTTTCTAAAGCGTCTGAGCGCTTGTAGATCGCTGCAAACGCCTTTTCAGTGTGAAGAAGCGCCTAAATCCCAGACTTCATGATCATGTTTTTTTCATGATCAAAGTCATGTTTATTCTTAAGAAAAAGTGATTTCCTGTCTGTTCCCACACATATACATGATATTTCATGGCAGAAATATCTGTTTGTAATCATTATAATGAGATCACGTTCAGACAATACTGCAAAGCGTTTCCAGCCTTTCTAAAGCATTTTAGCGCTTGTGGATTGCTGCACACACATTTTCAGTGTGAAGAAGCGCCTATATTTAAGAATTCATGATTGGACGGGTGTAGTTACCAAAGTTAAAGTAGTCATATATTTTCTCTAGAAAAAGTGATTTCCTCTCTGTTCCCACACATAATCATGATTTTTTTTGGAAGAAATGTCTGTTTGTAGTCATTGCAATGAGTTCACGTTAAGACAATACTGCATAGCTATTCTAACCTTTATTACGCCTCGGAGCCCTTGTGGAGTGCTGGAAACGCCTTTTCAGTGTGAAGAAGCGCCTAAATCCCAGGCCTCACAGGTGTAGTCACAACAGTTAAAGTACTCGTATTTATCCTTAAGAAAAAGTGATTTCCTGTCTGTTCTCACACATATTCAGGATAATTTATGGCAGAAATGACTGCTATTAAACAATGTGATGAGTTCACGTTGAGAAAATACTGCATAATGTTTCCAGCCTTTCTAAAGCGTGTGAGCGCTTGGGGAGAGCTGGAAACGCCTTTTCAGTTTGAACAGCGCCTAAATCCACGACTTCATGATTGTACAGGTGTAGTCACCCAGCTTAAAATAGTCATATATTTTCTCAATAAAAAGTGATTTATTCTCTGTTCCATCACATATAAAGGGTTTTAAAGGCAGAAATGTCTGTTTAAAATCATTACGGTGTCCACTTTGACAGAATACTGAATAGCTCTCCAGGCTTTTCCAAAGCATTTGAGCACTTGAGTCCTGCGGTAATCGCATTTTCAGTGTAAACAAACGCAGAAAACTACGTTTTCATGATTGTATAGATTTGGTCAGCCATGTTAAATCTCTAGCGTTATTTCTCTTGAAAAAGTGAGTTTACGGTCTGTTTCATGTCATATAAAGGGTGTTTCATTGCAGAAATGTTTTTTTTCGGATCATTATATAGAGCTTTCGTTACGAGAGTACTACAAAGCTTTTCTAGCCTTTCTAAAGTGCTGGAGCGCCTGTGGAGTTCTGGAAACGCCTTTTCAGTGTGAAGAAATACCTAAAACCATAACTTCATGACTTTACAGGTGTGATTTGACTGTACAGGTGTAATCCCAATGTAAAGCAGTCATATTTTTTCTTGAAAATAAATATGACTGCTTTACTCCATTCCAAACAAAGGATATTTCATGGCTGAATTGTCTGCTTACAATCCTTATAATGATGTATTAGAGAGGCTAGAAATGGGATGCAGAACTCTCTTAAGGTGAACATCTTAAGAGAGTTCTGCATCCCATTTCTAGCCTCTCTAATGCGTCTGAGCGCTTGGGGATTGCGGGAAACGTCTTTTTTTAGTGTGAAGAAGCGCCCACGACTTCGTGATTATACAGGTGTAGCCACCCAGGTTAAAGTAGTCATATTTTTTCTTAAGAAAAAAGTGATTTCCTGTCTGTTCTCACACATAAAAAGGATATTTCACGGCAGAAATGTCTGTTCATAAACATTATAATGAGTTCACGTTGACACAATACTGCACAGCGTTTCCAGCCTTTCTAAGGCGTCTGAGCGCTTGTGGAGTGCTGCAAACGCCTTTTCAGCGTGAAGAAACGCCTAAATCCACGACTTCATGATTGCACAGGTATAGTCACCCAAGTTAAAGTAGTCATATATTTTTTTAGGAAAATGTGATTTCCTGTCTGTTCCCACACAGATAAAGGATATTTATTTGCAGAAATGTCTATTTATAAACATGATAATGAGTTCACTTTAAGACAATACTGCATAGCATTTCAAACCTTTCTAAGGCACCTGAGCGCTTGTGGAGTGCTAGAAATGCTTTTTCAGTGTGACGAAGCGCCTACACGCACGACTTCATTATTGTACGGAGTTGTAACCCAAATTAATGTAGTCTAATGTTTTCTAAAGAAAATGTGATTTACTTTCTGTTCTTACACATATAGAGAATAATTTATGGCAAAAATGTCTTTTTATAATGTCTGAAGAGCCAGCTAGCCCTACGGATTTCTATTTTTGATGAAAAACAAGTAAATACAAAAGTTTAGGTAAAAAACAATTTCTTTTCACTGGGCAATATTTCGTAAGGTTTGATGTAGGAATACTCACAAGTAACTCAGTTGTTGGTAAAAATTTTCCATTCAACAGACAGAAGCCATCCTTGAATGAATCTACAAACTCACACAGCTGGACAGAGCTGACCTTAACAGCACTGCTTATATTCTAGAGGTTCTGACACCTGAGGTTTAACCAATAAGATGCAATTAAAAATCAATTATATAAAAGTTACAAAAAATACATATTGTAACAATGGAAAAGTTTTTAATTGTTTGTTATATTATTGTTCAGCAAACAGTAAGTGACCAGACTTTTTTCTTCTTTGCAATTCAAAGATAACCATCTTGATCATAAAGAAGACAGAGGGCTTCCACAGGATCCACGCAGAAATAGCCTTTGTGACAAAAGGATATTTAGAGTAACGTTCAACCTTTCTTTAATTTCCCTTTTTTCATTTTTTTTAACCTAATCAAGATCAAGGACCAACAATCCTGATGTCTAGTTTTGGTACTGCCTAGGTTGTAAAGTGTTTATTTTGGCCTCTAATTTAAATATTAAGGCATTTTATTTGTTTTACTCATCTATTTTTTTTTACTCATTCTTGTTGTTTTCTTTGGATTTATTCATTCATCATTTACCATTTACTTTAACTCAAGATTCCAGCCTTGTAGCTTTGCCAGTTTTTTGTGTTTTTTCTTGCTCTAATAAACAAGATTAAATTTGTTAATTGGTTAGGGATTAAAATTATGCGTTTTCAAGACGTGAAAACAAAAATACGCTTAGAAGTGTGGCCCTTCAGGACTGGAATTGGAAAATTGATGATTTAATTTCTCATGGAAATTAATTTTTCAGGAAAAATGCTCTACTTGTTCAGCAAACATCCATGCAAAATGTCTTTCTGGAAGTCAAGAGGACAAGTGTCTTTTTTGCAAAGGTAGTGAATTTTGGAATCAGTGGGCCTTGTGCAACATTGTAGTATTGTTATTGTAATTTTTGAGATTTATTTTTTGGAGATGAAATCGTATGAGCACAACATCCACTTTGGGACACATTGATAACATCCCAAAGCAAATGACCTGCATAAACATGAATGGTGTACAGTCCTACCCACAATTATTGGCAACCCTGGTAAAGATTGGTTATGTAGAAATTCACCTTTTGGCGATTTTTTTTTCTCACACTGAAAAATGAGAACAATCCAACTTTTAATTTAAGTAAATTTATTCTGAGATAAAAAAAAGTCCTTCATCAACTGCATGTGCCACAATTATTGGCACCCCTGCGTTTAATACTTTGTACATCCCTTTGCCAATACAAACAATAAAACAACATTTCTCCTATAACATCTTATACATAGTACTATTGATTTTTTTTCTGATTGTTATGAAGAAAAGGACCATAACACATTGAAACAACATTAAACTAAGATAATACAATAGTTATCATAATTCTTAACTGAGAAAATACTTGTGGGTTTCTTTGGTCACTTGTGCAGCTATCTTACCGGTTTTCTCACCCTCAGTTTGGAGTGTGTCTCTGAAAAACTCTGATCTGTTTGGAGGGTAGTGTAGCCCTAACACTTCACCCATGGAGGGGTACCTCTATCTCAACAAGAATCACCCTACCCCTAGGCGTGAACATGCAAAATAGAGGGGTAGGGCTAAGTTGTAGGGGCAAGGGGTGAAATGGGATTGGGCCTAAATTGTATGTAAACTTATGACTTCAACTGTAAATATGAAAAAGGTCATGGATTACTGCTTGAAAGTTCTTAGACACTCTGATCAACTTCACAAAGCAAAATATAAATGAAAAAAAATGACCCAGTAACATTTTCTAAGTTGTATATGGTTTTGTTAAGAAAACTATTTTTTGGCAAGGGATTTTTGTGTCTTAGAATAAATCTACTTCTATTAAAGGTTGTTTTTTTTCTCATTTTTTCTGTGTGAGATTATGCTTAATTCACAAAAAGCTGAAATTGTGTATAACCCTTTTTACTCATCTTTATCAGGGTGCCAATAATTGTGGAGAAGTCTATGTGTTCATAAATGAGCGAGAATTGTAATGAAATATTATAAAAAGACAATTTGTTAGCATTAATAATATTCACTTACTAAATTTTGTATAAATAAATAAATAGTAGAATAACTCAAAACATGTTTAATCAGGATTCCAGTGTAATTATAAACCCTGAAGTGTGGGACACTTTCAAACTCTAAAAGTGTTTACAGTCATGAAATACATACAGTCCCTAGGTTTATATACAGCTCATCTTGACCCACCCTTGTACACCTAAAACAACACACATATGGGAAGAAATTGATGTTGTTATTCATTGAATGTTTGATGACTAATTTAAATATTTCATCTTTGAAATATTGCTTGTATTAGGGCAGAATAATGGAGACAACAGTACCAGATACCTCACAGGAATTCAGGGGGAAAACAGCACAGGGGAAAGCAACAGAGATGACACAGGAATTCAGGGAGAAGACAGCACAGAACACAACCAAGAAGACCAGACAAGTAAAAGTTTAAGTGCACCTTTAGATAAATACACTAACTTGCCAAAAGTTTGCAGACCTACTCATTCCACATGTAAATTTCAGTCTTCCAGTTTCTTTACCCCAACCAACGGGGCTGCACATTTTTATGCTCTTTATACATGCTCATGCTAAGCAATCTCTTTCTTAAAACAAATTGAAGATTCAATTTCCCTTGTTATTGAAATTTTTAATGCTATCAAACTTCTGTTATTGGAGCATTACACAAATGACAATTGTGTTGATCAGAGCCCTAAGTCTTGCAAAAATAGATTCATGCTGATGGTTTTAGGACAAGTCTTCTTTAATATAGACACAGTAATTAATTTTCATTCAACATAAAGCAGGTTATGTTTTTCCATTAAAAAAATCACAATTCTTTTTTTCCCCTTTACAGGGGGATTCCTGGTGGAAAGCGTTCTAAAAGTTTCAGACTTTCACCAGGTCAAGAGGTCAGGGAAAATATTTCACAAAAAAGGTTTGAAACAATAGTAAATCATGCTGTAGATCAGTTCGCCCTTTGAGATTTTTCATATTTTGGACAAATTGCATTTATTGGCATGGTTCAAGTCTTACTTCTGTGCTCCTGTGCACTGTAAGAGTTTGTACTATTAAGATTGTAAAATACCATTTTATAAAGCATCCCAGGCTGTTCAAGATGATCATTAATGTGTTGGTATTTTAGATACCTTGTCACTGCAGATGAACTGCGAAGGAGATGCTCCCTACCAGAGAGCTACTCTTCAAACATTGTAGTGGCTTATCTAAGAGAAGTTGAAGAGAAGTTGGCAGAGTTGGAGGTGAAGCCCTCAAAGTGCACAAAGTTATCTTCACAGTGATCCAAACTTTGTGAACGTAATAATGGAGTAGAAGTAGCAGTAACTACTATGGGAATACTGGCACCAGTAGCCTTGTTTTTGTGGTTTTGTATAATTAAATTAATCATCTTACTTCTCACTTCCAACTGGTCTTAATACAACATTAAGGTGTTATTTAAACTTCTGTAAAGGCATGCTTATGAAGTGGATATTCTAACTCTTGGGAACTTAACAGAATTTCTGAAACAGTTCTATATCAAAGAAAAAATAAGCAAGTTCACGTTATGCATGAAAGACTGACCACCATGGGTGTTCGGGTTGTACCAGAATAGCCTGGGGGTGTTATTAGCCCCTCAACTTATTGCTAGGTTGTTTAACACTACCCTGTTTTTGATTATTATATGTCTGCACACCACATCATGGTTTATTATTTACTTTTACTACATTTAGGTTTAACAGCATTACAAATAATTGTGTTACGTGCAATTACTACATTTTAGATGAATGCAGTGACCTGACTGGTGACTTAATGTATCTGGCAGCTGTCATGGAAACCCCCAAAGTTCTGTCATGGAAATCCTGACAGCAGAACAAATCACAAGTTTTGAATAAGCAAGACTTATTTATTTAGGAAATGAACGTGATACAGACCAGAGAGCGAAGAGATGAGAGCGCACGCTCTGAAGCGGTCTCTCTTACCTAGGGATTTTATACCCCAAACTGGGTGTTGGCTAGGTACCAACCAAATAAGGGAAGGTTTGACAGCTGCTGTTACCAGTCTTCAGCAGATTTCTGTTAATATAGCCATATAAGGTTGTAAGTATATGCAGCGTCTTCTGGTTATGCTGTACGTGCATGATCAGAAATGCCCTGATTAGAATATCTTATTAAAAGCAGAAGTATTAGGGGGGAAAAACAGATAACCAAGGTCAATTGCTATATGAGGACACATCCTGTTTTTGTTTCTAGGCAGCTATCAGTGAGAGGACAAGGTGTTTTGTCCATGACCTTTTGCCCATACATAGTCTTATACTCTGCAAGCAATAAAGCAAATACATTGAATTAATACAATTTCCATAACATTTTCCCTCTTTTGTCATGTAAATGATAACAAAACAGCGCATTAGTTCAAGATAGATGAGTAGGAATACTGTGCTAAGGCCATTTTTACGAGTATACAGCACTCTTATAATTCTGAGCTAAGCTATAGAGAGTAGGAAAAATGTTTATAGCATTCTTCTGATGGAAAGGAGCACATCTGCATCTTCTTCATCAGTGTCTGGCTCGGACGGAGGGTCCGGCACCCAGTCAGGTGTGGGGTATAGGTCTGGTGGATCCACATAGGGGTCGTGGCCACCTTCGTTAATAGCTGCCGTCATCTGATACATGTATCTCGAATCCTCCTTCGTGAGAGCAGTCTCAATTAGTCTTTCCAGAAGTCGAAACTAAAGGTGGTTATGTTTCCTTCCATAATGGTTAGAGTGTGGTCCTTTCCATGATTTAAGTCTGTTAGTATCAACATTAACAATGCGCTGAGCAACATATTTTGTCCTTTGAGCGTCTGCCTACTGCACACTTTTTGCACCTTAAACTGTGTCCGAATAGTCGACAGGCGATGTTTCTAGGAGGTAAATATGGTTCTGGCATGTAGGGGTGAGCTTTTACCCTTCTTGATGTATTTTGGTGCTCGGAGTGCGGGCACACCCAGTCAGCACTCGTCCCACCTCAACAGGGATCCAGCACACCCTCGCTACCGCTGGAATGCGTCTTCAGTGAACAGATGTGGTGGATTATTTGTCCACTGGGCACCTCCTATATTCCCTTGTACTCGTAGTTAATTATCTGACTGTCTGGTGAGGAAAGCAGGCGCCTGGTCATGCGGTCTCTGATCTCCCCAGTCAGAGCCTTCGCTGGGGTTTCTATCAGCCTATCAGTTATGTTGGCAGCTGGGCAAAGGAGCTCGGATCTGGAAAACACCCACGTCCACTGATCGAGTGACATCTAGGAGGCTGAGGATTCCAGCTCTGGTACTCGTCTGCAGTGACTAGCATACACCCACATAGTCCTTCCATCCACCATCATCGCTAATTAGGTTGTCAGAAGAGCTTTGGAACGGTCCTTGCCACCATGATTTATTCTATTTGGCTTGTCGGAAGTCCTTCACTACCACCCAGTCTCCTGGTTTCAGGTCATGTAGGGGTTGTGTGGTTTGGGAAGTGCAGCTTTCACCTGTTTATGAATAGAGTTTAGAGTAGAAGACAAGGATGCACAATAAGACAACATTAGTTAATCACACATGCTTGCATTTGGAATGGGGTTCCCCAGGGGTTTCACCCCAGTATTGGGAGGTCTTCATAAAAGGATCTCAAATGGGTTCAATTGATATTTAGGTCTTTCTCTCATTCACGTTTGAGTCAGCGCAATTGGCAGAACCTTTGTCCACGCCATAGCTTTTTTTGCACAGCACTTAATTTAGTTTTCAGGGCAGCATTGTATTTGGCACAAATCATGCATCTATTACAAAAATTTTATGAGTAATTAGAGAACCCTTTTGTGAACCAATGTTTCGTTATTGCTGCTACCATACCCCCTTTTGACTCATGGTCCTTCCCATGCATCAACTTAGCAAAGTAAGGAAACATGCATTTGGGTAGGCATGGGCAGCCCTCAGGGCACATCCATGCGCCTTCCTTCTGAACCCAGTCTGCTTTCTTCCAAGCTGCCCGTTCCTCTGCTGTAGAATGTTTTTGCAGCTCGGTGACCTATAAAGAAGGAGTTTGTGGTAAAACGTCAGAATACATCGCAAACGTTTCTTGGGTCTGAGCAGCTCATTTTGCTGCTACATCGGCTCTTGCATTTACTATGGGAACAGGGTCTGTTTTACGTGTGTGAGCGTCACATTTGCAAACAGAGATTTGTTTTGGAAGTTGGATAGCGTCCAGGAGAGACGAAACAAGGCAGTGGTGTGAAATATGTGTGCCTGAGCTAGTCAGGGAGTTTCTCTTTTTCCAAATTGTGCCAAAATTGTGGGTGACTCACTTTCTGGGACAGAGTTGCCCTAGGCATATGTGTAGGCTTCAATAAGTGCCTTAAGCTCTGCTGCTTGTGCAGATAAGTTGCTTGGTATGGCAACCGACACGACTGTATCGTGATCTGTTACTACTGCAAACACTACTTTATTTTTGCCTGTTTCGGGGTCTCTAGACACTGATCCATCTATATACAGGATAAGATCTGGATTATGCGGGGGCATCCTTCAGGTCCACCCTAGGAGTATAAAGGTTGTTAGTTAGTGCCACACAGTCATGTGGTTCTCCGTCCTGTTCTGTGGGGAGAAGAGAGGCAGGGTTAAGAGTTGTACATCTCTTAATTGTGATGTTCGGCATATCAAGCAGCACAGTGTTGTACCTTAACCACCTCTGTGTGGACAGATGTGACACTCTCTGTTCCGTAAGAAGCATGGAGACTGCATGTGGCACCAGCAAAGTAAGATCTGAATATCCTAACAGCTCTCGGGAGGTGGTGACCGCCTTTTCCGCAGCTGCTACCGCCCTGAGACATGGGGGCAGGCCTGCTGCTACTCGGTCTAATTTGCTAGAGCAATAAGCCACTGGTCTCAGCCTGTCCCCATGTGTCTGCAACAATGCAGAGAGCATACATCCACTTTTCTCATCCACAGCTACAAATAGCTTGGTTAATTTGGGTAGACCCAAAGTGGGAGTGGTTTGCAAGACCTTTGTCATGTTCTCAAATGCTTCATCAGCTTCTGGGGTCCACTGGACCTTTGAGGAAGCTGTAAGGTTTGGGGCATGCGCAATCTCTCTAATTGGTGCCTCCAGGAGGGAGTAGTTTGGAATGAATGTTCTACAATATGAGCACATGCCTAAAAATGAGAGTACCTGTTTCTTGGTACAAGGTTTTGGAATTTTTTGAATAGCAGAAACTCTGTCCATAGACAGTTTCTTCCCTTCTGCTGAGATGTCATGTCCTAGGAACCTGTCTGATCTTTGGGTGAACTGCAGTTTAGAAAGGCTAGCTTTGTGGCCCTCTTTAGCGAGGTGTTGCAACAATGCCACAGTATCTCGCTCGCACTGTTCTCTAGTTGGCGCACAGATCATCAAATCTACGTACTGCGAAAGTGCGGTTCCAGGCGTTAAGGATAGTGAATCTAGGCTGTGTTTGAGTGCCATATTATAAATGGTGGGGCTTTTGCAACATCCTTGGCACAGCTGTATAAATGTATATAGTTTCCCGTCAAACATAAAGGCGAACCAAAATTGGTTATCTTTGTGGAGGGGAACACTGAAAAATACATTGGCCACACTGACTACCGAAAACCATTGGCTATCCCCAGGAACTTGACTCAGAATTGTGTATGGATTTGGTACGTCTGAGGCTCTTTGTACCATAGCTGAATTTACCGCCTGCAGGTCTTGTACAAACCTACACTCATCGGTTTGAGGGGGTTTTTGGGCCTTTTACCAATTACGCCTGCTTTTAATAGGGAGTCAAACACAGGTCTGATCCCTTCCACAGCTTCAAGTTTCAGTGGGTATTGTGCTTGTCTAGGCCTGTAGTCTGATTTGGGTGTGATCACAACTGGTTCTGCACCTTTGATTAGTCCCATATCATGTTTACCTTTTGCCCATAATTTAGGAGGTACCTCTACCAATTTAATGAATGAATTTGTGAATTTGTTCTGTGGGTATTTCTGGACTCCTGGTGTATACTCCACTAGCCATGTCATTTGGTGCAAGTTCAATTCCCCTTTTACTGTGTGTCAACAATGGCATTTTCTGTTTATAGGCTTGCAGCCTAGAACTAAACCAAATATCTGGAGTTTCTGTGAGTGTCCAGTCGGACACCCTAGCATCAGATCATCTGTGCATCCATGGGCCTATTGTCTTCCATTTGACTGCTGCTGGTTTAGCTAGGGAGACGTGTTGGACTGATTGTTCCAAACAAAACATTTGCTTCTGATTACACTCACAATTAAGCTCATCTGATCCAGTGAGTTCAACTAGGCATGCACAGAAATCTTTGTCCCAGTAGAGTTCTGTTATTCACAATCTTTCATTCAGGCACTTTTCCCTGAACCATCCTTTTTCATATGCCTCATCCCTTCCCTCATGCACATGAGCTGTGCAATGGAGGTCAGGAGGGGACATATACTCAATATTCTGTTCCCCACTCATTTTCTCCTTTGCCTTTTCCATCAAGTATTCTGTGATTTTTGTGGTTGGGTCAGGACACAACTTCCACTCATATACATAGAGAGGACTTCCTGGTGCTACTTTGACACAATTCAGGCTGTTTTCTATGACAGTGACCCCTTGTGGTGCTGACTCTAGGGAGAGGCTCAGTGCACACATCAAATCCCTTCCCAACAGGTTTATGCGATATGTGCTTGAGATAAGAAATAAATGTTTTATTTTGCGCCCCTTCTCATTCTCCCATTCTCAGTCGCCTCACCATCTCGGTCCTCCGCCCATCAGTCAGCCTTGACTGTCTCTGCCTCTTTCCATTCTTTGGTGCAGTCTTTGGCAAAGTGTCCTTTTTCCTTGCAGTTCCAGCAGATCACGTCCTTAAGATTCAGTCTGTGTTGGCCTCTGTTTCGTCCTCCCCCGTGTCCTCGTCCCCTTCCACGCCCCCTTCCTCTCTCTCCACTTTGGCCTTGGTAGTGCTGAAACATGGTCAAAGTGGCATTGTGGAGGTCTTTAGATCTCTTTTCCGTCTTCTTATGTTCAGCTTCCTTCAGCAGTTTCTCAGCATGCACTGCATACTGCAATTTCCCATCCCACGCACAGTTTCATCCATCGTCCATGGGCGGTGGACCAAGACCATTCCATCAGGTACAGAAACTTGCAAAAACTTTACTTAAGTTGCAGGAAGACGTTGAATGCTCTAAAGAATGCTTTGGAGACCAAATGGGAAACATTTGACCTGGCAACACACAGTCTTGGGCCTGCTGTTATAAAAGGCACTTTTGCATTAATTGTCTTAACAAGAAAATGAGAAAATGAGCTGAAATCAAAAGATTCCATAGATGAGTAAGTTTTGTTTTCACCCACTTTTGTATTTTGTTTTTGCAAATATTTGTTTTCATATGCTTGTTTATTTTTATGAATGTCTTAAAGAGGAGTACTTTATTCCATTTTGCTGTATTTATTTATTTATTTATACAAATTCTCTTTTTTTATTTTATTTTTAACCCAATTATCTCCCCAATTTAGTCGTCGCCAATTCCACCCGCTAGTTAGGACTCCCCCAATCACACGATACTATCAACGCTAGGAGGGCGAAGGCTAACACAGGCTTCCTCCGAAACCTGTGGAGCCAGCCACCGCTTCTTTTCGAACTGCCGCTCACGCAACGTTGATAGGGCCAACGCTTAGACGGCGCCACTCGGGAGCCCCGTACAAATTCTCTTTTTATTTGTATGAGTACACCGTTCATCAGCACAGAAAAAATAAACATAAGCCGTGAATCGCATGTTTTCTTTTATCTTGATTTGTTGATTTTTACATATTTGAAACCCCACTACATATCAAGTGCCACTTTCTACTTGGAGCCTGTTAATTACCATTACCATTTATTCATGGTTATTAATTAGCAAATCAATTAAACAGCATAAAAAGTTTTTATAATGCTTAAACAAAACTTATACACAAAACTGGTAGCAGTTCCTATACAACTGACGCCAGTCAACACTTCAGGAATGATACAAGCTCATCACAATTTGAAGTCAAAATCATAAATACATTGTTCAGTTCTACACATATCACAAACCTGAAGTTGTCCATTTAAATTCTACTATGTTCAAGGTTTTCAGCAGCTTATGCCTTTTCATAATTATATCAGAGGTTTTGCTGCTTTTTAAATGCTGTTTGATTCTAGCAGAAACCCAGGATACTTGTAATCGATACTTGTAATATTCTAAGCCTTTATTAAATAGTGCAGTAAGTGTTGAGCTCCCTTATTTATTACTATTACAGCTACATAAAAATGAAAGTTGATGATTTGTATAAAACTCAATAAGTAAAGTGTTCACACATAGAACTTTCTTCAAGCCTGCTCTTCAACCGCAATAGTAAGTTTCTATACAAGTTACACTGAACAAAGTTTTAAAGCAGATTTACCATCAGCCTTGATTTTGCTCCTTTGCCATCCGATTTTTATCTTATCTGACAGATGTCACACTGTAAACATGCACAGTGATTAACAGTCACAGTGTACATAAATTTAAAATACAAGCAGGGAAAATTATAGATTAATCAAGTACCTTAATTATTGTGCAAAGCTCCACTATGGATTTTATCAAATGTGTTGCAGCTGTAATTTTTATGTTTCCCTCAATTTGTGTCATTTGAGACCAACTTGCAAGGTGTCAGAGGTAGACAGAGGATGTTGTGAACCAAAATACAAACACATTCTTCACTATAACCATTTGCTATGCATGTACAAAATTTTGGACTTTTGTGATTTATAATTCCTACACTCCCATCACTGTGAAAGACTGTGAGGCTTTCATTATCTGAGATGTATGAATGGCTATCAATGATTTTTCTACAGCAATCCTGAGGTCCTAAATGTCTACTCCTTGCTGCTGTGCAACTACTCTCGAGAAAACGATATGTTTGCACACAGAACCACTTTTGGATCTTCTGCAGTCACATTTGACCATCATCAAATCAACTGTGTGAGACGGTGCACTCGTATCAGGTGGAACAAAACATGTTCCAGTTTCATTCATTTTAAATTTTAAATCTAGTCCTTTCTCAATCATAGACTTGACAGCATTAGAGAAGTCATCAGTGTTGATTCCCTTGATTTGTCCAGTGTCTGCCAGGTCATCCATGTAGCTTAAAATAAAATAAATAAAAAACAGAATCAGTCAGTACAAATGGAAATCAGTCAAAGTAGTAGGAAATAATTAATAATAAGTCAAAGAACAATTTTTGTGTAGTAAATGCTACAATAAATAGTGTATTTACGAGTAATATTTCTGAACATTCCCACACAGTAAGCAAAGGAGCTGATCGATCCGCCTGTTAGTGTTCCCCTTTAGGAATTGATATTTCATTGTGAGGAAGAATCTATGAAAGAAAGATTAAATCCAAAAAGCAATTTAAACATTAAATCATTAAAGCAAATTACCACAGCCACAGGAAATATTTTTGAAATATGTCAGTTACGTATTAAGGCATTTTATGACCAATAGCATTTTTATTTTCTAAGAGCAGAATGTTTCAGACTGTTAAAGTTTTAAAAAGTTTTAACTGTTAAAGTTATAAAAAGTTCCTAGATAGGGTTGGCACTCCATGGAAATGCAGAATATACACCCCAAGAAATACAATTCCTAAAAATAGTTAGCTGTTATTTTGTGTTTTTATGTATGGGTGTCCATATTGATTTCATTATAAAAAACAAATGTTGATTTGCATATGGAAATGTGAATGCAGGCTCCACCAGTTTCAGTGATGAAAAGAAGGCATGTTTCTTCTTATAAGAAACAGGCCCATATACAATCTTGTACCTCTCCGCCTTGTTGTTGGTCTCACTGTTTTCAGGATTGAATGACCTCCCGAAACTAGACCACTGCTCCCCACAAGAAATCCACTAATGGATATTGGTATATTCACTAATGGAAATGCCCTGCTTAGAAACATAGAAACATATATATTATATATTATATTATATATAAAAATGAGAATAGCAGACAATCAGCGTCTGAAGTGAGTTTTGAATCAATTTGTCTTAGTTTTACAGAATGTAAATTTGTCTTAGTTTTACAAAAAAAAACAACACGGGTAGCGTTAAATGGAGTAGACATGTTTTCAGAAGCTCCGTACTCCTTCTCTTATTTTACCCTCACCTTTATTTTTTAACACACAAAAAGGCCGAAACTTTACGTCAGATAGATTCTATAAATCATGGTGAAACCAAACAAAGCCAAGAAAAACGACAAAACAGCTGAAAACGACAACAGCAATGCCGCATTAGGGTCGGCTACAGATGAAGAAGCTAGCAATGCTAGCAGCTCAGCTACCAATGATGACCTCATGGCCGCTATCGGCTCTCTTAGTAGCAACGTGAACAACAGATTTGCAGAAATTGCTGCATCACTCTCAAATCTGAATAAAGGCCTGGCAGATATCACAGTGCGGGTGAAAACAACAGAAGAGGCTTCAATGGAGCATGAAAAATGAATTGAGGAATTAGAGCACACGTGTGTGGCGCTGCAAAAGGATATAACCCGGCTGCAGGCTAAGTTTGAGGACTTGGAGTCGTAGATAATTCTTTGCTGCAAAGTATGAAATTCAGTCAGTTTCTAACAGAGAAAATAGCACAGTTCTTAGACACAAATGATAAAGGTGATGTACATGACTCTATGCTTTGGGAGTCTATGAAAGTAGTCCTTAGAGGAGACATTATAGCATATGAAGCATCACAAAGAAAACAAGCAAAGGCTAAATTAAAGGGAATCAATGACAAATTAACTAAATTAGAAGAAACATACAGAGAAACTAAAAAAAAAAAAAATAGCATACTGAATAATATAATGAAACTAAAATACGAATAATCAGATTATGTCTAAAGATGTTCTTAAATTACTTCAACAGGTCAAACAAAAACACTTCGAAATAGGTGATAAACCTCACAAACTATTAGCCCGCCAGTTGAGAGAAACCCAAGCTGCACGAGCCATACATCGCAAAAAATTTACACAGAAATTTATACATCTCAGTGCAAAGGTGGAATAAGTGTCATGAATAGGTTTTTCTCTAAGTTTAGCGGTCCAAAACTGAGTGTTTTTCCAAACACTAAAGCCCCAGGCCCAGATGGATTTAGTATAGAATTTTATAAAAAAGTAAAGCAAAGAATTTTGTCCATTACTACTTCGCATGTTTCGGCATTCATTTGGAAACATCTCAAGGCTCAATTGTACATCTTGACCAGTCAGGTTTCATGCCGGGTAGACATACTTTCTTCAGCCTCCGTCGCCTGTTTAACATTCTATACGCCAAACATGAGACAGGAGCTGTTGTCATCGCTCTCAATGCACAACATGCTTTTGTTTAGATTGAGTGGCCATACATAATGTATGTCTTAGAGAAATTTGGATTTGGACCTATTTTCCTGCAGTGGATACAAATTATGTATAAACAACCAACCGCATCAGTTATTTCCAGTCAAAATATTTCTTCTCCTTTCTAGTATACAGAGGAACTCGTCAAGCCTGTTGTTTTTCCCCATATTTGTTTGCTATTCTTATAGAGCCACTTGCTATAAGCATACGTCAGCATACAGAAATAATGCATATCAAGATGAAGGGAAGTCTGCAATATATATCTCTGTATGCTGACGATGTATTGCTGTATGTCTCCAACCCTTCAGTGTCATAAAAAACATTTATGTAAACTAAAGGCAGGTGGTGGTTTTGGTCTACCTAATTTTAAACTGTACTATTGGGCAGCAAACTTAAATGGTGGAAACAAGGCCCAACAAACTCATGGTGAAAACAAGGCCCAACAGACTTTACAGCTAACTGTCCTGCATGGTTGTCAATAGAAAGGTCTCTCTGCAATAAAACCACACTACCTGCCATACTTACATACTGCCATACAGCCCTAATAAAGTGAATAAATCGTTATACAATGGGCATTTTATCGTAAGCAGTGCTCTTAAGATATGGAAGCAGATCAAAGCACATATAGATAGCCCAGATACATACCTGGATAGCCCCATACGTAGAAACCATGCCTTTCCCCCTGCTAAAACTAAGCTTCACAGGTTTTTCCAAATATTTCCCCTTTATGTAACAAATTTAATGCAATGGAAGGTACACTGATACATTCGTTATGGGCATGTAGCAAGCTACAGACATTTTGGAGCAGTATATTTAATTGCCTCTCAAAAGCATTTGGGAGGGACTGGAAACCTGATCCACTTTGGGCTGTGTCGGGAACAACTAATGACTCGGTAACCGTGGAGAAACAGGAATGCCAGGCCATTCTTTTTAGTATGGTTATTGCAGGCCACAAATGTGGAAACAAGAGTCAATACCAACATATGAAATGTGGATAAAGGAAGTAATCAATGTATTGCATTTGGAGAAGCTACAATTTTTAAACAATGAACACTTAGAGCAGTTTGATAGAACATGGGTTCTTCTGTTTGTCTATTTCGAAAAGGACCAAGACTAACCTGGTTCAACTTGTGTGATACCTGTTGTTGTATGTAAGTGTATGTCTAAAAGCTGACACCCTGGTACATTGTTTATTTTTTAATTTTTATTTATTCATTCTTTTTCTTCGTCCTGTACAATGTAAGCCTCCTGCACTTTTAATGTTGTTACTAATTTGAAAATATAAAATAACCGCTTAAAAAAAACACAACACTAAAAATATTATATATGAAAATAAAATTGAAATCTTTAGCAATTTACATCATAATGATTCCACTTTATTTTAATAAGCAAAGACAAGACAAATGACAATAAAACAGAAAAACTTGATGTCAATTTTGGTTATTAATAAAATATTTTTATGTTGAAATTAATTACACGATCATTTTTAAATTTATTATTACATATGATTATTATTGTTAACAACAATTATAGTATTATATTGTAGACAATTAAACATGATGGAACAGATCAAAGATATGCAAAACTCACATACAAACTCATCTCAAGCAAGATAGCTAAATTCTAGATAACTATCTAACTAAACCAAGTTTTCGGCTCCATAACCCTACCATACACACATAACCATATATGTAATTTTTTTATCTATTTTCCAATGACAAAATTTATCAACTGACCCCAAAATAAGGCTCCAGGAGAATACATATTAAGAATGCAGTGATTCAGTTGTCACCCAAGTAGTAATATTCTTTCTAATGAAAAAGTGGGGTTTAGGTCAGTTCCATTACAACTAAGCCTTTCTAAGGCGTTTGACCGCTTGTGGACTACAGTAAACGCCCTTTCGGTGTATCTCAGCGTCTATAAAGACAATTTCAATATTGTATACGTTCAGTCAGCTAAGTCAATGCTTTAGCGTTCTTTCTCATGAAATTGTGATTTTAGATCAGTTCCATTACATTGTTAAGGCATTTTGTGACACCAATGTCCGTTTATAAACATTATAATGTCTTCACTTTAAGATAACACTGCGTAGCGTTTCTATATTTTCCAAGACGATTGACCGCTTGTGGAGTGCAGTATACGCCTATTCAGTGTATCTAACGCCTAAAACCTCAGTTTCATAATTGTACAGATTGTGTCACTCAAGCTGAAGTAGTAATATTCTTTCTAAGGAAAATGTGATTTTAGGTCAGTGGATGATATTCTTGTCCTCAGGAGAACTCAAGCAGAGCATGACCAGCCACTCACAGCAGCAGTAACCAAACTTCAAGATGCAGGAGTGACGCGGCACAATAAGTGTACGTCAAATTGGGGCCTTTCATAGTGAGAGAAAATAAAAATCACAAAAATGTGGTCTCAGTGAGTTTGTCTCAGTGAGAAAATAATTAGATATTGCAAACAAAGAGAAATTGTGCTACCTTTTTTTCTCTTGCAACATCTTTTTAGGATAAATCTTTTGCCACACAATTTTTAATTTTTTTTTCTGCAGTTCTTTCCCTTTCTGCGTTACTCTTTTTTGTTTGCGCGTCAGTTTTGACCTCTTTTTGATTTGTGGGCCGTGGGAAGAGGAGAGAGGTGTGGCCGAGATGGAAAGGTATGTCATGGACGTTTCAAACTCTTTTAAAGGCACATTATAAACTTTAGAAACTGTGAGAACAGAGCCAATTGCCATATCTCTGACCTGTAATTACATCTCAATGAGCTGAATCAATAGCCACCATGGTCCTGTATAGGACATGCAGTCATAAAAACATAAAACCATTAAAGGCACCCCCAGGTTATACAGAACCCAGTGCAGACACAAATGTCGGAGCAGATTTGAGTTCTTTAAATGCATCCTTAAAAAAAACTGCACTTTTATCTGCAGCCAAAGTTATTAAATGGTTGGTTTATGATTCACAGTAGTTTTACATACAGCCTATTTTCCTGCTCATGTATAATTGGCTATAAACACGCTCCCACAGAAGCTATTGTTATTTTAATTGATCCTCCTCTGTGGGAATGGCAGAAGACTGAGTTGCTTTGTGGATGAGCTTTTGTGGATGAACAGTTTACCTGTCATTTTGGGGATGACAGCCCCACCCACATAGTTGGACTGAGTTTTTCCCAGTCCAACTTAATTTACTCTTTGCCTCAAGCTTCTTCTTTTTGCATGTGCAAGGATCCATTTTACCTCAGTAGTGGCATGCATTCTCATGTGTTCTCTGGCTTTGCTGACTCCCTGTTCCACGGGACACATGCTGTAATACAGTAGTCAAGTGCAGCTGAGAGACTTCAGCTTGTGAAGTCTCACCATCAGCTATTTGAGCACCACCAACTTTACTGCTAATCACATCTTCAGCTGCTTCATCAATCTTTGACCTTTCTCCTTCAACAAGCTACTGTAGCTGTTTCTATGACAGTCAGATCAAGACCAGCTCGATCAGAATTGCCTTCACTGTCCCTGGAAAGGGACTGCTCCTTCTTAAGGGAGGGGTTAATTTGCTTTTCCTTTACCTTAACATGGTGAAGCAACTCATCTCTCTCTCTTTTTCAAGTGACTTAACTTTTGCTTGTAGGACACAGAGTGCTGACTTTGTTCTATGCGCTGTTGGTGCTCTGTTCTTAGAAAGCCATGCTACTGTTTAAATACAGCTTTTATGCTATGCCACTGACCCCCCACCCCCAAGTCCTCAGAGCCTTAGATCCTGTTGTCAAAACCTTACTGTCGTAAAACGACCAGAGTTGATGTCGTAAACTGAGTGCTCCACGTCAGGAAATCCTCCTTAGGGGGTGTTGTAAGGCCATTGGCTGTAACTTTTCAAACCACAGGAACAGAAATGGAGGTGGCTTCCTAAACCGTTCAGTATTAATACCGATTAACAAAGAATAACAACTTAAAACAAAGGAAACAGAAAACGATGTGATGAGGCGAAGTTGCAAGGGACACATACCATCAGAAGGCATATATCCTCCTATCTAGACAGCATTACTGACTAATTTGAATCTGAGCTCATGAGAACTGAGCTTTTGAGATCTGTGAAACATATAAAGCCATGGTACCTTCCAATGTACTATTTTTTCCATTATTATTTTCATCAGTCCATTGTCTGACTTGCATTACATGATTTAAGATTTGAATAATTTTCTTATTTTTCTGGCCTATTTTTTTCTCTTTCACTCAAAATGAGATCATTCTGCCTTATAAGTTTAAATACTTTTGGTAGGACCCTTTAGCACACAGCTAATGCAAACCCAGTTTCTCTAATGATTTAAACATCAAAGTGTCCACACAGGACTTGTTAAATCAGCATATTCTTACTAATGAACACAACCCTAGCCATTATATTTCACCCTCTCATGTTACAACCTGTCCAAAAATTGTAACTCCACCATGAAACCTCCAAACAATTAATTTTGAGAAGAATCTGATGATACAAAACATGACAAAAACACTGGATTTACTCATTTAAAGTAATACAAAGCTCTCCTCTGGATTTACTGAATTTCTTTGTCAGATGTCATATTAAACTAAAGTTTCTACAAGTAATGGTATGCTTTCAATGTGTTTAGCACAGATTTTGATGTTGCTGTAGAAAAAATTGGTGCTTGGTGTGCAGTAGCCTACACCACAAGAAATTGTTTAAACAGTATATATCACTTTGTCCTAGGCTGACACTAACATTAGATAACGTTACATTAGCCTGATCTCTGGTTGTGGTAGCCAACACTACTAGTTCAAATTAAAATTGCTTTAAATCTAGCTGACCTAACCTTTTGATATATTTTTTTTCATTTTATTTTTTTTTATCATCATCATCATTCTTTATTTAAAAAAAAGAAAAAAAAAAGAAAGCCTGTTCCATGGCGCAACATACCATCTTTATTCCTCACAACTCACAACTTACAAATTGAAATTGACCAACAAATTGCATTACAGTGAAAAACTGCAAAAGCAGTCAAGGTCTGTGCTACAAAATATAGTTTACGCTGACTGAGGGAGAAGTGAATTGGAAACTGTTTGGTTTGTAACAGCAGCCAGTAAGGAACATTAACCCGGTATGAGAAAAGAGGAAAGTGATGTTGAAGTAACACTGTAGTCTAACAGGTTGAGTAAAGGGCCCCTATGTATAAAACATCTTGAAATTAAGCGTGCTGGCGATCAGTTAGCTCTGACACTGTAATTATTACGTTATGCAAGGTTCGAAAGGAAAACACTGATGCTAAATCAGCACCCTTACTCAGGAAAGTTTATACATCTGGTCCCAGATCAAGGCAGTTTATAGTGTGTTCATATGAAGCGAGTGATCTATTCTCCTAGTGAACCAAGTAGGAAATGTACCTAACAGAAAAAAGTGTTAAATTTGACCAAATTAAGCACATTTTTTTCCTTGGTCACCAATCATTGGTGACTTCTTGGACTGGGTATCAAAATTCAATACTTTTATGATACTGACCCAATTACTTACACTAGTACTTAAGAGTATTCCATGTCATTCAATACCAAATTTCAGTAGCTAAGTAGTAAGTCTTACTAGCATCAGGAAATCAGTAAGCCTATTCCCAAAATCTAAAATCTAAACTGCTGATTGGCTCTCTAAATTACATTCACTAGACATGTTTTGAATATCAGTGTTTCCTAATTACTGACCACAGTGGATTGCAGACGAACTACATCCACCTCCAGCACCTCACGCTCATTTCTGTTGCAAGACACACCCACTTTCTATTTGTAATTTTAAAAAGTTATCAGAAAAAGTATCACATGGGAATGGGTATCGAAGCCAAGATGTCAAAAAAAAAAAAAAGAATGATATCCAGCCCCGTTCATGTCTTTTGGTTTTGTTTTTCTATTGGTGCAAATTGTGTATTCTGAAACAGCCAGTTATTGCCAGTTGACTGCCTGTTAGATTTGACCTAAAGTTTCAGGTTAAAAGCAAAATAACTCTTTATGAGAAGACTGAAAACAATTAAAAACACAGAAAAGTTGAGTTAGAAAACTGAATGCATAAAAATGCCTTAATTTTTTTGCCTATCAACTTCATTTATGGCTATGACTGTTCTCTGTGTGCTTCTGGCATCTTCTTTTAAAACAACTCCATTCTATGATATGTACATCTCCTCAATATATCATATCTTAGTTAAACAATACTTCTTAACAAAATCTTTTAGACTGCAATCTTAATCCCCATGTATGGGAATATCAGTATTTATAAAACACAAAAATCACCATCTCTGCATGACAGTTAAACCTCTGCACAGATTTAAAACACTCCTGTATCTCCAGTATAATCACTGTACAGGAGCAATTAAAGATACAATTTACATACATTAATAGCCAGACATTCCTTGCCACTGTTTTATGTAGTAGTCGGAAAACATGGCCGCCAGCATGCTGTCTTAGTCCAAAGTCCTGAGCTTGATCAATCAGTGCCAGTGACCCTTTGTCCAAGCAGCGGTCAGTAGCTGCTGTTTTTGAACTCTCCGTTTTCTGTGATGGAGAGTTTGGTGGGGTTAGTGGGCGAGAGGCCGTTGCGGAGATTGTGCATGCTGTAACGCTCTTTGACCTGAGTGAGGGCGCTCATGAGCCGTGCATTAGCAGCATCCAGGGAGCTGATCCGTTTCTCCTGTAACAAACACACATAGACATGTCAGAGTGCCCTGTATAAGACAAGAATGTTTAAAAAAAATAATAATTTGACTAAGTAGTATACATTTCTAGAAATTCAAAGAACAATTTACACCTAATGCATTAACGTAATGGTTCCCAATCCTGTTCCTGGACACCTGCCCTGCATGTTTTGGTGCTTTCTCCGTTCTTACATGCCTGATACAACAAGTGAACTAATCCATGCTCTGCCCACAAATGCATTCTTTGGTAGCTACTGTTTCAATTTTTCTTGGAATGCTATGAGAATGCCGTCTTTCACTTGGTTGTATAAGTTGGGGATTGCCGTTTTGCAAATCCCCAACTTCCTGAATCCTGGCAGTTCTGCAACAATTCTTTGAACGCAGGTTTTTCTACAGTACTGAATGGCAGCATTTCTTTGGCTATAAACCGTTTTACATTGTCGGTTAATGTGTGCCATCTAGTACTGTTGCGTTGATATTTAGATACTCTACACGTGACAAGTTGTTCGCAAATGACATGTAAAATAGTTTGCTTGTGCGTTCTCGCAGTTTGCATGTTGAAGTCAGTGTGCTTTACGAATGTAGCTTGCATGACGCTAAGCCGTGTAAGCTTCCACCAAACGTGCCTTGACCGATCAGCTACATTACAATTAAAGAGGGGAAAGACATTTTTTCCCACTAAACAGTAATTAAGATAAACTTGTGCTCATTCAGTTATTTGTCTCACCTTATTTGTTGCGATGAAAATGCACGCAATTCATAAAATGTTGGTTGGAGTTGAAATAAAATAACTGGAAAAGATTGCGGTCAGCACAAATCATCACGATTAGCTCAAATAATTGCGATCAAGCAGTTATGCAATAATCGCGACAGGTCTACCAGAAAAGAATCTGAAACAACACATTTGTCGGTGGAGCATGCATCGATCTATTAACAAGCACTTAAACAGTTGATGTAGGTATATTAGAAAAGGGAAATCAGTAAAATAAGTAGGGCACTACTACTCCAAAACCAAGATTGGGAATCGCTGAATTAAAACATAATCAGAAAATAAAACAAATAAGCTAAATGATGGCTGTTTGGAATGGTGTGGACTAGAGATCAACAGCAGCTCTTATGTGTTCAGGAAGGTGCGTGTTTATGCACGGTGTAAGAGAACAGCCTTCAGAGGTGCAACAAAAGCATGAGGCACTTTCTGAAGACAGCAGAAATGCCTGACTAACATCTGAAATAAACTCATCACATGACAGGCAGCAAAAACTATGTTAAACAAAAAAAAAAAGAACGAGGGTTAAGTTTTGTTAAGAGTAATCAAATAATAGTGAAGGCCAGTGACTAGATGCAGAGTTTGGGGCTGAGGTTGCAAGTGATGCATGATGGTGGGATATGGAAGGAACTGAAGGAGGGCTGGGCAGAATAGCAGCCAATGCTCAAGCTTCACATACCATTAAGTCAACCTGCTAAGAGTGCCCCTAGTCAGCACACATTCCCCAACATTACACACCTCAGCACATTATTCACCTATTTAAAGTTCAACAATACAGTTATAATAATAGGATGAAACAGTATGAACAAATCATCGTTTTGCTCATACATTTTTAGATATGACCTCTTTGTAGGTAACAGTTTTTTTCAATTTTTGTTAAATATGAGCTTAAGATCTATTATGTTATATGTTAGCATTTCAGTAATTTATTCTGATCTATGCTCTTCTTGAAACTTGTAAACATGTATAAAGCTTTGTAGAGTTCAAGCATGCAGTGCTGGAACCCTATTGTTTTTTGTTATGATTTTTCTTCTTCTTTTCTCCACTAAAACAAATTATGCAGACCAAACCATAAGTTGTACAGGCATGAAACTTGGTTAATATATAGTACTCCCTCCTACTACTCAGGAGCACACATGAGCTCAACTGGCCTAAAGGAGTGCTACTGCGTTTGGCCTTGTAACTCTTAAACCAGAATTTTTAGAGACATAAATATGTCCTGATTCCTTGGACCATTTAGTTCTGCCACCTTAGTTTTTTTGCTAATTTGCATAATATGCAGGTTTTTGCTCAATCCCCTTGTAACTATCACCAAAAAATTCACAAGACCCTGAACCTCAATAATTATCAAAAATGTTGACTTTTGTAAGCAATATGGCTGCTAGGGGTGGGAATCTTTAGGCACCTCACGATTCGATTCGATTACGATTCAGAGGGCTGCGATGCGATTATAAAACGATTATCGATGCATCTCGATGCATCTTTTTTCTCTATGCATGATTTCTATCTTCCTACTGTCTGAGGACTTGGTAGTTTTAAAACAAAGTATTTGTAATGATCCATAATGTAAATGCATTACGGATCATTACAAATACTTTGCTTTAATTATCTAAAATATCTTTTATTAATAAGTCAAATGGAAGTGATGTGGCAAGTGAACTAGAAGGCTCTCATTCAGAGACGCTGCTGCCACTCATCTGCAATAAAATGCGCTGTTGCCCTGAAATAAGATCCAGTGGCAATGGGTGTCCACGCAGTACGTTACAACCACCCTTTTGGTCTCGTTGTAGAGAGTGGGGGGGTATTTTCGAGACTGGACGCTGAATCTCGGCTCCAAAGTGTGCAGCATAGCGCGAAAGCCCTGGTTCTCAACGACTGAGAACAGACAGCAGACAGCAGGTCACATAGCCCCGAAGTCTGGCCTCGCCAGTAGCGAACGAAAAAACAGAGATTAAGACGAACATTTGGATGACTTATTCGCATTTACAAGCAGCGCGGTTGGTTAAATCTGCTGAGAGACTGTCTTTCTCTAAAAAGTTGCGAAAATGAACTCACTTCTCTTTCGTATTTTCCTGTTCCACCTTAAATGGTGCAGCAGTTACATTCGGCGCCTAAGGCAGAATTTAAGGTGGAACAGGAAAATTAGAACGAGAAACTGGCGAATGAGAAGCGACTTCAGCCTCATAAAACAGCCGCATGCCGAGACATTTTACAAGAAACTCTTCTAGTTTTGAAGAAAAGTTTTCTGGCGGAGATGGGAGGAAAGCGACTAAAGCTAAAGCTTAAAGCAGGGTGAAGTAAATCTGCGCTCTCGTTTATATTTTTAGCCCATACTAGGACATTATCCCATACTGAGACATACTGGGCATTAAATGTTGTGGCTCCCAAGGTGGTTTGACTTCGTTGAAAGGCAAAATGGCTCTTCTTATCATTTGTGTTGAGACTCCTGACCTAACCTGGCTTTTAATGCAGAGGGAGCCTGTTGAATTTCTCGCTCCCCCAGTAGTGTTTTTGTTACGTGCCGCCACAGACTGTCCGGGCGCTGCACTTTCCCACTTCCAGTTCAGCCTTTTGCATTCCGTCAACATTAAGTTATAAATTAAATATTTAGAAAATCGATTTTTGACGTTGAATGAATCGATTCAGAATTGTTCACGTCCGCATCGCGATGCATCTAAGAATCGAGTTTTTCCCGCACCCCTAATGGCTGCCATATGCTAATTAATCCTTCTGAAATAATTCATAATTACCAAAAAATTTGAGAATGCTTCATCCAAAAAAATAGTATATCAATTTTAGTGCATGCACACTGTTAAGGGGCACTGTAACTTCTAAACAACGGTTTCTCAACATCTGGAGATCCAACCAAGCTGAAAATTTGCAAGCAGCATCTTATAGACAGATTATATGTGAGTTCCTAAGGTCGACTTGATAAAACTTATGGCTGCCATCAACTAGTTAGCTGTCAGCAGGTATTTAAAAGGCTTAACACCGACCAATCGTTATGAAACTTAAATGGTGTGTCTCTGCAGGGACTTTCTAATAACACAAAGTTACAAAATTTGGCCCTTTGAGGATGTCATTCATTGAAATCAAGTACATATTATGTTTCACGTACAAATTTTTAATTATGGTCACATAACAGTTTGTGAACCACATTTTTCAAACTAGTCTCTGGCTTTTGATTCTAACCTTTACGGAACTGGTCTTGAAACAGTCTTACGCACAAACAAGAGCATATGCTAGATCTTGTGATTACAAGTGGTGGTGCTGATATGAATGTACAGATTTAAGATATTGTGGGTTCTGATCATTGTATGGTCTGCCTTGACATTGCTGTACACTCAGATTCTCATAAGAACAGCCATAACAACTTTCTGTACACTTGAAATATTGATGTGAATTATCTTTTAGCCACACTAACTACTGTCCTCTTTGTTGCCTCTCATGCTTCTACACATGATGACTCTGTTGAACCATACAATCGAGTTTTAAATAATATTTTTAATATGAGCTGGCTCCTGAGAAAGTTCGTACTATGTCTTTCTTTTGCTCATCCCCATGGTATGTTTCTCAGCTTAGGGCTTTGAAAGCAGAGGGTGGCAAACTTGAACGCAAATAGAGGAAAACTTCTGTAGTAGTCCACCACTTGCCCTATAGAGAACACCAGCACAAATACTCTCTAGCATTAAAAAAAGCTTGGTCCAAACATTAGTCTGGTCTAATTAAGAGAAACAGTAGTAATCCCAGACATTTATTTTCTATAATTAGCCATCTTGCTCAATTCTAAAGAACCCAGCTTGGCTCCCTTCACTGATGTTTGTTGTCGTTTTCTTGATTTTTTTAAACAAAGCTACATAACATTGGAAATGATTAATAGTATAACTCAACACCCCTCTCCAAACGGTGTCTAAATTGAAGTCCTCTACATCTGCTCTAGATGCTCATCCTACTTCATTATTGAAAGTTTGTTTTCAAGCGATTGCCCTGTTGTTACATGTATTATAAATAGATCGTCAACAAAGGGTGTGGTACCATTGCTTTTTAAAACGGAATGGCAAGAAAACCACTGCTGAAGAAATATGATCTTGATCCTTCTGTTTTATCCAACTACAGGCCAATCTCCATCTTACCTTTTTTACCCAAAGTTTTGGAGAAGGTTGTTGCCAGCCAGTTACAATTATATTTGGAATCTAACATGCTGTATGAAGTTTTTCAGTCTGGATATAGTACATTTCATAGTACTGAAACAGCATTAGTTAATGATGGTGGTTAATGATCTTTTATTGGCAGCTGATTCTGGTTTTCCTAGCCTGCTTATTTTACTGGATTTGAGTGCAGCCCTCGATATATGGCCTATCAACCATGCTATTTTTTTGTGGCACATGCAGGCCATGTTTTAAACCGGTCTATGCCTATTTGACTGGGCATAAGGAGTGTGTAACCTTGGGAGGAAATCTTCTGCAACTGAATAATACTAAAGGTGAGGTTATTCTCATTGGCAGTTCCAGCCAGGTGAGAATAACCACAGAATTGACAATTTCGCTGTAAATGGTTATCATTGTCATCATGTGTGAGGAATCTTGACCCTACATTATCATTCGATTCTCATATTTTCTATGTTTGTAAAACTTCTTTTTACTGCCTATGGAATATTTCAAGACCTTTCTGACTTGTGTCGCTGAGAAGCTGATTCATGTGCTTGTGACCTTACGGTTAGATTACTGTAACGCCCTCTTGGCTAGACTTCCAAATAACAGTATGCAGAGATTGCAGTATGTTCAGAACTGAGCAGTGCATGTTTAACCAAAGCTCCATTTTTTTCACATCATCCTAGTTTCAGAGTCTTTGCACCGGTTACCCATTGGTTTTTATAAATTAGTTTGTGTTTTAAGTACTGCTCATAATTTATGGCAAATTTAGACCTTTTGACGAACTTTCACTTTTTATTCTTTCTCTGTAAATGATGTCCAAACTGCAATAGACCTTAGGCTTCACAGGCCCAAAATGTAGAAGGCCTCATTGTGCATATTTGTGCTTGAACCCTCAAATTGCCACTTGCAATTATATTTTGCATTTTAGCATTACTGGGTAGTTGGATGTGCTCAGAAGACAACGATTATGTAGCTTAATTAAATGTCATTATGTGGATGGCCAAATGAAGCTGTATGCAACTGTCTGGAGATTTACTGTTAAAGCCTTCCCTGTCACACATCTGGCCACAAACCGAAACATTAAGGAGCATTTCTGCATGGTCTACACTCTTGCGCTCCTTTGAGAATCAAACACAGGGCTAAAAGCTAGAACACCCAGCAGGATTGCAGCCAGGCATAGGTGCTTGGTTCGGTGGTGCTCACACAAGACTAGCCATCCTGTAGCAGTGGCAGAGTGCAGTAGTACTTGCCTGATTGTATTACCTCAGCTCCTTTAGGCACCTGCAGTTCAGCAGAACACAGTAACAACAAGCCAGTGAGCAGCTTCTCTGCTTCTACACAGTGTGAGCTTCAAAGAGACACACCAAGCCTATGGCTTGGCACGCTGCCCATGCCTTTAGCACACCAATCCTTCGAACACTATCTTCAGTTAAACATGTCAGACTGTTCTAGAATTAAACTGTTACTACAAGAGTACAGATGCCGCCTATCTAGCATCAGTTATACAAGTCTTGGTTCAGACTTGTTGTACCTGTGCATCAATGATCTTCTGCTTGGCATCTATGATTGCTTGCATCTCCGCATGGTCTCTCTTCAGCTCCTCCTCTACTGTCATTAACCTGATGTGTAGAAGCAGAGAAGATTAAAATGTTGGCAATAAGCTGACACAGCTGGATGAACACATGTTGCATACACCTATGTGAGTGATTCACCCAAATTCTCAACAAACCAAGAGTTTCTAGTACGCAAGCCACTTTAGTGTGCATTATTCAAAGAGAAGCAGCCATGAAACCCAGCATGATTTAACAAACATGTATTTGCTGTAACAACTTTCAAAATGAGAGGTTAAAATAGTTTGTTACTAAGATGATGAGTTACTCAATATTATATTATTGTAGAGCTGCAATAATGACTATTTTCATAATTTAGTAGCTGGTCTATTATGACTTCAATTAATTGATTAGTTGCAGACATCAGTCTGGCAACAATGTTTCATTCCACCAATTAAAATACAAAGATGAGTTGTTTTTTAAAAAAATAACACATCTATCCTAATTTCTAATTCATATTTTATAAAGGGCAGAGCAACAGATTTTGCTCCTGAAAACTTTATTTTTGAAAGGTCCAAGAAAGAATAAGTCTGCATTAACTTTGACAAGGTCAAAACAAAATCAGACCAGATTGTGACTGTATTCCTAAAGAATAATAATCTGTTCTGTTTCGCCATCAGTACACACACACCTGCAGATGATGCTCTTCATCTGGCTGTCCTTCTCCTCCTGCTGTCTGTGCAGGCGCTCCTCACTGTCCTCCAGACGAGCCTTATATTCCAGCAGCAGCCTTTGCAGCTGCTGCTCCTGCGCCAGCAACCTCCGCTCATACTCCTCCAGCCGGCGGCTGGAAACATGCAGGCGCTCCTTCAGCTTAGAGATCTCCTGCTCATACTGCAAAGGGAGAGAGAGGATCCTCAGAGTGCTCATATACACAGTTAGGAATAGCATGAAAAAGGCTCTACCAAAGATAGGGTGTCATTTACTATAAGGTGAAAACCTTAGTCATACTCTCGCAGTTATTTCCAGGTGTAGTAAACTGTATATTCTATTAAACCTCTGACACTATAGCAGGTCGATGCATACCTTCTCCACATGCTTGCTGTCCTCTCTGCTCTGGACTTGCTCCTCCTTATCTTCCTCATACTGGCCATTATTCAGCACCCATGCTGCTGTCCTCTCAACTGGAGACATGGTGACCGACTCCACAGGAGACTGCACCTGCTTCAAGTGCACACACATACACACAAACAAGGAGTCTGACTATGACCAGGTTGCTAGGTTCTCAAATTTAAAAACCATGAGATATCTGAACTCTACAATGCACCATAGGGCAGTGAAGAGTCAGCATCGTTTGATCAGAGGTTCTAATCTGTATACACATTTAAAGGTGAAGAACCCAGCAAAAGTTCACTTTCACAGATCAATGGTCAGTGGCTAGCTTCATCATTGTGTGACGGCAGACGTGTAGTGCAAACAACAGTCCTAACAAAAATAATGCTATGCATGTAGACACCTTTGTTTTTGACTTTTTAAGCTATTTTCATGCCTTATAAATCCGAACAATATTTTTGCATGAAATGCCCATCCCAAATTTCATAGTTTTGGGCTTCTGATTTAGCTCTTGACAAGTAATGTATTGTGTGTTAATATATGTTTGTGTCTAGGAAATGGGAAGATTTTGTAAACCTACATCCGCATATTGTTGACATCTTTTAATTTAATTTTACCTAAAAACATTAGCAGCCCTTTACATTGTGTGAACACTGATGATGAACGCACCAGTAGAAACAGGAAGCAACCCTTCAGAGAGCATATACCTGTCTGTTAGAGCGACCGCTGGGGCCAGGGCTGTCCCGGGAGCATGTTGATTGCTGTCTGGAGCCCCCTCCGCTCTGCTGCAGGGGCTCAGTGTTGATGCTGCTGCTGCTGCGCAGTGAAGCACTGTGAGGAAGAGACCTGGGGAGGCGTGACCCTCCGTTCCCTACTGCTACGTGGCTTCGACTCTGCTGTTCCACTTTCACAATGTGTGCTGTGCCAGTGCTTTGCTGCCTGGCCTCAGCCATGGCCTTGGCTCCAAGGGGCCAGCGGTGGGGGCCACTAGAGGCTGGCAGGGTCTCCTCCCCGCTCTGTGGCCTCTTGTGCCTTGGTTTCTCCTCGTCCAAGCTGCTAGCAGCAGAGGGTAGGCGGTTTCTGGGCATGGGGCCACAGGCTCCAGGGCTGGCACTACGAGAGCTGCCTGTGGTGCTCAGGTTTTCAGAGCTAGAGTTGGGTGGCAGGGACCTGGCTGAGCACGCCTGTGCTGTGTGCAGGTTGCTCAGATGGTAGACTGGGTTCTGGAAACAGAGTGGCTGAAGGCTGCGCTGTTGGCTTAGGGACTGGTGTAGGGGCTGGCGCACCTGCGGTGCACTTTGGGGCAAGCTGTCCTCTTGAGGGGGCTGCTGCTGTTGCTGCTGTTGGGGATGGTGGAGGTGGGTGGGCGGGGGAGACAGGGGACCGATGGATGCTTGGGAGCCCACCCGACCTAACCTCGGTGAGGCTTCATGGAGAGGAAGGGGCCCAGCAGGGCCCTGGAGAAGATGTGAGTCCTGGAGGTCCATGAGGGAGACGCTGCGGCCGCTGGGGAGTTGACTCTCTCGCTCCTCCTTGTCTGAGAAGCTCATGCTGTGCAGAGAGGGCTGCTGACCTAGTAAGGGGGGTTTTACTCTCACCAAAACCTCCATGTGCTCCTGGACTGGAGATCTGATGTTCAGGATTTCACTGTAAAGCAAAACAGATAAGACTCACTGAACATAAAAAACAGGAGCGAAATAAAACAGCACCTATGAATGCAATGAATGCCTTTCTCACGTTTTTCCATATTATAGTAGTGCTTTTCACAGGTTTACTTAGGTGTAGTCGCTGTCCATGAAAATAAAACTGTTGAATTTTATTTTATTAATAATGAAGCCATTACTTTGAAATATTAGCAGTGTATCTACCTGTCTGCTGGGTCCTCAAATATTCTCTGCAGTCCTGAGGAGATGCTGCTGTTGATATTGTGGGTAGAGCTATGCTCCTCGAAGTGCCTCAGCTGCTGCTGAATTGGTGTGGGGCTGGACAGCGAGCATGCAATGTCTCCGAGGATACGTGGCAGGGGCCCCAGTTTAGCAACCGTTGCCTGCAGGAAGGAATTGTCACCCTGGGATTGCCATGTTCATTCGGGCCACGGTGAGCACATGACACCCCGAGTGGTTTTGAGGGGGCAGATGGTAGAAAAGGGAATTGGTGGGTTGGCATAAGAGGCACCATAATGCATTGGTGCCGAGACACAGTGTATCAAGCAGAAAAAGAAAAGAGAAAAGAGAAAGGAGAGAAGGATGGGGGACAGAGGAAAAAAAACAAAATCACTTCAAATTAGGAATAAATGGAAAAAAAAACATGCTTCCAAAAATGATAAGCCATTCCAAAACCAATTAAATCAATAAAAAGGCAAACTCAGTGCATGCATCAAGGACAAATATCACCAGGCAGTTACGTGTGTGACAAGGTGCATATAGAGCTGTGATAAATGAACTAATGACTGAAGACAAACATTATAACAAAGGGAGGTATTAATGCAGCCAAAACATAATCAGGCTGTGAGGAGGCTGAGGGCAAAGTCTTGTATGAATTAGAGTTGAGTTAGAAAAGGAAGAACCATGAGGGGGAGTCCATGTACTGCATCATATTACATGCCCACTGCCATCACATCACACTTCAACCAGAAATAAGTATCTTAAACCTGCAACCTGTGTCAACAGAATGTATACTACACATGCTCACACTCTATTGCTCAACGCAGAATGAATGTAAACATTAAATATGAAGTCAATGTATACAACAGAAATCACACAGCATGTCTAAGAGGTAAGCTAATTAGTACAGAGAAAAAAAGTATCAGTACATTTGCACAGAGCTCGCTGCCACAAACCAAACATGCCAGTCACTGTGGCATTTACAGCAATACCCCAAGGCAATAAATTAGTGTGCTCTTTTGTTTCATTCCCATTTGGCTTAGGGCCTAAGCATAAATTACCAAAACACTGTACAATGTTTATTTTTTGTGCCAACCAGGAAATGTGGGTACTTTTGAGTATAACTATTAATTACAGCTGCAAGTACATCTGAAGCATATAATATGGCACAAGTTTGGTTAGACAACGTATTGCCTGAGGTACTACTGCAGTGCAATTCACGCAGTGTATTACCTTGTCTAGCTGTGACACCACATCCCACAGCAAAGCATGCAACAGAGATAGTTCCCGACCCAGGTCGATGTAGCCCTCGAAGCCCGGAGTGTTGGAGATGGACTCGAGGTTTGAGATCTCCAGCAGGAAGCGGGTCATTCCTGCCCACTCATGCTCCAGGAAGTCATTCATGAAAGCCATGTACTCCTCTTTGTTACCAAATCTTAAAAAAAAAAAAACATTACAGGCAAGCACAGTACCATTAAGGAATATATATAGATTGTGCTTTTTAGATTTCTAAATAATGATTTTCAGAATTGATTTAAAAGGGACTGAAAAATCAGAAGATCAAAATCTCAGTTTCAGCTACAGGGGTGGAATATTTCCCAAACAATGAAACCTTTGTGAGATTGTGTTTATAGGAGGACTGCTGATTTGTACCACTGTTTTTACTGTGATACACAAACTAACACACTTAGTTCACAAAGTTCTGCACAAAATGCACAAAGTTCTTTTACCATACTATGTGACAATTAGCAAATGTCTTATAATATTTCAATATGTCTTACTGCTACCTTGCTAGCTAGCCAACATCTCTGAAGAACACCGATGTTTAGCAAAGCACCAATGTTCTTGAGAGATGTTAGCTAGCAAAGTCTGAGCAAAACCTAATGAGAAGCATGCAGCGTCCCAACAGACAGACGTTGACACTCCACTTTTAGAGGTGTGGTTCCACCCCTGGCGTATAACATACATTCATTTGAGCAATTCTTTTTGATTGGCAGTGTGTGTTTATTAACAATGTTTTATAAAAAAAAAGTTAAAACTTCATAAAACTTTATAAAAAGTTGTACTATAATTCTAACCATAGCCACCTGACTCTCACATTCTGATTCTTGATTAACAAAATCAGATATGTTAAATTAGGTCTACAATTGTGTAACTATTTTTCTAAACCTATCAAACTGAGCAAATTGGTTAAATCATGTGGCCCAGGAAAGCTTTTGAGGTCCTTTGTGTGGGCTGCAAGTTGCAAAATGTTGAGAACCCACCCAAAGGTGCTCTTTGTAGTTCTAGAATTAGAGACTGTCTCTGTGCATTATTTGTTAGCCCCCTTCTACCCTGTTCTTCAATAACCCGGACTCCCACAGCACCACCACAGAGCAGGTATTAACTGGGTGGAGGATCATTCTTAGCACTAGAGTGACACTGACATAGTGGTGGCATTTTAGTGAGTGTTGCACCAGTACAAGTGGATCAGACATGGTAGTGTTACTGGAGTTTTTAAGCACTGTGTCCATTTCCAATCCACTCTATTAGACACATCTACCTTGTTGGTCCACCATGTAGATGTAAAGTTAGAGATGACAGCTTATCTGTTGCTGCACAGTGTGTGGTAGTCATCCTCTAGTCCCCATGTGTCAAACACAAGGCCTGTGGGACAATCCTATCCAGCCCGCAAAATAATTTTAATTATCTATTAATATTTGCCCGGTTCACCATTAGCTGCACTACAATCCCCAGTATGCACTTCAATTTAATGTGCGCTCTGACCCCTCTCCCCCAACAACAATCTATGGGACAAAATAAAAGATCTCAGGCGGCTAGTTGAAGCAAACAGGCAGGCTTAAAAGACCTACTTCCTAGGGACATTTAACAAGGTTTAACAGTTGTATGTAGCTAATGTAGTCTATTGTTTTATATAAAACCTTTTTTTATTATTATTTTTGAATGGTTCAAGTATTCAGTGCCTAATTTGCTGTTGCAGTTTTGGCATACTGTAAATAAACAATGGCCAGTTTGGGTCATAGTAAAATGTTAATGAAATAAAAATGCAGCTGGCCCACGGACTTGTTGAGATTTTTTAATATAGCCCTTTTAGTGGTTGAGTTTGACACCCCTGCTCTAGTCTTTCATCAGTGGTCACAGAATGCTGCCCACATGATGCTGTTGGCAGGATATTTTTGCTTGGTGGACTTCTCAGTTCAGCAGAGACACTGAGGTGTTAAAAAACTCCAGCAGCACTGCTGTGTCTGGTCCACTCACACCAAGGCACCACACACTAACGTCACCATCATGTCAGTGTCAATGCAGTGTGAGATTGATCCACAACCCAAATAACCACCTGATTTGTGGTAGACTACAGTCTGTAACTGTAAAATGTAGAATGTAGTGCACCTATTTGGTAAACAGACCTGATAAAATGCACAGAGTGCAGATACAAGGACTTAATGAAATGGCCAGAAATGCGTAAATATCAATTACATTTATAATCTAGTTGTAAGTATAATATTATAAAATGTTATTTAAAGACATGCAGCTAAGCAGAAAAATATAACTCAATATAATATAACATCAACAACATAAAAGCAGGATGTGCGGTGGCATACTTGGTGAAATTGGCGAGGTTCTGGATGACCTTGGCGATGAGGGTGAGTGTGCGAGAGGTGCGGTCATCAGGATATTCCTGCATGAGGTTGAAGAGGGAGGGCGACATGATGGCTGGACACAGGAAGCGCAGGAAGAGTGAGGCGCTGATCAGCCGCTGGCTGATGTCCTGCTTCCCCCGAGACTGGCACTGCTGCTTCCATGAGGCAAACACCTCCTTCAGTTCACGTGGGAACACACTGCAAGAGAGCACAAGGATGTGAGATGCACATGCACACACCAGCTGTGGCCCACACTTTCACTTCCAGGCAATAAACAATCTCAATGAGGAAAGTCAATAAATGATAAGTAAAAGAGCATTCTCTGTAGTTACTACAATTACCAGTAGGAATTGATGATCTTGCAGAAGGCCAGCTCACAGCACATTTTCAGGTTGCTCTGATGTTCAGGCAGCTCGCCGCTGGAGCACTTTGACGGATCCACCTCGCAGTTCTCATCTGACTCATACAGAGCTTTGATAAACTCCCCTTAATAATGAAAAATAGGCTTTCAATTACAATCATCTCAGCTCCTGTTTGGTTAATTCTGGGTTTATTTAGAATCTATATTTGGATAGAAAACCACCACTGACAATGTTACATTCCTGAGTTGCCTCAAAATGGTGTCCTGATTAGAGCTTGAAATATTTGTCTGCTCTCATGGGCTTTGGTCAAGGTCAGATGTAATTTCCCAAATACATGTTGGGCTCATATTAGGTCAAAAATTCATGTTTGGGTTCTCACCTTCCACCTTCCGTTATTCTTCCAGAGTACTTTCATTACATTAAAGCTATTTTTAATCTGTCAGGCTTCACACATCCATTGTTGTTGGTAGAATTTAGCACCAACATCCATGAGGCCCATGATCGAGAAACAATGGATATGCAGGAAATCAAACAGTGAATCAATTTAGGAGAGAACAGATTAGTGCAGCCTAAAGGATGTTTACTTAGTTTGGACAAACTGTTTTTAATGTTAGATGTAATATGTTCTATTTAAAAAGAATACAGATTTAGGATTACAGAGATGAAAACTAAACTTTCACTATATTAGCCTCACACAGTTTGAGAATAGCACATTAAGGTTGTCCTAACACACTAAGATTGTTCCAAATCATTGCCTGATGGATAAATTGGTTAAGGCAGAATGGAATATTAAAAACTATGATTTGATAATAAGATATCCAAAATTAAGATTAAATTAATCTTAATCAGCACTTAGGGTGTTGGGATGGTTCAGGTCAGTTTGGAACAGAAATTATGGTATGATTTGTACTGGTTCTAGCTTGGACAGAAAGTTCTAGGGCTGTGAATAGTTGAAAAGTCTGGATCCGGAAGTAAAAATACTATTCTTAATCATCATTGGGAATCAGATTTTTGACCATGAAACTTTAACTGCCCAACGTAGATTTACCATGAGCTACGAGATATAACATATATGCTGATATAACATGATATAATTACATAATCTTGTAAGTCAATCTGATTTCAATTTTATTTATTTTTTTTTTTAAATCATGTTTTGTTTCCCCATTCCTTGTGAAGAAATACACTATGCAGAATCCTAAAGCAGGAGACATTGCTGTTTCGATGGAAATTTTAACTATGTGGTTTAGTGCCAGAAAGGCATGAAAAAAAATAGAAATTAAATAAAATAAACTGGTTTTAAAACAAAAACTCTCACTCTCCTCTACCTTCCGTCTTACAGCCACAGAGTCTAAGCACACATAATAGACGTATTCTCAAACATAAATATCACATTTTCTTAGGACAATCACACACATTAATATAGCATCAGAGTTTCTTCATCCCTCAAGTTCCATTTTGATAGATATATTTGTCTAAGGAGACCACTTCAAAACAATAAGATATGAGGATTAATATAATTCTTAAAATCATTCATTCTTTCATAGCAAGCTTCACTGTACAATGCCTGCTAGTTAAAAAAAACAAAAAACAAAAAAACACTGAACCAAAAAGACACAAAGCAAATGCTATATGTACATAACTATAATGTAAACAATAATTTAAAACCAAAAACATTATTATACAGAAAAACAGTAGACAGAAAACACAAGATTGCAAATATTGTCAGAAAACTGTTTGTTGTGGAGGGAAAGGGATTGTTTATAATCATTCGATTATTTGCTGTGCTTCTTGGCAGTAGGTTAAGTAGTTAATCCCTTCCTTAAAAAAGGATTAAGGCCACAGTCTTGTACCTTTCCCTTTTTGTCAGTTTTTCAAAACTTTTTTTTTGTCCAAATTTTTTTTTATAATGTTGTAATTTATCTTGTAGCTGGTTGGTTGGGTTGGATGCTTAAAACTCTTTATGAAATGGATTTTCTGAAATGCCTATGGAGAAAATTAATCTGATTTTCACTTCCGGAACCAGAGCTGCTGAAAAACTTGCCTGTTTAAAACTATAGTTGAGATAACAAGGAACACCTGATTTGTTTTCAACAAATTTCAGCCAAATTTGAATTATGGCCCATACAGGGTCAGTCGAAGAAATACAAGTCTGAACATGTTCACAGATTAAGGTATCACCTCTTACCTAGTGCATCATGTAGGTACTTCTGGCCCACCAGTTTTAGGTACTCTTCTATTGCTTTGGTAGCCAGTGTGTTTTCTCTGAAGATCAGCACATCGTGATCTGCACAGCGATCCACTTCAGACATCACCAGGTCTGTCAGAAAGTCCTGAGACAGCAGACACAAAGTTTTAAAGTCCCAGCTTCAGCACAATTTCACTGTGGAATTCAGGAGACCACAATAGTTACTGGTTATGTGCATCACGCAGAAGGCAAATACAGATTATATTTGAAACACAATCCTCATCTGACAAGACAGGCCTTTACTTAACACTGAAGTGAGATTACAGTTTATAACATTCTTTCCAAACAAGATAACCTTTAGAGAACAAATGTTTAGATCTCTCATACTGGTGCATCCTTAATTTGCTTAAAGGAATAACTATGCAAAACATGTTTACAAAAACGAATAAAAAAACAGGCCAGAAAAATGCTACTACTGCTGGTCTTTGCTATATTATATACTTTTGGCCATTTTATCGATATATTTGTAGCATGGCACACAATGTCAGAAACCACATACTGAAGTCTATTTGAGATAATGAGGTGGTTTGAAGCATGTGACGAGTTAGGCTTACTTGTTAATTTCTATTACTTCTTAACTACATTAGCCTCCTAGCTCCAATGCACAAAGTTAAGACACCAAACATGTCTCGACATGTCACCAAACATGGCTGATGTCCTACATTTGGTATATGGGGCACTTTTGTTTGCCAAACATTTCTTTAAGAGTCCCGAAAAGTGAACTGCACCTTTGCCCTGCCCGTGCTCTGCAGGATGTGTACAAGTGCACTGGCCATCTCCTCTTTATTCCTCACACTGATGACTGGCTCCAGCACTGAACACAGCATGGTGTAGTTGTTGGTCACAAACTCCGCAAACTCCTTGTACTGCTCCATTGGCAGGATGGAGATGGTCTGGAAGCGGGACTTGATGCGAATGGTGGGGCCTCCACCCTTGGCCTTGCTGGTGGTGGGTGTGCTGACTGGGTACCACTTCTCTACAAATTGCCTGCCACTTACGCCCTGCACAGGAATGTTGACCAGGCCCACATAGTTGTTCTTGTCTTTTTTTTTCTTCTTGTCGGTATCGCGATAGATGTGAACAGTGATGCTCTTGATGCCAGGCAGGCCGCCAAACTCAAAGTGCTCACCCCAGAACAGGCAGTCCGAGCGTGGCTTGCTGGTGGTGCGGGCGTACATGATGTCGTCCAGGCACAGCTCACAGAAGTACTTCTTCTTGGGTGGCAGGTCTTTAGCTTCGATGATCCACAAACGGAGGATGTTCTCTGCCCGTCGGCAATTGTCCTGAGGACCCATAAAATAAGCAGCAACACAAAGAGAAAATAAAAGGTGAAATCCTAGTTACTCACTGTTTCATCTGCTCATTCAACAGAATAATCATGGTAAAAATAAAACAGCAAAGTAAAAGTAGACAGCAACAGGCACCTTATTTGGCTGCACAGTTCTTCTGAGGTTCTCCATCCACTTGTCTCTCTCAGAGGCCGAGGAGCAGCTGAAGCATTTACTCCCACCTGAGAACGTCACCTGCAAAAAGTAGAGACCAAAAAAGAAGTCAGGATGAACCAAGAAGGGGCTACCTTAAAAGTAATTCATAAAGCCTAAAACAATTAACGATTCAGCATAACCTTCTCAGAACATTGTTTCAAAGTGATGGATCGGCCACAAAAAGCTGAATTCACACAACTTTCCCGTTAACCCAAATGTAGTCAATCAGCCAAGACATGTTTGGTTTCTGAAGCATGCATCTAATGCAGCTAATGAGCATTGGAAACTAATACCTCATCAATTAGCACTGTGCAAACTGCAAGCCTAAATCATCACACACTTGCCTCAAACTACACTGGGTCAATGTAGTTGTTAAGCAAACTCTAATAGACTTGCTTAAGTAGTTTCTGACATACTGTCATCTATAGAAATCAGGGGTAGGGTGGCCCGAAAAGCATTTACTTTAAATGCTCATTGGTATTTCTGAACAAGTACCCAACTACTTATTCTCAAAACCACCCTTAAAGACGATAATATTTTTGCCATTCTGTATCACTGCAATTCAAAATATATCTAGTACACAATACAATGGAAACATAGGCCTCTTTTCCACTGTAGAGCCAAATGGTTCTCAGGACAGTACCTTACCATTTTGTGCTGTTGCAGGCTTGTGAGACCGCTTACAGTTTCTTTTTCCATCTGCTATGCTGCTAAATCAGAACCAGGAAATATTGGAAAAAAAAACTACAAAAAAAAAAAGAGTGGCTAACTGCTAACATCCCAATTCCTACACACACTACAAAATGCATTAGATTCCAACTTTCCCTAGTCACTCAGTGTGCTTTCAGGATCTTTATCCCCTTAATGAGTGTTACGTGAACATCAGTTATTGAAAATGGGCCTGTACAACTGTGGGTAGCACCTGGCACCTGTAGCCAGCTAACTAGCCACTAGCATTAGCATGGCCTAAGCAAACATGAGCCCATGCTAAGAGGATGAACAAGTGTTTTAGAGCATAAACAAGTCCTTTTTAAGTACTGTCTCCCTGGAACAGAGCCTGTACTATGGTGGAAGGCATCATACGCTCGCATTAGCTTAGTCCAGCAGGGTACAGCTTTAAACACTAAAGAACAAGTTCGAGTTCAGCTTTCTGTCACTCCACCATCAATCAGTTGACTTTGGTCTCTCCGATATACGTTTTTATAGTCTATGCTTGTGATAGTGCCATTTAGTCAAACTGAACCAGTAGTGGGCTGTTAGCTTAGCCAAAAAGCTACATATTCAAACACCACAGAACAGGTTTAATCTTGACTTTCTGTCCCTCTAACACCAGCCACTTTACGTCCTCTGATCTGAGTAATTATTAATTAAACTTGTGTCAGCTTTTGATGTCTCAAAATCAAACCTGTTCTGCAGAAAAGACAGCATGCTAATTAAGCTTATACTAACCTTCTACTACTTCTACTATCTACTACTTGTTAGCAGCACAGTTTAGAAATTGTTGTTACATTTAAAATCATGCAGGGCTTTTATTTATTTGGTGTCTGTGTGGGCGAATTGAACTTTTGTTTATTTGCTGCACAATACCGACATAAACGTAGAACTAAATCAGTGGCCTGGCAGTGGAAAAGAGGCCATAGCTAATGTTTCAGTCCTCACCGACTGTGATACACACCACTACGTGAGCCCTTTATACCTGGTGAGTGGTTATTTTTACACATGAGTACTTCACAGAGAGTTTCTATAGCGCTCCAAACTACAACCCCAATTCAATAAAGTTGGTATGCTATGTAAAATGTAAATAAATGTAAATCAAAACAGAATGCAATGATTTGCAAAACTCATAGACCCATATTTTATTCACAATATAACAGAGAACATATCAGATGTTGAAAGTGAGACATTTTAACATTTAATGGAAAACATTTATGCATTTAGAACTTGATGGCAGCTACGCATCTCAAAAAAGTTGGGACGGGGCAACAAAAGGCTGAAAAAGTAAGTGGTACTAATAAAAACAGGAGGAGCAATTTGCAACTAACTCACATGACTGGGTATAAAAAGAGCATTTTAGAGAGGCAGAATCTCTCAGAAGCAAAGATGGGCAGAGGTTCACCAATCTGTGAAAAACTGCGTCGAAAAATGGTAAAGACTTTGGATATCCCACCATCTATAGTACATAATATCATCAAAAGATTCAGAGAATCTGGAGAAATGCCTGTACACAAGGGACAACGCCAACGGTCAATATTGGATGCTTGTGATCTTCGGGCCCTCAGGCAGGACTGTATTAAAAACAGGCATGATTCTGTACTGGAAATCACTGCATGGGCTCAGGAACACTTCCAGAAATCATCGTCTGTGAACACAGTTTGCCGTGCAATCCACTAATGCAAGTTGAAGCTGTAACATGCAAAGAAGAAGCCATATGTCAACACAATCCAGAAACACCACTGTCTTCTCTGGGCAAAAGCTCATTTAAAAAAAAAAAATGGAAAACTGTTCTGTGGTCAGATGAATCAAAATTCGAAATTCTTTTTGGAAACCACGGATGCCGTCCCCTGCAGACCATCCAGCTTTTTATCAGTGCACCGTTCAAAAGCCTGCATCTCTGATGGTATTTTCAGATGTGTTGCTGCCATCAAGTTCTAAACGAGTTAACATTTTTCATGAAATGGTAAAATGTCTCACTTCCAACATCTGATAGGTGTTCTATGTTCTATTGTGAATAAAATATGGGTCTATGAGATTTGCAAATCATTGCATTCTGTTTTTATTTACATTTATTAACATTTTATAAAGCGTCCCAACTTTTTTGGAACGGGGTTGTACATTTAAAATAATAATTTCCTAAATTGTTATAATCTTGCTGCCTTGTAGCTCCTGCGGAGTACTAACAGTGTGTGGAAGAGAATCTTCTCTGACACCACCAGCCCTAAAAGCGCCTGATTGTGATTTCATCGCAATGAACAAAAGTATCGCATCTAAGGCATGTATACTTAATTTTTAAAAGATGAATCATTAGTCTTTTTGTGCCTCCAAGGTACATCAACCTCCTTTTTTTCCTCTGAACATTTTTCTTATCATCTGATAATTTAAAGTGCTCCCACACAAGTGATTTCTTAGGCATCTTTGCCCTTTTAGCATCAGTGGCCACATGAAAAGCAGTGCAGTTTGTTGTGCTCTGAGGTGAACTGCCAGGTATGCCTGGTGTGAATTTATGATACATTTAACTAAACCAGCAATTAAGTTTTAACACTTTCCATATATACTTTACTAAGTACACCAACCTTCTATCTACACTCACTATTTTATCCACTCCTCTTACCATATAGATGTACTTTGCAGTTCTACAGTTACAGACTACAGTACATCTGTTTCTTTGCATAGTTTGTTATTCCACCTTTATCTTGTTTATCGGTGATCAGCACAATGCACACTAAGACACCACCACCACCACTTCAGTATCACTGCAGTGCTGAGCATGAGCACCCAAATATCCACTGGCTCTGTGATGATTCTGTGAGGTCCTGACCACTGATAAATGGGGTGAAGGTGGCATAACAAATTATGCAAAGAAACAGATGTACTACAGCCTGTAATTGTAAAACTGGTGCTGATACAATGGAAATGAGTGTAGATACAAGGTAGGTACACCTAGCAAATTGCTTAGTGAATATATAAGCTTACATTACTTGTTAGTAACATCAGCCTTGTAGCTCCAGTGCAAAACCAACCTGACCACCTAAACAACCCTCATACACTGAACAACTGCCTTTGATAAGAGGAAGAAGGTGTAAGCTTTTTGACCCAATTATTGCTTAAATTTGGCCCAACTGTTTCTTAAATTTACTGGTCATGGATATCTGGATGTAGGAATGGAAGTAGCTGCAGAAGATAAACACTAAGGCTGTACTTCAAAGCAGAACTCCTGGCCCAGCACACTGCTGTGTAGAGGTTTGATGTAGACATCGTCCTCCATGCTGAGATCTAGAGCCTCCACAGCACTGCCTGGGCTTAGTAAAGACTCATGGGAACAGGACTCCTTCAACTTAGGCAGGCCTCGTGACCTACAACACAGGAACACAGACAAACATAACTATTACACACCCCTTTAACTCTATCACTTAGCGTAAGTCACATTCAGACTTTATCTAATTAGCAGATTCAACAATATCATGTATTATTAATTGAATCCTTTCATTCGATGCTCATGTTTTTGTTCCTGCTACGCTTCTCTGTACACAGGATATTAACAGTTATGTGACAAGCCAATTGCAAAACAAAAACATCGTAAATTAAATAATTAGCTTTTTCGTCTGCTTTATCAACCTTTTCCATCATATACGAGTGCATTAGCTCAGGAAAAAATACATAACTAAAAAAAAAAATTAAATAAATAAAAAATAAACAAAAACACAAGAGCAAACTATGATGGCAGAGAGGCAGAGTCCTCAAAAGAGATGAATATGTGAATAGGCCCAGTTCTTTAAAGAGATAGTTCAGCCAAAATCAAATTTTCCATACTGACTACATTAAATGTAAAGAGAAAAGCTGTATATATTTTTTGTTATTTAGCAGTTAATTTGCTGTTAATCCTCATTTAATTTAATGTCAGTTCTGAGAGCAGTAAGTTCCTGGAGAACGCTTGTACCTACGAAAAGCAACTGAAGATCCACTTGACAGAGTCTCCCAAGAGCATATCAATTTCTCATCATGTCAGCTGTAGAATCCAAGTCCTTCTTTATTGAGAGAAAGTACCTTTCAGTTTGAAGTGCGGGCTAAGGTGTGATTGTTCAGATAAAGGTTTTGGAGCAGACACGTAGCTGCTGAACACTGCCCTACACAACCTTGTTCAACACACAGCTGATAAACATAAGAAGGAGCCTGACTGAGCCCTGTAACCCCCAGAGAGTGTCGCCATGGGAATGGCCCAAAGAGGAGTCGCGGCCATGGAGCCAGAGATGAACTGAGCACATAAACACCTCAGACATCACCGTCAATCATGCACACACATACACACCCAGACACAATCACACCTGCAGTTCTACTAGGCGCTGCCACATGCGGCACATTCATCCTTACATCTGCCTTATTGTATCTGTATATTATATTATACATAGAAAAATCTCATTATACATCCAGCCAATTATACAACAAACAATAAGTAATCAGTATCACTAAATAGTGCTGCATGATAAACTAATACTGTGAATAGAACAAATACTGTGCCCATACTGCAATTAGACATGTCAGTAGTAATTCAGTGTTATATGATATTAAATATGCACACAGATGTAATCAAGTGCAATTAGTGTCAAAAAACCACCAGCCTGTACTGTGCCTTGTTAACAACTGGGGTCCATGGTTTCATGGGGTCTGAACCATACACGAACCCTACCATCAGCCCAAAACAATTGGTATCTGTGAATAATTGGACCACGCCACATGTTGCCAGCGAGTCCTCTAGGATGCCGTTAGCAACCTCATAAGCCCAGGTGAGGCGCTGTGTCCAGTGTCATAGTACCTAAAAAGAGGCACTCTGGTGGGTCTTCTGCTCCCATATCCCATGGAAGCTAAAGAACACTGCACTGACCTGTGGGATACGCACGTGGGGCCTCCTGCGTTGAATGTGGCATCAAATCAGCTATTATTACTATGCCGTTCATGCAGTTACAGTACACTGTTTGTTGTCATTTACACACCCTCTGTAACTTGGCTAAATCTTACTTAGGATACATGTCACTTAACTTAAAGGGACAGGGGGCAGTCATGGGCCAGCTTCAGGTAGGTCACCGGTTCGATCCCCTGAGCCGTCAGTATGCGACTGAAGTGCCCTTGAGCAAGGCACCTAACCCCCAACTGCTCCCCGGGCGCCGTGGATAGGGCTGCCCACAGTCATTATCTGTAAACTTATCAAGGTCTTGAACAACACAGACCACTCACTGGACATATTCTCAGTGAGTTCACTGTAATACTGCACAAATGTTAAATAGTAAACGTCCCCTAGAAAGCTCCCCAACCAAACACCAGAGAAATGTATTACTAAATAAGGCAAGAAATATTTGATAAAATTCAATAATTACAATTTTCAAAAATGATCCAGCAATTGAAATCACTCATAATTTAACCCCTTTGAAAATGCACTTCAGCTTCCATTTCATCAATCCAATGGGAAACATTGTCTTTTTATCAAGCTACATCAAGCTAGCCACAAGTAACACACAGAAGCAGAACATAGTGCCTCAAGAGAACTAGAGAATCTGCCTGCAAGTGACACCAAATTAGTGTTTTGTGGTTGGTTATTATGCATGTCAGTGAAATTACCTTGGCAGGTGGCTCTTCGTCATGTTGAGGTCGAAACCCACATGTACCTGTGACCCACATGTACCTCTTGCTGCTGAGACACCAATCCTGAGAATTTGTTTTAAATCTCTAATTTCAGCTGATAATATCGATAATTTTATTATTGCTCCAGGCTGCTGCCAGCTAGTACGCCATCAGATTAACTTATTTCTGAGAATTGGGGTGAGTGAGATAGTGAGCTGTGTTTAGCACATAACAAATATAAAAATAAAGTTAAATGTAAACAATATGGTTATAACATGCAATGTATGCAGGTTAAAAAGAAAAAACTATGATTGAATGTATAAACCTCACTTTCAAAAAAGTGACAGTATGTGAAATTCAAGTAAAAAACAGAAAGCAGTGATCTTAAATCTGTTGTCACCTGTATTTGCATAAAAAAACAGTACAAAAACAAAATACTTAATATTTTACCTTTTCAACTTATATTTCACAAAAAATATTTTGCAACACATTGCCAAAAGTTGGGGCAGGGGCCATTTAAGAATTGTGATGCTGTGAAATGTTCAAAAAATATCTTAAACAAAGCCTTGGTATGGGTTTGTATTAATGCCAATGACAATGGTAACTTGCATATCTGTGGCACCATTAATACTGAAAGATTAACTTTTTTGATTCACCCTCTAGATGTTGGCTTTTTAGTGACATCCATGCTTATTTTGGCATGACAATGCCAAGCCACATTCTGCACACATAACAAGAGCAGGGCTGCGTAATCAGAGAGTGCGGGTGTTAGAAATGATCTGCCTGCAGTCCAGACTTGTCTCCCAAAATGCAACTTTTTTTTTTTTTTTGCATTTTGCAAAATATGAAAACAAAAGCGGAAGACTTAAAACAGAAGAGGCAGCAGAGGGGCAAACATGCTTGTGTCTCAACCTTTTGGAACATATACAAGGCATCAAATTTAGAATGAGTGCATATTTACAAAAAGAAACAAACAAAAAAAAAACCTCATGAGGTAAAACAAAACATTATGTTCGCACTGTTTTCAATTTAATACAGGTCAAACAGAATTTACTGATTTACCTGCAGTACTGCATCTTACTAGTGCAGCTCAACACCTGTGTTTCTAGAACAATCTCATCTAGGTTAGGTGCACAAAATGTTAATCTAGGGAGTGCCTCTGCCATATATATTTTGCAGTAGCAGCCTAAAATTATTGCTACTGCTGCTTCAGAATTTTTGCTATGCCATGAACTTGCAATTATAAAACTCTGCAAAGGGCTTTTAATTTGAAACGACAGTTACAGGAAGTGGAGGAACATATACCACTGTAGTCATGTCATCATTCTGTAGTCGACGCCATGCTCTTATGCCCTTATTATGAACTCCGGGTCTAAGGGTCTAAGCTCCATTTCTCTATAGCCAGAATGAATAGGGTTTATGAAAAACCGCCTCTATCACACCCTGTGTTAAATAAAAATATTCAGAACCTGATATGTTTTGTCCTGTGAACATTCTTCTCTCGAATACCACTGGATCCTCTGAATTACGATGTTGTTAGAGTTGAAATATGAATGTTGCTACATGTAAGCTAATGCACAGCCCAGTTGAGCCGAATTGCCAAATGAAACAGTTGTCGGTGGAACGGACTATTCAGACATTTTTAGCAAGCTTTAGTTAACTGGCTAATTCAGCACACCATGAGGAGGCTGGGATGACTTTATTTTGCAATGTTATTCAGTTCAGTTTTACATTTCGTGGACTTTTGTGGACTGTGGTGGTCAGAAATATGAATAAAGTGGGTCAAAAGGAACTGTTTATCTCCTTTTTTTCTTTGCAAACCTGGCTACTTGCTTGTTGGAATTTGTTAATGCTAACCAGCTAGCCAACAAGGGCAAGCTTCTGTTAATTATGGTATATCTTGGTATATCTTTACAACTCTACAGTGAAATGGCCTCAGCCAGATCTTCAGTGACTGGACAATAAAAAAAAAAAAAAGCTGACAAGGGTTGAGGGAGAGATCCGGCTTGCCACCGCTGCCGAAAAAAAAAACCCTTGAGGAAACACTGTGTAAGATATTAATTAAGGATAACTGAACATAACTGAACTTCTTAATATGTTAATCTGTGGGAATACTAATGTGATATTAAATAAAATTCATGCCACTCTGGGCATTTTTTTAGACCTGCAGGGCAGCAAAATTAAATTGTCCTTGTATTTTGTCTATGGGCTATTCAAGTGACATACGTAGAGACCATGCTTCAACTTCAAATAGGCCACACTGCAGTCAGTGTTATCACTGTGCAACACACGTACACCAAAGCTGCTTGCAGTCGTGTGCTATACATCCAATGTTAGTTCTTTTGTTATTTAATTGTGCGACTGAATTGCCAGTTTGTATTACTTAAACCACAGTTGTATATTTTGTTTTGAATATGCTCACACACTCATGTGACAGCTGGAATTCATTACAATGCCAAAACCTGACTTTATTATCTCTTTGCTGTCACATGTGGCTGTTCCATCACTGTACTTCTAACTTTCATATTCTCTCTAATGCTACTCAAACATGTTTAAATACACAGTACTGACATCCATAACAATGCTGAAACAAAACTACACACATGTCACCACCACATCCACACATACGAGAAGTGATAGAGAACACTTTTTTGTTGAATGGCCTAACATTGAACCTACTGAAGAAACTGTTTAAGTCATTTGTCCTCTTTCAGCTTTCCTCAGCCTGCTGAGTGCATGGCTGAGTGCAACACTTTCTTTATTCTATTCCACATCTCTTTCACCTTACCCCTCTGGAGACTGCTCTCCATTTTCCTCCTAAATTCCTTGTTACATTATCTAATTCTCACTTTCAGCTCTCTCTGTATACTCCACATGCGTTCTCTGTCACCAGCCCTAAAGGCCCTCTACTTCTTGTTCAGGGGGGCCTTCATATAGCCTCAGCTGATCACTTCCTGACTGACTTGGTCACCATTCTCGTTACAAGAGGATTATACAAATACCTCAGGTTATGGTCTGAGCAGTAGAACTATATGCCTTATTCACATTGGCATATAACAAGTCCAGTCTTCTATATTCCCTTGTGGGACAACTGATGTATTGTTTGAATGTGGGCAGAATGCAGGAGAGATGGACATGATTAAAGTCCCCAGAGATTTGCAGTCCCCCTGGTCATTTTGTGGATGACATCATACGCGGAGACAGCAACTGCAGATGGCAGGAGGTACTGGGCAGGTAATATGGTCGCATGCTTAGTGCTAATAGCTCAGTGTCAGGAGTACACAGTTTTTCCTTTACAGTAACGTGACCCAGATTGCACCACTTACTGTTCACAAACATTGCCAACCCACTCCCTCACCTTCATCCATCCTCTCTCCAAATTTCATGTCTTTTTTGCTGCAACAGCATACAAAGCTATTCACTTTGTAACAATAATCTCACCAGTGAGGGACTATAATACACCAAATAGAGAGGAATATACGCCTGTGTCCGGTGATGGCTTAACTGTTTAGGACTTTATCCAAATCAGAGCAAGACACTAGTATTCCCCACACGTAAACATAACTGAACTTTTCAACATGCTGGGTGATGTAATATCACATTTATTGTACTTAGCATAGATAAGACTAGAAATGTAGCTGCGCTGGTTAAATGTGCTTGGTGATATCATGCCTGTTCAAAAAGTCGCATATGCTAAAGTGTTCAGTTTAGGACATAAGACCATAGCGCCAAGTTTCACATATCAGAAAAAACAAGGTCACTGCACACAGGAGCAGCATTCAAAAAGTAGAAACCATTGAGGCACACTGACGTACATCGGCTCCAAGCACTGTGAAATTCTCAGAGCATCACAGCGCGCCACTCATTTGACCATAACTAGATTAAATAAAAAGCAATAGTGAAACCCCAGAAAGCCACAGGAGAACACGTGTCTTGAAATTTACACAGACAAAGGCAATCAACTTCAATCTAATGTTGCTATCTTAGCCTTTTTAACTTCTCTATCTTTCAGCACATAAACAGTGTGATGTTCAAAGCTTTATTTGATTCAATTTATGCAATTAAAGTGTAAAACTGAACTTAAACCGGCTCTCACTTCCAGCATTCCATAGCAGCGCTCTGCTACATCATATGCTATATGACACTGTACGGTGTGTTCTGTGTATGGGGCCTTCAGGAGAGTAATATCATGTCTTGGCTCTCACTTTTTGGATGAAACAGGCCATTTCAAACAGCCTCTGGCAAAATGGCTTTAAATTAATTACGACTTCATGGCCAAATCAAAGATGATGGCGTACTAAACCACCTGTTTCACTGAATTGCGCTGTTATTGTGACAAAGATTAAGCTTCAACTCATATGAAATTTCTGGATGAAAAGATAAAGGATTAACTGGGTTAACTATAGTAACAGTTAACCCAGTCTGGCTTAACTGTTTACCACCGTTACTTTCCACATGGCTACCAGAATAAGAGGTCTTGTCATTGGCCGAGATGAATGCCTTTACAAGACAAAGCCTCCTCCAGTCTAGTGATGCAACTCTGAATTTGCCATTTCAATTTATGTTCTCCTCTATAAATGCTGAGCTGAAAGGATGAAGTAAGGGATGAAACAGAACAAATTATAGTCATGTTGATAAATCACAATTTTTTCAGAACAGAAGAAAAGCAAAGTCATACCTGTCGTTTTCAGCGGGCCGCAGTGAGGGTAGCCTGAAGCTTGTGTTTCGGTCCAGTTTGGTCTGACTCTTTGTCCTTTTGATAGACCCTTTTAGTCGCTTACTGAAAAAACCCTAAAACAGAAAAAGAGAGAAAGACACTAGTCATGTGTGTTCTTTTCAGAAACGTCTGCTGTTGTAGAACAGTAACAGTGGCTGTGTGGGTAAGCAATAGTAACCGTGAAAAAGTTCAAACATGGTTCTGACTAATGAGGACATGTATCAGTATAAGCTTTCCTAATGAACTCTAAGTGATAAAAATGCAGGTTCAAAGAAAAAGGACACCCAAGTGGATTTCCAGTAGGAAAGGACAACATGACAGTATCCCTATCATTATTCTGATAATCACGAGACGATACACTTCTTTGAGTGCATCATAGGCGTTAGTACTTCTAGAACACTGAACAACTGCATGAACAGTCTTAAAAATAAAGGTTCCTAAATGGTTCTTGGCTTGGTCATATGAGTCTAAGAAAAATCTTTAACATTTCTTTTTTACAGAAAAATCAGAATTGCTTTTATGTGGTTCTTTATGGATGTGAAAGCTGAACAATAAAGCATGACAAGAAATATATTATTGGCTTTGAACTGTAATGTTGCCGAACACTCTTAAAAGTACCTTAATCTCCAGAGATGGCAAAAAACAAACAAACAAATGGATCCTTGACCAAATAAAGCCTTACCTCTCACTGGAAGCCCAAGTCACCAAACTGAATCTTATTTTAAACATATTATGAAAAGAACCAATTTAACTGGAAAAGACAATTCTGAATGGAATAATTGCGGGTAAATGAAGATGAGGACAGCCAGGGACAAAATAAATGGAGATAAAGAGAGGAACCTTCAAGAAGTCTAAAATCCCAAACAGAAGACAGGATCTTCTGGAGAACCAAAATGGTTCTTGTTTGTTACTGCCCAAAAAAGCCTTTTTGGCAGCATACCTTTCAAAAACAAAAAAAGATTTAGACCAATTATAGAGAGTCTGTAAAGAACAACCACCAGTGTATAATAACTGCAAACTGCATAAAATTGGACATTGATAAATTTTGCTGGTCCATTTTGTCCTTCTCAACTTGCTTTTAAACCTCAGAAAGGTATCACGATGTCACCCACACTTAATGTCCAGGATCTCAAGCTCTGTGAAGAGATGAATGGTTAGCACAGTACACTCCAACCCTTGTCTTAGAGAGCAACCTTCCTGTAGAGTTTAGTTCCAATAGTATCCAATAAGCTGTGCTGCCCCTTACATAACTCTAATACAGCCAAGCAGGGACTTGGGAAGAGGTAGATTAGCTGAAGCAGGTGTGGCAAATTGTGGTTAGAACTAGGCTCTGCAGGAAGGTAGCTCTCCAGGACCAGGGTTGGAGACCACTGGTTTAGCAGCTAAGTCATTATACTTTTATAAAGAGTGCAGTTCTCCACCAAGCAATGATATTCCCCGCATGAATGACTTCGGAAAGCAGTACAGAGATTTAGCATGGGCAATGATGACTGAGCGTGAGTGTGTGTATGTGTGTGTGTGTGTGCATAGAAAAGAGCAAGGAAAAGAGCAAGAATGAAAGACAGAGCACCAGTAAAAGTGCATAATGTGTAAAAATGATAAAGCACACTGATTGAGAGTGGGTAGGGTGATATAAGGATAAAATGACCAAGAGGCGTTTGACTTCATGCTCAACCGCCTGCAAGGACTGGTGAAGACGGCAAAAGAGGTGCATGGCTGGTGAAAACGATGGATCCCCCCAGAAGATCAGAAAGACATCCCCATGTTGGTTTCCATAAAGGCCAAGCTCATACAGGCAAAAATAAGACAGGATGCTCAAAGACTCTCACAAGCAGCAGTTACCTTTGATTATCACATGCCAACCATCAAACTGAAACCTATAGCCCTTCCCAAGTTCACTGGTAACAAACACGATTTCCATAGGTGGAGGAAGGACTGGGAAGCACTCCAGGGGCAGGGAGAACCAACTGGTTCCAGAGAGGTGAAAAAGGTTAAATTACTCTACAGTTTTGATGATAAAATCGTAAAAGCACTACGCCTTACTAGTTACAATCGCAGAAGATCTTCCATGCCCTAGACAACCGCTATGGCAATCGAACATCCATTGGCATTAAGACAGTAGAGGAACTGCAGAAAATGCCAGCTGTAAGAAGTCGTCAGCCACGGAAAATAGTAGAATTAATTCAAGCTGTGGAGAAAGTGCTTCAAGACCTAAGTGACCTTGGAGACACGGGAGCTACCAAAAATCCACTGGTAGCAAGCAGTTGGCTAAAGAGCCTGAATGGAAAATTGCCCATGGTGCCCAAGTGCATGATATAGTCGATCAAAAGGCTGCAATCATATTGTCCAAAAACGTGATTAACAGCTGGAATGGACTGGTCTGGTATGTGAGTCACCTTATTGCTCCTAATCCACACTCTCTCACAACCCCTGTAAGACCTATGTGGAACAGTAGCCAGAGGTTTAAAGGTGTGAGCTTTAACAACCTCCTAATGAAAGACCCAGATGTCCTAAACAAATCCGTGGTGTCCTCAGATCTAAGGGTGGGGTACATGCTGCTCTCGGTGACATAAAAAACAAGGTAAAAACCATAGTTTTACCAAACCAAATACATGACGATGACAACAAAGCTCTAGGCCTGGGCTACACAGTAGAAGATGACAAGCTCCATGTCATGGTCACAATCAATTTCTCAAGGAGAAGGAAAAAGATGCGACTTGGCCAAGACCTCCTTCAGGAGCAAATCAGAGCCCAGACACCAAACCCCCTCACACGGAGAGAACTGCTCAGTCAGGTGTCAAAGCTGTACGATCCAGTTGGCCTAGTAACTCCTGCTAAACAGAAGGGAGCTATTCCGGTGTGCAGGGCATTCCAAGAGGCAAAAAGCAAGAGTCGTCAAGTTAAAGACACAAGGGACATAGCACTCTGAAGTAACCTCAGAGAAGACGCAACAAACTCCTTGAGGAATATACTCAACTTGGAAAAGTTACATTCACCAGAGCACTAACTCCCCCACGCATCATGCTAGTGGAATCCAAAGCCAAGTTAACCCCCTTGGATCAAAAAGGTGACACTGTCAAGGCAGAGTTATGTGGAGCAGTGTTTGCGTTGTGCCTGAAGAAATATTTCGAGCTGCATAGTCGAATCCACGTTGAGCGGTGGTACCATCTGGTTGATAGCCAAACAGTCCTTGGAGACTCTCTCTTGCAGAGAGAAAGCTACAGCTATCGAACATTTTTTGCAAACAGGATCAGAGAGATTCAAAGTAGCACAAGGACACCAGATTGGTGGTGGATTCCTAGTCCACAAAAACACTGCTGATATCACCAATGGCCAATCAAATCAGCCAAAGAACTAGCAGCCTCTGCCAGAGAAAACATCAACAAACTGCAAAAGAAGGCATTTGTTGCTGCATTAAGGGGGGCCAAGGCAGAGATTCAAAAACCAAAACAGGATCAGAACCAGGTCCAAACAGAACAAAGAAGACCACCTGCAGGGTCAGCCATTCGAAACCTTGTGGATACCAAGCAGTTTAGTATTCTAACCCCTCATGTCAAAACGGTTGCATGGCTCTGGAGGGCAGCAAAAAAGTTCATTGGGCAAAATCAAGACCTGAACAGTTTGAAGTGGGAGGCAGTCATGTTAGCTGGAGTTACCTCAGTAAGAGAATGAGAAGATGCCTTAAGAATACATTTTCCTTGCAGCACAAGAGGGCATAACTGTCCCAAGCACTGCTACATACAGGCTGCAAGTTTACAAATAGCAAGAATATGGGATATTGGTATGTGGTGGTCGAGTACAGAGCTTTAGATAAGGTCAAATCTGTGTCCCCATCTTGCCTTACGATGCCTGGGTGTCCACACTGCTCGGGAAGCTCACAATGAGAATCATGATGGAGTGGCTGGGACCTTGCTCAAGATGAGAAGGAGGGCATGGGTAATAAGGGGAAGGAGAATTGCCCAGAAAGCTGTTGATGGCTGCATGGTTTGCAGGAAAGCAAAAGCAAGAAGATGCCGTGAAGTAATGCGTGACCTGCCGCCAGAGAGAGCTGAGCCTGCCGCACCATTTGAATTCACGACGGTAGACTTCTTTGGACCAACCAGGTAAAAGATGACGTCAAGAAACAAGTAACACTAAGGGTCTGGGGAATTGTCTTTTGCTGTATGGCCAGCAGAGCCATCCACGCAGACTTGGTAAGCTCCCTATCATCAGAAAGTTTTCTAATAGCCTATCAAAGGTTCACAACAATTAAAGGGCATCCAAGAATAGTCTGGTCAGACCCAGGCACCAATTTTATAGGAGCAAAACCATTCTTGGAAGTACAGGTTCTTGGACAGCCAGGACAAAACAGCCCTGGAAGAAACTGCCGCTAAGAACGGAACAAGTTCGATGTGGAAGATTCACACAGCCGATTCTCCGCATAGGAACGGCACTGCAGAAGCTGCTGTACGCATCATGAAGAAGGCACGCCAAAGTCTTGGAAAGGAGTCTGTACTCAGTTAAAGCAAGTTGCAGACAGTCCTTCATATGGCAGCCAACCTTGCGAACGAGCGACCAATTGTCGCCAGAGTGGCCCGTTTGCGTGTGGCTTGTTTAGATTAACTTTCAGTTTCATGCAAGTAAGCTGGACTGTTGAAGAGTCTGCGTAGTTTAAATGACTGTGTTTACACAGTAGGCACTAATTTTGCTTAGGATTATGAGGAGGAGATGAAAGAGCAGGTGTATTAAGTGAAATAAGGCACTGAAGCTTAAGAGTTTCTTGAAATAATTACAAATGCTCTGTTTTTCTGTGTTTTTTTCTGTTTGAAGGTTTTTCACCTTATGACATAGAGAAAATATTTGCAATGACTACACACTGCTGATGATGTCTAACTAAGAGTTGCACGATAATTAGAGGGGTCTCATGATGGTTGTTGAGTGCAAAAAGGCTGAGTGGGTGATATAGGTTTGGAATACATCTTTAATAAATGGAATGATCATTTAAAGCTGCATTTTGTGTTTACTCTAGTTGTCTTCATCTTACATTAAAATTAGTTGGATAATCTGAAACATTTAACATTTTCACAGTATTGTATGTGATTATAAGCTACAGTGGTGCTTGAAAGTTTGCGAACCCTTTAGAATTTTCTAGATTTCTGCATACATTTGATCTGAACTTCATCAGATTTTCATACAAGTCCTAATAGTAGATAAAGAGAACCAAATTAAACAAATGAGACAAAAATATGATGTTGGTCCAGGTTGTTACTGAGCGAGTGAACATTAGACAGACACAGACATGTAGGAACCACAAGTCTCTTGGGATAATGATAGCCTTTAGGCTTGGTTTAGACTTTATCATAGCAGCCCCTAGCATTGCCTGTTTGTCCACTAGCCCCGCCTGTGGTGCACTTCCAATAGTCAGGCACATCACGCAGCAGCGGGGTCTCGTTGTCTTTTGCTTCAATGAAGCAGAGAAATCCACAGCGTAACCGCTGCTACTATTAATGTGAATAAGTAATATTTACTAAACTCTTGCATTTCGATGCTTGAAGATATGACAAATGATGTGCTTACATGTACAGACCACAGGTTGATCTATGTATTGTTCAGTTCTGTCTTTAATAAAAAAAATTACATTTACTTCAGTTGTTAAATCTGGTTCTTATTACTAATTCTATGATAGTAAATACTACTTATATACAGTAAATAAACAGAAATAGGTTAGTCTAAATGGAAATGGTTGTATACCTAAACATGGCCTTATTTTTTGGATACTATCCTGCCAACCCATAGCTAAAATTAAGTAAAAATAAATCAGAGCTGGGCTTCTTCAGCAGGAAAACACCATCATTACACAGCAACATCTGTATGCATTTGTGACAAAAAGACAAACACGCATGACTCATTGCTTATAAAGCTACCTTCACAAAGCCTGTGATATAAATATGCAAGGTGGCCCACTTTCTGACTGGATAAAAATATCATCAAACAAATTCTAATGTCTTTCTCACAGGCTCTGCTCCAAGGCACTCCTTGGTTCCAGTGTGTGGCCCATTGTAAAGCTTGTTTCTCATAAAGGAATTTGTATTAGACACACCTGTTTACCTTCCATGTGTTATAATGATGTGTAACGTGTAGTTTTAACATAAAAATACACACATGGCTTATTTATAGAAGTAAGAACGAGTAGCAGGGTTGGGCAGCATTCACTTATTTCATATCTGCAAACCACTTCCAAATATTACATTGTGTATTGTATTACCTGGGTGGTAATATCATATACAGTATCGCTACTACTAACGGTTCTTAAGTTTATACTTAATTTTGCGCATAAAATCTTTACAAGCTCTTAATTACAAGCTCTTAATTAACACTAGTTATTCTTCAGACTATCCATTTAATAAATCTGGTTACGCCACAAATCCTTCATCCTTAATGTCTTAACTAGCAACAGCTAATTAACGTGTATTTCGCTTTAACATGACAACATGTTGAGAACTAATTACCAAGCTACGGAAACACATTGGCAGCTTGCGCAGACATTTTCAATGACAAAAATACCCAATATAAATGGTATTCACAAAACCCAGAAGAAGTGACCCGTGGCCAAACTGCTGACATTCTGCCAGCATAACGTGTATGAGCAGTCAATGCCAGCTATGACTTCCTAATCAAGTATCAAAAAAAAGTCATTGTTATGTTTAAGTCCTTATTATGCGTTACTCCCTGCGATTACCAATCTAGACATCCATAATTACCTTAAACAGTGCATCAGCATACACAACGCAGGACCTAACAGCATACAGTCCACTAGAATCATATAATTACAAAGTTTGTACTTTCTATAAATGGTTGTCTACAAGCATCTTGGTCACTGCCGTCATCACTGCATTAATCCGTGGTATGTCAACAATGTGGCAGAGGCATCAAGTGTGATGACAATCGAAAACTATATATAGAAAAGAATGAGGTAAGTTAAATTGAATAAAACTGAAAACTTGTAGCCATTGTCTGTTTATTTTTAAATATTTCTTTGAGATAACCAAATATGCAGCTTTTTAAAACGATGACTTCTGACAAACTGACACAGCAGCATCCACAGTTTAGCCATTTCGGCACCTGCCGAGTCTCACTAAACTAGAGCTGTGGTTCTTAGCTTCACGTTTGGAGTTAAAACCAGGTTGATGATTAGAGTACTTTCACATTTAGCTGGTGCAATTGGCCCCATGTTAGCATTATCATAGCTAGCATGATAACAGCTCTGCTGACCACAGAACATGTTAGATTCTGGCTGACTTAAGCACATACACAAGTAATAAGATAATAATGATTCAAATCAGAGGGAATGAAGACCAGCAACTCACGCTGAAGGGACAGAAAGGTGCAAATTTCTCTGTGGTGTTTGGATCTGCAATCTGATTAGATAGCTGAATATTAGCTTAGTAAGCAGACCCAAAGACTGCCAAACAGACTTGATTTGACTAACTGGTGCTCTGCTGAAATAAGTGTAAATGATAAAAACTAATGTATGAGAGAGAGTAATGTCGAGTGACTGGTGTTGGAGTGACAGAAAGCTGTTTGGAATTGTTGTATTTGGGCTAAGCTAACAAGAGCTTAGCGAGCTCGCTAAACATGCCATGCAACAGCAGCACAGGCTTTGTTAAAGTTAACTAGTGTATGGAGTGATGCAACAGGTGGTATGACATTCATATCAGCCAGTGCCAGGTTATTTTCAAACCCACTTTGGTCCAAAAACACACTTGTGCTACCACCTCCTCAGATCTTCTCTCATCACAAAAGCACGTCCAAATCGAAACCTTGTAAAATACTGTTCATCCATGGGGCATCAAAAAATAAGAAAGATACAGGCCGAAAATCTCAGGTAGATTTGTACATATGTGGTCTCCGCTGAGTCACAATTTCAGGAGAAAATCAGTCTTTGCATGCACTGCTGGCTTGTTTGCCAAGAGCCCACTAGTACAAATGTGGTCTTCCTTGTTTTTCCCCAAAAGAGTCAGATATTCATGAGAGAACCAGACTTACCACAACAAATAAATTGGGCTGTCACGATCATGAAATTTTAGCTGACGACTGTCATATAAATAGTTGCAATTACCGATTTAATTGCATGCAACTACTAAAGAATAGACCTGAACAGATTAACTAAGCAGCATTCTATCTTTCTAGCTATGTTTACTCAATCAAATGCTGGAAGTTAAAAAGAATCATGTGTAAAGCTAACAAACAAACATTACTTGCGCTGCACTTCTAAACAAGTTTTCAAGTTCCATGATGTGTCTCAATGAATGCATTTACTGCTCTCCTTTGTTTACTTTTATTTGCCTCTTCCCAACACATTCAATTCAAATTTTGCTTATTGTGGCATAGCTAAGTTGGCTTGGAAAAGCCAACTTATTGTTCTTTGTAATCTTCTTAAGTTGACCTGGAAAAGCCAACTTACTGTTTTTCATAAACTTCTTCTTATGAGTAAGATGACTTGGAAAAGCCAAGTCTTATGATTCTTCTTATTATTATTCTTTCTCCTCCTACAGTTTTTGACCTAGAACTACAAAACTTTGCAGGATCATAGAATCGTATCCCATACCTGAATAGTGTCCTTGGTGAATAGGTGGCAGTGAATTTTAAGGTGGAAGTTGATTTAAGGTGGAAGTTGATTTAAGGAGCCATTGAATTTATAACAGCATTAGATTTAAGGTAGCAATTAATTTAAGGTAACTTGAGATTTAAGTCAGCAGTGGATTTAAGGTAGCAATGGATCTAAGGTATTAAAAAAATTAAGGTACCAGTGGATTAAAAGTGGCAGTGGATTTAAGATAGCAGTGGATTTAAGGATACAATGTATGTAAGGGAGTAGTGGATTTAGGTAGCAATGAATATAAGGTAGCATGAGATTTAAGGTGGCAGTGAATTTAAGGTGCTCGTGGATTTAAAGTGGCCATGGATTTATGGTGGCACTGGATTTAAAATAGCAATTGATTTAAGGTAGCAATAGATTTAGGTCTGCAGGAGATTTAAGGTAGCAGTGGATTTAAGGTTTAAGTAGGTTTAAGGAGGCATTGGATTCAAGGGAGCAGTGGAGTAAAGAGGATGAGAGGAATTGATCTGATTGGCTGTGGCTGCAGAACGCCTAACCATGCCTTTTGATCAGGAATTCACTGTAATTCCGCCCCTACAGGTGCACTGCTCTGCGCTAGGTCAGAGCCTGCACTGCCGGTTACGAAAATACAAATATATTTACCAGACCAACACACCAGATCTGTAATTTTTCAACAAACAGTACTACACTATAGAAAGTCATTCAGATAGTATGATTTCTATTATGTCATGATTTCATTAAAGACAAAGCTTGCTGTGTTGACACAATTATGATGAGGAAAGCAAGACGATATGGCAAAAGCCATAATGGTTTGATTGTTCCAATACTGGATCACAGACATATTAGAATAGATTACAGTAGATTTTAGAAATAATCAAGTAGTGATTGCTTGCAAGCTCAGAGTGGGTAGATCTAATGGTAATAAAAGCAACCTGGCCTATTACTCACCGGCACTTTGAAAGGTGAGGAGTTTGGTCCATCCACAGAGACATTCTTCTCCGAGCTGCCCAAACCGGAGATACTCCTCCGCCTGGGGGAGCATTCTGCAGACACTTCTGTGGACAGAGGGGACATCAAGAGGGATTAGACTAAAGGACAAAAAAGATAGAGGCCCAAGACTGTCAGCTAGGAAAAACAGAGGGCTATGATTTAGCTCCACAAAAACAGAGCTTTGTCACTGGGATGGCTCTGCAAATATCACATAAGGCTTTACTGTGAGATATTGATTACAACAAGGTGCCTGCTACTTCAGATAGCGCCCATCTTTACATTTTTCAGCAAGCACACTGAAAAGTAGTCTTTGATTACATAAATCAAGGTGTTCACAAGACCTGGCAAATGTCAATATTTTTGTTTATGATAATGCAGGCCAATCTTGTTGATGTTATAATATTAATAATGTTAGAGCACTACACAAAAGACAGAGACCATCCCTCATTTATTTAATTTTCATTCAAAACATTCAAAAGTCATTATGTACCAATTATCCATTTTTCAGTGCCAGGGAAAAAGGCAGAAAACATATTTGACAGACAACTTCACAGAAGCCTTGACATATAAATATAATTTTGAGAATTAATATGTCTACCCTTTGTCTTTATTACAGCTTCTTTTTTCATTCTTTTTGGGAGACTTGCTTTCCGTTTTTCAAAGAAATCTGTAGAATTGTTTTTCCCCACACCTCCCAAGTTCAGTCTTAGAAATGGCAGCATTTTCTGCTTCTCAATGATGTTAAGGTTCTGGGCTCTGGGGTGGTCAGTCCATTGTTCTGGGAACACCAGCATCTTCTTTGTCTGATTTGAAATTTCTATTTTTGTCCATTTCTTTTTGTCAGTAAAAGCTTCTTGACAGCTGTGCATGGTAAAAGTACAGTAAAAGAGCTTTGATCTTTGAGAAGTAGGAAAAAAAATGATTTTGGTCTACCAGGTCATGCATGGTTGTTAGGAGTCCAACTTTTTGTTATGTCATTTCATTATTTTTTGAACTCCAGTTTTGGAAACTCCTGTTTTTTTCAGTTATCTTCATTTAACTTTTCCATTCATTATGCAAGACAGATGTTCAAATTCACCAAATGTACACCTTAGGTCTACTATGACAGGGGTTTCTACTGACATAGGAAACTGTGGTGGGCCAAAATGCATCTATAAAGTACAGGGTGCTTCATAAAGATTCATCCGATTTCAAAGCGCCATATTTTTACAACCGTGGAACCAATCACATACCAATTGAAAGAGGGGTTCACAGAGTTTCTGACTGCCACCGGAACATGGCTCTCTTCAGTCTGCGAGGAAATGGTGACCCCTGAGCAGAAAACGTTTTGCGTTCTCCACTTCAATAAGAGTGAATCCGTCATAACTATGCAACGTGATTTTTGTTGGCAGTGAACCTCCAACAGCTCAGAGCATTCATCGTTGGTTCTAAAACACTGAATGATCTCCGAAATCATATTGAAATAGCCGTAAGTACAGTGACACCTATGGGATGAAGTGGACTATCACGTTGATGTTGTCCGTACAGCTGGAGGAGGTAATATTGAGCTCTTGTAAAATTACATAATAAACTTCATGCTCACTTAAACTATTTATAATTTACTGCATTGTTCTGCAATGATTTACAAGTGAAATAAATCATTTTGAGAAGGGATGAATCTTTTTGAATCACCCTGTATATACACACATTTAATTTCGTTTTTAGGTCCACAATTTAAAATAAATGATGAAAGGGCTCAAATCTTGTCATCTACACACATGCATACCCACATACAGTAAACAAACATACATTTGGAAAAGTAGGCACAAGACAGGCTATGGTTTGGACGTGAAACACACTAGAGGAGATTTCAGCCTCATAATGCCAAAACTCAAACACTTCATTCAGGTTAGATAGATATAAAAATTTGCACTGGCCACTCAGGCCACCAACCCAATGAATCTTGAGGTAAAAATTAACAATTGGTGGCCAGAATTATAGAACATATTTATTGTCATGTTTATCGTATATACATTGTATGATGTGAGGGGATCCTTGTTTTTCATGATACAGTCTTATAGATTTTTATCATTCGTTCCTGCTGACCGACTTCAGTCTTCAAATGGCTTTGATCAGTCTGCCCCGGAAGTTTGTTATAGGGATCGCTGATATTCACTTCTCTATGACAGTGCTTGCTTTGAAAGCTTTGGCTGTGCTATTGGATATTGTGTTTTCAACAAGTTACGAGTAAAATGAGTCGCCAAATAGCAACGTCTGAAACGTGGAGTTATACATTCCCTGTGTGAGTGGAGCGATCGGCAATCTGTTCTCCTGTGACCAAGAGTGAGTGACAAGATAAGTGGTGTAACTGTACTGTCCTACAGCAAACTCACCTAACATCCTAACAAGCTTTAGCAGCGTTAAATTGCGTCTGCTCCTCCCAACTACAGCGCTGTTACAGCGCCAAACATATTTTAGTATTAGTGCACTCGCGAGCAACGAAAGTGAAAGAATGAAGTGAGTTCATGCAAGTTACAGCCCTGATTTGAACAAAAGTAAACTGAAGAAGCTGCGAGGCATTGGAGAGAGGGAGAACGCTAGCTTCCCATGCTAGCTGTTTTTAGCAGCTGGCTAACTCGAACCAGCACTCCATCACTTGCACAACATGGTGAATTGATGTTACTGTAGATCAAACAAGACACAAAAGCACCGCTTTCAGTTTAAACGTACCTAAAAGGAAGACTCTGTTTGTCTGGTGTTAGATATATTTCAGTTCACCCCTCAAACTACTATAGAGAAATCCAGACATCTGCTAGTTGGTGTTTGAATACTGTGATGTGCTCTGACATGGATGTGGTAGGAGTGATGGCTACAATGCGGGTGATCCATCACTGACTTACCGAGCCAGCTAATGTTTGCTGTTCGTATTAAGCTGACATTGTTAAGGAACTAAACGGTTTAGCAAAATAATCTGTTTTCTTTCTTAAATTATGACTATTACAAAAACTGCGGCTGTGCTTTTCTAGCTGGTAGTAACAGCTAAACAGCTAATACGCTTTCTCTCACTCTCCCATAACAGATTTGTGAATTGTTCCACTGTTTGGCAAGTGTTTGTCACATTCTGACCATAAAGGATATTTGGAAACCACAATTAACCACTCAGGAGCAAAAATCAGCCTTCAAACTTGAAAGAAATAATGATTTGACATTTATCGCGATATGTATCGATATCGAACAATATGAATTTTGTTTATCGTGATAACATTTTTGGCCATATCGCCCAGCTCTAATTTTACTTAACTTTCAAAATGATTTTTGGTATGTTTTAGCTATATATTAGCTATTGTTTTACTTATTATTGTTTTTATTCCTTTTATTTATTTGTGTTTGTTTATTTATTTTAGTCTTTATTTATTTAATTGTTGTCAATTTATTGTCTTACATCTATTTTGTTTTATTTCATTAATTTGTGTTTTGACTTATTTTATCCTTATCTTATCAGTTACTATATTGTAATTTTAATGCTTTATTGATTTAACACTTTATTGGTATCTCCTTATTATAAAATTTTATTTTAATGAATTTTTATTATTTCATTATGACATTTTATGTCTTTTTACTACACAACTTCTGAACCCCTGATTTCTGCATTGCTTGGCTGGCTACATTGTAAATGAGGATCTCCGTCAATGTATTCAGAGTTTAAATAAAGGTTGATTAATTGATTGATTGAAACGCGTTCATCCTCTGAACATCATTTGTTTTCTTTTTTGTAGGCATCATTTTATGATTCTTCTTTTTTTTTAAATCAGCACTGGCAAAACCCACCATCACTGCTGGCTATGAAGAAATGCTCAGAGTTTTAGAAATAAATTGTGACTTGCTGTGACATTAGCTCATTAGGTGGGAAATCAGACAAAATTTAATTTGATACAATTGTGTTCAACCAAACATGCTTTGGATTTCGCATGGGAGGGTAAAAAAGTATTTGTATTGTTATTAATAGTAGATATTTATGAATATGTGAATTTTATACCATTCAGCTGAATCTACTTACAAAGCAGTAGAAAAACTCCAGCACTTATTTAACACCTTGCAGACTGCAGGCAGAAGTACAAATTATTTTTAAATGCCAAGAAAACTTTTTTAGTTTATGTTGTTTTCCAGATCTTCAAATATTGATTTTTAAAACTGTGAACATTACTACCCTGGTTTCTCACATACACATTATGAAGTATTCAGTGCAACTTAAACTATACATTTGCAGATTGTTATTGATCCTTTGGACAAGTGATTTTGGGCTTTAGACCGAATTTCAGGCCCATGATACACATAGCCATTCTGACAATCTGTATTATACTACAGAAAGTGACTGGGATAATATGACTTTTACTATTTCATGTTTTCATAAAAGACAATGCTTGTTGCGCTGACAAAATTATGAGGAAAGCAAGAGGATATGGCAAAAGCCTTAATGGTTTGCAACCTGGCATACTGATTTTAGGACTGTGAACATTACTACCCTGATATGATCCAGCACTGAGCGAGGGACAGAGTACAAGTACCTTGGCAATCGGCTGAATGAGAAACTCACACTTAAATCTCATATTAATAAAACTAGTCAGTAAGTGTAGGCAGAGACTCGGATTCCTTTATCGAAATAAGTCTTGTCTGCCTATGTATGGCAGAAAAAAAGTTGTGGAGGCAACTTTACTATCAGTCTTGGAATATGGTGATGTAGTTTATAGATATGCATCCAACAGTACCCTCCAATCACTAGACTCAAGCTATGACTCCACTTTGAGATTAATTACTGGTGACCCTTACAACACTCACCACTGCACACTGTATGAAAAAAGTTGGTCTTCACCAGCAGCACAACAGGAAATACTATTTTATTTTTATTTGAGTGTTATTTGAAAAATATATGCCCATTTTGAATGTGACGCCAACAACATGCTCCAAAAAAGCTGGGACGGGGCATGTTTACCACTGTGTTTCATCACCTCTGTAAGCGTTTGGGAACTGTTGAGACCAATTTATGTAGTTTTGAAAGTGAAATGTTTTCCCATTCTTGTTTGACATAGGATTTCAGCTGCTCAACAGTTCGGGGGCTCATTTGTCATATTTTTTCATTTAATAACCCTCCCAATGTTATCAGTGGGTGACAAGACTGGACTATATCATTCAGCAATAATGGTGCCTTGGCAGATGTGCATATCACCCATGCCATGCGTGCTAATGCACCACTATACCATCATGAATACTGGCTTTTGAACTGTGCACTGATAACAAGTGGAGTGGTCTTTAGCCCAGAGGATACAGGTGTCCATAATTTCCAAAAAGAATTTCAAATGTTCACTTGTGGCACTTGTTATCATTGCATTTTGTTTTTATTTACATTTTGCACATTTTTTGGAAATGGGGTTATAGTAACATTAATTTTTTTAGACTCTAGTGACTGGATTACCTGTCAGGCACCTAGAGTTTTTACTGAACTGGGAAAATCTGCAGTTAGCTATAGTGCACCAGCAAGGTGGAACTCACTACAAAAGTCTTAAAAAGGTTTTAAACCTTTAATCTCTAGCCACCTTCTGACAGCCTGTAACTGTTTTAGCTGAGTTAAACTCAACTAAGTCTCATTTATATTTACTTGTATTGTTTTTTGTTTTTAACTGATTAAAATTCTTATTATTTTTATTTGATTTTTTTCTAATATTGTTTATTTTATTTAACTTTATTACTTTTGATAGTGCTGCTGGGATAGGCCCCAGCCCCCCCACCCCGCAACCAGAGACTTTTTACAGTCCTTATGCTTAATTGTTTTAAATTTTAGTTTGTCAGTTTGGCTAATTTCACCTTTTATGTTGAAATTTATTAACAGATTTTAAATACTATATACTGGTTTTATTTATTGTTCTTGTTCCTCTTAATTCATAATTGCTTGTCCTCCATTTTTCTTGTATGATTTAAATTCCATTTTAGTTTCTTTTTTAATCCCTTTGCATTGTAAATGCTCGGCTGCACTGAAAATGAGGGTTACCCACAATTTTACCAAGTGAAAGTAAAGGTTGAGTGATTGATCGAAAGTTAGAGTGGTGCATCATTAATCAGAGCTACCAGAACAACTAGGATTTCTCAGTAAATAGCAAGGACTCTCCAAACAAATGCCCCTTACCTCTTCTGCTACTTGACAGACTTGATTTTTGGAACATACTCCTCAGGTGAATTTGGGCAGTCTTTGTGGCTAAAGTTGTTAGGAGCTAAGGCAAGCTTTGTGTGCTCAAAACAGTAACACAGAACAACTGGATTTGACAGGGAGCCTGGAGCCCATAAGGTGGTGGTAGTTTAGCCTCCAGGCCCCATAACGGAGCCAGAACCGTGTGCTGGAGCCCTGCCCAGGATTACTCCATTCAGACACAGCAACAACCCCTCAACTGACAACTACAGCTTGACTACCACACATGCACAGCTGCATAGCATGTCTGTACAACTCAGTCAGGGAAAAGGATGGAGCTGAAGCCCATCTGTATTGCACAACCCACTAACTAGGAGCATCAGTCATGTTCCCGTACTTGGCAACTCCCCAGAGAAGCAATGACCAACAGCTAAATTTGGCCACTTAGCCACATTTTCGATCAAATTTCATGGATCCTTCTTTAGCACAGCCAGGTTTTACCAACTTAACATTTGACAACTGATTTCAAGACAAAATAACACCATTAGCTTTATCATCGTTTTGATTTCTTCAAGCTCTTTAAAGGACCCTATCTTGAAAACCCAAATTTTCTTTTTTGAAATAATTGCCAAAGTTTGAAAATGTATTGTTCATCCTTCAGTCCTAATAGTCTATATATGGAAACTACACAGAAAAAACTTTTTGTTTTGAATTTGTTGTTTTAGTGAGGTCATGAAATATACACATATATCCACTCCTTAAACCTTGAGCAGTTCAGCCCCACCCACTCACACTTACGTTATAAAGAGTGTTTCAGGACAAACTGTTTTTGAATGAAGCACAATATTGGGAAGCCAATCAAAACAAAGCTAATTTACATAGGTCAGTCTTAAAGGCACATTAACAAAAACAAAATGTTCAATTCTCAGGGATAAAGAGAGGCTGGAAAATATTAAATATTAATATTAAAAATTATTGGAAAACATTAAACATGACTGTTTTGGGTACATAAAACCACACCAACATTACGAGGTGCACTTATAATGTTTGTATGGTTTTACATTGCAAAATCAGTAATTTCTACATAATTAATTGTTATATGACCATTTTAGGGATTAGATAGGGATGTTAGAGTGCTGCAGTAGGCACTGATAAAACTATGTTGGAAAATTTTGATTTATCTGAACTCAAACAATTTAAGAGATATATAATTAGAGCTCTCTAGTATTTTTTGTACTTCTAATACAACAAAATGCTTACACTCCCTGGTGTGTGCGTGTAAGCTGTATGCAAGTTACAAACACCAACAAATTAACATTAGCATATGAAAACATACCACATATGCTGTATTGAAAAATGTAGCATATCAAGACACCAGTGCATCGCAATCAAAGTTTGAACTTTGTGTACCGTTACACCTCTAGTTCTCATGCAGCAAAAAACTGAACACAGAAAAGACCACAATATGATACAATATCACAGTATAATCAGATTATTCAAAGACAGAAAGGAGAATGAAAACATAAGGAAAAAAAGCGCATTTCTCAATTTCTGGGCTACTGACTGACTGCCCATAGGAATTAATCTACACATCTTGCCCATTTCTACAAATCCATTTCCAAAAAAAGTTGTAACGCTGTGCAATGATGCAATCATGTGCAAATCATTTATATCCTACATTTATTTGAAAACAGATAAAAGACAACATTTTAAATACTGATGCTGAGAAATTGCATTGATTTTTGGAAAAAATATATGCCCATTTTGAATTTGGTGCCAACAACATTAAAAAAAAAAAAGTGGGGAACAGGGGCAACAGAAGACTGGTAAAGTTGTGTAATGCTAAAAAAACACCTGGTGCAACATCTCAAAACCAATCAGGTTAACTGGCAACAGGTCAGTAACATGACTGGGTATAAAACGAGCGTCCCAGAGAGGCTGAGTCTTTCAGAAGTAAAGATGGGGAGGGGTCACCACTCTGAGAAAGACTGCACAGGCAAATAGCGCAACAATTTAAGAATAACGTTTCTCAATGCAAAACAGCAAACAACTTGGGGATTTCATTATTGAGGGTACATTTCATTAAAAGATTTAGAGAACCCGGGAAAAAATCTGTGTATACAAGACCGAAAACCAACACTGGATGGGCATGGTCTGGCCCTCAGGTGGCAATGCATTAAAAACAGATACAATTTTGTAGTGAAAAATCACTGCATGGGCTCAGGAACACTTTTGAAAACCATTGTCTGTGAACACTTTTTGATGCTGTCTACAAATGCAAGTTAAAACTTGCACAGGATTCAGAAATGCCACTGCCTTCTGTGCCCTACCTCCTTTAAAATGGACTGAGGTGAAGTGGAAAAGTGTCCTGTGGTCCAACTAATCAAAACGTGAAATTATTTTCTGGAAATCATGGATGGCACGTCCTCTGGGCTAGTGAGGAGAGGGACGCTCCAGCTTGTTTTCAGCACACAGTTCAAAAGCTAGCATCCATGATGATATAGGGGTGCATTAGTGCACGTGGAAAAACCTGTACATAGTGTTCAGCATTAAGGCACATCTGTGAAGACACTGTTAAGGCTGAAAAAAGTATACAGAATTTGGAGCAACATATGCTGCCATCCAGATGTCCGTTTTTCAGGGAAGGCTTTGCTTATTTCAGCCAGACAATGCCAAAGCACATTTTGCATGTATTACATCAGCATGGCTCTGTAGTAAAAGAGTCTGGGTGCTAAACTAGCCTCCCTGCAATCTAGCTATGATGCATTATGAAATAAAAAACACAACAAAGGAGACTGCAAACTGCTGAGCAGCTAAAATCTTATATTAAGCAAGAATGGGAAAACATTTTACTTCAAAACTACAATTTCGAAATACCTACAGAATGCTGTTAAAAGAAGAGGTGATGCAACACAGTGGTAAAAATGCCCTTGTCCCAAATTTTTTTTGAAATGTGCTGCTGGCATCAAATTCAAAATGGGCATATATATAAAAAAAAATACAATTTCTCAGTTTCAACATTGTATATTCTGTATTTGAGTTTAAATTATTTTAATCATTGCATTTTATTTTTTGCATGCATTTTTACTTACAATTTTGCACAACCTTTTTTTTGGAAATGGGGTTGTGATAGAAGGCTTAATTCTTCTGACCAACTTGCAAAGCAACTATATGGTGCAATTAGAGCTGGGCGATATGGCCAAAAATGTTATCACAATAAACAAAATTCATATTGTTCGATATTGATACATATTGCGATAAATGGCGAGTTATTTTTTCTTTGGAGTTTGGAGGCTGATTTTTGTTCCTGAGTGGTTAATTGTCATTTTAAACTATTCTTAATGGTCAGAACATGACAAACACTTGCCAAACAGTGGAACATTTCACAAATCTCTCTTGGGAAAGTGGGAGAAAGTTCCTGTTTAGCTGTTTTTACCAGCTGGAAAAGCACGGCCGCAATTCTTGTAATAGTCATAATTTAATAAAGAAAACAGATTATTTTTAGCTGTCTGGTGACGAGTGCCAGGCTTTCCTGTTACAAATGCTAAACAAGTGGCCAACAACAGTGCTAAACTGCTTAGTTCCTCAACAACGTCAACTTAGTACGAACAGCAAACAGTAGCTGACTCGTTAGGTTAAGTAGCTGCGTCGTTAGGTTAAGTTAGTCAGCTGATAAAAAACAGCTAGCCTGGGAAGCTGGTGTTCTCTCACTCTCCAATGCCTCACAGCTTCCTCAGTTTATTTTCGTTTAAATCAGGGCTGTAACTTGCATGAACTTCTTTCTTTCACTTTCGTTGCTTGTGAATGCACTAAAACTAAAATATGACTGAGCGCTGTAACATAGCACTGTAGTTGTGTGGAGCAGACATGATTTAACACTGCTAAAGCTTGTTAGGATGTACAGAAAGAGGTCACTCTAGGACAGTACAGTTACACCACTTATCTCGTCACTCACACTTGGTCACTGGAGAACAGATCACTGATCGCTCCACTCAAACAGGGAATATATAGCTCCACGTTTCAGACGTTGCTAAAGTATATTTGGTGGCTCATTTTACTTGTCGCCCCTCCCTCTCTAATCATGTCGAAAAACTCAGAAGTGCGCCCTCTCCTGGTGACAGCAGAGTAGTGTCGCTTTCCTTGCAGTAGAAAATGCCACAAGGGCTATCGCTAAAACGTGGAAGTGTGAGAATAGTGTATTATATCGAAAAAATTTAGCTGACATTTCTTATAGTTCTATCGAGGAAAGTTATATCACGATAATTATCGTTATCGTTTTATCGCCTAGCCCTAGGCGCAATGTAACACTCTTGTCTGGATTCCTAACCTTAGCCAGGCTGTATCTTTTCTTTTATTCCCTTGGGGCTTCCATTTAAATTCAGAGTGAGTGAGGGGAGAGTGTGCAGTAGTCAGCACTACTGAAAGGCTACTTTGCAAAAACTGTGCTGTCCAAGCTCTCTCTCACTCTCTTCAGAAAGCGCCTGACGTATCATTCACACTGTCTCCATAGCTGTCTGCAGGGAGAGAACTCCCATGCCACAGAGGCTATGTATGCGTACTGTACTGCGCATAATCTAAGAGAGAAGCCGAAAAGCAGTATGACTAAGCTATAAATATATCTAATTTCAGTGTTTCTGAATGATGCGGAACATAACTGGAGTAGTTCTGCAAAAGTGGCAGCATACTACAGAAACACAAACGTTAAGCACAACTTTGACAGCATCTAGCATACAACTCAGCTTACAAAAGTGTTTAGAATGATGCAGTCCTAAAGGGAAGCAGGCAGAAATAACCGAAAGAAATCGAGAGAGAGAGATCAAGATCGGGGGGTGGGGGGGGGGTACCTCTATCGCAGCTGTTGCCCATCACCTGCTCAATAATTGCACCAGGTCAATCGGCCAGAATGTGACCATCACCCTCGCCCAATCACCTTCTGTAGTTCTTCCTCTCTTAAGTATCCATTATGTTATTCCAGTACAGATTCCACAGGACCTTCACCCAGCAGCCTCTTCACCCAGCTTCTGACTAATGTTTCTGTTCTCTGGCATGTCCTCTCTCTCTCTCTCTCTCTCTCTCTCTCTCTCGTGCTGCTCACTTTTGCATTGGCCCTCCTCTGTCTCTGTTCTCTCTTTATCCAGCTGCAATCCTAGCCCTCGCTTCATCAGCCTCTCCCTCACTCTATTTTTTGACCGGCCTGGCGGAAGAGATTTTACTGCATTTATTCAATCAATCGTGTAACCTCACTCCTCTGGTGCTCACAGCAGAACCACCAGCGCTTCCTCTTCCCTCTTTGCACACTTTACCTTGTCGCTCTCCTACCCTTTCCCTTCATCTCTCTCTCTCTCTCTTTCCTGATGCACCAATGCTCTATTTGCTACAGCTTCACTCGCTTACTTACACACACACACACAAGCTTGAGAAAGAGCATTTGGGCAAATAAAGAAGAATGGGTCACTAAAAGCTCATTTAAAAAAAAAAGAAAAGAAAGAAAAGCATAACCTCTTTCGTCAAAACTCTGGGCTGAGCAGTAGGTATGCATGTGTGCAAGAGTGTGTGAGAATTGCAGGTATAAAATAGTCGACAAGCAAAGAACACACTAGACCAGTCATCTCATTCCCATCAGAATACACTGCATTAGCACATTCTGCAGTGGTAAATGGCTGGTGATATGACATTGCTATATTTAGCTTGTCCTTCATTCTGCTCACCATACATAGGATGTGTGGGGTGGGGGGGCACTTTGCTTTACCTTTTATTTGACCAAGATTAAGTTTCAACTTACACGTTATCACTTTTCTTTTTTCCTGTGTCCACTTCAAATTTCAAAACCATCTCAAAATTTTGAGAAATGTCCCAATTGTCACTAAGTATATTACCTGATGCTAGAGATGAAACGGTTACCGGTTTCACGGTAAACCACGGTAAAATGAATGATGGTTAGTAGTACCGTTTAAACTTTAAAGTATCGTTAAAACCGCGGTCGATTACCGTGGTGTGAAAACTCGGAGATTCAGAGATATTTCAGCCTTCTAAGAAGACCAAGTCTGACGTTTGGTCATATTTTGGGTTTTATAAGGATGCAGAAGGAAAGTTAATTGAAGATGACCACCCTGTCTGCAGAACATGCCGAAAGAAAATAGCGGCGAAAGGGGGCAACACATCAAACTTTACGAGTCATTTCGTGACCACCACCCGCTACTTTTTAGAGAATGCAAGGTTAACTTTAATGCAGAAGTCTGTGGGGACTTTGAAATAGAAGAAATGTCACAGTTTGTGTGGTTTAACCTATGCTTATGGTTCGTTAATAATATAAAATGAAGCTTTTAGCGTCAAAAAAAAAAAGAAAAAAAGAAAAACAATCGGTGAATCAACTGTGAATCGAAACTAAAGCTTTTAGTACATTTCTGTGGAGCAGTGTCTCCAAAATGAGCTCTGAGTTAAGAGTCACACAAGCTCTGGAACGAGACGCTGCAGAGGTTCAATCTGCACAGCTCCCCTTTCTCGTCTCACTTGCAGTGTTTACTTTCTGAGAAGAGAATAACTGTCTCAAATCACTCAGTGTCCCCTACATAGTGCGCTACTGTTCAAACAAACACGATCATCATTAACAAGCAGTTGAGTTTTAAAATAGGGAATTTGTAACCTGTTATTAATGTTGATTATAGATGACTTAGTCGAACGTTTCACGCACTCTTTGGGTGAAGGATTTGCTATCTCATGATCCACGGAGTGCACTACATAGGGAAGATAGTGTGCTTTGAGACGGGACCTCGCGCGAGTAAATGCTGTGTGCTGCTTTTAGGAAAAGCAGAGTTTCAGAGATTAAACTTCAGGAGTGTTTCTGCCGCAGTTCAGACGCGCGTTAATTTTAAATTATGTTTTAGTTTTAAAATGCTTTCAGAGAAGCAGCTCCACAGGTGAAGACACACTGTGTGAGTTCTACACTGTCTGCAGCTCACAGCGCGGTCACGCAATTCCTCTGTGATACTGGCTGTTTTTCCTGGTGCACTGTGTTGATTAGGGGTACAGCGCCACAACGGCACAATAATGCTGCAGTTGCAGTTAGGACAGAAATCCCCCGAGTGCAGCACTTCTTAGAAGTAGTAATTTTCCATTAAGACCCACCTCAGAGTTGGTCGAGATTTAATTCTCTATGCAGGGAAATCCATAGTTATTGTAATTAATAATAATAATAATAATAAGAAGAAGAAGAGAAGAAGAAGAAGAAAAAGAATAATAACAGTAATAATAATAATAATAATAATAATAATAATAATAATACATTTGCTATTCTTTCGTTTACAGAGTATTACAAGTATTGTAAGTAATACAAAAGTAATACTAAAAATGTATTGACCTTTTTTTTTAATGTTTATGCAAATAAAATGTGCATATTGCTGCCAATTCTATTTGTGTTAATATAAAAGTTGGTGAAACGAGTTTCAGTTTGTGTATCAGTATTTATTTTTTTATTTATTTTACTTTTCAAACCATTTGAACAATATTGCGATAATACCGATAATCGTGATAATTTTGGTCATGATAATCGTGATATGAAATTTTAATATCGTTTCATCTCTACCTGATGCATTCAAAAACATCCCTAATGTGTCCCAGAGCAGATATACAAAGATGGTAATACTACAACTAATAATAATAATGATAATAGTAATAGTGATAAACAATAATAATAAATATAGCCACAAGCAGCGATTTGCGGGGTCCAAGCTTGCTTTGCAAGTTCGGCCAACATTGATATTTTGAACTCAGAACCATTAGCCAACTGTGTTTGCACATAGAGGAATTAGACCTCCGCATTTAACCCATCCGTGCAGTGAAACACCCACATACGTGCATACTAGTGAACACACACACAAGGGGGCAGTGAGCACACTTGCCCGGAGCGTAGGCAGCCCTATCCATGGCACCCGGGGAGTTGGGTGCCTTGCTCAAGGGCACTTCAGTCACGTACTGTTGGATCGAACCGGCGACCTTCTGGTCACAAGGCTGGTTCCCTAACCTCCAGCCCACAAATGCCCCACTGGAAATTTGACTCATGAGTCAATCAGATGGAATACAAATGAGCTGATTTGGTACCTTTAACTATCAATTACTTCAAAATGCTGCTGTAGTAGGTAGACTTCATCTTTGATACGTTCATAGTATGTAAGACGTTAAATGAAAAATTGCTGTTTTTGTGGTCTATTCATTGGTAATACTCATTTTATAAATTGTTCAAACTGACTTATGAGTCCATTAGATGTGATACAAATATACCAACTTAATGAACCGATTTGGCAACTTCGGCAGTAAATAATTTTTACATGCTGCAGTAGAATGACTTCTTTGGTTTGTGCATAGTATGACAAACACTGAAGCAATATCTGTTGTGTTTTTTGGAAGGCATGTATGGAATTACTATTTTATGTAAATATATTTATGTGATGAATTTGCATATATGCTCAACATGTGGAATGATTGTTGTAGCGCCCCCTATGGCCCTATGCCCACTAAACTTTGCAGCTTGTTTCAGTGTTAGGCGCTGAGCAGGTGTACCAAGTTTGGTGTCAATGCCTTATTCTCATAGCACTACTGTCATAAAAATATATATAAATCACAATGTTAGATTACCGGTACAACTTAGTTAAATACATCTAAGGGCAAAGTGGTTTAGTCTGAAGACTTGAGTATTTTGTCAACACCTGCATGTCTTTACTGTTAACTGAGCGAGAGACATGTTAATTTTACATAATTTATATATGATTAGATGTTGTAGCCCCCCCCGAGGTTTGTTTAGACCACAATTGGTGTGCTTTCTCAGAGTATTATTCTGTATGTCTGTACCAATTGTGGTCTCTATCATACATTGTTTTTGTGAATTACAGATGGAGTCGTAAAAACCCACCCAGATGGATTCATTGACAAGTTGCAGACAGGCTTTGTGAAAAAAGTCAACAATTTTTTGATAATTATTTAATTTCAGACTCCATTCTTTAATTTATGACCAGATTTGAGATGGTAAGGTGTAAACTGTAGAAGTAGTTCAATATAGGTCATATTCAAACAATGCGCATTTGTAGAAAAACAGTAATAATTAGTAAATAACTTGTATTTGCAAAGTTGCCATGCTCACCTGACTGCATTATTTGATACTAATTGCGGTATAAGACTTTTACCCATTTTAGTGTTTTAAAACATGAGCAGCCCCCCAGTGGGCAATATCTGTCATGCTTCAGTAGGTAGTAGAGAGTCCATACCTAGAGATACCTATCAGGTTTCGTGGTGATTGGCCAATTTTAAGCCTGTCAAATACCTGCTGAAATGTGATTGGCCGATAGCGGCCATGTTTTTTCGAATATGACATCAGTCTCATAGAGCCTGATCCAGGACAGCACATTGTAGCAGCATATACATTTTCATGTCAATCGGACAACCTTTGGTTGCGTAACACTTTTTTGCTTGTTATAGCGCCACCTAGTGAAGCAGTTCCACCTAACTCTGAAGATCATCTACGACTGCCATACTATATACACCTATAAAGTTTCGTAACAATCGGTCAATGCGTTTCTGAGTTCGAGCTGTATATGCGTGATTTTTGCAATATGAGCTCCACCCATATTTTGGGGCCTGGATGCTACAGTGTTGAAATTCCAACATTTTTTTGATAATTATTAAAGTTCACTTTCTTAGGATTCCATTGATAACCGATTTGTGCAGATTGTGTGAAAACCTAGGGACTTGTTCGCACTCAAAAATGCAATTTTGCGTAAAATACCTTAAAATCTATAGAGATTTTTAAAATGGTCAAAATAGCTGTTTTGTGGGCCATGAGATACCTAATCAGGAGAAGAAAGAATTTTGTGTCTATGACATACAGGAAGAATCGCCAGCCCTAAACGTACAGAGCTTTGCTATAGCGCCACCATCTGGCCGATCGGGCTGAGCTCGAGCGCCTGAGTAGTGGGAGGGACTGCTACCTATTGACCAAGTTTCATGTCTCTACGACTTACGGTTTGGTCTGCACGATTTGTTTTAGCGGAGAACAAGAAGAAGAATAAGAAAAATCCTAACAATTACAATAGGGTTCCAGCACCTCCTGCTTGGACCCCTAATAAGAACAAATATAGCCCCAAGCGGCAATATTCAGGGTCCATGTACTAATAAGCACCATGAAATGTAACCTTCTATCTTCTGGAGATCAGGTCATAAACATAACTTTTCATTCGTGGCTTTATTTAAAGTTCTGTGATTATAACTGCCATAAGCACTATCAGCACTACGAGGCCTAACGTGCCAGTACAGGGCTTTGTTGCAGATATATATGTTTTACAAAAATAACCATAATTCCAGTGTAAACTGTTCAGTGCAACAATAAAGTTATAAAATCTAAACAAAATCTAAACAAAAAGAAATGGTGACAGAGACCAATGGCATACCTTCAGTTAACTAAGGAATAAATGTACTTCGTACATCAGGAAAGCTAAACCAGAATTTTACCTTCAGTTTTTTTCAAACTCCTCCTCAAACTCCTTTAAATTCTGACACAGCTAATTTGCTCAAAAACAAATCAGTGCCTATTCTAACCCATATATTAATTAATGATCAACAGATTTCTGATCAGAGCTCTGCCAAACGTTTAATAGTCACTTTGCAGCTGCTGGACATTTATTTTATACTACTAATATGGAATGAAATAGATGCACCCCCTGATGTAAGACTTGGTCTCTTTACAATTCACTCTTTCTCTCCTTGCATAGTAGCTAAAGCCCTCAACAACATCGACACAAAAAAATAAATAAAATAGTTTGGACCCCTTTTTTCTTAAGAATGTGACTCTGATCATTTTAGAACACATTACATATATTTTTAATCCATCTATTTTATCAAGCAGAATTCCCAGTATCTGGAAACAGCACATGTAATTCTACGACACAAAGGAGGTGACGCCTCAGATCTAAAATTGTCATGCTTAGTCAAAATCTTAGAATCCTTAAGTGAATAATCAACTTAAGACAGTTCCCCATGGAAGTCTCGTCACTCTATCAATCTGGTTTTAAAAAAAAGCATAGCACAATTTTTGCTACTAATCTCACCTTCGATGATCTTTTCAGTGCCACTGATAAAAAGAAACATTGTGCAGTTATTTTCATTGATCTCTCTAAAGCCTTTGATACAGTTGATCATTCCCTACTTTTAAGAACTCTACAAAATATTGGTTTTGACATCAGAGCAACCAACTGGATTAGAAATTACTTCTCTGATACACAGCAAAATATGGCATTGGGACAAAGTAAATTAGACCTACTGCAAGTAACTAAGGGGGGTCCCCTCAAGGTTTGATCCCCAGTATTATTTAATCTATATTAATGATATTGCCCAATCCATCATCGATCAAAGTACGTTTATATGCCAACAACACCATTTTGAACTGTACTGGAAAAACTGCAGCATTCTTTTGATGCCCTACAGTTGGCTTTTTAACACTTATAAACTCACAACTCTGAAAGGATCTGACATTGAAAGAGTTTGTGTGTCAGGAGACACATTGGCTTCTTTTTATCTATAAAGCACTTACTGGCCATAGGCCATTTTACATGACAGAATTGCTCAGTGTAAATGCTCAGTAATGCAATTTATCAGACTTGTTCCAGTGACCGGATCAGGTGTAAAAAGCTTTTACTGAACTGGGAAAATCTGCTTTTAGCTTCAGCGTACCAAGGTGCTGGAATTTACTACAGGAATCTCTAAAGCTTCTTCCCGCTGGGGTCACATGGACATTTTAAAGTTCAAAGTTTTGAATTGGTGCGTCACTAATTATGATTAGTCAGTGTTCAGCCTGTCAAATGCATGCTGGCCAAGGATGCCTTAACACAGATACTGGTATCGAGTACCGGCCCAATACCATGCTCATTTACTCATACTCAACCTCATAAAAAGAAACCAATACAAATATCTGATACCATAGCTAATGAACAAACTGGCAATGAACAAGAGTCTGCTCACACAGATAAGTGTTGCTCATCCAAGTGACACTGGTCACTTTAAACATTCTGCCTTAGCATATTTCCACCAGGAATATACAATGTAATTTTAGACCACTTTTAAGCACACAAAATCACAATAACAACCTCTTCCTCAATATGGGTTGAGACATAAAAGAGGTTAAAAAACTGAATAGAACAGTAAGGTAAAAATGTTAATACTGTGACTGATTAATACTGTCTTTGTAAAACAGGCTTAAGACCAAATTGTCCTATCGTGTATATTTCAGTGCACAGTGTGGTTAGCTGAGATGCTGTAGCACAGTTTCTCTGCATGTTTGCTCAGTACGTGGTGAGCGGCATGTTGTTTTGAATTAAACGGCTTTATCTGAAACTGCTCAAAGAGCCGTCTAAAAATTGCACAATGTATGGCTTTAAACACTTCAACAAGACATTAAACTCCACAAGTGAGGTCCTTGGATGTGATTCATGCTGTCACTGTGCTACAGAGACTGTTGTTGAAAGAGAGATGAGGAGCATGAGCTTTACTTACAGCTGCACAAAAGCACTTTTCTGATGTTTAACAAAACCCAGTTTTTTTCCACTGAAGCACTACTTGATTCAAGGTAACTAATCTAACATAGCTAGCTAATGCATGCTCTTTAAAGTCAGCTAGATTTTAACTAGTTCACTGTTAAGGTACAATGAACTCATTTACACAAACAACTACTTAATTCTAAGTAAATAATTCATTATGGTATCGGATTTGGTATCAGTGAGTACTAAAAAATATGTACTCATACTGAAAAAATCACAATGAAGCTACATTTATGGATGTAATGACAATGTCCTAATGACATACATGCACCAAAATTAATAGGACTAAAATGCACTAAAATTAATCTATCAGACAAAATATAAAAATCAAAGGGAGTGATCTATAAGACAAAGGATAAAAATAAAGAGGATTTATCAAAAGAAAAAAAATCCTTCTTACTTCTTTCAGAGAAGCTAATACAACTGATTTTAAAGGGAAAACCACAAAGCGCTGTGCCTCATATAGGCCTATTTCTCTTTTAAATGTAGACCTTTTGAAAATATTGGCAGCCCAATTGGAAAGTTTGATGCCTTATATTATCAAAGGAGCCCAGACAGGCTTTATTAATTGTTGTATTCAGTGACATCCAAAAAAATCACATTATATGCTCATTATGTTTTGATACTTTTTCTCTAAATTGTACGTCAATAGAATAGAGAATATATTGCCTCATAACTAGTATTTTTCTAAACTTTTTCAGGTTTCTTTTTTTTTGTTTGTTTCTTTTTTTCAGGGTATATAATCAACAGATTTTAGAAGACTCCCTAGCTATGCCCACAGGCAGCTTAAAACACATACCACAAAACCCATAACCCCTAAATTTACTAAACTGTTTAAAGCAAACTTTACTCCATTGTTTGACCATATTAGATTTGGAGAGATAGCACACTCTTCCTATCTCATAGATATCCACATAGCATAGATAAAAATGAATATCCTTCCAAGATTACTGTATCCTATACTTTATCCAAAACGTATTTCTTCTTAGAAACCTTGAGTCAGTAAAAGGCTCCTGTGATTATCCCATTGTAATTAACACTCTGAAAGCATGGAGAATGATTGTGTCTGGAGGGTAGACCTAAGTTAACTTCTATTTTTTACTCCAATATGTGATAACCCTGATTTCCTTCCAGGTGTTACAGATTCTCATTTCTGTCTTTGGGCATCGAGAGATCCTTTTTGCTTGAGGGATTTATTTGAAGGTTCCACACTGATGTCATTTAGTCAGATATTTGAGAAACATGGTATTCAGAATCATAAGCTTTTTTGCTTTTTTTCAGATAAGGGACTTTGTTAGGAAGGACATATCACTTCACACAGATAAGCAACCCTCTCAAATATAAGGTTTTTCAGTCCAAACAGGACAGATTTACTAGCTTCATTTACAATGTATTAATTGTATTAATTAAGAATACCACAACGCTGAAACTCATTATTTGAGGGAGGTTTGGGAAACTGAAATTGATAGGAGATAGGGGAAGATGTGTGAGGAAATGTTTGGCAGAATGCAAAGTCTATGAGTGTTTCTAACAAAGCAAAAGCTATTTAGTCTTAAAATCTTACATCATCTCAAGTAATTTCTGTAAATTTAAGGAGGGTGTCTCCCACGTGTACTAAATGTAAAGTAGAGACAGGTAGTCTCACTCATTGTTTCTGGTCAAAAATTGTGGGGAGAGATCTCACAGGAACTGTGTTAAATATTTGAAACTGATGTAAGGGTGGACCCATTGCGTGTATTGCTTGGGTTATTAAATAATTAAATTGCTGACAAGTCTGAGAAAAACCTCTGAAATGTTTTAACATTCTGTGCAAGGAAATGCATTTTATCACAACAGATAACAGATAAAATACCCTCTATAGCAAGTTGGTACACATTTTTCTAACACGCATCTATTTGACATGCCTATTACATTCTAAAATGTCTTTCCTCTTCCATGATGTTAATAATTTTATCATTATACATTTTCTTGTATATACTGGGTCAGATTTTTCAAGTATTCTAATGAGAGCATTTGTATAATTCAGCATGTCACTTTTGAAATGTGGGTGGTAACACTTTACATTAAGGGTCGCTAATCAATCATTAAATATATAATAATCAACTATTAATTTCACATTATTTAGTTATTAGTTAACTCTTCATTAAGCATTAGCTATTACTTAGTAATTGATTAAGCACTTATCAGTTAGTAATTAAGTACACTGTTAGTTGATAAGTTAATTTGTCGTTAGTTTGTGGCTTACTTGAATGGTTGATTAAGTGGAATTTAAGAAGCAATTAATGGCCAAAATGTAAAGATCTAATGGCCATTAACCATCAAAGTTACGTAAAAAAAAGAACACCTTTTTTTTGCCTTTTATAAGGTATGAACTGCTCTGCGTCTGATTCATAACAATTTTGTACAATGTGGAAACAAGTGGAGATTTGAGCATAAATGATAAATCAGCTTCAGTGCATGAAACCTGCCTACCAGCACCTCATTTACATATCATTTACATAAAGCACACACTAATTCATGCTGATGTTTCAGTAGCCAGCCAATAAAGCGGCAGTGTTTGGCATGAAAGCTAATGGCCGTGCTCATGGGTGGAGTTTGATGTCCAGCAGTGAGTGCACTCCTCCCCTGCTGACCAAACTTAATAGTATTAAAATGAAAACAACTGGAAAAAATAAAATGTGAAATAAAACAAAATACTCAGTGTTGTTAACATAGCAGAATGATTGTTTAGTGTAATTAATTCCCTAAAATAAACGCTGTATTATTGCAGTGTATGACCAAAGCTGTGTTTGTGAGTCAGTAGTATGAAACAAAAGCACAGTGTAATGTGTCTTTAAATGGAACATGAAATAGTTGCAGCACTTGTTTATATCAATGTGCATGTAAAGTAAGTACATCCACTTTTGTACTGGACTGTCATGCACACAAATTAGTATTATTGAAATTTTCTATTGTCGTTCTTATTTTTGCAATTACAGATTATGTTGATAATAGTTTTGGTTAATTAGCCACATATCCAGCATTAATGCCCAAATTTACATGCACTCCTACCAGATATGAGTACAGATATGCCAAAATGAATGTGATGAATAACAAAACCATCCATGAATTTGTGTGCGCTCATCTTACGGTCAGATGTGACCATAAGCATCTTTAATGAACAAGAACCAAAGTGAGAAAAGTGAAGCAACTGAATATATGGAGGTGATGGAAAGTTAATTAAAAGATAATTAGCGGGATTAACACATAAGTGCTAGTAAGTTATCACGTTACTTCTTTATATGAAGAAAAATACTTAGTAGTTAATTAACAATGTAATAAGCAGCAATTAGCACACAGATAATGAGTAAGTAAGCCACAAACTAACGACAAACTAACTTATCAACTAACAGTGTACTTAATTACTAATTGATAAGTGCTTAATCAATTACTAAGTAATAGCTAATGCTTAATGAAGAGTTAACCAATAACTAAATAATGGGAAACTAATAGTTGATTATTATATATTTAATGACTGATTAGCGACCCTTAATGTAAAGTGTTACCATGTGGGTAAGGCATCGGTCAATACAGACATTGTAAGCTGGGTTGTCGACTGAGCTCATGTTGTGCACCTGAGTAGCGGAGGGACTACTACCAACTGACCAAGTTTCATATCTGTAGGAGTTACATTTTGGTTTGGGTGAAATGTTTTACCATAGAAGAAGAATAATAAGAAAAACAATTCCTTCACACTGCATGCTTGAACCCTAAATAGTAAAAGATGAAGAAGAAATATCCTTAACACAACATAGAATTCCAGAACTATGTACTTGGATACCTAATAATAATCATAACAAATATTATTATTATTATTATTATTGAAATTATTATGGTACTTTTGAGATGTGATAAAATGTGAGCTATGCTTAATCTTTGTCAAATAAAACAACAAAATAATGCAGTTCAGCAAATGTTACTGACTGTAGTTTGTCATCTTTACAGTCACCAAACTGTAATTAATCTAGTAAGAAAAAAACTCCAATGCTGTCTTGTCTGTAGCTGCTTAGCTTAGACTAACTGTATAAGACCTGAAATGTAACTGTTTTTCCTGAGACCTTAAGCTGTTTTGTCTGAGGCCCGAAACCTGACGCTGTGGTCTGAGCATGTGCTAAACTGTACAGTGTTACCATTAAGGCAATTTTGTATAGAAAGGATATCTACCTGCAGCACTAAGCATGTTCAACCAATGCAGTTCAAGAACCTGGGAAATGAAGAACAATGCAGCTTTAGAAAAATTTAATATATGATAAACCAATAGGTTTATATGTTCAGTCATGTCAATGTGTGGGCATGTTCCTAATGTCTTCCTATGGTTTGCATGACATATGTTAGTTATCAAAATAAGTCAGCCCACAATATTTCATTTTTCTGAGGTTTGATAAATTAAAAAACAGCAGTGTTATATTTAAAAAATACTATCAACAACTATGAAAACAGATTTTTATTCAATGTTTCACATATTGTGATGCACTATTCATTTAAACAGGCCTAATCATGCTCTCTTTGTAATGAAACATGCAATGTTCAGTGCTCTTTAAGCACTGACAACATCCATGACACCCTCCAAAATCCAATAGTCATGTGATGTGACAATCTGTCAACATATATTGTCTTATTACCCACCTCATTCCAGATTTCAACAGAAATTTCAAAAACCAATACTGATCCTCCTCTGTGTGTTCCACATGCATTTCTAATGCAAAGCAAAGCTACATTAGCCTTCCACCACACAGAACAAAACACTACAAAAGGCTTCTGTAACACTGGCTGCTCACAGTCATATTATTGCACCACTCTCCTGAACAAGCAAATAATTTCCTGAAGCTGTTTCATTTGAATCTCTGAGGTTTGTCAGAAATGCTGCAGGCTGGTAAGTATGGTGTTCCAAAAGGCTCTGTTTTAGGACCTATATTATTCACATTACATATGCTACCACTGGGTACCATTATCAGTAAACACGCCATCAATTTCCACTGCTATGCTGACGACACACAGATATATATATTAACCAAAACAGATGATTAACTTCAACTTAACAAGACTGAGGACTGTATAAAAGATATAAAAGACTGGATGTCGAGTAACTTTCTCCTACTCAACTCCGATAAAACTTCTTGGTCCAAAAAGCAAAAAGCATCTATTTTAACGCTTAAACTTAATAGTTTCTCAGCTGCATCAGGTTCATTCGTAAAAAAAACTTGGCGTCACGATAGATACTGATCTGTTCTTCAATGCACATATACCAAATATTACTAAATTAAGAAATGCATTGTCTTACAGGATTCAGAAAAGCTAGTTCATGCACTATTACCTCAAGACTGGATTACCAGTTTTATCTGGCCTGATATGGTCTACACTGGTTGGCAGTTAAATTTCGCATTGATTAAAATTAAAATTAAAATTCTTTTTTTTGACATATAAAGCTCTTACCGGCCTTGAATGAACTTCTCTCTTATTATGAACCATCACACCTACTTAGATTACAAGGTGCTGGCCTACTATTAGTACCTAGAAATAATCAAATTATATCAGGAGGCAGAGCCTTCTAATACAAAGCTCCCCAGCTTTGGAAAAATCTTCTAGTTAGTGTTCGGGATTCAGACACAGCCTCAGTCTTTAAGTCTAGGCTAAAGCCTACTTGTTTAGTCAAGCCTTTGGTAATTAGTTTTTTTTCTGTTAGATAAAAGCTGCAGATCTGGGGGTTCATGGACAGAGTATTATGGTAAACTGGGAGTGTTGGTGCTGTCGTCTCACCGCTCTCATGTGTTCCCTGACGAAGGGGTGCTGACAACTTGGGGAGCCCTCATGTCTCTGTTACCTTTCTGGCTCTCCCTTTTAGTTAGGTTGTAATAACTAGACCTGCCAGAGTCTCTGCTGCACACTTTAAGTTGTGATCAGTCACTCTTTACAGAATTAATTCTGTGTTTTCTTTTTTTTTTCTTTGCCGAGTTGAACAACTGCCCAACCTGTGCGGTCTGATGTTGTTGCTTCTTCTGCCTTGATTGGGTGCCCACTGCTCGCCAGCTTTCTGGATCGGTTTGACAACCATGGAGCTTCCCACTGTACAACGCTGCGCAAACCTCACCTGCATGAACTGACCTTTCTGATGATACTGCTGTACAGACATAAACTATTTAATTATAACCATTGCTTCACCTGTTTTTCCCCATTTCTGTATTTTAATAATTTATACTAACGTTATACTGTTGCCATTGGCTTGCTCATGGGGACTCGGACCAGGATTTTTCTGTGAAGCTGCTTTGTGACTACGCCTGTTGTAAGCGCTATATAAAGCGCTATATAAATTGACTGGAGCTCAGCTGCAATCTCGAAGTTTTCGTAGGTCAGAAAAGCACTGGAAACTGTCTCAGTGCATTCAATAGAACTCAACCTTGATTGTGCTCAAAGCTCTCAATGATACACTGACTAACAGAATGAGCAGGCAGATTTAATACATCACTTCACTTGAGCCGGGTATATGTCATGAATGCCGGACTTATGCATTGAGCAGGGCAGCAGTATGAACACTTGGATGTCATATTACTTTCCATTCATATCAGCTAGTTTAATTGCAAGCTCTAAACTGCATCACTCTTTCCAAGTCAACTCTCAAGTCTCTGGGGTGCAAGTCTCTAGTCTTTAGCAAAGAATTTCAGTCTTGTTATTAGCTGCACCTGTCAGGTTCGAAATGGCTTTAAATAATGCACCTTACATTACAGGACAACCCTAAGTCTGAAGGACAAAAACTGAAGCACTACACTAAGTAAATACGGTGCTTAAAAAAACAGGGCAAAACATCTTGAAACATTTGGTTATTCTGCAGTTTGTAAGTATGCTTGTTAGCTAGCGAAACCGCTAATCCAGCTGAAGTTATAGTAAGTTTTAAAGGAACTGACCTGTAATTTAGAACTTCGGTTAGACTAGCTAAATTAGTCCTTCATTCTGTTCTTCAGACTGATTTTTTTTTTTAATAATGAAAGGCTCATTATTTAAATCTGCATCAAACATGACACCGCTGCAGGCAGTGAAGAGAATGGCATTACAGTAATTACTGCTGTTTACCTTTCTTTTTTTATTTTTATTTATTTTTTTTTTTACATCCCAGGCGTGGTTGCGACGTCACAGGGAAAATTTTCCTATAACTAGCTCCAGAGCCAGAACAAACTTAACTTCCATGCCACTTTAGGGGAATTTTCATGTTTTTGGGACATTTCCATTTCCAAAAGGATGAGTTGGACTGCAATGTCAATGAAGTACTTGCCATTCATGGCATCGTTTTGTAGCAGAGACAGGATATTTTATTCATTTACTGCATTAAGCAGCTCATTTAATCAGCATGTGCTTTTTTTCCCCTGGATTAAAGACTTGTTCGTAATGTGACCAGCAGCGGATAAATGCATTCTGTTTTTGTGCTCTTATACTGTACAAAATAGCCATAAAAGTAATGAAAGCATATAAGCAATGAAAAGTTGCTCAACAATGAAGATCTCTCGGCTGAGAATTACCCTCTCAATTATTCTCCCAAGCGTTTTTACAAGTGTGAAGTAGAGAGCATGACTTTTTATTCTTTTATGTCTCCAGCGCTGATGGAAACACAGGCTAATTTGAACATTTCAGTAATTCACTTGAATTTAATTTGACAGCTGGATGGAAACCTGGCAATGGAAGTTAGAATGTTTTTTTCCTTCTCCTATGAAGAAGTTCTCATTTCAGAAATGAAAAAGAAGATTTTGTTACAACAGAGACTGTGTGGATGTTTTGTTTTTTTGTTTGTCATCATGGGCTTGACAGCACTTGTGATCTGTTTGCTAGTGTGCTTCAACACAGCTCATATTACCTCTCTCCTCCCTGTCCCCATCCTGGTTGCTGTATCTAGTGCAGTAAGTCAAGGTCAGCGTGCCCTGATGTGTTTGTGTCTCTGTCTCTCAGGCTGTCAGAGCGTCTAGCTCATCTTCTCTCCATACAGCCTCTGCTACTGAAAATCCACTTACAGCATTGATCTGGCCTGAGGCTTCCTGAGACTGATACACCACCGGAGATAACACAGAGATCCGAGTACATCTGCCACACAGGCTGAAACATCAGCACAGGCGCTGCACACTCACTGCGAGGAGGGAGGGAAGAACAGAGGGACTGAGTGAGGGAGGGAGATGTCTTATGGGATGGTCACCACTGGATTAACTTTCATTATCTACTGAAACTACTCAGAGAGTTTGAAGTCAATCAATACTAATGCTCTTTAAGGCTCTTTTTTCTCAACTGCAATGTTCTGTATTGAATAAGTTAACTTCCTCTACATTTTCCGGTGATAGGTAAGATGAATAAGCATAATGAATAATCTGCATGCATGAATGTACACACATGCTGCACCAGCTGGGAAATGGCCAAAGCGTTCATTAATTTACATCAGCCACCAGGAAAAAGGTCTCTTTAATATCTTCATTACATCAGCAAGGTTAAACCCTGCAAGTCTGCATGTCTGAAAAGATGGACAGCCCTGTGCTTTCATTAGTGCTGACGCCTGACAATAATTAGCGTCTGCCATGGTACGTTTTCTTATCTTGGGCGGAAGATTAGGCTGGGTGAGAGTGAATCTCCACCTGAGGTTTCTGACTAGTACAGTTTCCATTTCTCTCACTGGAACTAATCACAGGGAGGGTAACTTACTGCCAAGCCATATGAGATATTGTAATACTCTTTGAATTTCACTTTATTGTTATTTTTATGATTATCAGTTATTTTATCTCCCCCTTGTGCTTCATTGTCCACTGAAATGTCTGTAAACAAAACAAATCTTAACAGAAACAAGAGGTGATGTTTCTCCTTCCGCCCCAAGGTTACCTCCAGCTTGTCAATGTTTACATTCTGTATTTCATTCATCTGCTTAGGAGATGATCCCTTGTGAGTGGAATTTGATGATGTCAGAGCATTAATGCCTGGAACTGAAACTCACACACATTCTTTTTTATGCTGACCTATCACAGACAAGCATGCAACACCTGACTTTTTTTCCACTTTGTGAAGCTCAAGAACAAACAAGATAATCCGAAGACACTGGCAAACTCATAAGTAGGCATCTCCACTTCAAAAGCTGAGTTTAAAGAGAGACGGAGCATAATTATTTCATACACTTAACATGTCTCCTGTTGCCAGACCCCCCCCCCAAAAAAAGGTATTAATTTCATTCATTTAAAAGTTTTGAAGCACAGACCCTAAAGGCTTTGGCTCTTTGACTTATATAGATAAATAATTCTGAGGCAAAGTAACGCACCAACTGCATATAATTTGGAAACGTAAGAACTTGAGGTGGAAACGGCAGAGTAATCAACCCATCTGCTCCCCCATCCCCTACAAACAATAACTGTGGCCACAACGGCTGTTCAGAATAATCTTCTCATGGACGTCCATTAACGATGGACAAAAGTGCAGTCTGGCGAAATAATGGATGTGGGCAACAAGTTAATGTCACAGGAATCAACACAGCAATGCACTGTTAGTAATAAAATTTGGGTGTAAATGTACTGTTTGAGGAATAATAATATCTGCAAATCGAGTACATGAAGATTTTAAAAGTAGTATTTTTGTTTAATTGAACTAACCAGTGGCAGTCAAAAACAATACACAACAGTTGTGAGACACCAGTTTTATAACAAATGTCACAAGCACCATGCCGATTAAAAAGAGTACCTAAATTACCAGATATGCATAAAGGACTTAAAACTGCAGGCTATGGTACATGTTTAGTATATGTTCGAGGAACATATTTGAACATTTCTAGCCATCAGATGCTAATTTCATAAATGGCAGTATAACTCCCTGAGACGAATTATGACATGCAGGAAGTTAAAAACTTACCCAAGAACTCCATTTTAGTCCTGAAAATCCAATTTGCATTTACATCTCTCCTACCAAACAACATCAGAAAACTCAAGCTAAAAGCATAAGTCAAAAGCAACCGATGTTGTTCACTGCCTTTTCAGCCCTAGCTTGACGTGCAGGAATGTAGAAAAGCCTGTGTGCCCAAAGCTGGTCAAACCCACTCGGCTTCTCTTTTCTAAAAGGCCATTGAAAGGAACACAATAGCAGAGATACTGGTGTGAACTGCAAAGAGGAAGCAGGACAAGACTCATCAGCTGAAATGGCTAAAGCAGTGCTAGCGTTACCAGCAAACAAGAAAAAACAGTGAGGTTTATTTACTAATTATAGCCTGAGGTTTCCCATAGAACAGATATTAGGTATTAATGTGTATGTACTTCACTTTCTGTCATATTCTAATTTAGCTACCAAGAAAACTATAGCGAGCTCAAACTCAAGAAGAGCTCACGAGGACAGCTTGTCCCATGACACCGCTCTATGAACTATTTTTATGCTTTTCAATTTATTTCAATAAAATGTTTCATTTAATTGATAGGACAATATAAACCAAGGAGTGGGGCAAAACGGGTGCAAGGAACACCGCATCAACTGAGTAACTCACAGTGCCCTCTAGATTTGCTTATAAAAATGTCAGGAGAATCTGTTTCACAACTGAAAAAAACTTCTTTCAGGTCTCCATGTGAGCACTAGCAATAAACATTGATCAGGAAATAATCTTTTTTGCTTCATGCTTGTCAAATATGATCTCTGCCAAACTAAGATCATCAATAAGGATATATGGATTATTCATCAACCACCCTAAATATGAAACACACACACATACACACACAAAGTGATAGAATTTGTGAACATGTGACATGGCATAAACACATCTGCTTACATAGGAGTAGCACTTATTGCTTAAAGGGAAGAAGTGCGGTGTCTTATTAATGAGAAGAACTGAGTATCTCTCACAGAGCCCTGTTTTGGCATTGGCATATTTCAGCCTATTCACCCTGCAGCAGTTTAACTCCATCTGCTTTTTGAATGAGGAACAATAGAGGGCAGCGAATCAGAACAGAGTACCTTCTACATCAATCTTAGGAACACAGTAACAAAAAACAGGCTGTTTAATTCTAAGGGACAAAGAGAGCTTGGAAAAAGCCCAGGTTAATTATAAATGTTTTTGATATGTAAAACCATGCGTACATTATGAGTGAACCCCAGGAGGAAAAACCCATTGGTTTACATTTAATTGACATTATTTTAATGTAATTTATTAATGTAATTTATTAGTAATTGTGTAATTATGTAACTACATAATTTATCATTATGTAGTTACATAATGAATTACATTTACGTTCTGTATGCATTTTCTTTTCCATTTATTCTGATGCCAAAAAAGGTTAATGGTTTTCTGATTTAGACAGCCTAGTCTTCACTGCTTTATCTGTTAAGGTTCATCACAGCCCTGATGTAAACAGCCAAACAAAGACATTCCTCTCTCAGTGACAGAGGGATGCATTGTTAAACAGTGTATACATTAAGATATAAATAATCACCTCCTCTTTAATGCTTGGAGTCCACAATGGAGCAGCATGAAAGGGTCACGGGGGGAACGTATGACACAGGAGAATGGGAAAGCAGCCACTGCAATGCATGCTTGCTTGATGGAGTATTGGGAGGAGAAAGAAAGCCTGATACAGTGCTTCACACAGACTGGATTTGTTTCTTAGACACATTCCAAAACCACCTCTTCTCACAGGCATCAACCAGCACACAGTGGCCAATAGGTTAAACAGTACAATGATTCCACTTAGTTCAGACAGTGTTTAGTATTTGAATCGTAGATGTTAAGTTCTAAATGAAACCAAAAGGACGGCAGATCTGAGGCTGTAAACAGGATAAGCATGCCTATTTATGAAACAATACAGAAGTGACCTAGACAAGCTGAAAAATCCACAGCATTATTCCATCTGAATCTCTGATGCATCTGCCTAAGAAGCTCAGCAGTTACATTATCTACATTACAGCTAGGAAGTTTCTGGCCTTCCACAATCTGTTGCCTAAAATTCAGCTGTCAGACTACAATGTCTGTCTCATGAACCAATTAAATAGCAATTCAGTCATTGGCTTGCTCATGTGATGACCAAGTTTTTAAAAATACAAATATAGCAAACTAATGTGGATCATCCAGCATCAAATGTAGCATTGTTGTGGTAAGTTTTTAAAACACTATATAACCCCAGCACAGATTCCTAACTCCTAAGAAAACATCATTGCAGTGCATTTGTCTTACCTAACACAGAAGCTCCCTCTGCTGGATACTCAGAGAATTGTCCTTCTGAGGGGACACTAACTGTTCTCCTCAGATTGCGGCCCTTGGAAGACAAATCTGTGGGGCTCTCATGGACCTCTGCCGGAATCTGGGGAAAGGCCAGACAGATTACAGTCATGGGGGTGCATACTCTCACAGCACATCAGAAAGGTCATAGACGCGAGCCTTAAAAGTCACATTTGCTGCTGATGATGATAAAAGCATGTTGTAACTTTATATTAGCTTTTTCTCACTCGTAGCACATGAAAACAGAGAAATTCTGTCAGATATCCGCACACTCAATGTTAAATGAATACTGAATTTGTGTCCGTGAGCAGAAGGGGAGAGGTTTTATAATAATTTGAATTTGACGAAAAGGGAAAACCATTCTTGATATTTTTGCTATGTCTATAATTGGTTACTATCAAACCAAATGCAAACAAATTGCACTTGGATACTTGGATATAGAATGTACATTTGAATGTAAACTTAATTCATGACGTAACTAACAACAGTGCAATTGTAATTAAACATCATAGCTATATGGCAATGATAACTCTAAGGGTTAATATGATCCATTTATAAACTTATAAACAAAGCTTGGAGTCTTCAGCACAACACAACTCCCCTTCTTCAAGCCATCCCTTATTCTCAGCAGTTTAATAAAATAGGAAAATGAGAGACAGAAGTGAGTGAATGAGAAACTTACCTCTTCCTCTCTGTTAAGCAGGATGAGCTGACTGTCGGTCAGGATGCAGTACTTCCTTTCCCAGATGTTGGGCTCGGAGAAAGGCGACTGTCCACATGAGAAACGATGACTTGGTGGGCCTTTCACGTCTGCACACAACGGACAGAAAAGACACCTCAGTGAAGTCAAACACTGCATGGAATCTACATGAAGAGGATGACACCAGTTGCTACTAGCATGCCTCATCTCTTTTCAGAGATGTTACGGGGCTAAGAATGTGGAACTTTGACTGTAGTGTTTTAAACTCTGTTTAAAAAAAAGTCTACAAAACAACTCTGTGCTAAAGAACTTCTGCTGAAGTTAAGCGGTGTGTGAAAACAAAATCATCTTCCTATCTGAAAAAAAAGATACTGCTAGACACAAGAGCATTGTGGACTGGAAATTGAGTCACCTCTAACTCTTTTAAAAGCAATATGAGGGAACTATATATAATATGACCTGTAGAGGGCAGTGCGGCACAACTATCTATTTCTACAGTCAAGACAGGGAGGACAGAGCCACATTTTCAAGAAGCACCTAACACAATAATTGAATGTCACAAGTTGAATGAAAAATAACAAAAAAAATGAAAAACTTTCTTTTACATGTCCAAGGCGTAATGTAATCATTTACACAAAGATTTTGGGTCATGTACAAAAGCAGTCTTAACGGGGCTGCTTATTTATAAATAAAATATAAAATTAAATATTTAATTTTATTTGTATATAAATAACTAAACACGAGAAAGGATACAGTCGTACTGGATTCCCTAACAAATGTGCTTTTTATGTTTATGCACTTTCTATTAGCAAAATTAGTTATGTCTCACTTCAACTCAAGATTTGTAAAAATGGCCAGTTAGTGAAATCAAGGGTTAAAGCAGATAAAATGCTGAAGTATGCAGGGCTTTGGTGCTTCAAGACCAGGATTGGGAAACACTGATATAACCAACAAGTGGTTAAAAGTGTACATCTAGAAAATGTGCATACATCCAGTAGAACTAAGCTGATTTCATTTGCTCAGTATGCAATGTCTGCATGCCTTCAAATTTCCTCTGTTCATTTTTAAACACTCCTTATATTGTATTTATCAAACAATCAGCTTCAGCTGACACGATCACTGCATGGGTGACTGGAACAGCAATAAGAACCAAGGTCAAAGTTGGGCTGCCTCTTGAGGAGACTGGGCCATTAGCACTAGCACCACATCAATCTTTCACAAGCAGCACAACTGAATTCACAGCAAACGGCCAAAGCGAGTGACAAGGCCTATCCCAGGAGAATGGGTGGGACCGCCATATTCTATGGCTTTTGTTAAGCCTAAGCTGTTACACTGCTGTTTTTCTTGGCTTGATATCTTCCCATCGCAAACTGAGGCTAAAGCCCACTGGAGAAACAAGTCGTACTTCCCCTAACATAACGTGAGTGAGAGAAAGATGGAAAGATATCCTAGATGGAGGGGGTGTGGTATGGCAGGAGAATAGGGGAGACAGAACCAGACAAAAAGAGATTAAACATATGGACAGAAATAAAAGTGGAAAAGCTGTGTAGGTGTGAGGAGGACAAAAAGAAAGCTCTGAATTGTCACAAAATGTTTTTCCATTTACTAGTAAGCAAAAAAGGAAATAATGACCAAGCAAATTGACATGTTTTACACAGCCTGGGAGCATCAGTGCAAGCAAGACAGCAAGAGCAAGTCAGAGACCAAAAGAAACAGAGGGGAAAGGCGTGGAAGATGTGGGAGCCTGCTTGTTCTCTGTTTGAAATGCCAGCTCGTGCTGAGTAGGTCCCTGTGCCAGAGCAGCGCACGGCACTGTAAGATAAAGAGCCTCCTCCAGAGACTTCATAGGCCATTCACAGACATGTGAAATTATTAGGGAAGCAGCCAATAACACAGTCATATGGAGCCAATGCTCTCTCCCAGAGCGATGTCGGGACATTTAGTTTGTCCATGAACTCCAGAAATAACACTCTTAAGATAATACAACACAAAGACTGCTAGCGCTGCTATTTCCCTTTCTGAAAGTTAACAAAACCAGGCTCTCTGAGAGACACCACAGAATTATGTTTTGCCCATGACAAATGAGATAACGTTTTACCAATCGTCCAGCACACCCAATAAGAACTATTTTTTCCCTCACCATACCACTGTTATTCTACATTATAAACACAATGCCTACTTGATGGACAAATCCAATTCCAAAAAAAGTTGGGACAGTAGAAAAATGCAAATACAAACATCAATCATTTGCAAATCCTTTTTGACCTTTTTGATATGTCTCAACTGAAAATAGTACAAAGACAAGATATTTATGTTGAAACATTTAATTAATATAATAACAATATAATAAACTTTACTATATTTCTGTATATATGCACTTATTCTAAATTTGATGCCTGCAATATGTTCCAAAAAAAAGTTGAGACAGGGGCATATTTTGCACTGTGTTACATCACCTTCCCTTTAGCAATGCTCAGTAATCATTCATTGACATCAATTATTGTGAAGGTGGAATTTTGATTGGAGCAGCTCTGAGAAACCCCAAGTTAGGGATCAAGGTCAGAGTTGGGCTGCCCGATGTCACTCTTAATCAGGAGGTGTGGGCTATTAGCATTAGCGCCATTTCATATGAACGTGACTTCATATGACAACAGTCTGAATGTTATGCTTCATAACGTGGCATTAGTTTTCATTAAGAGACAGATCTGGAGTACAGTCAGGCCAGTTTAGTACATGCACTTTCTAATTATGCACCCATGCTGTTGTAATGTGGCTCAGCATTGTCTGACTGAAACAAGCAGGAACATCCCTGAAAAAGACATTATCTAGATTGCAGCATATCTTACTCCAAAATGTGCATGTACCCCTCAACATTAATGCTGCCTTCACAGATGTGCAATTTACCCATAATATTGTCAGTAACACACAGCCATGCCAGGGCAAACACTGGCTTTTGAATTTTGCATCGGAAACAATTGGGATGGTCCTTTTCCTCTCTGGCCCAGAGAACATGACCATCATTTCCAGAGAGGAAAAAAAAGTGGACATAATAGACCACAGCACGTTTCCACTTTGCGTCAGAACATCTCTGTGAGCTTTATCCCAGAGAAGTCATTCTGGGATGTCGTTGATATATGGCTTCTGAATCTTAACTATTTGTAGATGCAGCGACAAGCTGTGTTTACTGACTGAGGGTTTTCGGAAGTATTCCCGAGACCATGTGGTTATGTTCATCACAGAAGCATGTTGGTTTTTAACACAGTGCCATCTGAGGGATTGATAGTCATGGCAATTTAATATTAGTTGTCAGTCTTGCCCTTGACACAGAAATTTCTCCAGATGCTCTCAATCTTTCAATAATGTTATGGGCTGTAAATGGTGAAATCTATAAACTCTGCAATTGTATGTAGAGAAACTTTGTTCTTGAACTGTTGGACTATTTGCTTATGCAGGTTTTTGCCAAGTGGTGACTGTGCCTTTTGTGAATGCTCCTTTTATCCTCAATCATAATAGCATCTCCTGTTACCTGTGCACTTGTTTACCTGTGGAAAGTACCAAGACAGGTGTTTAGAACATTCCACAAACTTCTTAGTCTCAAAATGGCCCTGTGAAAACTAGAAAGTAGGTGTTGCGGGCACCAATTTGGAATTAGCATATATTAGCAAAAATCAATAAAGCTAAAAGGGTAAAATATTAAATATCTAAAATGTTAGATGGAAGTGCAATGTCAGCATGTAATAACATAACAGTGAGTCTGAATGGCTGAGGTGATTACCCAGCATGCTCTAAATGGTGGGGAAAGAGATGTGAGATTTCAAAGACAGCAATGCCTCATTAGCAGATTCAATCTGATGCTACATGCTTGAGGATGAAAAAAGATACACCCTCCTCTTTGGAAAGAGGTCCTGATAAAAAAAACTCTGGCAAAGACGGGCTGAAATGTGCGTTAAATATAAATATGCATTACTAAATTTCTTAATACTTAACACTATGCGATTTCCAGTGTCCATAACATATGGATTTGCACGTGAGGGAAACACATGACCATGCAACCTCATCTTAAGCAACAAAAGAAAGAAAAATACACACAGAAACCAAAAAAGAATCCCAAATATGGTGGATTCTTTTGGCTAAATGCTGAATATGAACATCACTGATTATATTCTATTATATGTTTGGGGCTGATCACTTAATTTCAATTAAACTCAATTACATAACTGAAAAAATAAACAACTAAAAATGTAACTAAAAATGATAAAAATAAAAAAAAATAAAAAAATCTCCATTTTTTAAAATTCTATATCGCACATTGTGCTTTTCTCCTGTATTTGACACTAACAAGGTTTGCCACAGCTTAGACCTACTTTCTGTTCTATTTTAGCTTATATGCTTTTTTCCCCATGAACAGATTTAATTAAAATCTTTCATTAATACTGAAACTCAACATCTTTCATCCACAGCAGTTCAGTGCTGCTCATTTGTGCTGGTTATAAAGAGTGTTTCAGCCCAGATTGCTTTTTGAATATGGTACAATACAGAGCAACTAATGAAAAAAGAGGTAAATTACATGTATCAGTCTTAAAGGTCAGGTAACCAATACAAAACAGCCTGTTCAAATCTAATAATAAATAAACAAAAAAAGAACTATTAACGCCTAACTCCGAATATTACTGGACTAGCCTTTTAGCCAGTTTGTGATGTCTTGCGCTGACTGTTAAACAAAGACATGTTTTTGCATTGGGTAAGTTTATAATTTCAGGCCTTTTTTTTCACCTATGCAAAATCTGACACCAATTTATTACTGCAAATATGGGTGCATTAATATGATCCCATATTTTTCCCCTCCTCCAAGAAAGCTGCACCAAAGCATCCATTTTACAATGTCTCTGGAGGCACGGGTGTTTATTCTACAGTATGTGAAATGTAGAGCTTATATGAAAAATCTGCTTGTGATGTTCTGTGAATCAATTCAGAATCTTTCAAGAGACAATTGCTATGCTAAGAACTGATTATTTTTCCTGCCCTTAATATTTTAAGTCTCTGTAGAGTAAAGCTTTTCTAGTTTTCTCTTTGCAGTAAAGCTATGCATGGTTTTCTATTGTTCAGTTAAGGCCATTTATTGTTTGGTCCTTTTAGAAAACTCTGATTATTTCAGTAATTGTCAAACTAATTACTCAATTACTAATATAATTGCTGTTGGTCGGCTTACTGTACGGTGAACTATGCTATCCTCAGTATTTCTTGCCAACGCTTTCATACACTACTTGAGGGTGATGGTGTACTGCAGTGTGCTGGGTTTCTGCATGCTTTGTAGTTGCTGGGCTCCGCCGAGGTTCTAATAAGGCCGTAACTATATGGGTGCCCTGGATGACGTACCGCGCTGCTGTGTGTGTGTGTGTGTGTGTGTGTGTGTGTGTTTGGTTGTATGGCAGTGCTGCCAGAAAACAATTACAGTAGGGTGCGTGCCAGGTCCAACACAAGAGCCTCCAGTCTATGACCCTGTAGTGGGGCTGCAACCTACAAATAGCTGTCACCAAGGAAGGGCAGATAAGGGTTTGTCAGAAATGCAAAGGAGTGAGTGTACATGCATGTGTGTGTGTGTGTGTTTGTCTGTGTGTTTGGTAACAGACAATACAATCTCAGTACTAGTCACTATTGGGGCTGAATGTTAAAGGCTCAATTGATTAATTCTCATATAGTGGCTAAACTGGTGCTACAGAACAGCAATCAGTGGATATTAAAGTTCCCACATCCTCCATTACAGTCCATTTTTTATTATGAAATCTGCAAATAAAGCAAAAATAGGCACCATCACATTAACTGTCCAGTTGGCAAACACCATGCACATTCACTGCAGGGATTGTCAAAGCTTTCTCACAGCAAAACAATGAACCAGCCAATAAGGAGTGGGATGGGAATTAGCATATTGTGCTGCATATGCATTTACGTAGGCGCCACCATAGTTGTATTTGTTGAGACCTACTGTGAAGCAGATGTCGACAAATTTTTAAGTTCAGGATATTTTTAAAATGGTCTTTAGTAGAGTTTAGGTCTTTTATAGAGCTGCTGAAATTGTTATTTTTAGTAGAGGTGGGTAGAAAACCACAATTTATATGGATCACTATATTTAGTTTTTCTGACGTTTGATAACTTGGAACAGGCAAAAAACCAACAAGCAAAACCCTTAAAATATGAACATTTAAAAAATGCTATGAAAACTAGAAACACAATTTTTTTTTTTTTTTGTTTAAGTGTTTCACATGCTGCGTTGCACTAAAACCAATTAGACAGGCATAATTATGCTCTCTTTGTAATGAAACATGCAGTCAGGCAGTGTTATTTAAGTACTGACAATATCCATGACAGATTGAGGAAGAAACAGTGACGAAGGGGTATGTAATGTAATTTATCGCAATAATGATAAATATTGTCTTATTGCCCACCAATAATTTTGTGGGATAAATATCATTGTCAGGTTAAAAACTGCATTGACTTTCAATGCAGCAGAAGGTAGAGGCATAATGTCAACTGTCTCTTTACCAATAGTGACTCTAATAACAAATCCATAGGTCCATGTATGTAAATATGTACAACCCTATTTCCAAAAAAGTCAGGACGTTGTGCAAAATGTAAATAAAAACAAAATGCAATGATATACGAATAATTTAAACCCAATATCTCAGTGAAAATAGTACAAAGACAACATATGAAATGTTGAAACTGAGAAATCTTATTGTTTTTTGAAAAACATATGCTCAATTTTGATGAATTTGATGCCAACAACGTGTTCCAAAAAAGTTGGGACGGGGGCAACAAAAGCCTGGTAAAGTTGTGTAATGCTAAAAAAAAAAACTGGTGGTTAATTGGCAACAGATCCATAACGTGACTGAGTATAAAAAGAGCATCCCAGTGAGGCTGAGTCTTTCAGAAGTGAAGATGGGGGAGGGGTTCACCACTCTGTGTAAGACTGTGTGGGCAAATAGTGCAATTCAAGAATAACATTTCTCAACATAAAATGGCAAAGAACGTGGGGATATCATCATCTACAGTACATAATATCATTAAAGGTTTCAGAGAATCTGGAGAAATCTCTGTATGTAAGGGACAAGGCCAAAAAACAGTATATGCTGATCTTCGGGCCCTCGGGTGACAACGCATTAAAAACAGACATGATTCTGTAGTGGAAATGGCTGCATGGGCTCAGGAACACTTCCACTGTCTATGAAAACAGTTTGTCACTGCATCCACAAATGCAAGTTAAAACTCTAAAATGCAAAGAAGAAACTGTATATAAACAGGATCCAGACACCTCGCTGCCTTCCCTGGGCCCGAGCTCATTTAAAATGGACTGAGGGGAAGCGAAGAAGTGTCCTGTTGTCCAACGAATCAAAATTTGAAATTGTTTTTGTAAATCATGGAGGCTGTGTCCTCTGGGCTAAAGACCACTCAGCTTGTTATCTGAGTGCTGTAGACTGATCTGGTCAGGCAATAAACTCTTTATTTTTGTTCGCTGTTCCATAAAATTTTAACCAGCTATAAATAAAAAATTTTAGAACCTTAAGCTGCCAGATTTTAATGAAGTGAATTAACAATTACTAACAGACCAACATGTGAAGGAGAGTAAAGTCTCATGAGCTGCAAAGTTAGTTTTGTTTTCACGTGTAAGATTTACAATAGTTTTTGAATGATGAGTGCAAAATGTTAACTGTGCAAATGATCATTATTTGTAACTAAGATAATCAGCTTCCAGTAAGTTTTCATGTAAAATGATTGCCTTTTTAAACTTGAAGATCACGATAATTTCTATTGAACTGCTGAAACTGCCGAGAGCAGATTGGGGAGCGTCTACAAATTACCACCATCAAAGCCTGAGCATGTCTCACCAACATGACACCTAACAGCAGCGTCTCAGTCAACAAGAAAAGCCAAATTATAACATGGTGTTCATTTTGGAGTTAGGCTGAAGTTGACGTTCTATTCAAAAGTTTCTTTTTTGAATTTTCTCTTCTGACAATTAATCTGCTGGGGTCCACACCCACATGGCAGAATAGGCGACAGAGAAAAAAACAAAATACACAACACTCCTTTATTGTCATTTTTGGGGAAAAAATTTGAAGATAATTGAAATATTTAAAATTGTTTGCTGAAATATTTATTTTTCCCAAATTTTTAAAAACAGCTGTGCAGGGCCTTTAATATAGTAATCCTTTGGATTAAGTTACAATTAAGTTTTTTTACAAGTAATCAGTAATCTGTAACAGAATACATTTTAAAAGTAACCCTCTCATCCCTGCTAGTGGGTAACCTGCATATCTGTGAAGGCACCATTAACACTGAACACATTTTGGAACAACAAATACTGCCTTCTGGATGCTGTCTTTTTCAGGGACACCCATGCTTATGACAACATGACAACAAGTCACATTCTGTATGTGTTACAACAGCATGGCTGTGTAATCATACTGTGCCGGTGCTAAACTGGCCTGCCTGCAGTCCAAAACTGTCTCTTACTGAAAATGTGTGTCTTATTAAGCTCAAAATACAAAAACAAAGGCACTGTATAGTTACACAGCTGAAAACTTGTATAACAGAAGAACGGCAAAAAATATACTTTCTAAACTGGATCAGTTTGTGTCTCCAATCCTCAAATGATTATTAGCTACTGTTAAAAGGAAAAATTGATGTAACACAGTAGTAAACATGATCCTGTCCCAACTTTTTTAGAATGTGTTGCAAGCATCAAATTTGGAGAGAATATATATTTACAAAAACAATGTTCATATGGTAAAACACAAAACACTGTGTTTTGTAACATCTTCGATTTAAAATGGGTCAAACAGAATTTACAAATTACTGCTTTCTGTTTTTAACAACATTTCACATCCTGTCTAAACTTTTTTGGAATTGGGTTTGTACATATCCTAAATAATCACTACTGTACTCACAATAGCATTTGATTGTCCTTTAATTACTAACCTCCACAGTTGCATAGAATTGATGTGCCATTATGGATATTTGTTGGGCACATTGAACTTGCATGACTATTTGAATTCTCTTAAAATTACTTGTCACTATTCTGTCTATCAACAAATTCCTGGCTTTATAAAGAGCTTTTCACAAAAGCTTTATTCAATTTTAAAAGATGATAGGGCAAAATCATTTTTTAAATGAAGTGAGGGTTATGCTTAGAAATTCTTTAAAAAAAAATCCAAATAAATATAAGACATATGAACTCCTGACGAGGTCTAAAAACAAACCTGTGTGTGGTGACCCATACACCCTGCTGCATGACCAATGGTGTGGCTATGGCCCAGTCAATGTGTGTTAGAAGGGGGTAACCCTAACCCCTGCTGTCCTCTCCGGAATGTCTCTGGGTGGGGAGAGGTTCTGCCACCTGTCCAGGATGGGATTTCACAGGGAGGAATGTTTCAGCCTGCTAATCACTGCAAAAACAGCAAGACCTGCACCATCTCAGTCAGTTGCACTGCTCAGCAACCAGCCTTTTTTTGTTGGTTACTAATTCTTTATTTACTGTATTCCGTCCTAGGCTACAATAATTCTCTGATCAGTTATAATGCTTGTGTATACTCTGATAGCTGTTATTTATACAGCTTCACTCCATCTACCAGGCCCAAGAGCCTCTCGTATTGGCGGGCTAGGGGGTAACAGCACAGTGCACGACTGGGTTAATCTGCACTTTACGCAGTGGTCTAACTCGAGGTACAAAGGGCATACATCACAGCCCTAGTAAGGGTCCAGTACGGCGGGGCACTGTTTGTAGCCAGCCTGGGAAATTATGCTGTCTAGCACCACGTTAGCATGATGTTCACTGCTGTGAGTGAGCGAGATGTTAAGTGCCTGAGCTTAGATAGTTTATTTGCCACATCTTAACAGTGCAAATACAAAGTATAAATGTAGTACGTCAATGTGCTAACAAAATGTAACGTGGCACTGCCATGCTTCGTTGTAAATAGTTAATTTTAAGAGAAGAAATGTTTGTTAGGCTGTTTTAGGTTTATTCATATAAGATTTTTTTTGGTTTAAGAGCATGAATACTGGTTGAGTGGTGGGTCTTCTGAAGCTGAGCAGAAGGTTGTGTTTTTAGCTGTTAGCACTGTGAGAGACTGTGTTTCTTCTAACCATGTTCGGCCTTGTTTTCAGCAAATTAAATATAAAGCTGCTTCATGGAGCATGACCTTGAGTCGTTTAAGTGACTCCCAAGAACCTGAACTGTTACAGTATTTTGCAGTTAGCTTTAATTGATAGGCTATATTTGAAAAAACTGAATCCCAGAATTCAAAACTGAATACCTACCCAAAAAACGAATATCTGAATGGTCAATTATTCAGGTCCAGCCCTACTGTCATGTGAAGATTTCATCTGTCTTGTATTTCCATGTGAGAAAAATGGACAAGAAGACTCATTAGTGTATGTGTGCGTGAGAATGTGTTAAAAGCAGAAGTATCGTGGTATATAGCTAAAGGGAAGCATCAGCTGTTGCGGAACTTGAAACATGGATGTTGTTGCTGGTCAAAGGGCCCATTTAAGATCTGAATAGCCAGAAGACTGTTTATGGATGGTTTCACTACTTCTTTTCTGCTTCTCTTAAGGGAAAATGAAAAGAGCAATCTTTGGCTCTAGTCTGACACTCTAATGCCAACTCCGATTAATAACAGCACAAGCTGGGCATGTGTAAAAAGCTTGTTCTCACAAATTCATTTTTACAGTAAGAACCAGAGCCTGAGAGTGCTGAAGCGCTCCCCAAATTTTAGCACCCTCAAATTAAAAAACCTTCCCATGCTACTGTTTGCCAGTAAATGTGTTTACATTATGCAGTTATCCATCTGTTCAAATGGACATGTAAACAACAGTCCAATTTCTTAGATCAGAGTCAGGCCTAGATATTCGACTGAGAAATCTGATAAAGAGTGCTGGGTTTAAGCTTAGTTATCAGTTTTCTAGTGCATGCATACTCTTATTTTGATTTCTTTTGGATTTCTTAGTCTGCACATGTGCGAAAATAGATCACAGAACCTGAGATAAACAAGCAGTGTTGAATGCAGCAACTGTGAGATGGGAACAAAACACTTTTGGAGCAAGGCTGAAACTAACTACATGCTTGACAAAATATGAATAATTTCAGGTATTTACAGGTAAAGTGGCTTGAAGTTTTATATTACGTTTACGTCACATTGTACGTCAAATTCCCTCATTGTTTGCCAGGAGTGTGCACACCCTCGGTTTCTTTCTTTCTCTCTCTCTCTCTGTCTCGTGCTCTCTCACATACACACACACACACACAAATAAAAATACACACAGTTTTCAGATGGAGAACAGTAGATGCTTTGTGCTGCGCTGCTGCTGAAGCCGCAGTTTACCTACTGCTTTCTGGCCAAGCTGGCCTGCTGCCTGGTCTCCGGGGCAACGCTTAAACACAAACAACTCCTCCAATAATAAAGCTGTGACATCATTGCCAGTTTATCAGGCAGGCAGGCAATGGGTGGGGGTGTCAACAGGTAAACAGAGTAAGCTGATGGGGAGAGAGAGTGTGTTTATTACACACTATTTGAATGTGTGACAGAAGGCATGGTACCGATACTCCCCCCATGTGTCACCATCTGCCATTCTCAAGAACCGGAATTCAATAAATATACCCCATACATTGCATCTAACTGTAATTACTCCTCTGAAAATAGCTCACTAAAGATGTACATTGATAAAAACTGCTATTGCTCACGATGTGGGAACACAAGCCGGTGACTAGGCAGAATATGAGTTGTCACTGCGCTGCTCTGTATAGCTCAAAAATGGTTGCAATGGACCACAGCAGTGAGACCACAGAGCGTCTTGTAGCAGAGCGGTACAACAGAGTTGATTTAAACCAATTAAAGATAATTTTGGTAAATTAAATGCAGTACTGGCAAAATACTGAGTAGGGCACTGAGAAACTGAACGGAGCTTGCAGTCAGCTGCAGTGTCAGCGCCAGAGCACAAAATTTTGGACGCTGCGCAATGCTGTACGGTGGTCTAATCTTCAAAACAGAGTCAGAGAACATGGACAGACCGCTGTGGGGGGCCAACCACTGACCAGGAGACCAGGATGCAGCAGGATGTGTAAGGGCTCAGATTCACATCTATAACCCTGTTTTGCTTTATGAGTGTATGGTGGTTTACCGACAATGCCAATGTAGCAAACACACAGAAATTTAAAATTTACCATCTTATTTAGATTCATCAGAGATGTCTAAGCAACCTGACCTCTCTGAGACCTTTCCAACATGTCGGTTTTGTATCACTAGTCTGATTAAGGTCAGAAAAACTTCACATAGCAACATCACCGATTTAGCCAAGAAATTGCACTATTTTACAAGAACTCAGCCAAGAACTGTTTTCCATCAGTTAAACTGAAATACAGAACCTACCTAGGTGTTTAATTGCCTGTACAATCTACAACTTGAAAACGACCTGCCATCCAACAATGGCACATTTATTCTTGTTTACAGCCGAAACAATGTTTGCTGTCAAATCGGAAACAGTGGAGGCGATGGCATGAAGGCAGGGTTGGTGGGTGTGGAAATTGTTGCTACTGACAGCATAAATGACTATAATATTTACTAAACTCTAGCAAAGGGGCGGTGCGTCAGATCTTAGTGCAAGTGTACAAGACGCAGATATGAGACAAATGATGTGAGAAATTCTGATGTGAAAAATATAGCAAAAAGAGCTGGCTCTTACTACGAATTGTATAATTACCCACACATACATATATATACATATATATATATATATATATATATATATATATATATATATATATATATATATATATATACACACACACACACACACACACGTAAAGCTTTTGCTTGGGCGTTTCTGGTAACTTTTTATTAACTTGTGACTGGTAAACACTCCAGCTTGGATCAAAAAGACAGGTGTATACCCCTTGTACTCTCAAATCCTGAGTTGCATTTGGTCTCTTTTGAAGCATTCAAAATCTTCTGACCATTATGAAAATTATCCTGACCAGGAGAGATTCAGTGCCTGCATTATTTATTCTAAACTGAGCACTTTCTTCTAGACATTTTCTTACATTGTAGAAAAAAGAGGGGCTCCAATGAAACATACTGGAATAAAAATCTATATGAATATGAAATATGGAAATTATGTTACTGATTTTAGGAAGCTTAAAGCAACAATAGATAATTTCAGCCCCAATAGTTTTATTTAAAAAGTGCTTTACTATCTGGTCCAAATGTCAGTTCTTAACTGAGTATTGTGAAATAAATTACTTGGCTATGATTTTCCTTATTTTACATTGTGTGTACCTTAAGTTACATGGCACTCTAATACAAAAGGTTAGGATTAGATACAATTCATATGTTTCTTATTTTAACCGCAATGGTGTTTTATGTTCAGGCTCCATTGTTGATTAAAATATTGTAATGAAAAACAAGGAACTTCAAAGCAATATCAGCACTGTTTTACAGTGAAATGTTTACAAGTAAATGAAACTTATAATAGATTAACTTATTTTACCAGCTACATGATACATTAGCAGTGCCTCTTTATGTAAATGTGTTTTCTAATGTGTTAACTAATGAGGGTCACACTCAATGTACTCTGAGTTTAAATAAAAGGGTGACTAATTCATTGATTAAAAAAGAAGACTCTAGATTACTACCAGCCTAGGACAGTACTGATCTGTCTGATGTGAGGAACGCAGTGACACCCCAGAGAGCAAATCATAACGGCACAAAAAAAGAGATGAGGACACAACAGTGCACTTTGTCCTGCAAGGACACGGATAACAGAAACCAATCTGTCAGTCTGTCCTAAATGCTCTCTTTGCAGCACCCTGATTAAATACACTGACCTTTTGCTCAACTGAGAACCTTTCAAACGTGTATTTTATACCAAATCAGATCCTTGCCCAACTCTGACACTGTCAATTCTCTTTAAGCTAACCTACACAAACTGACCTTCAGTGACAGACACCAGAGTGTGTGTGTGCGTGCTATGGAATGCTCTGGGTCTGTGATATAAGAATAACAGCAGAGCGTTCCATGTCATTTATAATTCAGATAACTGTTACAGGCTGCTGTAGCAGAAAAGCTTGCAGTGAGAAGACATACATGCCTTAGAGGACATGACAGGTGTCCACTCTCAGCCCCAAGAACACTGTAAACATACTGTCACTTGCTACCTGAACATGTCTCCCCAACAAGCCCTTTCTAAAATAAGCCTGCTTTAATTTTCTCTGAAAAAAATAGCCCACCCCTGCAAATACAACGGCTGAACCACTCAAATTGATGACATATGGTGAAGCAGATGTGTGAATTTATTGGGTGTGCCGGAGTGAACTTGTTTTTACCTTGCTATTTTCATTAAAAATCCCAAAACAAGTTGGAGTAATTGTTCATCTACACATTTGTGTATTTAAAACCAATGTAATTCTCAATCGTATTAAAATAATCTAGTTGCATGTCTGGCATGAAAATATTTCATGAAGCACTGAATAATTTCCTACAGAACTGTAATCCAATCGTTAGGTGGTCAGAGATTTTTAGCCCTAACTAAAATGATTAAAAATGCAAAAATTCCCATCTCTTTGAATGTGTACCTTCTTTCTGGACAGTTCAAACCTTGCCCAACTCAACTGGTGATCCCATAAGGGGGTGCTATAAGATGGGGTGGCTGAGGTCGGGACCAAAGAGAGCAACCTCTTTTGTTTTGGGCACAAACCCCACACTAAACCAGTAAGTGACATTGTTTAATATTTGAATACTCTGCAGTCAGCAGGCCTAGCAAATTTGCATCTCTACCCGGCTTTTCCTTCCGATAGCAGGACCTGTCACCCCCAGCATCCACTTTACAGGGCATGCCTGCATGTGTCTGCATAACAACAGGGCAGGAGTTTCTTCGGTAATAGTACTCCTAATGAAATCACAGTAAAGTAATATTAAAACCTGGTAAAAGACATTGCTCTGTGCAATGCCTGTTATGTAACACTGGTTGACCATTACTGACCATTATTAAAGAACAAAATTGAGGTCCTGCAGATGTATCAGTATCAAAAAATTTTTATATCTCAGTGATAAAGCACTAATTTGATTCACTGGCTTGTTTATGTCAATGTTCAGAACATAATGGAAATTTATTTTTTATATTTACTATATTTACTTTGGCCAGAATCTGACTATATTTAGCTATTCAGCTATCATATTTAGGATAACAGTTTTAGCTCCTTAGTTTCTCTGGTTGGTCGGGCCCCAATCCACAGTAATTTGGTGGTGATTTATATTGCAGAACCTTCTCCAGTAAAACTAGCCTAGTTTGAATAGCGCTCAAGGTGAAATCCATGTTTTAATATGGTTGAAATATTAATGGTCAGCAGAGATTTGCCTGTCAACTACAGCTAGCTGGTGTGGCACCAATACGCTGCTTGAAACTAGGTCATAAGAGGCAAAGCAGTGTGATGGCAGGTTCAGTGAGATGGTATAACTTTTTCCAGCAGCACTAGCTCTAACAGAAACTGCTCTCTCCACCTACTGTAGGGCAAGCAGGGACATCCCTGGAAGTAGCGACCCATAACGCCCAGACTTCAATGAGAAAGGTTTACTAATGTGTCTATAAAACCTAAATTCCAGCCCTAGGTAACACTTTCAGAATTGCCTTAGCGTGGGAAGAGCCCGAATTGTGTCTTGCATTACACAAAGCTTTCCCTGAAATCACCTCCACACATCCTGCCTCTGGTGAAAAGCAAACAGTACTCACTATCATAATATCAATATGATCATGTCCAACTGTATTTAAAGGTACTAAAGTTGTTTGTAATGTCTTACAAACCTGACAAGGCTTGTTTTGACTGGACTGTTTTCTTTGTTTATTTCTTAAAATGACCCCACAGCTTACACAGTACTGAAAATGTAAACAGATTTCCACAAAAGAAACGCATCAGTTTCCATGTATTTTGAACATTCTTTCTGTGTGAAGTGTGAAAACAGAACTTAAAACACTATAAACCATCTCCTCATGGAGGTCTAGCTTTCTGCAGACTTTAGCTGCAGCCCTAATCAACCCAACTCATCCACCTAATTACTGCCTTCAGAAGTTCCTAATTAGCTCAATGAAGCATGCTAGGTTTTGGTTAGAGGCGAAACCTGCAAAAAAGGTAAATCTCCAGAACAGCCGGAAGGTGACCACCGCTATAAACAAACTGTTGGGATGCCGCTACTTTATGGAACAGATTATCCAACATGTGAAACATGTTATCTATCAATACATCTAAAACTGCCAATCAGCAGCATGGTGTGACAACACCACTAACATAAACGATATATACAGATTTAGCCACAATCTCAGTCAACCCCAGGAAGAGTGTTCACCTTTAATGCTCAAAGGTATTGTTTGTTGCAAGCTCAAAGCAAATCCTAATTAATGTTAGCAAAGCGAATGTGACTCTTTCAGTTTAGTGAGCTTGAGATACGTTTTTTTCTGTTGGGAGCCAGTAAGAATTTATGGTAATTTTGAAGGGAAAATCCACATAGCTTGACAGCTGTGCCAGCAGAAAAAAAAGAGAACTTGCCTATAGTCAAGCCACAGAGAGGTGAAACTGATTGGTGAAGTGGTTCAACGTATGCACTTTAAACCACCAACGCCATGACAGTAGTGAAAGCTTGAGTTATGTATTTAAGCTTAACATGCTTGTCAAATATTCCAGATAAGAGTCTCATTGCATTTTAAGACAGATTGGTTTAGACATTTCTTCTTCAAAAACAACTGAAAGTAAATAAACAATTGATTTTCTGATGACGAAGAAGTATCTCTCTAGGGGTGAATTCCAGTGCACCCAAATCTATTTGTAAGATATATTCACTTCCTGTTTCCTAGATACAGAAATATCCTACAAGCCTTACTTTAAAATAGGGCTTGTTTCAGCTTGATATTTCGAACATTATCCAAGATGGCGCCTGTTGATATGGATGGCTCTCAGAGGCATTTTGCAAGAGCACGACACACCTGTTCCAACATGCCAAAATGGAACAAAAAAACTGTTTCTGCATAAGAAAGTCTAGATTAATCTAAGGTTAATAGGATTCACATGCTATCAGCTGTGTAAAACATAAGAATTTCACCATTAGTAAATTGCACATTTATTCAGAGGAACTGGATCATTATGTAGGGTCCATCTCATAAGGGGGCCAGCCTAGTGGTAATTAATTCATCCAACAGCATTTTTTTGACTATTATTAAAGTCATAAAGGACTGAAGGTAATAAAAAAACTGTCCCTGCTTTTGAAACCTAACAAGAGCCTACCGTCTTCCCCCAGCTCTGGAGCATTCGGCTCGTCCCTAGCCATTAGAATCCTGCTGATGCGCCGTGACATGGACAAGAGAATCCCAGAACGCAGGGGGCTACTCCGTTGCCGCCGCAGCCATGGGGTTTCTATAAATACACTGGTGCTTGGTTCAGAGGCTGAGCGCAAGTAGGAAACCATGGTGCCGGACGAGCTTGGCCACTCTGGCTGAACATGTGCCAAGAGGACACCGGAGCTAGTGATCTTGCTGGGGTCGGGAAGACTGTGGACCCTGGAAACAGGCAGGTCGGCTGGGAGTGTGCAGCTGCTCCTGCTGGACCAGGTCAGGCTCTGCCTGAGAATGGCTGGTCTGACCCGGACACTTCTCTCATGTGTGTCCAAGGGCTCGACGGGGGCTGAGTTGGAGCGGTGCTTGAGCCAGGGCCTGCTGAGAATGTGCCAGCGGTGAGTGCTTTCCCTTCCAGCCGGGCAGCAAGACGGGCTCCTGCCAGACCCCAGCCGCTCACCCAAGGTAGCACTTCTTTGGAGACTCATGATCCAATGACAAAAGTGATGTCACGCGGACAAAAGCGTACTTTCACTTTGTTTCAGCTGACAGTAACTGCCATCGCAGCCTCAAATCCAAACTAACTAGCGTCTTGGTACGTCTCATTCATCTGAGACAACACAATGGAAGGTCAAATTCACAGGAACAGTCTGTCTACATTCTTAGTTCAGAACAACACGTCCACTGGTTGCGGCTTGAGCTACCATTTCCTGCTTTCTGCGTCGCTGTTGTGCTTCCTGAAAGGAAGTGGAGAATCTAACGTGTACTTGTGCATCAACGCTTCTTAACGCCATCCAATCAGACGCAATGCCCAACCAGAGCCTCTGGTTGAGGTTGGCTTAAAAATTCAGCTGAATTTCTGGTTAAAGGACAGGAGGCCAACACCACTAATGAGCTATTTCATCTTTTATGCATTCCATCCGTCCAAGAACAACAATGCACAACAGTGTTAATGCACGGTTTTTTGTTGTCCTTTATCCCGTTACGTAATAGTAAAATCCGTTTAAACGTTTAAAAATGCTTGAGTGAGCCATATAAAATAAAAGAACATAGTGGTTCTGCTTTCTAAAGTGAGTGAAGGATGGTTCAATATTTCTATATTTTTGATTTAAAGAGGACCACTCCAGCAGCATCATTAACAGTGCTGACATTAACCTTTTCACAGCAGGTCAAAATCACTTCACCTCTATTGAACTCCCACACACACACAACCATGAGGGAAGCCTCAAGAATGCCTGGAGAAAAAGAACTGTTAATTCATATAATGCTGTTGATTCCTTTCTCCTTTTCTAGAATAAATTGAGGTTTTGCCAGCAGACTTACAAGGCATAAGCTGCATATCCAGCTGAATAAACAAACAAAAACAAATAAAGTTGGTTTGCTCTCATGTATTCATGTCATAAGCTTACCACTAGCATGTGGAAAAATTCCTCTTGTTCACTTCAAACAGGCCTAGCCGACAGCTAAGCCAAAAGTTAGGAGATAATGACAAAGTAGCTGGAAGGATAGGAAATGGAAAGTAGTTCCGCAAGAAACCCTTTTAGATTCCACTGTGTGGGATCTGTTATGTCATCAAAGTCACAAACAGGAAAATGACAACTACATCCCAATGCTTTCTATTCGCCCAATGCATTATATATAAGCACTGCGTAAGAGACTCACATTGAGCCATTACATTTTAAAATGTGACCTATAAGAGAAGCTGACTGGCGTAACACAGAGATTCACAGTAAATAATTAAATAAAGCCAGCTATGTTAAGAAAAGGCTAATATATTTTCATTGTTTATCAAAATTCAGCACTCAAGTTACTTTCCAAATAGAAACAGCTGTTACCCATGAATATTGGAACCCCAAGACTGGACAAGCAGAGCTATTTCCTTACCACTGTTTCCTGTTTACATGCACATTACACCTCTTAACACATACAGTGAATTTGATATGCTTGAAGGAATACAAACAGAAATAAATTAATTAAACTGGCAATATAAGGTGTGCTACAAGTTAGAATTTATACCGTAATATATGGGAACACACTTGTTAAAGAAGTACTTGATTTTATGTATTTCACTAACTATTAACTATGGTTCTTTGGTCATTAGGAGCTATGAATGTTCAGTTATTCAGTCATTCAGTATTTATTATGTTCTTTTCTTGCAGTTTTTCATTTCATCTGTGTCCCTGTCTTTTATCTAATTAACATAAATTATGCCTTTGTAATAGCAGCTCTTATTAGTAAGGCTGTACCAATACCACTTTTCTCGTTCCAATACTGATTCATGATCCTTAAGTATCTGTCAATACTGAGTATCAATAGGGATACTAGCTCTATCCAATCGAACTAGCTTATAAAGTTTGACATTCACACACTTTCTAAATAAATGTTCTGTGTCAGAAATAAAACCTTATATAATAAGAAGAAACATACTGAAGTTAATTTGAAATATTTAATTGTGCAAAATAGTTTACAAAAGAATAGAACAGAACATTATACATAAAATGGAGCTAAGTGTCGCTTCACTGTTGAATTTCTCAAGTCATTTGTCTCATACATGCATCCTATACATGCTGCTGGGGTTTAGTACATATTACAGTTAATCACACTATCAGTAGCAGCTGCTGCTGCAGATATCTCAGCCTGATGACAATACCATGGCACTGTCTGATGCACCTGACCAATGGAGCTGCACCAAAGCTAGTGGGCTGCTCTGCTAAAGGCTATCTTTACCCTAAGAAACTGGTGGTTCCTTTCATTAGTAGTGTTTAAAAAAAATAAAAAATAAAAAAAAAAAATCATGAGATTTACATTCTCTCAGATTACATTCTCGTTTGCACACCTATTGTCCATTTACCATATAGGTGCACTTTGTATTTCTACAATCAAAGACTGTTGTTCATCTGTTCCTCTGCATACTTTGTTTGCCCCCTTTAACCCTGTTCTTCAAAGAAATAAAAAATAAAATAAAATAAAATAAAAAAATAAAAAAAAAAGAGCAAATGTGTTTAGCTTACGCTGCAGAACCCTGGCCGTAACCCCTTAAACTACAAGCTATGGATGCAATGATACTATTTTTTAGACAGAGTACGAGCATGAGTACATATTTTTTTAGTACATGCCGATTCCCAGTCTGATACCATAATGAATTACCTACTTAGAATTTAGCAGTTGCTAGAGTAAATGAGAGAAATGTACCTTAACAGTTAAATCATTAAAATCTACTCGATTTTAAGTACATTAGCTAGCTAGGTTACATTAGTCTCTGCAGTGGCGAAGAGTGAATTTTGTTCTACGTTAGAAATGCATTTCTGTACAGCTGTAAGTTCCTGCTCCTCATCTGCTGGCTTAGTATTAGTACCTAGAATTAATAAAGTTACATCAGGGGTAGAGCCTTCTAATACAAAGCCCCCCAGCTTTGGAATAATCTTCTAGTCAGTGTTCAGGACTCAGACACAGCCTCAGTCTTTAAGTCTAGGCTAAAAACCTACTTGTTTGGTCAAGCCCTTAGTAATATGTTTTTCCTGTTAGATAAAAGGTGCAGATCTGGGGGTTCATGGCCATAAGAGTATTATGGTAAACTGGGAGTGTTGGTGCTGTCGTCCTGCTGTTCTCACGTGTTCACTTAGGTTTGCTGACGGTGGAGCGGAGGGGCACTGACATCTCAGGGAGCCCTCATGCCTCTGTTACATTTCTGGCTCTCTCTCTTAGTTAGGCGGTAATAACTAGACCTGCCAGAGTCTCTTCTGCACTCTGTTAACACTGTAAGCTGTGAACAGTCACTCTTTACAGAACTAACTCTGTGTGCTTTCTTTTTATGTTTGGCGAGTTGAACAACTGCCCATCCTGTGAGGTCTGATGCTGTTGCTTCTTCTGCCTTGATCGGGTGCCCACTACTTGCCAGCTTTGTGGAACGGTCTGACCACCATGGAGCTTCTCGCTGTACAATGCTGTGCACCTCACCTGCACTAACTGACCTTTCTGATGATACTGCTGCTGCTGCACAGACTCAAACTATCTAATTGTAACAAATGCTTCATCTGTTTTTCCCCGTTTCTGTATTTTAATATTTTATACTAACATTGTTTGCTACCCGGTGTCGACCAGAGGAGGATGGGTTCCCCCTTTGAGTCTTGGTTCCTCTCAAGGTTTCTGCCTCTTGCTCATAGGGAGTTTTTCCTTGCCACTGTCGCCATTGGCTTGTTCATGGGGGCTTGGACACAGATTTTTCTGTAAAGCTGCTTTGTGGCAATGCCTGTTGTAAAAAGCACTATATAAATAAACTTGACTTAAAATGACTTGACTTGTGTATAGACAAAGCCTATTATTTATATGCTCACCCTGTATAAAAACACTCTGTCAAAATGACAGCCCGCAAAGTCAGCTGTCTATGAACAATTTCCTATAAAGATTTCAATCAAAACTAGAAAAGTGCCTTTCCTGAAGGAAACGCGGAATGGTTGCGCAGCGCATACTATGAAAGTCTACAGGAGGAACGAGGGATGAAAAAAACTACACATAGAGGAGTGCGGGTCAGTAAGGCAGTGGATCAGAGCTTGGGGATCTGCCCTGAATGAGTACTTGAATGTTGGAGGCTGTTGGGTAAAGTAAATAATAGGGCTGGGTTTGGGCGAAAATGAATGGTACTGTACGGGAGGAACGAGGGATGAAAAAACGACACATAGAGGAGTGTGGGCTAATATGGCTGTGGATTAGTGTTTAAGAACCTGTTCAGACATGCAATGTACATGCATTTTGGTTTCTGTTGGACAAAGGAAATATTACGGCTTGGGTGAGGGCAAAAATTAATGGACTCTATAGGAGGAATGAGGGATGAAAAAACAACATATAGAGGAGTGCGGCTCAGTATGGCTATGGATTAGAGCTTGGGGATGTGCCCTGAGTGAGTACATGCATTTCGGTGGCTGTCTGGCAAAGAAGTAATAGAGTTTGAGTGGTGGCGAAAATGAATGGGACTCAGTGAGAGGAATGAGGGATGAAAAAAATGACACAAAGAGGAGTGCAGGTCAATATGACTTTGGATTGGAGCTTGGGGACCTGCCCTGAATGAGTACATGTACTTTGGTGGCTGTCGGGAAAAAGACAGATTGAGGCTTTGCTGGATTAGAAAATGAATGGGACTCCATGGGAGGAACGAGGGATGATAAAACAACAAATAGAGGAGTGCGGGTCAGGATGGCTGTGTATTAGAGCTTGGGAACCTGCCCTGAATGAGTACACACATTTTGGTGACTGTTGGGCAAAGAAGTGCTAGAGTTTAAGTGGTGGCAAAAATGAATGGGACTCTATAGGAGAAACGAGGGATGGAATAAAATGACAAACGGATGAGTGCGGGTCAGAACAACAGTGAATTCGTGCTTGGGGGCCTGCCCTGAGATAGTGTATGAGAAACAGTGTCATTCGGGCAAGCAGAAGTACCGTAGATTGGCATGCAATTTATCACCCCATTCATTCTCTATGCGAAAAAATTCCGCAAAATTCCATTGCTACACGGAATCCGTGCATTCGATCAAAAAACTGTATATAAGCACGCATCACACCATCAGGCCGGACAATCTGGAATTAGAACGGTGTTGATATCTCGAAAACTGCAGTACAAGTTACGCGGCAAAGAAACGGCAGAAAAATAAGAATAAAATACAAGAACTAGGAAGGTGCATTTCCTAAAGGAAACGCGGAATGGTTGCGCCGCAGTTACTATGGAATTCTATAGGAGAAATGAGGGATGAAAAAAGTACTCATAGAGGAGTGTGGGTCAGTATAGCTGTGCATTAGAGCTTGGAGACCTGATCTGAAAGAGTACATGTACTTTGGCAGCTGTTGAGAAAAAGACAGATTAGGGCTTTGTTGCTAAAGAAAATAAATGGGACTCTATGGGAGGAACGAGGGATGAAAAAATGATAAATAGATGAGTGCGGGTCAGTGTGGCTGTGGATTAGAGCTTGGGAATGTGCCCATGCATTTCGGTGTCTGTTGCACAATGGAAAAAACAGGGCTATGGTTTGGCCAAAAATAAATGGGATTCTAAGGGAGGAACGAGGGATGAAAAATGATAAACAGAGGAGTGCGGGTCAGTATGGCTATGGATTAGAGCTTGGGGATGTGCCCTGAATGAGTACATGCATTTTGGTGGCTGTCAGTCAAAGAAGTAATACAGTTTGAGTGGTGGCAACAATGAATGAGTCTCTAAGGGAGGAATAAGGGATGAAAAACGATAAATAGAGGAGTGTGCCTGAGTATGGTTGTGGATTAGAGCTTGGGGATGTGACCTGAGTGAGTACATGCATTGTGGTGGCTTTCGGGCAAAGAAGTAATAGAGTTTGAGTGGTGGCGAAAATGAATGAGACTCAGTGAGAGGAACGAGGGATGAAAAAAAGACAGAAAGAGGAGTCCGGATCAGAATGACTTTGGATTGGAGCTTGGAGACCTGCCCTGAAAGTGAGTACATGTAGTTTGTTTGCCGTCGGGTAAAGAAGCAATAGAGTTTGAGTGGGGGCAAAAATAAATGGGACTCTATGGGAGGAACGAGGGATGAAAAATGACAAATAGAGGAGTGCGGGTCAGTATGGCTGTGGATTAGAGCTTGGCGACCTGCCCTGAGTGAGTACTTGCATTTCGGTGGGTGTTGGCCAAAGAAGTAATAGAGTTTAAGTGGTGGTAAAAATGAATGAGATTCTATGGGAGGAACGAGGGATGAAAAAATGACACAAAGAGGAGTGCGGGTCAGGACGGCTGTGGATTAGAGCTTGGAGACCTGCCTTGAATGAGTACATGCATTTTGGTGACTGTTCTGCAAAGAAGTAATAGAGTTTGAGTGGTGGTGAAAATAAATGAGACTCTATGGGAGGAACGAGGGATGAAAAAATGACAAATAGAGGAGTGCGGTTCAGTATGGCTATGGATTAGATCTTGGGGATGTGCCCTGAGTGACTACATGCATTTCGGCGGCTATCGGACAGAGAAGTAATTCAGTTTGCGTGGTGGCGAAAATAAATGAGACTCTATGGGAGGAACGAGGGATGAAAAAACCACAAATAGAGGAGTGCGGGTCAGTATGCCTATGGTTTACAGCTTGGGGATGTGCCCTGGGCGAGTACATGCATTTCGGCGGCTGTGGGACAAAGAAGTAATACAGATTGAGTGGTGGCGAAAATAAATGAGACTCTATGGGAGGAACGAGGGATGAAAAAATGACAAATAGAGGACTGCAGGTCAGGACGGCTGTGGATTAGAGCTTGGGGACCTGCCCTGAATGAGTAGATGCAATTTGGTGACTGTCGAGCAAAGAAGTTATAGAGTTTGAGTGGTGGTAAAAATGAATGGGACTCAATGAGAGGAACAAGGGATGAAAAAAATGACACGAGGAGGCGTGCGGGTCAGTATGGCGGTGGATTAGTTCTTGTGCTAGCTAAGTGCAATTCTGCCTTAAAAGCAGTTCCACCTTAAAAAAATCATTATGTGTGCTGACACTGCCGAGCATTAGGCTGAGAGCATATGAGACATTGGGCTCTGTGCTTGAGTTTGTATGGGTGTGTGAGTTAAGGGCCCATTGTGACATCATGTCTGGCATGCTGCCAACAGTCTGCTCAATGTAAGTATATGAGAGAAAGAAATGATGGAATAAAACGACAAACGGATGAGTGCGGGTCAGAACAACAGTGAATTCATGCTTGGGGGCCTGCCCTGAGATAGTGTATGAGAAACGGTGTCGATCGGGTAAGCAGAAGTACCTTAGACTGGCATGCAAATGTTCACCCCATTCATTCTCTAAGGGAAAAAATTCAGCAAAATTCCCTTGCTACACGGAATCCGTGCATCCGATCAAAAAGCTGTATACAAGCACGCATCACACAATCAGGCTGGACAATTTGGAGTTGGAACAGTGTTGATATCTCGAAAGCTGCGGGACTAGTTACGTGGCAAATAAACGGCAGAAGAAGAAGAAGAAGAAGAAGAAGAAGAATATAAAGCGGATAACAGTATAGTTTAGCTTTAGCAAAGCGCAACCATAATAATAAAAATCGGATAACAGCATAGTTGCGCATAGCTTTAGCAATGACACGATGTGCACTGAGTACTGAGCAAACATGCAGAGAAACTGAGCTACTACCAGGAGGCGTGATACCTGTTAACACAAAGCAATTTCTGGCACTGCACATGCGCACTATTAGACGGAGCTTAACAACACGTCGTTGGGGCGGTTTGACAAACATAAGCAAAAATGCTAAAGGCAAAATCTGTTACGCCAGTCTTTCGTGGGAAGACAGTAGTAGTGTGTAATATACCAGTTGGAATTCTTCCTAAGCTATTCGGTTTACCAACATGTTCACAAATACACCACATAACACTCAGTGTAAACCATGCTAACAGGAGCCCCTCACCACAAGAGTCAGGCTTCTTTCAGTAATCTCATCTCCCACTGTGTAGTCAGTTACAGTCTGAGTTAACATTAACCAAGGTTGTTATTAAGGGGTGAACGTGCGGAAGGCACCGCCAGTCTCTTGAGGTAATGATAGCCTTTAGCATAGCAGCTCTCTAGCTGAGCCTGTATGTCCATATATATATATATATATATACACACACACACACACACACACACACACACACACATATACATATATATATATATATATATATATATATATACATACACATACACACACACAGATATATATATATATATATATATATATACACACACATATATATATATATATATATAGATTTACACACACACACGCACGCATGTACGTATTTCAACAAATAAACGCCATTCATTCATGCTTGATATGTTTTATTAGTAAACACACAAAATACCAAAATTACTTTTACTAAAATAACTTATTTTAAGGATCAGGTATCAGTATCCATAGGGAAAAGTGCTATCGGTGAATCTCTAACATTGCGGAGAATAGACCTTCTATTAATTATATGATTTAAAAGTAATTGTACTGTTTGAACGCCAAGTTTGCAAACAATCAGCACCAATGAACACCTCCTGCCAGCACTCCTCCTGCCTCCTAGCTCCAGCACTGTTAGTAAGTTGTATAACATGATAAAAAACATTCTTAATTTGAATTTTGTTCAACATTTTGTGAGAATACCGAATTGTGCACCAATCATCATGAATCCAGTCAATTTGTGGCCTGTGTGTATTTCACCCCAAGTAACTATTATAAATTATTCAGTACCTACTAGGAAACTATTATGCAAATTATGTAATTATGACAGCAAGGAGCTGATGCGTCAACCCACAAATGTGCCAATTTAAGGGTTTAAAAAGACATGTTTAGTCTAATTCCATAATCACCTTGAGGGGTCCAGTCTGGACTCTAGTAATTAAAATGTTGCAGTTAACACTTCTGTTGCCAGAGTGTTTATTGCTACACTACAGTGCAGATAGAAATACTATAAGCTAGGCAACACAAGGTACTTTAATGATCACACTTCACAAGGTTTTTGTCTTTAACGATTGTCACTATATCAGATCAGGCAATCATTTTTTCATCCAATTCTTTGCTCAAATCTGATCTCTCTGACACGATGGTTCACACTAGTTTACGTAAGTGATTCAAATTTGTCATTAATTTGAATGAACCAGTATCCTGAAATGACCCGCATGCGCACATCCTACTCAGTAATGTCACATGAGCGATTCACATGCGTCACGTGCATCATCAGCAAACAAACTAATGAGCAGAACGAGCCTTCGCTGCAAAGATAATTAACTCTGAACAGCTCTCAGCTGTTCATTATTAGAGCGAGACGAAAGCTGAAAGGGTTAGATGTGTTGCTTTCCACCATTTACAGGCTTTAATTTCTGTTCTGCTGCCATGGTAATGCTGAACGATGGCACGTGCAGTGATGATAAAAAAAAACCAAAAAAAAAAAACACATGAATTTGGATCAGAGCATTCACAATAAGGTTGCATGTCCACGAATCAGATATATATCCAATCTAAGACCACATATGAAAGTGACTCAGGTCAGATTTGAAAGATCAGATTTGCCTGTCCACACAGCCCAGAGAACATCAGATCTGAGTCAAATTAGGACAAAAAAATCTGATTTGTGCCACTTCAAGCTGGTAATGTAGCGATAGTGCCTTAAATTTGTGTTGTGTCTTGGCCAAGACACTGGGAACACTAAAAGTTTGATGCTGACCAATCATTGTTCACATTCTTGCACAAGTTCATAGGTCGTCTGGAAGCTGTCAATCAGAAGTGCTGTGTGTGATGCTGGTGGTTTTGTGTCCTAAAAAAGAAATATAAAGTAAAAAAATGTTTGTGAACCCGTTCCTGGGTGTCAGGATAAGGACAGTATGGGCTGTCGACCCTACAAAGAGGAAATGAAATATGTATTAACATATCAAGAACATCATAGAAATATAGTTAGCCACCAGGTTCGCTGTATGTACAACTGTAAACGCTATTTCTTGCCAACATTTATCTTTTTGGACTGTGTCATGGTACTCCCTTGAGGAAATAGCTCAATGAACCTTTCCTCTGTTTCTTTGTTCTACATGACAGCTGCAAGAGCAGCAGACTTTGTCAGGGTGTCGTGGGGGGGGGTGTGTATCTGACGCCACACTGCTTCAATTATGTCACACTACAAGACCCATTTATCATTCCCTAAGCTCATATTTAGGCCCAAAGCTGGAAATTTGTCAAAATTTTGGCACAAAGTCGTGTTCGGCTGATTTTTTTTAAAAAATTTTTTTGAATTTGGGTAGATCCCGGCATGAGATGTGTGTGTGTGTGTGTGTGTGTGTGTGTGTGTGTGTGTGTGTGTGTATGTATATATATATGTATCTCCGCTGTGTCAGTAAAATATCTTCGACACGGGATGTGTGCAGCATAGCGTGAAAGCCCTGTTTCGCAACGACTGAACACTGGCGTCATTAGACTGCAGGTCACATAGCACTGATTCACGATTTATAAGCACTGCAGTTGATTCCTGGTAAGTTAAATCTGCAACGAGAGACTGTCAAACGCAAAAGTTGCGAAGATGAAGTCGCTTCTCTTTCGAATTTTCCCGTTCCACCTTAAATGGTGCCGTATTTACATTCGGTGCCTCAGTCAGAATTTAAGGTGGAACGGGAAAATTAAAAAAAAAGAAGCTGGAGAATGAGAAGTGACTTCAGCCTCGGAAAACAGTTGAACGGTGAAAGACATTTTACGAGAAACTGATCTACTTTAGAGGACGTTTTCTGGTGGAGACGGGAGGAAAGCGGCTATAGCTAAAGCTTAAAAGCAGAGCAAGTCCGCGCTTTTGTTTCTATTTTTATTTTTTAACTTATACTAGGACATTCGCACATACTGAGACATACTGGACATAAGTGTTGTGGCTGCCAAGGTAATCTGATTTTTGTTGAAAGGACAAAATGGCTCTTCTTAACATTTGGGTTGTGACTCCTGACCTGACCTGGCTTTTAAATCAGAGGGAGCCGGTCGGATTTCTCGCTCATCCAGTGGTGTTTTTGTTATGTGCCGCCACAGACTGTCCGGGCGCTGCACTTCCGCACTTCCAAGTTCCGCCTTTTGCATTCCGTTAACATTGCGTTATAAATTAAATATTTAGAAAATTCATTTTTGACGTTTGTGAATTGATTCAGAATCGTTCACGTCCGCATCGCGATGCATCTAAGAATCGAGTTTTTCCCGCACCCCTAATATATACATATATATACAAGCTAAATTTTAAATTAGTCGTTTGTTGCAGCCCTATATATATATATATATATATATATATATATATATGTGTGTATATATATATATATATATATATATATATATATATATATATATATATATATATATACACATACATACATACACACACACATATATATATGTATATATATGTATATGTATATATATGTGTATATATATATATATATATATATATATGTGTATATATATATATATATATATGTGTATATATATATATATATATATATATATACACATACACACACACACATATACACATATTATGGCAAGTCAAACAGGAAATATTTAATGAACATTGATATATATGGAATGAACATTGATATATATACAATGAACTTTAATATATATACAATGAACTTTGATATATATGGAATGAACATTGATATGTATACAATGAACTTTGATATATATACAATGAAATTTGATATATATGGAATGAACTTTGATATATATGGAATGAACATTGATATATATGGAATGAACTTTGATATATATGGAATGAACTTTGATATATATACAAGGAACTTTGATATATATGGAATGAACTTTGATATATATACAATGAACTTTGATACATATGGAATGAACATTGATATATATACAATGAACTTTGATATATATACAATGAACATTGATATATATATATACAATGAACATTGATATATATTGAATGAAAGTCGCTGTTGAAGGGTTGAGGATGGCCAAGAAAAACTGTACATCAATAAATGGGCATTAACAAACTCCAGGTGGAGCTTAAAGGAAGGGAATTCTGATAAAGTGACCGGTATCTATACACAGTGATCCCGTGGAAAAGCAACTCAAAATTGAGGTAGGTCACTCCTAGCCCTGCTCTTTCTTCTGAGGGTCACCAAACACAAACACACTCTCCATAACTCTGAGCTGGACACAAAATAACAGAGTAAACAAACACATACACACACTGTAACTGAAGAACAACAACATAGCAACATTAAATAACAATGTAAACAGTCTGTTTGGGTCGGGGGGGAGGTGCAAGGCTACAACACACACAACCCCAAAAGTCCCTCTCTGTCCAACCAAAACATTTTATGAATTATATTATTCATTTTTTCATCTCAATGTTCGATCCATGTACATCAATGTTCAATATATACATTTTCATTCAATATATATCAAAGTTCATTGTATATATATCAATGTTCATTCCATATATATCAAAGTTCATTGTATATATATCAAAGTTCATTCAATATATATCAATGTTCGTTCCATATATATCAATCTTTGTTCTACTGAGATATATATGGAATGAACACTGATATATATTGATTGAACATTGATATATATGGAATGAACATTGATATATATGGAATGAACGTTGATATATATTGAATGAACATTGATATATATTGAATGAACATTGATATATATTGAATGAACATTGATATATATTGAATGAACATTGATATATATTGAATGAAAATTTATATATATTGAATGAACATTGATATATATGGAATGAACATTGATATATATGGAATGACCGTTGATATATATTGAATGAACATTGATATATATTGAATGAAAATTTATATATATTGAATGAACCTTGATGTACATGGATCGAACATTGAGATGAAAAAATGAATAATATAATTCATAAAATATTTAGTTTAGACAGAGAGGGACTTTTGGGGTTGTGTGTGTTGTAGCCTTGCACCCCCCACCCCCCCCAAACAGACTGTTTACATTGTTATTTAATGTTGCTATGTTGTTGTTCTTCAGTTACAGTGTGTGTATGTGTTTGTTTACTCTGTTATTTTGTGTCCAGCTCAGAGTTATGGAGAGTGTGTTTGTGTTTGGTGACCTTCAGAAGAAAGAGCAGAGCTAGGAGTGACCTACCTCAATTTTCAGTTGCTTTTCAAGTGGCACTGTTTTCCCTTGCTCTCAATAAAAGAGCATTTTTCAAACAGAAGTTATGGCCTCATCTGACTCTTCTTCTGCACCATGTCAAATTATGTATATATTGAAATTCCACCCATCTGTGTCTTCACATCATATATCAGCCTCTCTCAGGTCAATCTGTCCACGGGATCAATGTGTATAGATAGTGGTCACTTTATCAGAATTCCCTCCCTTTAAGCTCCACCTGGAGTTTGTTAATGCCCATTTATTGATGTACAGTTTTTCTTGGCCATCCTCAACCCTTCAACAGTGACTTTCATTCAATATATATCAAAGTTCATTCCATATATATCAATGTTCATTGTATATATATCAAAGTGCATTGTATATATATCAATGTTCACTGTATATATATCAAAGTTCATTGTATATATATCAAAGTTCATTCCATATATATCAATGTTCATTGTATATATATCAAAGTTCATTCCATATATATCAATGTTCATTCCATATATATCAATGTTCATTGCATATATATCAAAGGTCATTCCATATATATCAATGTTCATTGTATGTATATCAAAGGTCATTCCATATATATCAATGTTCATTGTATGTATATCAAAGTTCATTCCATATATATCAATGTTCATTTTATATATATCAAAGTTCATTGTATATATATCAAAGTTCATGATATATATATCAATGTTCATTCCATATGTATCAAAGTTCATTGCATATATATCAAAGTTCATTCCATATATATCAATGTTCATTGTATATATATCAAAGTTCATTGTATATATATCAAAGTTCATTCCATATATATCAATGTTCATTGTATATATATCAAAGTTCATTGTATATATATCAAAGTTCATTCCATATATATCAATGTTCATTCCATATATATCAAAGTTTATTCCATATATATAAAAGTTCATTGTATATATATATCAAAGTTCATTCCATATATATCAAAGTTCATTGTATATATATCAATGTTCATTCCATATATATCAATGTTCACTGATATATATCAAAGTTCATGGTATATATATCAATGTTCATTGTATATATATCAAAGTTCATTGTATATATATCAAAGTTCATGATATATATATCAATGTTCATTCCATATGTATCAAAGTTCATTGCATATATATCAAAGTTCATTCATAATATCAATGTCATTTATATATATCAAAGTTCATTGTATATATATCAAAGTTCATTCCATATATATCAATGTTCATTGTATATATATCAAAGTTCATTGTATATATATATCAATGTTCATTCCATATATATCAAAGTTCATTGTATATATATCAAAGTTCATTCCATATATATCAATGTTCATTGTATATATATCAAAGTTCATTCCATATATATCATTTCATCATAATATATATATATTATATATATATATAATATATATATATAATATATATATATATATAGGGCTGCAACAAACGACTAATTTAAAATTTAGCTTGAGGTTGTTCCATGCATTTGCTAACTAACAATGAAGACAATATAGATGAATAACATTCAAGAATTCGCTGTTTTAATGAACTTTCCTGCCAACACAAAAGATAAAAAATAAAACTCCAATATATTTTTCCTGTCAAAATTTATAACCAAAGATGTGCAAAGCAGAAGCAATAAAATATAACCAAACTAAATTTTCTTTAATCAAGTAAATGAAGAGTTTAAACAGTGCAGTCTGTGCTCTGTGCATTCTACTCTCATTGTCCATTTTGTCAGCTCCACTTACTATATAGATGCACTTTGTAGTTCTACAATTACACACACACACACACACACACACACACACACACACACATATATATATATACATACACAGGGAGATTCACTCATATCCCTTCACTCAGTAACTCGACTTCTCATCAGGATGGTGGTGTACAGTATTGAGAAGCGTCAAGGCATGTAGTGTACAACCCCACTTCCAAAAAAGTTGGAACGCTGTGCAAAGTGTAAATAAAAACAAAACGCAATGACATGCAAATCATTTAAACCCTATATTTAACTGAAATAAGTACAAAGACAACAAATCAATATGTTGTTTTAAAAATATTTGCCCATTTTGAATTTGATACCAACAACATGTTCCAAAAAAAGGCTGGTAAAGTTGTGTAATGCTAAAAAACACATGGTGGTTATTTGGCAACAGGTCAGTAACATGATCGGGTATAAAAAAAAGCATCTCAGAGAGGCAGAGTCTTTCAAAAGTAAAGATGAGGAGGGGTTCACCACTCTGTGAAAGACTGCACGATCAAATAGTGCAACAATTCAAGAACAACGTTTCTCAACGTAAAATAGCAAAGAACCTTTGCTTTTCATCGTCTATGGTACATAATATCAACAAAAGATTCAGAGAATTTGGAGAAATCTCTGTATGCAGTATTTGCAGGCCATGATCTTTGGGCCCTCAGGTGGCACAGCATTAAAAACCGAAATGATTCTGTAGTAGAAATCACTGCATGGGCTCAGAAACACTTCTGAAAACCATCGTCTGTGAAAACAGTTTGTTGCTGCATCCACAAATGCAAGTTAAAACTCAAACACAAAGAAGAGATCATACATAAACAGGATCCAGAAACGCCAACACCTTCTCTGGGCCAGAGCTCATTTAAAACAGAGGGGAAGTGGTCTGAAGAATCAAAATTTAAAATTCTTTTTTTGGAAATCATAGACACTCTGTTCTCCAGGCTAAAGACCACTCAGCTTGATATCAGTGCACAGTTCAAAAGCCAGTCTTCATGATGGTACAGGTGTGCATTAGTGCACATGGCATGGGTGACGTGCACATCTGTGAAGGCACCATTAATGCTAAATGATATTTACATGTTTTGGCAACATATGCTGCCATCCAGACAACGTCTTTTTCAGGGAAGGCCTTGCTTATTTCAGCAAGACAATGCCAAACCACATTCTGCATTTATTACAACAGCATGGCTCTGTATTAAAAGAGTGCGGGTGCTAAACTGGCCTGCCTGCACTCCAGACCTGTCACCACTGAAAACATGTGGTGCACTAGGAAATGAAAAATATGATAAAGGAGACCCCGAACAGACAAGCAGCTGAATTCCTATATCAAACCAGAACGGGAAAACATTTCACTTTCAAAACTACAGCAGTCGGTCCCCTCAGTTCCCAAACACTTACAGAGTGTTGTTAGAAGAAGAGATGATGAAACACAGTGGTAAAAATGCCCCTGTCCCAACTTTTTTGGAACGTGTTTTTGGCATCAAACTCAAAATGGGCATATATTAAAAAAAAAAAAACACAACAATAAAATTTCTTTGCACTATTTTCAATTAAATATAGGGTTTAAAGGATTTGCACATCATTGCATTTCGTTTTTATTTACATTTTTCACAACGTCCCAACTTTTTTGGAAATGGGGTTTTATTTGTTTGATTCAGATTGCTTCATCCTAACGGAATTATAACAGAATATTCAGGGCCTCTTTCTCACTATACATATATAATTAAGTGATAAATAATATACACATTATCTTTTTACAGTACACTATTCAAATATAAGACAATCTAAATGTTAATTCTATTTTAAGTTCATTCTGAATGTTATACAGCGAGAGAGAGAGAGAGAGAGAGAGAGAGAGAGAGAGAGAGAGAGAGAGAGAGAGAGAGAGAGAGATATTAAGGCTGGCCAGCCCAGCACTAACAGAAAAGTATTCTCTGGCTAAGAGGAGGGTCTCTTTTAGTTCTAGGAGGATCAACAAGCAGGTTTGTTAACTAAAACCCAAACACAGCATTCAAAAGGCTTGCGATAAAATGGCTTTTTACCAATATGCTGAAACATGAGCAAATTTTGCCACGTGTTTCTCCCTCTCAGCAAGTGCAGACTCCCCCAAAGAAATACAGGCTAGTGTATTTTTAACCTACACAGAGATTACAGCTCTTATATCGGAACTCGGGCAAGGAAATCCTGTCAACCTCTGCTAGGCAGACATCAGGTTTGGAGGCAGCAGAAGGAGGGACACACGCAACTTTCCACTTCCCTTACCATCTCAGGCCTTACAGCAGGATGCGACCATATTTAGAAATCTGTATGATAATTAAGAATGCACAAATACCACTTTTTACCTTTCAATTCCAATACCTGATCTTTAGTTATCTGCCAATATAAAGTACTGATATCGATACTAACTCCACCTAACCTAGCTAGCCTTGACTAACTAGTCAAACCAGCTGTCCTCTGCAGATGTCTTGGTTTGATGGGAACACCTTCTCACAAACCATGCCGTGGTCTGATGCAGCTGACCAACAGAGGTGCCCCACAGGCTAGTAGACACACTAGCAGGGTGCTATGATAAAGGCTAAACCAAGACTGAAACTATTGTTACCCCAAGAAACTGACAATTCCTTCTATACATCTCTCTAAAAGCTCACTCCCTCAATAACAACAACTAACATTAACACAATATTAACTCAGACTGTAACTGCCTACCCAGCAGGAGATGAGAGACTGCTGAAAGACCCACAACTCAGCCATTCAGATAGCATGTTTGCACTGTATGTATGTTGCGTTATCTGGCTTATTTGTGGCATAGCGATGAAATACAGAATGCCAACAGTATTTCATCTACTACTATTGCCTCCCCTCCAAATACCGGTGTTTTGCCATTAACATTTTTACTACTGCTTGTCAACTCACACTGCTGATGTGTTGCTTGGTATGAATAATTATTAAAGCATAGTTAAGCATTCCTTTTATAGGTGTATAATGTAGATATCAATTGTATACTCAAGTTCATACTGGGGGGCTGGAGGAAGGGTCTGGGTGTTGTTCCTGAATATGGCTGATGAACCATGGTTTTCACCTCTTCTCCGGTTACGGCATCAAAAGTGTAGGATTTGTCTAAGAAATTGTGGAATTATAGGAATGTTTATCATACATATAGATAATTTACAGTTCCTTTAGTAAGTCCGCTTCAGTAATACTTGCTGCCAGATTTCCCCTAATGTTCACTCTTTCCACTGTACTAGTCAAACCAGGAAACAACATCAAGGGACACTTGTTTTTCACAAGTCTTCTGTCTGCCTGAATATACTATCAATCGACACCCTTGACCCTCTTTAATCTTCATCAGGCTTGAATCAATAGGGCTATAGGGTATGTTACTGAGATCGCCGAAGATCATTGTTATAACAGCACTCGTGTTGGAAGCTGCGACTACACATTTGAATATTGTGTTTTTTTTTCTAAACAATAAAGAACAAACTTGTGGTGTCTGCCTGTTGTAAAAAATAATGAGGTGCTCAACAGTACATCACAACCTTCTCAAAATCATTACTACTTTCTTCCACTCAACTGTGAACTTTCTAATTATTTTTGTAGTTTCTGATGCTTTACTTATTGTCAGCAATGCCAGAGGCAGTAAAGACATATTTTAATAAGCCAGCCATCACGGCAGGCTAGAGTTCTAGAAAAAAGCTGTCACTTGCATTCACTTTAGCTATCCCAGTGGTAACTTGGCAAATTTCAACAAAAACTTCTGATGCAATTAGTTTTGAGTTCAACCAAACTTTCTCTGAATTTCACAAAGGTAGTTGTATTGTTATTGTTTGTGGATATTTGTGAATGTGTGAAAAAAACTGATCTAATGGTTTGTTTCAAGGGGAAAAATCTGCAAAATAATCTCTAAAACCAGCGACCACTAGAGCCACGTTTTAGTGGCCAAACTTTAATATTGTAACCAGGGTCACCGAGCAATAGGCAGTGCCAACCCACGGGCAGCCATTTTATTAGTGTATTTTTTTTGGCTTTGGCAACAGTTTGAAAATAGGGGCTTTTTTGGATTTTGGTCCCTGGCTTGTTCTGACAGAACTTGGTCTATGTAGCACGCCCAATGTACATGAATGTATTTATACAAAGGCGGCACATTAATAAAGCATATCATACTCTCAGTGATGACTAACAAAAGCGCTATGTGTGTAGGTGTGCAAAAACAATCACACACAAAAACACAAATATGCTTCCATTGGCGTAACTAGGATGTTATGGGCTTCAGCGCAAAACCAATTAATGGGTTCCCTCCACCATAAAAAATTACTTTGCATTAATAAAAAAAATGACAATTCAATTTGTATGTTTCTTTGGCATTGTTATATCTCAGACAAGTTGCTCTCAAGGCATGCCACTCCACCTGCTAGCATCAAATGCATTTATTTTGCTATATAACAGTGGAATAAATACAAATAAATCTAAATACACATTAAAAAATGTTGTTAGGCAGTGATGTTATTTATTATGCAAGTTAGATGAATATTGTTAGAACACAGGTTAGTTCCTGACTTCTTGCAGCACTCCAGTCTTCGCATGGATTAGGTCAATTCCATCAGCAGCACCTGATTTAAATTAATGAAGGATAGATAAACTATGTATTGGATGGTGACTAAATACTGCATTTCATCCAGGAGAGATTTAGAAAATGGTTTAGTTAACACACATATAATCTCAATGGATTTTGTATTTGTTCATTTGTTTTTATTCTAACGTTAATGTTTTTGGAACACAAACACCTAAGGCCTAGATAAATAAATATTTTCTAAGATGCCTGTTATTACTTGTTTAGAATAAGAAGTGCTTCCAGTCAGTCCGAGCCTGGAGAGGCCCAATAAAATAAATAAATAAATAAATAAATAAAACATACAAAATACTGGAGGGCCAATTCACTGCAGGCCCCAGTGTGACTGCCCACCCTGCCCCCCTCTAGTTAGACCACTGGATATTTCTTATAGCCAATCAGACAGTGGGGAGGAGAACAAACTGTGCTTACCGAGCAGCAGAATACCCTTGGGTTGTGCAAAGCTGGCAAGTGCCTCTGAGCATTAAACATGCAGCGGCAAGCCACACACATACATACACACCCCGACTGACCCGTGAGTAGGATTTTCTACAGCTTTTCATTTCAGTCTCTTGGCAGTGAGATACACATTGCTCAGCAGTGAAGAGTGATTTAATGCCACTATCAGCCATTTCTTATGTTCAGTGATACAGCCTGCACAAACGGATGCAGAAACATCCAGAACAATCTTCTTGTCACAGAATTAAAAAACATGGTTGTGTTAATTTTACTTATATATAGCCTTGAGGCTCAATAAGAAAGCCTCTGGCAGAGCCTCTGCCAGGACCTCAGCCACACATCAAGCTTTTAGACTTAATCTCCATATTCCTGCTTTAAGAGGATATGCATGAGATGCATGCCAGACACACTGGAGTACAAACATAAAGGAACGTGGAGGGAATATGCAGATGCTAAACTTGGATAATGGCTTGGGCACCCATCCAAAGTGTCCTTCACTGTGTTTTTAGTAACGTAGAAGGGGCATACACATGCTGAAGTGTTTGCCCAGCAAGTGAACAAGTCCATGGTGGACGATATAGCCATAAGAAGGATTTTTTTTTTTGCAGGGATGGCACTGCCAAAGATCGACCTGCTTTCTCAGAGACACAAGGTTGCCCCCATCCAAACCATACCTGCTCCGAGGTGGTTCTGTGTGGGTCCTAACCACTGAATAGGGTAAAAGGAGGCTAACAAAGTATTAAGAGAAACAGACAGACTACAGTGTGTAACTGTAGAAGTACAAAGTGCACCTATATGGTAAGTGGACCTGATAAAATGGACAATGAGTGTAGATACAAGTAGGTGTAACAAAGTGGCCAGTTAGTCTATTTTACCATGCATGCTGCAGTTTAAAAACTGCTGATATTTTCTCACAAAAGTTGTCCCACTCATTGGAAATTAAAGTAAAATGTAACTAAAAAAAAACATGTATCTTTTATTTAGCAGAAAATTACTTTCAATAAAAGGCTGTTAGGAGTTCTCTTCTGGTATTTCTAATGCAATACACTTTCCAATATATTAAAAACACAAATCAATAATGAAACATGGTAGAAGACTGGCCTGCATTACTTTGATTTGGTTTATCAAAACACCCTCAGAAACACTATAAAACAATGACTGCGTAGGATGTTCATAAAAAACATGCGATTAGTCAGAGGGCTCATCTGCATATTGCAACTCACTGTAATATTAATATTGTGGAAGCTAGTATTCATGACAACAACTAACAATGCATTCTGCAGCCCTACTTTTAACAAAGAACTAGCAGAAGCTGAAAAAATCTAACCCAAATGTGAGGCAATACAGCAGTAGATAAGTAACAAATAATTAGTCAATTTTTGTTGTTTTTTCAATATTGAGCTTATTTAAATATGGCAAAAAAGAATCAGTGTGTCTCTTTTTCAAAAGTGGAGATGGTGACTGGCCTTGAAATACTGACATCCAAAACTAGGCTGTCAGCAAAGGCAGAAGAAGGCTTCACTTTCTGTTCAAGTATATCCTCTCATGTCACATGAGCGGTAGTGCAGTGGTAATCTGACCCGGTGTACGCCTTTTAATGCCCCCCCCACCACCAAACATCTTTGTGCAGAAGGGTGATGGAGAACTGGAGGAGGCAGGTGGAAAATGACTATTGTGCAGCCATTTAACAAGAGACTTAATGCTATAAAATATGAGCATCAATGATACAAAATAGTGGTAAATGTTAAACAAAGGCACCAAAGGTTTTTCTTTAGTCATCCACATCCTTCTTATGTTCTTGTTCCTCCCTGGATGTGTTTCTGCTCTTTCGTGTCAGCCTAGCGAAGCAGGACTTGGTGTGGGTATCTATTGGGTGGTGTATCTACTGAACACCCCTGGTAGTCTAGGACTGGGTTTTCTTTTATGTCCTAATTAATACACTTGTACTGACATGAAAGAATGCATCTTATATTGGTTGCTATTGAGTCTTAAACAGAAGCTCAGAAAAGGGAGTCCTTTTTCTCCTCTTATATAATGGTGATAGAAGTCACATTTGCATTCAACCTCAGCATGCACAATAATCCACATCTAAGATCTACGATTAGACACAACAAACCTTTCATTGAGTGCACTGTACAAGCTGAGAAACAGCATAACTGGATTGGTCTGTTCACTAACCAGTAGATAATTCTCAGACCAGATAGTCACAAACCCAAATCCCCCAGCACAGCTGTACATTAGAAAAGCTGAGCAACAAGAAGCCATCGTGTAGCCTTCGGGGTGTTGCTACAGTCAAACCAATTATGGCAAACAGTTTAACCTTATTCAATGGTTTGGGGCTTGTGGGATAATGCTGCTGGCTCAGTGACAATAAAAACAGGCAGGAAGCACACATTGCTTAGTTGCACTGCTGACACACACTAATCAATAGCAAGCAGAAGCAAAAGCTTTCGCACAAAATCTGTCCCATGAGGAATTAATGTCCAGATGGAAACAAGACTGCTGGCAGTATCGCTGACCACAGGCCTGCAGGGTACGCTCCATTTACATATGGCATAAGACAATACAAACAATAAGAATTTGAAAAATTGCCATTCTTCAGTTAAATATGTCTTCAGCTGTGCAACTTTACATGGCCTGTATTTTAAGCCACATGCACAATGTGGCTTGGTGTTGTTATGTTGAAATAAGCATGGACGTCCCTGAAAAAGACAGTACCTAAAGGCAGCTGTAAAATGTGTTCAGCATTAATGGTGCCTTCACAGGTGTGTACACTTTTAGAAAAAAAATGGTATGAAACGGTCACTGGGGCAATACTCCTCTCATCACTGGGTTGGTCTCTTCAAGGGTACATCTCAGCACCTTCAGTCAGGCAACATGATTGTACCATAATCCAATGAAATTATATTTTCTAAATTGTATTGACTCCACACACCCTGTCTCGTCTCCAGGCTTTTTAATTCATTGTTCTGTTTTAAAACATTAGATTATAAAAATGTACAAATATGCAGTTTTCCACCGGAGAAAACTTATTCAGTGTTCATAATTGGACCTTAAAACCACTGTTGCACCTTTGAGGGTACATTAACGTTGTTTGTACCTTGAGGCACAAAAAATGCACCTGCACAGCACCTTCTTGTCTAACAGTGTAGGTTACCCCCAAGTAACTATGACAGACCCTGGCTTTTGCACTTTGTCTTCTAAAAAAAATGTTGTTCTTTTGTGGCTCACACTGCACATTTGAATAGACCATCATGTACAGACAAAGCCTATGATTTACATGGCCACACTGTGCGAAAACGCTTTGTCCATGCTGCATGAAACACAGCCTCTACAGACAGCTTTGTCTATGAAGAATTTCTGATAAAGCAGTTTCATTCAAAATAACCCGCTGCCTGCTGAGTAAAGAGCAACTGAGCAGCACTGCTAACACTGTGCACCGAAGCTAAATCAGGCGATTATGCACATGGTAGGACAATACGACCTCTCTACAGCCTGTTTTATAAAACTACAAAAAAAAAAAATAATAAAAAAAAAACACTGCATTAACGTTTATACCTCATAATTTTATTCAGTCAGCACAAACAAACTTTGGTAGCAAATTTAGAGTTTTTCGCCTATAATTGGCTGGTCTACTTGTCTCCACCTGTACTAGTCAAGTCAAGAGGCTTTTATTGTCATTCCATCTATGTACAAGTACACAGTGGAGTGAAATTACGTTCCTCCAGGAACAAGGTGCAACAAGGAACAAAAAGTACAAAAGTACAAAATTACAAAGTGCGAATGTGCAGACAGTGTGCAAACAAAAATTAAGCTAGAAACAATACAATAAATACAATATATTAAATAGACATTAGACACAGTAAACAGACCGGACAATGTAGCACCGACACAGCACAGATTTCTGGACATGAGGTAGTGGAATAAGATGCAGACATATTTAACATTTTGTGATTTGTAAGTTACGTCAGATAACATACATATACACAGCAGTTACTGAGGTAGTAAAACAATTACAATTACTGAGGTAGTAAAACAGTTACTGAGGTAGTAAAAACAGTGTAAACACAGTGTAAACACAATATTGGCAGCAATGCTCCAGATAGATAGTGCAAGTAGAGCATCAAAAGAGGTGTGTATGAGTGTGGGGGGAGGGGATTTAGTTCAGTCCTTGTGAGTTTAAAAACCTGATTGCTTGAGGGACAAAGCTGTTGCAGAGTCTGGCAGTGATGGCATGGATGCTCCAGTACCTTCTACCAGACGGCAGCAGTGAAAAAGTCTGTGTGAGGGATGGATGGGGTCGTTCACGATGCTGGTGGCTTTGCGGATGCAGCGTGTGGTGTAGATGTCCATGATGGAGGGGAGAAAGACCCTGATGATCTTCTCAGCTGTCCTCACTACGCGCTGTAGGGTCTTGCGGTCGGAGGCGGTGCAATTTCCAAACCAGGCGATGATGCAGCTGCTCAGAATGCTCTCCACAGTGCCCCTGTAGAACATGGTGAGGATGGGAGGGGGGAGATGAACTTTCTTCAGTCTCCATAGGAAGTAGAGGCGCTGCTGGGCTCTCTTGGCTATGGAGTTGGTGTTGAGGGACCAGGTGAGGTTCTCTGTGATGTGGACGCTGAGGAACTTGGTGCTCTGGACAATTTCCACAGCAGAGCCAGTGATGTTCAGTGGGGCGTGGTCACCCCGCACTCGTTGGAAGTCAACAGCCATCTCCTTAGTTTTGTCTGCATTCAGAGACAGGTTGTTGGTTCTGCACCAGTCTGTTAGCTGCTGCACCTCCTCTCTGTACGCTGACTCATCATTCTTGCTGATCAGACCCACCACAGTCGTGTCATCAAGCAAACTTGATGTGATTTGAGCTGTACTTTGCAGTACAGTCATGAGTCAGCAGGGTAAACAGTAGCGTACTGAGCACACAGCCCTGAGGGACGCCGGTGCTCAGTATGGTGATGCTGGAGATGTTATTACCTATCCTGACTAACTGAGGTCTCTTAGTCAGGAAATCCAGGACCCAGTTACAGAGGGAGGCGTTCAGGCCCAGCAGGCTGTTTTCTAATCAGCTGCTGAAGGATGATGGTGTTGAATGCTGAACTGAAGTCTATGAACAGCATTCTGACATATGTGCCTTTATTGTCCAAGTGGGTGAGAGCCAGGTGGAGTGTGGTGGAGATGGCGTCATCTATTGAGAGGCTGGGGCGATATGCAAATTGTAGTTGGTCCAGTGAAGGAGGAAGCTGGTCTTTAACGTGCCTCATGACAAGCCTCTCGAAGCACTTCATGATGATTGGAGTGAGTACAATGGGACGGCAGTCAATGAGGCAGGACACTGGAGACTTCTTCTGCACAGGGATGATGGTGGTGGACTTGAAGCACGTTGGAACGACTGCAGTGCTCAGAGAGATGTTGAATATGTCCGTAAGAACATCAGCCAGCTCATTCTCTGAGCACTCTGCCCGGTATGCTGTCTGATCCTGGAGCTTTCCGTGGGTTGACTCTGTGTTGAGTTCTCCGCCCATCAGCAGTGGACAGACACAGTACTTGTTCACTTGGAGGAGGAGTGGTTTTCCTCGCCGTCGTGCCGTTCTGTGCTTCAAACCGAGCATAGAAGTTGTTTAGCGCGTCTGGAAGGGAGGCATCACTGTCACAAGCAGGTGGAGGTGACTTGTAATTGGTGATGGCCTGGATGACCTGCCACATGCGCCGTGTGTCAGCAGTGTTTTGAAAATGTTCATGGAGTTTCTTTGAGTATTCACGCTTAGCCTCTTTGATGGCCCGGGAAAGCTTGGCTCTTGCTATCCTTAGGCTTGCTCTGTCCCTTGACTTGAAAGCCTTGTCACGGGTTCTTAGCAGCATGCGCACCTCTGCAGTCATCCATGGTTTCTGGTTGGGGTGAGTTGTGACGAGTTTGGAGACAGTAACATCATCAATGCACTTGCTGATGTAGCCAGTCACTGATTCTGTATACTCCTCCAGGTTGATGGAGTCACTGGAGGTTGCTGCTTCTCTGAACATCTCCCAGTCAGTGTGCTCAAAACAGTCCTGAAGAGCAGAGATAGATCCTGGTAGCCAGGTTCTCACTTGCTTCTGGTCTGGTTTGGCACGTCTGATGAGCGGTCTGTATGTTGGAATGAGCATCACAGAGATGTGATCTGAGTAGCCATAGTGGGGTCGGGGCTCAGCCCTGTACGCGCCGGGGATGTTTGTGTAAACAAGATCCAGCACGTTAGCCCCCCTGGTTGCACATACTGGTGAAATTTGGGGAGCACTGACTTCAGATTTGCATGGTTGAAATCTCCAGCAACAATAAACAGTCCGTCTGGGTGTGTGTTTTGCAGATCGCTGATAGCGCTGTACAGCTCATTCAGTGCGGCATTAGCATTAGCACTGGGAGCTATGTACACCGCTACTATGAACAGCATATTCAGCTCTCTTAGCAAGTAAAAAGGCCTGGCTCTGACAATCGCAAACTCCACCAGCAGTGAGCAGTGACTAGAGACTAGCGCCGCGTTTCTACACCATTCAGTGTTGATGTAAACACACAGTCCCTCACCTCAAGTCTTACCGCACAGCTCAGCATCTCTGTCCGCACGGAAGCACAACAGGCTGTCGAGCTGAACGGCTAAGTCCGGAGTTGAGCTCGTCATCCATGTCTCCGTAAAAACGAAAACACAGCAGTCTCTGAACTCACGCTGGGTAGCCCACTGAATCCGGAGGTAGTCCAGTTTATTCTCCAAGGAACAAACGTTTGATAGAAGAAGCGATGGAACGGCTGGTCGTCTGGGGTTAGCCATTAGCCTAGCGCACACCCCAGCTCGCTTGCCTCGCTTTCGCCTTCTCGCGCATCGCTTTCGGCCAGCAGGCTCACGCAGCGCGGTGGATCTTAGCAGGCCTAGCTCGCGCAGCTCTTCCCGCAGTTCGTTTGGAAGTAGAGATTGAGATTGAGGCTGATTTCTCGGCTGTAGCAGGCTCTGGCGATGGTAGACGCTGGTGCTGGTTGACGCAGTCATGATATATAGTCGGGTTACCCTAGGGAAATGGGTCGTGATCGCGTGTTGAAAACGGGCTAAAATCACACAGTGTATTTCGGGCAGGAATATTCCAAGATGGAACATTTAAAGTGACCGACAGCTTTGTGTCCGACCGTCAGGAAATTAGTAACACTTCTCTGTGCAAGCAGACCCTCACTCACTGCCTCCTTCACTGTGTTTGTTTATAAGTGCAGCAACTACACTTGGCTTATGTCACAGCGGGTATTGGAATGTTGGTATCTGTGAATTTTTATGAATACAAATATAAATACATGAGCAAGGTATCGGTACCAGTATTAGTATCAATGCATCCCTAGTATACTTCCAAAAACATAATGAGGTGGATGAGGTAAAACACTACATATCTGGTCTTTGTACTTTTTTCCATTTAAATACATGTCAAAGTAAATTTGTAAGTCACTGCTTTAGGTTTTTATCTGCATTTCACATACTGTCCCAACTTTTTCGGAATTGGGTTTGTATTTATACCATTCTTGTATATTTCAGGAAACACCTTGAACCTCAGTCTGCTGTTTTAGAGCCCACCAGGATGCTTGTGCCAGAGAAAAGGGTGGAGAATGGACAAACACCTGTCTTTCCCTATTAAAAGCTGCCACTGCTCCTGCTGCTTTCAAAGAACCTGACCATGGCTAAATCAATAGGCAAGACATGGCCTAAAGGTTACATGAGCTTTAAAGGAATTCTTTTCTCTCAGGATTTCTAAAAGACAGACAAAAGGTAATCTTGCCTACATCTTCTGATACGCTCTGTTAAGTCTTCTAAAACTAACACAGACACTTTTGAACTGGACTGGAAGCAGATGGGTCAGTGAAACCAGGTTTGAGGCTCCAGCCCTGTGGACTCTATCAGCAACTGATTCACTGCTAGAAGGTTGCAGATGATTCACCAGCAAGCCTGTGTAAAACATCAGCTGATGGTAACAAATAATTGAAAACCAAATGCAAGGTCTGGGTTTTCCATGATCAAACGGACACAGCACTCTGTGTGTGGCAGCCATCAGAGATAAACTGGCCCATAATCCCCACTTGTACAATGAGGAAGAGCACAAAAGATTAAAGCTTTCTCCATCTTTCTGTTTTTTCAGCTATCCTTTAATAGGCTTACACACGGGGGTCTTCCTCAGAATGCACTACTGAAAGTCATGTCAGAGAGAAAGTCACTAAAGTCATGTTTGGTCAATAAATTGAAATTAAAAGTTATTTTGCATCTGAAATTTTAATAGAAAGTCAAGTAATGAAATACAGCTGCTCCATTTTGACTCTAACATCACTAGGCAGTCAGCCATGATTTCAGCTTAAATGGCTAAAAACATGAGCATTGACCCACAGAAGAGCAGCTAATCCAGTGTACTGTCAATAATATCTCCTCAGTACCAAAAGGAATTTTTATGTGGAAACTCAGGACAGTCAGTAGAATAGTCAGGTTAAAGCTGACAGAAGAAAAAGAAGTTCCTTTCGAGTCCCTGTATGACTTCACATGACTCATGATGACAAGAAGAGGAAGGAGCTGAGCCAAGCTTTTCCAAAATGAGGAATGAGAGATATAAAAGATGAGATGGAGTTGATAGAGGAAAAGCAGCTGGGCGGCAGGACAGTCTAAAAGTTATTTCAGCCTTTGGAACGTAATGATGAGCACGCTGGTGCCTGTCTACTGAGATCAATCGCAAAACTGTCTGCCTACATCACAGCCCCAACCCAGGCTTATGACACTCCCAGACAACGAACCAAGGAGCCAAGGGGATTTGAGGGTGGAGTAGGGAACAGCAGGATACACATCCTGAGAGATGACTGAATGCTGGAGCTGTCCACTATGAACACAATCACCCTATTCATTGCAGCACCAAACTGACCGCCCCCTTCCTCTCTCAGCTTCCTCTATAAGACCAAACACGTCTAAACTATGACACTGTAAACATGGTAAGTCTCCAGAAGCTTCTGACAGAGAAGCATTCACCTTCACCCCACAAGTACACCTTGACCCAATACTTTTAGCATAGGAAGGAACAGCACAATGTAAAAGGAATGGTTCACATAGCTAGAAAATAGAAAATACCTAAAAAGCAGACTTCTTACGGATCAAACATTAGAGTGGAGATCCTGTCGCTTTTTGCTTTCCTTTAATAAACCTGGTACACTGCCCAATTTCATGCCATAACTGCAATGTAAGGAGGGGATCCTCCTGTGTAATAGGAACATTTCAACATAGTTCTCAATTTGCAACCATTTGCCCACAGAGACAATACAGTTTAGAACATGTTTGAGAAAGGATAAGAAATACTCTAGCCTAGGTCAAAAACACACACAAGATGTGGACTTGCTTAAGAAACAAACCAGAAGTCATGTAGGACATGCTAACCATGAAACAATGTTGTCAGTTTCCTAGGATGCAAAAATAAAAAACTTTAAATAGAAAAGGACACTCCAGTAAACAAAGTACAGGAATGGAGAACATAAGCAAGATTGTCACTTTCTTTGAGTTCCCAAATTCCTTTCAAATTTGAGAGAACCATGTCATGTGGGACAGTCAGTTTTCAGGGTGTTTGCATTGATCTGAGCTGAATGCCTAGCAACTTAGTCCAGGGTCAACAGAGCAGAGAGAAGAAAAGTAACAACTGTAACCACTGGTATACCTGGCTATGACTTACTGCTGTCTTAGTGCTCCACCAGTTTCAATCTGTACTGGTGAAACAGCAAAAGGTGATGACAGCATGCTTACCACATGCATAGCACATTGGATTTATAAAGACAAAGACAAATATAGCTGCAAGCGGCAATGAGCGGGTCCAAGCACGCATTAGCCCAATTAGGCCTAATAGGCAACCATGGTGAAAAGTACAGTGCGCCAAGCAAATTTAAGCCAAAATACCAGACAGGAAGTGAAATTTCTGACATAACATGTAATTACAAACTTATTCAGGTCAACAAACTGAATCAAACGGCACCACTTGTTTATCTGCAGACTTCGTAATAGATGTTGTAATAGCATTTTTAATGATTTTAAGTGATTTTTTTTTTCAAGTTTCATGATGATTGGTCAATAATAATCCTATGAAAAGCTAATTGGCTGATAGCGTCCTTAGAGAGTCACTTATAGTCTGTCTAATAGATGCTATTTCGGCTTGATTGGATGCGCGGATGCTGAGAAACAGTTATTTAGCATTTATAGTGGCCCCTAGGGATATATGCGCACGAAAATGGATAAGTTACCTCAGTTACCTCAACTGTCAAGTTTAAAATTTTTTAAAAAGTTTCAAATTACTACACCTACCCACCAAGTTTGGTGTCTCTAGGACTTACAGTGTCTTCTCCACAACACGTTTCTCAGGAGAAGAAGAAGTTCTACAGCTCATTCGCTGTTATTGTTTTTTGTGTGAATGATTCTCAAGTTATAGAATTTTTAATTAATTATGAACTATTTAGAATTATTCCAGAAGGGTTAATTAGCATATGGCAGCCATATTGTTTAAAAAAGTCCTCTTTTTGTATAATTATTGAGGTCCAGACTCTTCTGAATTTTTTAACACCTGTTACATGAGGAGCGGGCGAAAACCCTAGGACTAGTTCAGAAAAGTAAATTTTGCATATTATGCAAATTAGCCAAAGATCTAATAGGCCAAGCTAAATGGTCCAAATTGCAAAGTTGTTTGTTTTGACCCAAGGCATCAGGAAAAAAAAATCTCTAAAAATTTTGGTTTAGGAGTTATGAGGCAAAACATATTTTGCTGCGCTACAGTGCCCCCACTTTGGCCAATCTGAGTAATTCTTGTTGTCTGGCTAGATGCGCACAAACTACACCTACCCACTAAGTTTAGTGTCTCTAGGACTTACAGTCTCTTCTCCACAACACATTTCCCAAGAGAAGAAGAAGAAGAAGAAGAAGAAGAAGAAGAATCCGAGCAAAAGCAATAGGGTCCTATGCACTGCTTGCTTAGACCCTTACTATTTGAGGCAACTACTGTGGCATGAGAGCATGTTACCAGTAAAACTGGACAGCAGAACTAAATGAGACAATAAGTAACTGGTTCTACAGCTCATTCGCTGTTATTGTTTTTTGGGTGAAGTATTCTCAAGTTATAGAATTTTTAATTAATTATGAACTATTAACAAGTATCTGGTTCTACAGCTCATTCGCTGTTATTGTTTCCAAGGTTTGGCCTTCAACAGAATGAGACTCTACTATTTTTCCTAAAGATGCTTTGCACTCTTCCACTTCTTCAATTTTTATCCCCATACCAAGTTGAGGGTAGAAAACCATGTAACGAGGGGTACAGTCAGAAGGTGGACCTAGAAATAGATGTTCTGTCAATGTGTACCAAAATTCAACTGGTTTTCTTTATTAAAATGTCAGCCATCTACCATGACAACAAGCCTGGCTGACATGGTTATAGAAGCTACAGCAGCTTCAGGTAACTAACATATAACCGCTATAGACAACAGTTAGACTCCATATCATGAAACAGATACAGACAATTATTCATGACTATGCAGAAAGCCTAGAGAATGGGTTAATCAATAAAGCATCCCTGAAGAACTCAAGTCACTGATAACAGCAATATGATCATTAACATAACCAGACACAAACCAAATATAAAGTCTGTTGCTGACCACTGATAATTCCATATTTTCAGGCCTTTTGTTAATAAAAAAAATTATATTTACACACATAAGAGTAAATGCGGAAAATAAAAGTTTAAAATTAAAGATATTCAGCACTTCACCATACATACATTTCCATAGGTCACTTGTGCCTAGCCTTTTCCCAGTATCTCATTTTTGTTGTTTGACAGAAAAACATTAAAGGGAAAGTCCACTGATTTGTCAAAATTTATGAATTGCATAATTCAATTGCTAAGATGTAAACAAAGTCATTCAGAGTAGTCTGAATTTCAATGATGATCAAATGTCAACGACCAGTGAACCCAAATGTGTCTTCAAAGATTTTTTATTTGACACAAATGAATTTTAAAATATATTTGAAGCCAAAACTTTATTTCAGAACTATTGTAAAACAATGTCTCATGAACCAGGAAGCATGCATCATGTAATCAATTTCTTTGAGGTATCTTTTCGACACATTAAACACTTCAGATGCTTGGTTCCTATCACCACTGCTGTGAATTCTGACTTGGAAAGCTTCTATAGAACAGAGCATTTCATATCATACCACTCTGAATGACAATGTTTCCATTTCAACGATTCAATTACACAGAAATTTTGAAGTTGAATTTCCCTTTTACCATAAGAAACGCACAAACGCTGACAGACTTAAAGATCCAGTCCTCTTTACCTGCCACCTCAGATTCCTAAAAAAATCTCTAGCCACAATAAATAGACTCAACAATTTGCTGAAGTCCAAACACACTGAATGCCGTACCAAGACAAGCACGTCAGTAACACATCAAGGAGGCAGAGAAGTAGAAATGAGTATATGAATGAATGCTAAAGGTACCATCAAACTGAGCAGACACAATCATGTCAGTTAAGGTTCTATCAGTCATGAAGGTGGTCTGCTTGCTTATGCCCTCAAAGTTGGGTCTGACATTACAGCTCCAGAGCAATACGAACATATTAAGACCATCACTCAGTGAACTAACAACCATGCAACTGAGCCCAAGTGGTTCACGAGTGTATAACAAGTGTGCATTAATAATAGCCTTCACAAAGAAATGTACTATAACAGCTTATAACAGCTTTATTTTCCTGTGTGCCTTGATTATCTAACTATGTATACACACACACAGAAATATACTATACATAAATGTACTATATTTTAAATATACATTTTTTTTAAACCATATGTCTGGCGTCAGAGAAATAATGACCAAACGTGTCATTTATTTGATTACCGTGATGGCACGGCTAGTGACTGTGTGGTAGGAGTGTGTTTATGGGACGTTTTGACCATTCAGAAGCGCATTTGTGAGGTCAGACACTGATGTTGGATGAGAAGGCCTGGCTCGCAATCTCCGCTCTAATTCATCCCAAAGGTGTTCTATCGGGTTGAGGTCAGGACTCTGTGCAGGCCAGTCAAGTTCTTCCACACCAAACTGGCTCATCCATGTCTTTATGGACCTTGTGCAGTCATGTTGGAACAGGAAGGGGCCATCCCCAAACTGTTCCCACAAAGTTGGGAGCATGAAATTGTCCAAAATCTCTTGGTATGCTGAAGCATTAAGTTCCTTTCACTTGAACTAAGGGGCCGAGCCCAACTCCTAAAAAACAACCCCACACCATAATCCCCCCTCCACTAAACTTTACACTTGGCATAATGCAGTCAGACAAGTACCGTTCTCCTGGCAACCGCCAAACCCAGACTCGTCTGAACGGAGAAGCGTGATTCATCACTCCAGAGAACACGTCTCCACTGCTCTAGAGTCCAGTGGCAGCGTGCTTTACACCACTGCATTTGACGCTTTGCATTGCCCTTGGTGATGTAGGGCTTGGATGCAGCTGCTCGGCCATGGAAACCCATTCCATGAAGCTCTCTATGCACTGTTCTTGAGCTAATCTGAAGGCCACATGAAGTTTGGAGGTCTGTAGCGACTGACTCTGCAGAAAGTTGCCGACCTCTGCACACTATGCACCTCAGCATCCGCTGACCCCGCTCTGTCATTTTACGTGGCCTACCACTTCGTGGCTGAGTTGCTGTCGTTCCCAATCGCTTCCACTTTGTTATAATACCACTGACAGTTGACTGTGGAATATTTAGTAGCGAGGAAATTTCACAACTGGACTTGTTGCACAGGTGGCATCCTATCACGGTACCACGCTGGAATTCACTGGCTCCTGAGAGGAACCCATTCTTTCACAAATGTTTGTACAAGCAGTCTGCATGCCTAAGTGCTCGGTTTTATACTATACACCTGTGGTCATGGAAGTGATTGGAACACCAGAATTCAATGATTTGGATGGGTGAGTGAATATATATACATATATATATACACACACACACACACACACACACACACATATATATATATATATATATATATATGTATATATATGTATATACATATATATATATATATGTATATACACAAACATATATGTATATACACATATATTTTATATATATATATATATATTTTAGGGGTGGGAATCTCTAGCCACCTCACGCTTTGATTACGAGGGCTGCGATGCGATTATAAAACGATTATCGATGCATCTCGATGCATCCTTTTTTTCTATACATGATTTCTATTTTCTTACTGTCTGAGGACTTGGTACTTTTAAAGCTAAGTATTTGTAATGATCCATAATGCATTTATGTCCAATAGCTTTTATTAAAAAAACAAATGGAAGTGATGTGGCAAGTGAACTGGAAGGCTCTCATTCACTGCTCTTGTTTAGAAGCGCTGCTGCCACTCATCTGTGATAAAATATGCTGTTAGGGTGAAATCAGATCCAGCGGTAATGGATGACCACGCAGCACATTATAGCCGTGCTACACGTTTTCTTTAGTGATTTTATAACTCCGGTTTTGGTCTCGTGGTACAGAGCTGGGGGGGTGGGGGGTGGGGGGGTCAATAAAATATCTTCAAGATGGGACGTGTGCAACATAGCGCGGAAGCCCTCTTTCTCAACGACTGAGAATTGGCGTGCAGACAGCAGGTCACCTAGCAACAAGGTTTCGCCTGGCTAGTAGCGAACGAAAAAGGATTCGGAGACATTTATAAGCAACGTAGTTAGTTGGTTTCCTGATACTTTAAATCTGCAACGAGAGACTGTCAAACACTAAAAAGCTGCGAAGATGAAGCCGCTTCTCTTTCTAATTTTCCCGTTCCACCTTAAATGGTGCCGCTTTTACCTTCGGCACCTCAGTCAGAATTTAACGTGGAACGGGAAAGTTCAGCAAGAAGCTGGCGAATGAGAATCGACTTCAGACTTGTAAAACAGTCAAAAGCTGAAAGACATTTTACAACAAACTATTTAACTTTTGAGGAAAAGTTTTCTGGCGGAGATGGAAGAAAAGCGGATATAGCTAAAGCTTAAAGCAGAGCAGAGTAAGTCCGCGCTCTTGTTTATATTGTTTAGTCTATACTAGGACATCAACACATACTGAGACATACTGGACATTAAATGGTGTGGCTCCCAAGGTGGTTTGATTTTTGTTGAAAGGACAAAATGACTCTTAACATTTGGGTTGTGACTCCTGACTTGACCTGGCTTTTAATGCATCCAGTTGTGTTTTTGTTATGTCCCGCCACAGACTGTCCAGGCGCTGCACTTACCCACTTCCAAGTTCTGCCCTTTGCGTTCCGTCAACATTACGTTATAAATTAAATATTTAGAAAATCGTTTTTTGACGTTTGTAAATCGATTCAGAATCGTCCACGTCCGCATCGTGATGCATCTAAGAATCGATTTTCCCCACCCCTAATATATATACATATATGAGAGAGAGAGAGAGAGAGAGAGAGAGAGAGACTGAGACTGTACCACACACTTACTAACGAAGCCATCATAATGAAATGACTCGTTTGGTCGTTATTTCCTGTACAGTCTGTACAGCCTACAAGTCTCTGACGCCAGGGGTATGGTCTAAAAAAATAACAGTTACGTCGTAGTCCTGCTGTCTGGCACGTCAGGTGAAAGGTAGGTAAAAATACAACATGAAGCAGAGAAACGTTAAGAAAACATCAAAAATGAGAATTTAATAGCGAAGCTATAACCAGCCACAACTTACCGTACACTCGCACCCATCCCTGCTGCTGGCAAATGGAGTCAATTAAAATCCCGTCTACCACAGGGTCTAAAGAAACAATGCCTCCTTGAACCGAGTCCACGTCGCCAGTCATTAAATCCATCTCCGTGCCAGATACACCTACAGGGTAAACTCCTGACAGAAACTTCATCCGGAGCAAAACTTCAACGTTGTTTTTGGAACACAAACCGATGGCAACACAATCAGCACTGGTCGGTTTTCATTTACCATTTAGCTAGCATCTACACGCGTCTATGTGATTTCTAAGGCAGTACAGCTAGTTATAATATAAAAAGGCGACCTTCCGGAATTTAAAACGGAAGGAACTGCTGATAAAAAAAAAAATCACAGGAGGTAGATTCCACAGGGTCCATACAACGTTAGCTACGATTTTCCTATCTTTCTTTGTTTGGTCAGTCGGTCGGGATGAAAGAACGTTGCAATTTGAACTGGCCAACACAAACTCAGCTAACGTTCACTCGGCTAACGCAGTCCGATGACATTCTTTTTTTAACGTTTGTTTATATATCTGCATACTATTTGTTCGTAATGTTTCAGTTCACAATCATCTGCTGAAATAAGGCAAAAGTGAAAAGTTAAACGTCTTTTTTGGAAGTTCCTTTGGCTCTTATGGTGAGAAGGTGGACAGCTTCTCCTGATGGTGTTTAGAAATCAGCTCTCGCCGGCGGCCACGACTTCAGACATTGGCTTTTTCTCCTCGGTGACTGTAGTTTATCGTTCTGTCCATATGGATAGCTTGAAACCGTCCCGACGTATAAATTTATCACTCGACCCGCAGCTTAACTCGGAGTTGTATTTGTTTTTTCACATTTCGGGACGTCCGTGGTCTCAGTCTGCAGTGGAAGAGCCTCTCCTCTAGCCCTCTTTTTCACATTTAAAAATCCTGACCACTTTTCCACCTCAGTCACATGCCACCACCGACAGCCTGGAGGAACAGCAGCCTGCCAGGGATTCAGGGAAGACCAAAGGATACCCGCACAGTCGATTCACATGGGTGTGTGTCCAGAGTGCATCTATTTACCCTGACTTTCTGTGTGGTGGATTTGGTTTTAAATGTAGTCCGGACAGCCTTTAGTTGGCGTGGAAAATCCAACTTACTGTTCTTCGTAATATTCTTCTTCTTATTATTATTCTACGCCCAAAAATAAAATGTTTCTCATACTCTGTAAGCGTTTGGGAACTAAGGAGACCAATTGCTGTAGTTTTGAAAGTGAAATGTTTTCCCATTCTTGTCTTGAAAAAGGATTTCAGCTGCTCAACATTTTGGGGTCTCCTTTGTCGTATTTTTCATTTCATAATGTGCCAAATGTTTTCAGTGGGTGACAGTTTGGACTGTCAGTCACATGTAACACATGATATTTTATAACATTTATTACATTTTATTTTAACAGTTATACTACTAATACTGCTATTACTACTACTACTACTACTACTACTACTACTAATAATAATAATAATAATAATAATAATAATAATAATATAATAGGAAAGTTACAGATCCAAAAAAAAAAGAAATTTATGGCTGTTAAAGGGCCTATATCTTAATGTAAATGTGTCGGTTTTCATAACATACCAAATGCTGTTTCTGCTTAGTATCCATATATTGACTGTGTTGACTGAGGAGTGAATATGTTTACATTCTACATGAAATTCTTTTACTTCAATAAAGCAAAGAAAATTTGTTCCACGATATGGGGTCTTTAATTCCTCAGGTAAAAACTGGGTACATAATCGGTGCAATGGCCTTTTTAAAATTTACATATAAATATGTCATGTTCTACTGATCTACAAACAATCGTTTAGGAGTTGGAAGAACATGATGGATTCTGTGTGAAAACTTTGTTTGTGTGCATTCATCTGATTCTTGCTGGTCTTTGATGGGGCTTCAGATCTGGATTCAAACCATAAATTTTTACATATTTGTCACACTTACTTGTGTCAGATCTTCAAACAATATTTAAGACAGACAACCAGAATAAACATTAAACACAGTTTTCATTAAATCATTATAACATTTATTGAAGGGAAAATTGTTATCCAACACTAACAGGAAGCCACAAAAGAACCCAGATGAACATCTAAGGAACTGTGGGCCTTGCTCGCCTCATATAAGGTCAGTGTTCATGATCCCACCACTAGAAAGAAACTGGGCAAAAATGGCACCCATCAGAGAGCTGCAAGGTGAAAACCACTGCTAACCAAGAGGAACATGAAGGTTGTCTTACATTTGCCAAAAGGACCTTGATGAGAACAATTATCAGTCTGTGATCTGAAGCTCAAGCACAATTAGCTTATGCAGTAACACAATGATCCAAAGCACAAGAACAAGTCCACCTTTGAATGGCTCAAAAGAAACAAAATTAAGATTTTGGAGTCTTGTTAAAGTTCTGGCTTGAACCCCATTGAGATGCTATGGCAGGACTTTAAACGGGCAATTAATGCTCAAAAACCATTCTTTAAATAAATTCTGCAAAGAAAAGTTAGCAAAAAATTCCTCTGTGGAGGAGTGGGCATGGTCGAGTGTCACATGCAGGATGGAGAGCCAGTCATCCTGAACCAGCGGCCTGAGTAGCTGATAAGATTTATCTGTGCCTTGTGTCTGCCAGTCTACTTATAGCCATCTCTTTTTTCAGTATAGGTCACAGAGCACAGAGAAAGGAGACCAGTGGAGATGTCTCCCTCCCAGCCTCCCAAAGATCTTCACATCTTCCAAGATATGAAAGACTAATCTGCAGTTATAAGAAGGGTTTGGTCTCAGTTGTTGCTGGTAAACGTGGGACAACCTGTTACTAAGTTTGGGAAGCAATCACTTTTTCACATGGGTGATATAGGGGTTGTAAAACTTTTTACATGAAATGATCATTTAAAAACTGTTTTTTGTGTTTCAAATACTTTTTTCATGTAACTGTAAATCATAATAGTAAACAAAGTCAATAAATACAGCACACAGCATCTTATACTGACATACCAATAACGCTATATGTTTAATTAGTCAAGGCCATTGCTTTTCAGTTGGACTGTAGTCAGGACTCTGACTTGGCTAGTCTAAAATACATTTTCTTCCGCTTGAGCCACTCAGCTCATCAGTGACCTTGTTTGTTTTAAGAGGAATTCCACTGACTTTTTTATTTCTGCATAAGTCAATTATTGAGATGTAAACAAATTCGAATAAGAGTATTTTAATGTGAAATGGTGCCATTACTGACTTGGATTTTTGTTTAAACGGTAGTGATCAGAACCAGGGGTGGCATTGTCCACAACGGAAATACAGCATTTTATTTACTATCCAAAACAACCAGTGAACCTACATGTGTCTTCTGGGTTCTATGTCATGTTCATAATGGTAAAACTGTGCTAAATTTGGGAAAAAAAGTTTTCTATGGGTACTATTTTGCCTCCCCATCATGAATGAATTAGAAATATAGGTTAGACCCTATGTGGCAAACACAATGGCACAATCCTATTCAGCCTGTGAAATTATTAAAATTTGATATTAATATTAGCTCATTTCTCAATGTGCTGCACTACAACCCCCAGCATGCATTGTATTGTAATTTGCGCTCTATGGGAGAGCGGTTACACCACAAAAAGAAAAGCCTAGTTTAAGCAGGTTTAAAAACCAATGTTTAAAGATTGAAAGAGGTTTAACAGTTATATCTAACTTGCTTCCTTCAAGTTTTGAATGAGTTAATATTTTTTATGAAATGGTAAAATGTCTCACTTTCAACATCAGATATGTGTTCTATGTCCTATTATAAACAAAATATGGGTCTATGAGATTTGCAAATCATTGCATTCTGTTTATAATTACATTTATTTACGTTTTACACAGCGTCCCAACTTGTGTATATATATATATATATATATATATATATATATATGTGTGTGTGTGTGTGTGTGTATGTGTGTGTGTGTGTGTGTGTTTGTGTGCGTTTGGTGTGTTTGTGTGTGTACATTTATATGTATATAAATATAGAACAATAGGCTAACAATATAGATTACTGTTGAATAGTTCTGTCACACATCCCTCTGGCTCTCATGCTTCAATGAACTCCATCTCCAGGTAACGTTTGGTTTTGTTACAAGTTTGAGCATTCATATATTATTTCAAGTAAAAAAAAAAAAAATACATTAAAAATTTATATTATATAATTTTAAGTGAAATTCTCACTATACTGGCAGATAATTTTGCTAAGAAAAATTATCTGCTAGTATAGTGAGATAATTAAGTACAGAGTAACACAGAAGTAAAAAGTAAGGAGTACTTTTTTGATGAAGTAATTAGTAAATTATTTCTTTTACAGTTTGAAAGAAGCAATTAGTAACTTGTAATGCATGACTTTTTTAGTAATTAACCCAAGACTGAAGTTATATATACTACCATTAACACTAGCATTATGCACAGTCTGCTGAGTTTGTGCAGCACTCTATTTTGACTGAAACAAGTTAGGTTTAGGAGTGTTGTAACAAATATTTTGCTCTCCTTCCTCCTTGCGTTTCTTTGCCACCTTTGATGACTTTATTTGATTTTCCCTCCCAACACCCAGAAAATCACACCGAAGAACCTAGTGTCCAAAATGTTTTATGTAACATCAGCAGCTACAGTATATCTAAGTATATCTGTTTAACATCATAGCACTCTGATTTTGTTTTTTGAAAAAACAATGGAATTCCCCTATAAGTCATTTGTTCAATAATGATATGTCACATGAGTTGCATGTGTTACTGGCTAAATGAAATCCACTAAGATCCACTTTCATTTAAAATGGTTTTCACTTTTCAGTAGAGGAAAAGAACTGAAGGAGCTAGAGTTCTTTAATGTAAAATACCACACAAACTTACATTGTGCTGTCAGCTTGGTCATGATGGGAGCAACCACATCTTCAAGATACTGTTTCTGCTTTGCAAAGTCTTGAATTGTTGGATTTTTGGCATTCTGAATCCAGTCTGATTTTACAGAGCAGATATTTATACACGTTCTAAATATTGAGAAAAAAGAATAAAAGAAACAATCACTAATTGTAAAAATGCTATCAGAGCAACATCTTTACAGAAAATTAATTTATCTTGACCTTGTCCTCCTTGTTGACCTTTCCTTGAACTTTCTCTGGATCTGCTAGGATGCCTTTCATTCGAGTTATGGATGCTTGCAAGCTTTGTTTGGCCTCTATTAGAGTGCAAAATTTGAGATAAACATGGGTGATCCAGCTGATGATCTGACTAAGAATATTTTTTACAAATTTTTTGCTTACCAGCCCAAGCAAGAAAATGGGCACAGTCCAACTTGGATATATATAAATAGCGACGGGCTAAGTCAATGGCTCGCTCTCCACAGAAACTGATTGCTTGCAAATCAGCACCAAGCTCAAACAGGGTCATCACTGTGTCCAGCTGACCCCACATGGCAGAGTAATGTAATGGCGAGTACCCTAGAAATGAACAACGTCCATAGCTAAGTTCTCATCATATTGGCAGTCAATGCAATTCACAGGTATGAAACGTATATAGAATTGTTAAATTGTTGTTGGATGGATGGTTGGATGTAATTTGCAACACATTCTGGGATTCACATTGGTAAAGGCAGTGGTCTCTAACCCAGGAGAACCCTTGCCCTTCATATTGTGCTCTGTTCCCAGCTGCCTCTCCTATTCAATATCTGTACTGGAGCCTGTAATGCCCAATTTTACACTCACAACTCATAGGTAGCTATGATGATTAACAATATACTCCAACTATTAGCCAACATTAAAGCACCAACTAGAAAGACAGCAATATTGAAAAAACAGGCAAATTATTTTGTCTTTTCTGTTTCCATTGAAGATATTGAAGGCTGTTTTGGTTATTGCTTTGATGTGGCTATAAAGGTGAGATCTGAGTGTATTAGAACAGCAAGACTTTGGATTTGGGCTTTAGTTTTTCTCACCCTGAAATCAAGATGATTTTCAGTCTTTTCTCTTTGTTGCCAAATACAATAATTTCTGTTTTGCCTTTATTTCGTGGAAAAAATGCATTGCATTGACACAGTGACAACTGCAACTGTAAGAGAGTTAAGGATATCTCTATGTCATCTGCCAAACTATGGTAATCAGTGTTGCTGTGCTGTAGCATTTGGCCTAAAGGGACCATTTGAAGATTATATAAAAGAGGTCCAAGAACTGATTTTTTAATGATACTTTTACTTTTACTAAATATATTAGAGAGAAAAGAAATCTACTATTTAGACTTGAAAATTTCACCACATAGTTCATCATTGAGTTGTAAGAAAAGTCATGTTGATGAAAACTTTTGATGAAAAATAAAGTCATGGTGGTTTTGATGTGAAATGGTGCATTGTAAAGATAACAGGAACCAGGGGTAGCAAATGTCTAATATAGCCATAACACAGATACAGCCATACATGTCTTGTGAGTTTTTATGTAAAATGTATAACTATATACTATAGTATATATACTATACTATATAAAATGTAAAAGTTAATAAAATCAAATCAAATCAAAATAAAAGTATATCAAAAAGTAAAGTAAAAATTATATAAATGACTAAAGTAATAATAAAATAATATGAATATTAATAATAATAAACAAACAAATAATAAAATAATGAAAATAAGACAATAATAGTAAAAAAATTAATAGTAAAAATTCAGGTAAAACAGGTGCAGGAAGAGTGGAGGTGATACGTAATGTTGATAAGTACAACAATGGTAAATATCAAAATTTTGTTTGGATATTTAGATACTGTTGCCTTACATGGTCCTACATGTACCTCTAGGTCATGAATAACTTAACTTTAAAAAATACATTTTGGGCCAAAACTTTTTCTCAAAACTATCACAAAACAATGTCTCAGGCACCAGGCAAAGTATATGCAACCATTTCACATAACAGGTTTCTGTGAGGCAACTCTTAAGCTAGGCATACACTGTGCAATTTTAGAAATCTTGTTAGAGGCATTAAACCAGGGGTGTCCAATCTTACCCACAAAGAGCTGATGTGGTTGCAGGTTTTCATTCTAACAAAGTAGAAGCACACATGACCAGTTGTCTGAAGACTAAGACCAACTGATAAAACGAGTGGAATCAGGTGTACTCATGTTTGTTTTGAATGAAAATCTGTAGGCACACCCTTTGGGAGTAAGACTGAACACCGCTGCATTGAAGAGTAACTACACCCCAATATTTTCAGCTAACTCCACCCCTGGCTCAACTTTGAAAAATGCTCAAAAATGGGAGGGGCACGCTGGGAGGGGCACTGCAGTGATCTATGGTTTGGAGGTGGGGCTGCAAGGGAAACCGGGTGGGCTGGGCTGCTGTGTTTTTAGAGCTAGTGTACATTAGCTCCAGAAAATAACAAATGATTGCAACAAATTGCAACTGTACGGAGCCCTGCTGGTGACATGCCATATAAATAAAAATAATGCATGGCCACGCCTTATTAACGCATGGGAACGAGATCCTAATGCATGGCCACTAATTGGTAAGGCGTTGGAATGATATAATTAAGTCATGGCCACGACTTAGTAAGGCGTGGGAATGGGATCATGCCTTACAAAGTCATGACCACGCGTTAGGATCTCGTTCCCACGCTTTAGTAAGTCGTTCCCATGCCTTACTAAGTCATGGCCAGGACTTACTTATCTTGTTCCCACGCCATACTAAGTTGTGGCCATGCATTATTTTTATTTATATAGGATGCCACCAGTGGGGCTCCGTACAACTGAGAGGGTTGACGAGGTTAAGGTTTTTCTCTGCTACCATCCCCGTCTTCGACGGGGGAAGGTGTTTCTGATCAGACAGTGCGTCTTGAGCCTTAACAGTATGAGCCATGGAAGAATCCTCACCTGTCCAACATCTTTATTACAAACCAAGCTTAGATTAACTGATTTATTTACAGTTGGTACAGACAGCTGGCATATCGCAGCCTTGTGAGGTGGTGCTGGGGGTATTTAGCCCAGCGCGTGAGTGTGGTTATCTCCTAGCTCTAGGCTCCTATGCTTCCATATTTACGAAACCAGAGGCGGAACTGACCATGATAAAAATGGCACTGCTGTGTCTGATCCACTCGTACCAGCACAACACACACCAACACACCACCACAATGTCAGTGTGACTGCAGTGCTGAGAATGATCCACCACCGAAATAGTTCCTGTTCTGTGAGGGTCCATGGGGGTCCTGACCACAGAAGAACAGGGTAAAAGGGGGCTGACAAAGTATGCAGAGAAACAGATGGACTACAGTCTGTAACTACAAAGTGCACCTATATAGTAAGTGGAGCTGATAAAATGGACAATGAACGTAGAAACAAGGAGGTGGTCATAATGTTATGCCTGATCGGTGTAAATAAAATGGTAAATATTTTTCTACTCGGTTGATACTGTTTACATTATATGAACCTTAAATGTGATGCACTTTCACTTTTATTGTAAAAATAATCACAGTGCATCTATCAGAGTTGGGGAGTAGTGAACTACATCTCATTAAACTAGAAGTTTAACTACATTCATATTTGCATAGTGATTCAAGTAGTGAAATAATTTTTTTTGCCATTTTTCATTTAGTTAACTACTGAAAAAACAAACAGTTTTGGGCCATAAAAAGCTAATATTCATTGCATTTTCCCATGAATAGTATTTTATTTTTTGGTTTATGTATGACCTGTGAACAAGTGGACTCAATTAAACTCAACTGTGTGGCATTTTTTGCTGGCATGCAATTTTTTTGCATTATATTTTGTTATACTTTCATACCACACTACATTGTCAGTTTGATTTTTTTTTTTTTCAAAGCAGTTTGAACTACTTTAAGTAGCTTTAGTTAACCATACTAGATTTCTCCTTAGGGTAGCTTTCATGTACTTCAACCAGTGAGCAGTGATTGGTAGCTTGTAAACATATGCTTTCGAAGTAGCTTCCCCAACACTGGTATCTATCAACCACATTTGGGTTTTAAAAATTTATATGATTATTATACCTACCCTCAGGGCCAGAGTGGGACTTTCAGACCAGGAGTTATATGATGTAGACCAGCCCACCTTAAACTGTAACTGTATTTCTCCTGCTACACACAAACAGCATTGCCTTTGTGCAACATAACTTTTTCTAAAATCTGTGCATTTTCATCTTCTTCTTTTCTTACTCTTATCTCTTATTTATTATTTATATGCTATACTGGGATAAACAAGGTGGCTAGATAGTGATGACATGACAAAGGTTTAGCTTAAATGTCACACAGTCATGACAGTCAATATGCTACAAACGATGCTAACGTTAGCTAAGTAACTTAAATTAACATCCTGTCAATGGGCCTTATTCACCAATATCTTCCTACATTTTTTCTTAAATGTGTTCTTGAGAAAGGTCCTAAGAAAAAGTCTACATCAGATTCATGACATGTTCTCAAACCGCTGAACTGTTCGCATCTCTGTGCTCTCGAGTGTGTATAGATTTTGTTCTAAGCTAAGAACAAACCCCAAATAAGAAAACATTGGTGAATGTCAGAATCTTAGTGAAAACTGCACGAGTTTCAAGAAGAAACTGTTGTTGGTAAATGAGGCCCATTATTTCTCACTGCCCACCTGCTCAGAAATCTCTTCATCCTCCTTGAATGGGAACTCCACTAATTTTGCAAAACATGTTACTTAATCATTCAGTGGTTTAGATATAAACAAAATCATTCAGAGTGGTATGGTATGAAATGTGCCTTTCTAGAGAAATTTTTAGATTTTAAAAGTTTTTATAAGTCATGCTGATAATAGTAAAATAGTGCTATGTTTGAAAAAATATATGTTCTTTGGGTACTGTTTTTTCCTTACAACGCCCGGCATGTGTTTTGTGTTTATTGGGTAGGCAGCCTTGCATCGCAATGTGTCAACAAAACTCATAGCTTATGTCAATATCCATCAGAGAAGCTGCGATAGATTACAGTTGCACCTTGCTGGTTAATTGTTCAGAATAGTGGTGAACTGCGCTGTACCAGGATGCAAAAATAAATGGAGAAAATGTTGTGTTTTTTTCAGCTTCCTTTACAAATTCCAGAAATCCTGAAGTTGTGGCTAATAGTTTTGAAGCTACACACAAATACGTCGAACTGTAGAGTCGAACAACTCTACAAACTGAACTAAAAACCGACAAAGTGAAAAAATGCAAATTCAAATGCCAGCTGCTAAAGAAAGCTGCTGTTCCTTCTGTTGTATTTTCACCACAGAAACTGGAATCAAGTTAAGAAACGCTTGTAAAAGAAATAAGTTATTCATCGTTAGCCACCACGCATATATCACTGTTAGTCATTAGCTTACAAGAGACTGTTTAAAGTGGGCCACATAATAACATAACTATCTACCTTGCTATTCTGCCTCATAAACTGATAAGCTGAGTAGCAAGTTGTTTGTTGTTGACACTACCAATTTCCATTCGCTCTAGGTTTCTTGACTTCGGGGCCGGCAGGTTCAGTATCTCTCTCCCTTTTGGCTCTCTCTTCTTCATGCCACTGCAATTCTTTTGTGTATTCTGGTTCAAATCGATATGGCTCTATGACATTTTGGAAACAGACCTCCTTGAAGTCCTTCGCATACTCTGGTATCTTCCAAAAATAGGTAAGAAAACTGTAAAAATAAACTGTAAACAACCAGGTTAAAAAAACACATGATTATTTAGCTAGGTATTGTTACTCTCTACTTTAGTTTTTCGTTTAGTATTTCGCTCTGTATATAATGTATTTTGAATAAGGCCTAAAACCCCACCTCCCTAAAAACTGGCTTAGCAACACCCTTGACAGTGGGTCCTCAGCACTAGAGTTCCCCTACAAAAAAAGTATACTTAAAGTTAAGTTTATTAAGTAAGCTTAGGTTCAAGTGTATTTCCTTTATGTAGTAAGTATACTAATATCAATGTACTAGTAGTATACTTGTACGTGTACAATTTCAGTACTTCTTGGGACTAAATTGGCCCAATTTTTAGTTTATAAAAGCATCACAAGTAAAATTATATATATATCCATTGACCTGAGTGCATGTCTTTGGACTGTGGGAGGAAACCTGCACAGACACAGAGAGAACATTAAAACTCCCTGGCCAGGGAATCAAACCCAGGCCCATCATGCTGTGAGCGCTACCTCTTGTACCACCCTGTTATGTCATACTCTTTTCTTTACCCTTACTTATACTTTTCTTAAGTACATCTCAATCAAATGATCAAGTACAAGTATAGGCTGAATATACTTAAACTTTTCTGTATACTTGTAAGTATAAGTGAAGTATACTTAATTTTGTTTAGTATATCTCTTATAAGTACAGAAAAGTATACTGAAAACATACTCACTTATTTTTTAAAAGAAGTATACTAATAGCACATTTTTTTTTTTTTGGTTGACAACCCCTGCATTACGAAATATTAGCTTCTGTGGTAATTTCTACATTGTCACATAATAAAAAATGACCGAATCCCAAACTAGTTTAGCACAGACTAAAGTAGGCTAGAAATTCGCCACTAATTTAATCATTTTCCGTTTGCAAGCTTACGAGAAACATGAGTCTCCTAGGCTTTGCAGTGCAACACAGTGATGTTTAGGTTTGCTCGTACCCGCGCTTGCACACCTGAAATCGAACAGCCCTAGTAATTCACAACCCGCAATCGTTGAACTACCTCTTGTCGTTGGATCGTTCACATCTGCGCAGTTTTTCACTACAAGATTTCGCACAAAGCTGCTTCTGCCCAGCATGCAGGCGACGCATAAAGCGTTCCTTCCAACGACATCAGTTTCTCTCAAAATATTCTGCGATGCTTCATCAGTCCAACCATTATCTATGAAATCTTGAAGACCTTCCACATCGCCTTCCAGAGCACACGAAAATACAGTCTTATCCGCACTCAACTGCGTTTTCTCGGTTGAAGCAGGCCATGTCTTATCACCATAGCAACCAAAACGCATGGTAAAAATCGTCGTACAGCGCATGCACCATTAGATGGCGCTGCTGTATTGAACTACTTAATATCGGGGTTTCCGTAGACTTCAGTTTACATTCTGATATACAAGACTAGGTCACAAGATTTTTTATCGGGTTTTGTATTATGTAGTGTTGCTGAATTAATAGTCATTAATAATAACATTTTTTCTTCTTACTTATTAGTGCGCTTTTGTATGATTTTATTGAACTACCTGATTTTTTCACATACTTTAATGGCACAAGGCACAAGAGTGTGCATTTGTCTGTGTTTAGTGGTTTGTTTTAATAACACTTCTGACATTCTCTTTTAAATGTTTGAATTTTTTGCACACTTGAGAAGAAGGACTTGACATCAGTATTCATTTCCCATCCACTTTATTTGAAACATCTATTTTACTTCCATGGATGTCACACTTTATGAAGTTCACCTATAGGTCCACTATATAGGTGTACAGTCACAAACTGTTGCCTTTGTCTGTCACCCTCTAGTTCATTCATCATTGCTCAGGTTTCTAAATGTCAGCTCTACAGTGACACTGCAGGTGTGGTCCTGGTACAAGTGTATCAGGGGCAGCAGCATTGCATGATTAAAGGGTTCTTTGCATCATGAAAGCGTTCTTAAGAATGTGCTGTAGATGAAAAGCACCAAACATAGCACCAAAAAGGGTTCTTCTATTGTGAAAATGTTAAGCTTTTAGCAATAGAAGGACCTTTTTCAAAAAGTTTCTATATGGAACCATCTTACAGCACATTCTTCATCAATCTGAAGAACGTTTTCATGATGCAAAGAACACTTTAATCATGCAAATGGTTCTTTAAGTGTTCATAGTTCTATATAGAACCATTTTCTTTACTAAAGATCACTTGAAGAACCATCTTTTTAACTGTGTACTGAACACACTTTCTTAAGTTGATGCTGCTGCCATTACAGTAACTGTTTAATGATATGGGAAAAGGTTTTTTGAGCAGAGTTACCATACTTCAGCTAGGCTGTGGAGGGAAAAAAGCTAAACATATAGATGCTGTTTTGCCTTTTTTTCAGAGCATTTTAATACCAAGACAAGCCCACAGAGACTTCAACTGTTGCACTGATGTATATTACAGTATATTAATTATTTTGTAGTGCAGAATATATTATGGTTGATGTTTTCTTGCACTGTCAATGTGCTGTTTGACTCACGTGAATGCAGAGTTTTCCCATCATATGATTTTGCATGAGTTGCCTCATATGAAAAAAAAAGAGAAACTTGCGCGTTACTGTCTGTGATAGGTGGAAAACTTGTTGCTGAAACACAGCTCAGCTGATCTGGGAAAGGGAAAGGAAAGTGTGAGCAATGCGAAAATCCCCCAGTCCAGTGATTATCTCCTCACTGACTACATCAGTGTGTTTATATATCCACTTCTCATTAACCAAAAGTGTAGTATTGTTTAAGTATCTGTAGTATTGTTCAATGCTTTTGTTTTTACACTCCTACCTCAGATTCCTCAGGGAGCTCTTGGCTCAAAGTGATCAAGCTTTGGTATCCAATAGTCCAGAGAGGGTCTTCATTCCATTCTGCTATTAAAACAGTGAAATATCATTAACAAGGTGTAAAAATATGTAAGGTCTTGGATGGATGTTCCATAGTGATGTTTGTGGTCACATCAGTGAAAGTGGATTGCTGGTGTTGTGTTTGTCTGCTGTAGTTCTGTTCTTGTGACTGAATAATGTAATAATGTCTCATGACCATGAAGAGTGAAAAATATCATCTGACTGCACTGAAGTTACCACACAAGCGCTGTGGAATGTTAGTCATTATTCCGAGCTTTTTAAGAAATGAGAACTTCCATGTTTAAAGGCTAGATGTGTCATTCATTGTAATGTTTGATTGAAACCCCTTACCAAACCTCTGTAAAATACCATGTCTTGGCATGAAGTCCATCTAAAATGATCTCCCTTTAACAAATGTCTATTTAGCGTGATATTGTAACAAAATATCCTGTACCAGTTATAGTGGAAAAGTCTGGATTCTCCAGCTGGTGGCAACATTGTGCTGTATGAAAGAAATAGTCCCCAGACAGATGAGTCATGCTTTTGGGTGAGTGTTTCAGAGACAGAACCAATGGCCCCTGTCCATATCTTTCAGTGGGTTTTATTAGCTCATATTAAAGCCATATCAATTGTACACTTGTAAACAGGCCATAGAAATACAGATATGCTTATGATGAAACACTACTAATTTTAGAATGTCATTCACATTGTTTTATTGTCCTTTGTTGTGCCTCAGAGGTTAACATGAAAGATCAAATAAAAATTGAAAAATTATACACGCTTTAACAGCAGTGGATAGTACAAATGGCATTTGGTACTGAGTTTAGAAATCACATCACTGAGTACAAGCATTTACCCACTGAGTGCTTCAGAATGGAAAGATGAATACATAGCAGAGATTTATGTTCATGTACCCACTTCACATACAAGTACCAGCTTCCAGCCATTGCATTTCGGAGTGCACTATAACTGACTTCTATTTGTAGAGTGAACTGTTAGGCATAATTGTATTTCCGACTACAGACTCTTCGATGGAACGCTGAGACTTTCAAGTCCAAGAGACTTAATTATTGTGTATTTATGTGCAGGAGGAAAGAGAGTAAGAAATGGCTCAACGCAAGCAAAGCATGTGAGAGCCAAATGAGCACCATGGTGCAACTACATACACCTGTATCTCAATAAAGTTCAAATCAATTTCATTCGTAAAGTGCTTTTTACAACAGACCTTTTCATAGACAGACCCCTAATAGCGAGCAGGATGCCTCCATAAAAGGAAGAAACAACAGGAATCAAGGCTTAGAAGGAAAACCCATCCTCCTTCAGGTTGTGCTGGATAGTGCAGTTAACAAGAACAAGTTTACAAGTCAAATTGAATAGAGGCCTCCTGGGACACTATTGATTGTGCCAGACCTTTACAGCAAGTTGGATATAAGAACATGGTAGATAAGAAGTTCAATGTGAGTTTTGAAGCAGGATTACATCAAGAAACTGGTTATGCAGGGGTTTAGCAATTATAAAGCGTATTACAAATCATGATGTATCTCAGTCTCACTTAGAAACCTTCAACAAAAAGTTTTCTGTGAGGTAATATATATATAAATAATTTATATTGCTACTAGAAATTAGCATAAGAAAACTTATGAACTAGAATAAGAAAACCTTTCCCTAGTGGTTCCCTGTCAACTGTAATTTCTAATCCATGATCCTCATTTATTTTTGTCCTCCATATTTTGGTGTTTTCCCTGCTGTACCACAGAGAATCCAATTAATCAGCTAATTAACAATCAGCTAACGATCAGCCTGCACTGATATGGACCAACCACAGTCTATGGGACCAGCCGCCAAGACTACTGGATTCCACAGATGCAGTGATATGGAGCTCAACAACATCAGAATCATAGTGGTAGATAATTGATTCACAAAAAAATATCACCATTGACGTTTAGATTTTGACTTATACTTCAAACTGATATATAATGATGTATTTTTTGTATGTTGGAAGAGCAGAACTTTAGAATGATGTTGGGCTACTGTGTAAAAAATGTCGGCATTTTATTTATTTTACTGCTGTAACCCTCTAGAAATAAATATATTGAGTAGATGTAGCCCCAGTTTCTACCTTATAGATATCTGTTCACATATTAGCATCAGTACCCACTTCATCAGATACATACATAAAAAATATCAGATATCAGAATGGCCCAGAATATCATTATCAGCACATCCCTACTCTCTTTAATCAGCTCCAGGACTGGGTAAGATAACATACGTTTATGCATAAAGACTTAGCCCTTAGTCCTTAGTTAACATTAGTTAGTTGGTCTTTTAACTAAAATTAATTTCACTACAAATCCTGATGTTATGTCTTAACTTAACAACTAACTAATGCTATACTGCTAAACATTGTCTCTTTAACATCATGATCAGAACCAGTCAATAAAGACAATGCTTAAACAAAGATAGTAGCTTTTGATGGCTTTTTGCATTCCATGGAAGCAATTATAGGAGAGAATTATATTGCAATTCTATGTTTTTATAACTGGATAATTAAACTGTTTTAATACTGTTTTTACAACTGGAAGTATAATAATTACTATTGACAGTTTGTTTATTTATTTGTTTTTTAGATTTGCTCACAGCATTATGAATTTGCACTTTTTGCAGTTGAAATTGAACCAACATAATGTTTGAGCTGAAGTTAAAACCACAGCTCACAGCATTTAGCGTTTATAATTAAGATAGCAATCGCCATTTCTAGTTGGGTGATTTTTTTGTCTTCTTTGAACTCTCTCTGTGGTTCCTGTTGGCTTCACCAACAGTTCAACCTGTTTAGGGGGGAGGTGTAAATATTTAGTTACTACTAAGCTCAATCTAAAAACTAGTTTGTGTGCAAGCTGATTTGATTCAGACCTGAACTTAGTAAATGCTTACATTATAAGTAAGCTACATGCCTTAAAGCCCTTCATTTGGAATGCTCTGCAATGTCATCATCAAAGAGACTCGCAGTGTCTCATGGGGCCACTTTCCTGTCAACTTCCTGAGTAATTATAAACAATTATAGGACACTTCCCTACAAAGTTTGACATTTCCTTCAAGCTGAACATTTTTACTCCTTGTGGTTTGGAATCTCCCTTAAGATGTGAAATGTGAAGGGATCCCAGTATCTAGAGGTATATTCTGCAGTTTCACTAGGCTTAATCTATTCTGAGAAACCTTGAGTCCTAGAGAGAAATGAACAAAGAGTATTGCATGTTACTATCATTATTAAGTGTCATCAAGTTGTTTCAGACTCCTGGTGATCATATGGACAGTGTTTGTCCAGAATATCTTGTCTTCTGCTTGGGTCTTCAGGTTTCTGAAGGGCTTATCATTGATTCCTCTGATTGCATCCATCCATCTTGTTGCTGGTTGTCCTCGTCCTGTTTTACCTTTAATGCTTTCAGGCATAATAGTCCTTTTCCTATATATCAGTTCTTCTCAGAATATGTCCAATATGTAAGATAGCGTCAGTTTGGTTTCACTTTTGATTTGATTTGTTTGAGGATCCATTTGTTTGTTTTATTTGCCATACAAGGAACTCTCAAAAGTCTTTGCCAACACTAAAGTTCAAACAAATCTATATTTTTCCTGTCTCACTTGTTTATTTTCAGGCTTTCACATCCATAAACAAACAACAAGAAGGCCATCAGTTGGACAATTCTGATCTTTCTTTGTAGATATAAATAATTGCATTTGAAGATCTTTTCAACATCCTTCATCCTTGTTTTGCTGGATGCCAATCTGTGTCGTATTTCTTGAGTGATGGGTCATCTGTTGTTAATAATTGATCAAAGTAGGCATAAGCTGACCATGATGTCTATGTGCTCTACATCAATTGAAAAGGTAGCATTTTTTTTTTGTTTGTGTTTGTCATATTGAGCTGAAGTTTCATTTTTTTACTCTGTTCTTTAACCTTCCTTATAAGGGCCTTCAGGTCTTCCAGATTTTCTACTATGAGTGTTGTGTCATCCGCATACTAAGGTTATTGATATTTCTTTCACATCTTGAATCCTTGATCATCATCCTCCAGTCCTGCTTCTTACATTATGTGTTCTGCATACAGGTTGAACAGATATGGCGACAATGTGCAGTCTTGTGCAGAAACACCTTTTCTGATGTGGAACCATTCTGTCTGTTAATTTTCTGGCTTTGCTGATCAGTGTAGAGATTACTCAGTAGAACAATGAGATGGTATTCCCATTTTCCTGAGGACATTCCATAATTTTACATGGTCGAGACAGTCAAAGCCTTTGCTATAGTTTGTGAAACACATGTTTACTTCCTTCTTGAACTCCTTTTTTTCCTCACTTTTTCAGTAATCCAGTGAACATCCACAATGTGTCTTGTTCCTCTGCCTTTTCTTATCCTGTTTGAACATCTGGCAATCCTCTTTTGCTGTAAGGCTCTAGTGTGCGTTGAATGATCTTAAGTGTAATGTTACTGGCACATGATATTAAGGAAATTTCTCTTTGTTGTTTTCTTTCTCTGTCTTGTTTTCTTTCTTTGTTATTGGAATATTAACTGACCTCTTCCAATCTGCTGGCCATTGAGCTGTTTTGCAGATTTTTTTTACATAATTTGGTCAGTACTTTAACCAAATCTTTTTCAGAATCTTGAAATATTTTTGTTGCAATGTCATAATTTCTTGTGGCTTTCTTCTTTGTCAATGATCCCAGGGCCTGTCTGACTTCATCTTCTAGCACCAAAGGTAGTTCTGTGTAGCCATCAACAAAAGTGTCTTAGCAATTGGCAATTTTTGTAATTTTTTTGGATTTTTGTTTCATCTGTTATATTTTGACCATTAACATCTCTAAGAGTACTGAATTATGGCTGAAATTAGTTTTTGATTTCCTGTGTCTTCTGAAAAGCAAGCCATGTATGTTTACCTTTTTTAATATCTTTATAGATGTTGTTGGAGTATTTGTCTTTGTCCCTCCTGGCAGCTGTCTGGAACTCATGGTGTAATTCTCTTAAAAGATCTTTGTCTTTCTTGATTTTGGCTTCTCTTCTCTTTTTTGCAATCTCATTGATTTCTTTCTCTTTTTCACTTTTCTTAGTTTTTTCATTGTTTTTATCTTTCTTGATGACCTCTTTGAGTTCAGTCCATAGCTCTTCTGGTTCTCTGATAATTATGTCTGGCATTTGAAATTGATTGCTGATGTTTTCTGAAGATGGGTGGTATGTTCTCCAGAAGTAGAAGTTGTTATAGCTGCAAAGGGAGCACCAACTCCGTATTAATGCCTATGAGTTTAGAATGGGATGTCATAAAAGTAAAATCTGTAACTGTAAAATCAGTTGTAAGATAAATACGCTAGGAAGCAGAAACTAGAGTTTTTCTCAAGCAAACGCTGAACATGCCATTGTTAATGAAAACAGTTCAGAATACTGTGGACTGCCTTGTATCACTCTTGTATTGCTGCAGATTAAAACCTTAGCAATAAGCACAAACTCCTCTGAATGCGCCACAACCTTAATTTAGCCATAGAGGCTGCAGAATTGCAGCCAGAGTGAAGCTTTCCAATGAGAATTCTAAAAACACTTGTGCAATTAGGAAAGAGAAAAGCTCTCCATCAACAGAAACAGAGCTCCCCACATCCAGAGCTCAGAGGTGACCTCCTGAACTTTAATTACACCACAATCCCTGTCTGACGTCACCCCCCTACTCCCTCTACTCCTCCTTTATCCTCTTTCTCTTTTGCAATTAGTGGCTCTGTTCTGCTGAAAGTAGGCTTGAGCCATGCTTAAACCTGATTCAATCAGATGTATTTATAAGAGTGTGTAAAAGCTGATCTGAACTTGATTCAAAATGATTCAAGGGCTTTAAAAAGCATCAGTGGAGCCATTGGGAGTCTAATGCCTTTAAGGGAGGCTTCACACTGTGAATTAGAGCCTGTGTGGTCACTTAGAGGCATTACTTCCTGAAAATTGCTGGCATGCGGCTACTTACAGAGTTTCAATGTTAGATTTAGCTTCATATATGTTTCTGCTGACTCATGACTTTGAACAGCAGCTTGGACACGTGTAACACAGTAGGCATTAACGCTGGACACATGTGTAAGTTAGGTTTATTGAAGTTCAGGTTAACAACAGTAATCAATGAGCAAGCAGAAATGGAGAGCACATCCAAAAAACATGACTAGGACAATAGAAGAACAAGTACAAAAACAATGAATTCTTTTGGAGCTCACAAGTGGGCATGCAAAAAGGGCATGGTTCAATTCACTGAACCTGTCGAATGGGTATTGGCAGGAGGCAGTCGCTCCTGACGCCAGGAAAAATGTTGTTCACGCTGGGTGCTGGGTCGTGGCCTTCATCCTCCAAAATGCATCGGCTATGTTCTATTTTGATGTGCTGGTTCACGCACCAGATTTTGGTAGGGTGCTCGATGATGTGGAGCTGGTAATTAAGGCTATTAAATCTGCAAACCTCCAGCTGCACCCCAAGAAATTCAATCTTGGGAACAGTGTTCCCTTCGTGCTGCACACTAATCACACCTTGTTGACATGGCTTATACAGTTTAAAGAGGGCCAGATAAAGAAGTAGATTACGGTGCAATGGGAGTAAAATTTTTCCATTCAGCATTGTGCTGGGTGCCTACACAGTAATGCTGATGCCCTGTTCTGCTGCCGGTGCGCTGCTGAGGAGTGACGGTACTGCATGCACTTAGAGGAGAAAGCCAAAGCAGCAGAAAAGAGTTCTGTGGTCATGGCTGGTGCTACTAGCAGCACAGGACTTGACACATACATACATCATCTAAACCGCTTATCCTTCTGGGTCACGGTGGAGTGCTGGAGCCTATCCCAGCTGTCATTGGGCGGAAGGCAGGATACACCCTGGACAGGTCGCCAGTCCATCGCAGACAGACATACACAGTCACACACTCACTCATACCTAGGGGCAATTTAGCCTGTCCAATTGGCCTGACTGCATGTTTTTGGACTGTGGGAGGAAACTGGAGTACCCGGAGGAAACCCACGCAGACACAGGGAGAACATGCAAACTCCACACAGAAATGACCCTAGTCACCCTGCCGGGAATCGAACCCAGGCCAGTCTTGCTGTGAGGCGACAGCGCTACCCACTGCGCCACCGTGCCACCCCGGACTTGACACAGTAAACCCCAAAGAGTTCTGTCATGCCCAGGAGGAAGATGCTGAAGTCTCCTGGGCACGTGGTTGGCTCCAGACGGGGTGGACACTGGGAATGGACAGATGCAATACCACAGGGGTCCACTGCCAACACACTCCTAGTGGGTTGGGATAGCTGCTGGTTACTCAAAGCTTTGTTGTACTGGAGGAGCCACTGCACGGTAAGTATGTCTGGCAGTTGCTGTTGCCATACAGCCTGTACAAAACAGTGCTGGGCATGGTGCATGGGGCGGCTGGCATGGGGCACTTCAGGGTGGACAAGTCTCTGACTCTGGCTACAGCAGAGATTCTATCGGCCGGGCTGCCATTTGGACGTGGAACTCTATGTGAACTGCTGCAACTTGTGTACAGCCAAGGAAGGGCCATCGCAGCTGTCACACACTCTGTTGAAATCCCTCCACTCTGTCGCCGTGATGAAGAGAGTAGCTTTGGATGTCCTGCCAGAGGAGCTCTAAAGTGACCAGGGGCACCACTTTAAGTCAGCGGTTTTGAGTCATGCTGAGGTTTCCAACTGGCTTGGCATCTGGAAAACCCGGACCACGGCACTCTGCCCACAGAGTGACAGTCGCCTGGAGTGTTTCAACCCGAACCACTACTCAGTAGATACAATTTGTTAGAATACACCCTCTTTGGTTCACTTTTGAGCATGACAAGTGTGAAAAAACACAACGTGTGCGTATCATGTAAACAAAGATCTAACCCTGCCAATATAGTAGAATAATCCCATAATTCAGCATAACATGATGTCGATTGTCCATGCAAAAATATATGCATTAGGTTATGTTATGACTGACTTCAGCTTGCTAACATTAGCCAACTACTAACCTAGGTGTGATATGATGACATGAGATATCATGCTGTAAGCTGTACTTTCCATTTAGTGCAAAATGTCAGTGTTTGATTTGGGACAATACTCTAAAAAACAGGCACTAGACTGTAATAGTAGATATAGTGTATAGTGTAAAAATAGTTAAGACTCAGGGAATGGCTATATAGGTAACTACACACAAGTGGAGATAATAACTATAGGGATGAGTTACAAACTAAACACACATGACAGATATAACAAGGGGTGTAGCTAAGGTGAAACAATGACAGGACAGCAGTAGAGACTGGAAGGGACGGAGCCTGGCTTGTGATACTCTTACAGAATAAAACCTCGCCCTTGTGATACTCTTACAGAATAAAACCTCACCCTACACCTTGAAGCCATGAATGAAAACTCTTGTGGAAACACCAGAATAACCCACACTATAATAAGTGTTGTGTCCACAGCGACCCACTTAAGGTGATATTTTGCTTTGTAAAGTATGTTGTTGGTACCATGCTGTGTACCTGCAAAATGCCACTTACCATAGCTTCAGGGATTTTATTGACACATGGCTCACAATATGTCATAAAATGTCTGAAGTACGTACTATATTCGGATTCTAGTCAGTAAATGCTCTGTTGTGAGATTGCTGGTTCTAAATGATTATGAGGTTTAATTGTGCAACAGCTACAGATCAATTCTTTAGCTTGTAGGCGTACAAGGGATATGTATAAATGCAACCTGCAGACTTTGCCCAGGACATTATTCCAGCATTTCCTGCCTTCAGAAGTCTGATCCTCTTAATCCAACAGTATTGTGACGTATGCTGTCTAGTGACGAATGAATTTACATCACTGAGACCTGTCCTGGACAATGTTTGTGACATTCCTCAAGCACTTTGATTTGATTAGAGATCAGCATTGCATTCCAAATCAAATCTAACTCTGACATCAATGGTCAGTCTGAGTTACACAACCACCAAATCAGCTTATAGTCACTCATTCACAAGTCATGGCATAACACGGTGTTAAAAATAATAGGGGGTTATGGATTTAAATGATATCTTTCTGATGTATGACACCCAGCACTGATATGTCATGAAACAACTGAGTCATTCATAGTCATGTAGCACGATGGTTATCAAAGGCTGGGAAATTCTAAGGTACGCATTCTGTGAGCTTTTGATTTGCCTCATACCTTGTATGGCTCATGCAAAGGCTTGATTTTCAGCCTCTTCGTTCCTGTACAAGGCTTTTGAACTCCTACTGACACTGGTAGATTTGTTTGCTATGCAAGTTCCTGTAAACTGACAACACACACTTTCACGTCATTGGTGTTGTAGGTAAAGATAGACTCAGGTACTGATGTCAGTAAAACAATGTATATGACACTTTTATCTTGTTTTTAACCCCTTAATATTCATAGTAATTGTAATCTTTAGGATGTAGATATATAGAAGAATCTATTACAAGTCTCAATTATTGCAAATGCTAATGAAAGCATGGTGTTATTTAATATTAATTATTTCATATTTCATAATTAATCATAGTTAATGGAAACAAGAGGGGAAATTCTGTTTAACGTGTAGATTCTAAACTTTCATTTGACATTGCTGTGGGTTCGTAAGTAGAAGAGGAAATATTATGATTTGAATTTGAAGTGTCATAGTTGTATATATATCCTGCTTTTGCAAAAAGAAAAAGAAAACCCTTTACGTTTGCCATGTTTTGTTATTTCTTAACACACAAACTGAAAAATGTCAGAAGTGCAGACTCCAACCTGTTGATGCAAAATGCAAATCATTTGTAAATGCAATTACTTATGCGACAATATAAACAAATACAGTACTGTGCAAAAGTCAAAAACCCAGTTGAATTCCAGTCAAAACGGCCATTAAGAACAAGTTATTCAGGAGATATTTCCAAGTAGATTAGACATAAAATAACCCATTTGCATAAGAAAGGGGAAGCTGCCAGTGTTCTCAGGACTATAGACTGTCTGCCCTGGAACCTAGATCTCAATTAGGTTAATGTGATTGAATGATCATTGAATGTGATTACTTGAATCATGAAAAACAGAAAATGCAACCAACTCGTAAGAGTGAGCTTTGGAGGTGTGGAGAAATATCCCTGCAAGTTTCTATGAACTGAAAGCAAGTGTTGCAAAAAGAATAGAATCTGTAGTAAAATCAAATATGGAGACATTAAATACTGAAAAAAACTAATAATATTTAGTTGTTGAGGCGTCTGTAATTTTCTGTAAAATATATGACTATTCACAAGAATGTATATGCTCATCAAAATGAATCACAACACACACAAATCAATGTTAAAAGCCTCCACAGTAATGGAGGCAAAGAGTCTTCAAGGTGTCGCTCTCACATGTTTAACACTTCTGTGGTGATGGAAATGACAGTGGTCGGAAAAAACACTCCTGCTATTTTAAGAAAGCTGCTTCAAAAGTGACATCACTGTGCAGATTGCATGTCAACCACAAAAGTCAACAGGAAGCTGACTCCCCATAACGTGGCTGCAAACCTGCAAAGAAACTCTGACGAGGTCAGGAAACAAAGGGTACACAAACAAGTATTGTATCAAATGTAAACAAACTCTGTCACCTACACATGAGTGTGTGTGTGTGTTTTTAGTTTCCACAGGATGCTTCACAAATGGACCTTAGGTGCACCAAGCTCTCATGAAACTCAAGCAAGTAAACCCAGCTGCTTTCCAGTGTGTCACCCCAACCCTTGTCCTACTGAGAATGTTCTTGTCTGTACTAAACACACTGAAACACCACAATATCTATTTATATGCTTTGTTTATTTGTTGCTTCTCTGACAGCTACAGATGAGTCTATTAGAGCTGTTGATGCGTTACTGTGCAGATGTAGAACATGGTTAGGTCACTATGTGCCAGGTGGCCCTATGTTGTTCATGCACACACACACTTGCACAGCTGTTGGGGACATGTTTTAGTTTTTCTGACCAGACTGTATTAATTCATGCTAGAAGTAAAGATATGGAAGAAAACAACAAAATAAACAATAATTAATAAAACAACCCTGTATAATTAAAAAGATAAAAAATATGTAAGTAAATAAATAATTAACCAAAATATAAAACTTCACAAATGTTGTAACAAAAGTGTCATAGGAATCAATGTCTGTTAATAAAGTGGAATCCCATTTCTTTTCAAAATTTCCTGCGTAATTCAATTGTTAAGATGTAAAAAAAAGTCATTCAAAGTGGATAAATGTGAAATGCTCCATTCTACAGAAATGTATATAGTCAGAATTGTTCACAGCAGTGATGATAGGAACCACATGTTCAAATTGTTGAAAAGCTACCTCACAGAAATTTATTACATAAAGGGTGCAAATACATTGCCTGTTGCCTGAGACATTGTTTTATGATAGTTTTGAGATGAAGTGTAAAAAACATTTTAAAAAACACATTCCTAATAGAAAGGTACATTCAGGGTGTTGTAAGACAAAATGGAAAAAAACATATTGTTTTACCATTATCAACATTACATATCACCATAAAACTGCTATATTTGCATTTCAGACATTGTGACTCCTGGTTTCCATCACCATTGTTGTGCAGAAATCTTAGTCTGTAAGTTTCTTTGCAATGTACCATTTTATATCATGCTATACAGAACCATATTGCCATATTTGCCCTAAAATGCTTGATGGTGTTTTCAAATTGCATTACAAAGTTTTTATATTAAGGACCCTATGCCAAGAGATACCACAAAAATGTTTTTCACACAGATTTTGTTGTCTGGTTGTCATCATTATGAACTGAGTCAAATGCATGGGCTGTGCGGCCTGTCTGAGTATACAGTCAATTACAGATTAGGTAAATGTGATTTCACATGCTCTTGTAGTGCTTACCAATGCAGTGTAGTACTGCACTCTAGCTGCAGCGGGAGCAGATTGATCATACTGATGGCCTAATGGTTGGGTTTGTTCCAGCACTCTGCATCTCACAAACACACACGCACACACACAAACACACACACTGCAGGGTTCTCCTCTTGTGAGAGGGTGGGAGAGGTTTTGCAGAACCTGCCATTCTTTAGTGCAATTAACTCCCTCTCCAGAACATCCTGTCCTTGAGAAGTAAATAGGCTGTTCATGAAGTCGAGCAGCCCTCTTGCGTTTGTATTTGTCGAGGAAGAGGCCACAGTGTGTGAGCACTGCGGCATGCCAGATTGGACCAAAAATGAACAGTGCAGTTTTCCCCTTTAAAATGTTGTCAGTCAACAGGAATACATGTAACGTGGACTGAATACAGATACAGATTCTAAAAGGTAGTATCTAGAATACAGTTGCTTTAAAGATTTTTATGAGAATACTTTCAAAGTACTTACCCACTAAATAAAAACATACAATCTTTAAAATGAACACTACCAATGCTTGTTTATTAGCTATTTTAAAATCACTGTACAGTGTGCAGCAAATAGACTTGTTAGACAGACTCTAAAGTGGAATTCTGAAGTGTGACAGCTTTGGGTAAAGCCACTGTGGTTTATAATGAACATGTGTTAAGCACATAATTATAAAATATTAAAGCAGTTCAGTTCATGATCTTCATGATAGGATTTGCCTCTCCTGGTGCAAGCTATTGCTAATGTGTGTTCTATAAGTTCAAAGCACTGTTCAACCTGAAAAAACAATAGAAGTGAAAAATAGTGCTGAACTGTGTTTTAGGGTCAATAATATCAAAATAAAAGCTATATTGTTTTAACACATGACATATTTAGGATACTTAAAACATACAAAAAAAACATTTACCAAATAGTGTCCCACTTTTGCTAAGTTCATGAGAATTTTAGAACTTCATTAATTGGAACCTCATTTAAGTGAAGTTTATGACACAAATTAAACTGCCAACCAGTTGAGGAACCATTTGAATTAATGAAACAAAAACCCTAAAAGCTGAGTTTTTTCCATGTGACTTACCAAGATATATTCTAAATGTATTCTGTATATCGCTGCTGTCATGTTTCAGTTTTTGACATAATTTGAAATTGCTTGTTGCTCTTTACATTGTTTGTAAATTTCGTTAAGGATGGACCAAAAGAAACGGCCCAGAATTACTTGGAAGTCTGGTTTCATTGACTTATATTAAAAGTAAAGTAGGTTTTTTCCTTCTCCTGTAAAGTTGCCATTTTGGAGATACAAGGTTTTCTTCTGACAACAGCGGTAGTTGTTATCTTGATGCCTGAATTGTCACACAGTCTCAAAAAACACATAGGCAAGTCTATTTGTGATGATGTAGCTATGTAGTTTGCATGATGCTGACCAGTGTCTACAAGCTACATTAGCCTGGTAGATCCAGTGCAAAATTAAAGAAGCAAACTTCGGACGCTAAACGTTTGGTCAAATCATGACGTTACAAATGACTTTCTAGAGAAGAGAATCTTAACTTCACAATCTTCTGATTGAGACCAATAGAAAAAAAATAGTTTGCGTTTCTAAATACCCCCAACAATGTTTCCAGTTGATGTAGTGAAATGCTAGGCATGCAAGGCATGTGGTTTCGGCACTTAGTCTGCATACACCACATTAAAGAGGAGATAAGAGTGCTGGAGACAAGTGTGATCAGTAACGATTTGTCTGGCTTATTCCTTGATAAACAGTCAGCAAGAAACAAAATAAGGACAGTTCCAAAGGTCAAAGGTCAGAATTACAGACCTATCAATGACTGATGGAATGTGAGAGATCAAAGCCAGGTCCGGCCTCATCGTAAGCAAACACACTTCCTTTAGCTCAACAAGCAGACTTCTTCTTATTCTTGAATAGGGTTGGGCAATACAATTACTTTTCTTTTTTAATTTGGTACAGAGTAAAATGAAAGCCAGCTTCCCAATACTAAAACTTTTTAAGTCTTCTTACACAAAAAGCTAAATCTTTGTATCTTTGTCAGTTTAAATTGGTAAATGCAGACCTTAGTAAGCATAATGTGAAAGTCTGTGCATTACTATTACTAAGATGCCCAATCTATGCTTATATATATAATATAAAAAAATGGCTGCCTATCCAACCTATTATTGTAAAATTGTGCTTGATGAGGACTGAGTCTGCACTGTTGACTTATTTATGTTTGTTTTGACAGCAGGCATTTACATAAAACAAAACTTTATGCAAAACAAAACTGTATACACAACAAAACCTCATCATCAATTTAAAATCATACTAAACTACAAACAGAAATGTGGTCATTTTCCGATCCAGTTGGATGTATCAAACACAAACCAATGTAAAGAACTGGTTTTGAGTTGTTTTTGGGTTGAGTACAAATAAGTGTTTGCTGGTGACAGTTAAAAGAAAGAATTTGCTAATAAATATGTATTTTTTAAACGATAGATGGTCTTAGTTAAGATGAAAGATTAAATTCTGTGAGACCATTCACCAAGTCCAACTATTAGCATATGAACCGAAGTTTGTTCGGAGCTATTCTTCTCTTTTTCATATGCTCTCCATCTTAAACAAATGATGAACCTGAAAAGTGGTTTGAGCAATCACAAATCAGTACAGATGCTGTCATCAACAAAACATAATGAAATGAAACAGCAAGTATTATTGGAAAGTCCCCTTGTTTGCCATTCTCCATGCTAAAGCATTCCGCATGTTAAGGTAGTACACCCAGGAGGCTTAAGCTGAGTTGTCTCTAAACCGGCCTTTATCTCAGACAGTGATGAATAATGTCAGTACTGACCACTTCAGTTGCTTAGTGTAGCACTTTAAGGATCTCTGTCAATTAAGAATCAGCATCTTTATCAGAATGCTGAACATGTCAAGCTGTTTGGCTAATCCAGTACACCTGCAAGTTGGACAATGCCTTGGTCAGATATATACAGTACTTACATACAGTACTGTGCAAAAGTCAGTGAGCACCCTTCATTTAATTTCCAGTCAAAATAGCCATTAAGTTATTTTTTAAGGAGATATTTCTGAATAGATAAAATATAAGATAATTCACTTTCATAAAGAAGAAAATAAGTGAAAACTCAGAAATTTCCTAAAAATAAAACTGGAGTTCAAAAATGTATTAAAAGATGAAGAGAAGATAGGACTCTTAACAAACATGCAAAACCTGATAGATCACAAAAACTATGTAAACAGTACTGAAAGCTTTTATTTTTTGAGTGAGAAAGCAAGCTCCACTTTTGCCTTAAATATGAAAAAATCCACAGGTGTTTCCATCCTTCCACTTTGAGGAGGACCACTCGATGCTATGTCTCTGAAAGGATGTGCAGCTGTCAAGAAGCTGTTATTAAGAAAAGGAAAGAGACAAAAAGAAGAACAATTGCAAATCAAACAAAGAAGCTGCTGGTGAACAACAGACTAACCATCCCAGAGCCCAGACCTCAATATCACTATATGCGTTTGGGATTATTTGGATTAACAGAAGCAAAAAATGCAACCAACTTCTAAGACTGGACTTTGGAGGAAATGGAAACATATTCCTGCAGATTTCTTTGAAAAACTGAAAGCAAGTCTTCCAAAAAGAATGCAGTAAATTGTAGAGTGGACACACAGAATACTGAAAAATATGATATTATTATTCAACCTTATACTTAGTTGTTGAGGATTCTGTGTAATGTTCTGTGCAATATACATTTTCTTTTTTTCCTGATGTTGGAAAATGAATAACTTGTACTTGCTATTTATATAAAAATTAAAGCCAGGAGGTCAAGGGTACCAATTGTTCTAGCCATTAAACCTTTTAGGAGAGGTAACAATATTTGAATGAAGCCTGTGCTTCAGGACTGTAAAAATGTGGGAACTTACTGTGCAGTGCCACTGATTGGCATCAGCTACAGTCATTCTGCATGATTCTCTCTTATCATGTCTTGCTGAACTCCATGGTAGCCAGCAAAGGACACTGTGATAGCCTTTCTGTTGGTCACTGTGTGCCCTAAACAGTACCTCTGACATGTCTGACTGATTGCACATCTCTGGAGATCCTTTGGTCGATGCCAAAACAGATCAGCGCAGTCTAGCCGGAGTAGGCAGAATGGACAGAGTGGCCAAAGGACAAGCCAGTTTTTTGACAGCCTGAATGTGAACATATCATGTTCATGTTTAGGCTGCGGCTGAGCATGGCTGATTTGTGCGGATATACAGGCAGCTGCAGTTGATTCATGTCCTTGTCTGAGGCTTTCACTCAGATTCAGGTGGTTCATGACTGACATCTGCTAAGTCTTCAAAAAGATGTTTACCAAGCAGTAGGATGTGTGTGTGCATGCCTGAGGGATAAGGGTTGTTTTTTGCCATGGTAATCTGTTTGTATTGCTTCTCTGACACTTTCTTCCTCTTTTTCAGGCCATCTGTATTCTTCTGCTTAGAGTGACACTGACACCAGACTGAAAAGGCTGAAGAAAATGGTCAAGCTTTGAAGCAATACCAAAAGCATTGTTCTAAAATCCCCAGCGCAGAAACAATGTAATTCCATGTTCTTAACGCTGTAATTTCCTTTTTGGAATCTGAGGCATGCAGTCAGCCTCTGAAAGTTTAGCAAAATATGCTAATCAACAAGCTTAATTCTTGATCATTGCTGGCCCATTCTCAGTTTACACCATCGAAAACAACACACTTCAAAATATACAGAATAAACGTTGTTGCGTCTGCCACAGGCCACACTGCTGTGGGGACCTTAGGGGTTTTACCATGCATGCTGCACCACACTCCGAGTTAAAAAGGACACTTATTGTGGCTGTTGTTGCTGATTTTGTTGTTGTTATTGGAGTACTGGTGTTTATTGGTGTAAATTTGTTGGAGAAGGGAGGTCCTTGTAGTGTAACTGTTGGTTAGAAGAGTCTACCCTCCTTGTATGTCACATCATCCCACATTAACCCTTCTCTGTGTTTTGTATTTGGGTGGCACTGGGCTGGGCATTTCACTACTTTTGTTGGAGTGCCTGAGCATTTGCCTGTATGTGCAATGTTGTCTGTGTCTTTTTCTGTGCTAAAACTACAATGCCTTTACACTCTGTAATATTTGACCACATAGCAGACAAATGATTAGTCCCTAGTAGTTCAGTAAATGAATATTGCTAAGCATACTATCTCTCTCAAAGGAAATCAAACTCTTTGTGAAAATGTGTTCATTTGATCTACTGTTGTGGTGCTTTGATCAAGTTGGGGTTTCTGACAGACATCATCCCGCTGGGCTGTGCATGGATGCCTTTTTCCTACAGCAGTGTACAGCAGTGGTAAGGGCATTTGGTCCTAGGTGGCTGATTAGCAGGCTGGTAGCACTGATGGCAGTTATAGTGTTTTTGTTTTCAGACATGTCCTGATTGTGGCTGCCCTACATTCTCTCTCCAACTCTTTGGAGGATGTTTCTAAGCTTTGAAAACTGTTCCAATTATGCTTTCAAAGAAACAATGTGAAAGTGATTAATGAGTAGAAATTGAAATGATACTAACATACTGTACAGTTGTGAAATGCTTTGCCATAACCTAAACCTCACCCTAGTGTCTCATATTATGGTGTACTAGTTATCTTAAGTGTATTCAACATGCAGAACTAGCTTTTCTGATGCATAATGTGCACTCTAGAGTGGGCAATTACATATGTGCAACCTTAACCTCCAGAGAAATGTTTTGTCAATTACATAGTTGTGAGGTATAAAGCCAGTGTGATTTTTTGCAAAGTGAATTGCAACCACAAGACATTTAGGGCAGAGCAGAACTGAGTGAAAGCCTGCTTTGGTTTTGTTGGTGGTTTTGATGCAGGACGTGAGGGCTCATAAACATCTTTGTGAAGGTTAATTGTAGATGCTGATGCATTTCACTGTCACAACCCAAAACAATACTATACACTCCTCAGAGCCCTGTTGATAGTGTTTTGAATAGTAATGCACTACATTTACTTGATTCAAATGTACATCATTTCCACATGAATTAAACAATTATTGACAAAAATAAGTAAACTAAAATGGTATATACATTTTAATTAAATACATTCAGATACACTTTTTTCAGTGCAGCTATTAAAGATAACAGTAACACTTAACTGAAGGGCAAGTGTGCCTACCTGTCACCTTCATAGCCCTTCATGAAAACTGGCATAAACCTACATAAACATTTTTAAAGGATTATTCTAGGTGAACCGTCATAAAGGATGCTAACAAAAGTGAACACTTCCAAAAGATGCCTTGCAATATCTGCAGAAAAAATATGTATAAATCTGTCAATGCAGTGTTATAACTGTCCGTGTCAAAGCCTTAACTAGATATCTATTATACAGCAGTTTTTCATGTCAAGGTTACCACAAAGTGCCAAGTACAAAAGACACTACATAGCATCATTTTAAAATGCTCATCTTGGTTCAGCTAGGGTAATTTGGTTAGCTATGTCATATCAGAAACACTCTGACATACACTGAGCTACAGTGTCAGTTGTCATAATGTGCTATATCATTTCACCCCAGAAAGTGTCAGGAATCTATGCCAATTTACGTAATTGTTTTGAAAAAAGTACAAAAGTAGCCTGGAATAAGCCCTTAGAAACATTTACATCAGCTGTCATGAAAGGTGTATGTAGGTGTTACACAGCCTAATAACACCCCTCGGTAAAGTGTTACCAACATAACTATCTGAAATCCAATAAGAAAGGATGTTGAAAGAGCAGCTATGCAAATAAGATTATGAACAATCAATGATGGAAATGGAATTTTCCATTCAGTGACACACCTTATTTTGGTTTGGCAAGACAGTTTATTCAGAGGTTAGAATAATGTTGCACTAACCTGCAATACAGACTAAATTGTGAATCACAGGGCTCTGACACTGCCACAGGAGTAAAGAATTGGCAACAGAAGGAGAGGCAAGGAGCAATCAAATTCATGCTTTATATATACATTTACTGATAGAATTCTGCAACTGCCCACTGGCTTCTGTTATAAGTGAGGTGTAAGTCAACGGGTTTTCTGATCTTTGGGAAATATGTCAAAATTATTATCACTAACTACTATGATACTAATATGTAAGTTATGTGTAATGTCCAAATATCCAAAGGGGTTGAGGAGTAGAGCAGTGGTCACAAGCAGTGGTCCTGGAGATACACCTTTGTGTATAGGCTAGTTCCAGCCACAATCGACACTTACTCCAGCTAATTAACTTCTTCGAAACTCCTTATTTAACTGAATAAAGTGCATTAGTGCATTATACATTTAAAGAGAAAACATATATCAGCCATTTAGCTTAGATGCTGAATGGCTGATATCTGTTATTTGTTATATTTTTTTCACTGAGGTCCACTAATAACATTTTTGTGATTTTATATATATAACAGATAGGAGCTAAGAGGACTAGGAGAGTAGTAGGTAAACTATGGGGCACTAGGCCCCAGCAGCCATGGCCAATACAACGACAGTAAGACCTGGCAGCACTACAGATAACTGAGGGACAGAAGGACCCAGCGGCATGGTAGTTCTTATGAACTAATGCCATTTCACTGCTTCTTTATTAAGCTCACCTGTGGCTCACTTGAGTTTGTAGCTCGTGGCATGTGCATGTATGGGGAAAACGTGTTCCCCTGTCACGTGAGACTGATGTGCCTGGATGGAAAAGGAAAAATATTCTGTCTCAGAAAGGTTGCAGTTGCCCTCTGCCGTCAAGGCGTTTGAAGTTTGAGCAAGTGGGAGGCCAGTAAAGGCCTCGGATGACCAGTGCTGTTCCCAATTTAAATACTTGAAACCTGTTCTCAGATGACCAACCAGAGTTTAATAAAGTCTTCATGATGGTTCATTGTGCTCCTGGGATGCTGGGAGGGTTTCCAGGTGGTAATTAGCTGCTGCTGTCATAGGGGCAGTTAAACTACACAGGAGCGCGTACGTAGCTAAGCACTAGCTACTGTTTGTGTTCGTTTTTTTTTTTTTTGCTTTGTTTTATTTTTCCTGACCAATTGCTTTATGGTTCTGGAATTTGTATTCCAATGTCATATTGTAATTTCTTTTGCTTTGTTTCTTTTGGCCTGCTATTACTGTTGGGATTTAAATAATGGCTTTGTAATGTTTTAACTTTGTCTTTTAAATTAGAATTATAAAATTATAAAGTCTTCCACATTGCAATCTACCATTTCCCTTGTTGATACGGTTAAAACCCGTTGGTATATAGAGTGAGTCTTGTGTAGGGATTGAGGGTTTGTGTTTATTGATTTATTTTGTTGTGGTTTATTTACTGGTTGCTTGTGTTTCTTTTTTTGTGTCACTTGAGGTGGAGTGCTTTGCTTTAAATCCAGTGGGTATTCCTTAAACGCTTGGAAATCATTTAAGGTTGTACTAGCCATATAAGTATGTTTAAGACTTTAATGAAGGAACCCGATTGCAATTAAGCTTTTATTTGTTTAGTTTTTATTAAATTGTTTAATAAAGTGTCATTATTATATTGTACATCTGCCATCTAATGTTCATTTATTTGAACAGACCGTGGGGAAAACAATAAATGGTGTTAGTGTTTAACAGTCCATTCTTTATATAATTTTTAACTCATAGGTTGCTCTCGTCCCTTAATTGAGAGTGGCGTAGTCTGATATTTTGGACTTATAAGGGGACTAGCGCTGCTGCTCGCACCCACATATATCAAAAAATGTTGTAATTCATTTTACCTGACCATTTTCCAACTTCTGTTTATTTATTTCAACTATATTTATTCCAACTTCTGAATTATTTACACTGTGACTACTTGTTTTCTGGTAACATTTTACATTAAGGGAACATGTTCTGCCAGTAATGAAGGCATTTACTAATGAATAACTAATCAGAAAGTAATGAATCTTTAATCAGGAAAAAATGAATGTCATATATTAACAACTACAAGATTAAATTACTAATGCATGTACTATTGAATGAAGATGAAGGTAATAAAGGCTTTCTTCAGCATCTGAATTTATCAGGAATTCATGTGTTAATTAATGTTTGTTGTCACAAGATCCCCTGAGACACAGTGCTCTGGAATATTGTGTCTGTCAAAGTCAACTGTTTGTTCTGTAGCTTCATCTTATCAATCATCTTGTCCTTCTGCTTCATCTTACTGTGTAAGCAGCCCTTGTATTTGCCTGTCTCTATATGTTAGGTTTTTAATGTATTGTTTTTGATTTCTTATGTTACCTTGTCTTTTTCTACCTACCTAGTGTCTGTTTATTCAATAAAATTGTAAAAATATAATAAAATTAATAAAAAAATAATAAAAACTTAGACTGACATCTCTTTGCAAGTAGTCCTCAACTGATTAAAAGCTGACAAAATAGCAAGGATTAAACATTATTTACCAAAATGACAGTCATTCTTTTGTCCTCACAATAACTGTGATGAATGATAAATAAAATATGACTCATATAAAAACAAGACATTGACAAAATTCATAGGAATTAAAAAAAAAATGTATTATCATCTAATGACTTTTACACAACACATAGAACCAGGGCACATGAATATGTCAGTGCAGTACACGGAAAATGAAGAGGAACCAATACATACTGGTTATGTTGTTCCACAAACATCTGTAAAACCATAGATATACATGCCCAGATGCAGCGCTGTCTGTCGTTCTTTATCTGAGGCAATACATCAACGTGTCCGCCATGTTGGAGCAGTCAAGATCTGCTTGTGAACAAATTCACTTGTATTGAGAGATAATAAATTCTCAAGATTAAATTGGCCACGACTTCCTTATTACTCAAGCAATTTTCACCAAATTTATTTTGTTATAATCCTCAGACATAGATTAATCTAGGTTGCATGGACTGCTCTCAGTAGCTTTTATTTCTTTAATAGTGCTAATTAGCCGTCTGGGCCAGCAGGAACCTGACGTTACCTGACATTAAAAAAATTAGTTTAGCATGAGCTCCGGTAGAAACATAACCTCACACACATCAGCAAATTCATCAATGTGTGAATCACTTCTAATCTTACTACACATAAAAATAAAATAACCCCCCCAAAACACAGTAAGAAGCACAAAGCTAAAGTTGGCTTCCTATTGGCCAGCTTCTTGTTTGAGTTTTTCCGTTCCAGCAGTCTGAGGACTGAAGAAAGCCTTTATTTACTTCATCTTCATTCATTAGAAATTTAATCCAATTGTTTTTTTTTTTTACCCGATTTTTCTCCCCAATTTAGTCGTCTCCAATTCCACCCGCTAGTTAGGACTCCCCCAATCACACGATGCTATCAACGCTAGGAGGGCGAAGGCTAACACAGGCTTCCTCCGAGACGCAACGTCACTGGACAGCCGAACGCGCTCGGAGGAAAGCGCCAACCGCCAGATCTGTTACGTCAGCTAACAGACGCCTGCGCTGACTAGCATCGCGCTGAGTGATGGGGGGAGAAGGAGGGGCCATCCTACCCACCCAGAGAGAGCGAGGCCAATTGTGCTCTCTTGGACTCCCGGCTACGGATGGCTGTAGCATCACCAGGGATCGAACTCGCGATCTCCTGATGATAGGGCCAACGCTTAAACGGTTGCGCCACTCGGGAGCCCCTATCCAATTGTTGTCTATATATATCTTATTAATTTGTTCCTGATTAATGACTCACTACTTTCTGATTAATTATCAATTAATAAATGCCTTAATTACTGGCAAGTCATTTACCCTTAAGGTTAAGTGTTACTTGTCTTGTATTGTTTTCCTAACCACACATAAAGATATATATTAGACCAGATGTTTTTCTGTGTCTTGATGCTGTATGTGGGAGATGCATCACCAGCCTGTTAGCTTCTGCAGCTGGTCTCATTAGTCTATATTTGCTTCTCAGTTTTTTTCTGCCTTGCACTTTTTTCCTTGTCTTCTTGGATTCTTGTAGATATTCTGTATATAGCAAGTCTTTCTCTCTGGGTATGACTATGTCTGTAGGTGTGTGTGTGTGTGTGTGTGTGTGTGTGTGTGTGTGTATGATATGTACAATACATGTACAATGTACAATACATTTTCATTTTTGCCCTAACTTATGTGTTGTTTTTGCTTCATTTATAAACATTTCACACTATAATAGACACCACTTACCATTGCTGTGCTTTAACCTAGATCAAATTCCATAACATTATGCATAGTTATGAACATTATGTATGATTATGCTCTGTTTAAGACAAGAAAACAAGTAGTTTTTTGTCAATATTATGTACAAAGCTACAATTTATTTTACCGTCCTGTTTTCAACGTATTACAGAGAACTTACCAGTGTGTACCTGGTAGCATGTCTGCTTATTTTCTGCATTTGGTGACGATAAAAGAACAGGTAGTTTCTTTGTAATTACTGTGAACAAATTACGCTTTATTTTAATCCTGTTGCCAGAGTGTTACAAAAAACTGACCAGTAAACATACTGAATGATATGGAATGAGTTATTGTACTGAAATAAAGTTACTTACTTACCAAGTACTTCTCTGTCACATACCTCATAAATATGCATGGACTAAAAGCTAAAATATGCCTGGTATGTCTCACATTAGTTACTCTGTACTTACATATTGAGCTCGCGAATTGTGCACCAAATATTACTTGAAAGAACTACATATTTACCATTAAAATCTGAATAAGTACAGTAATACATACCTGATAGTTTTCATATAGTTACTAAATATGTGCAATATATATATATCAGAAAATTACTTCATACCTATTAACCTCTGAGTAAGGGCAGCTGTACATACCAAGTGTATATAAAATAAAGTTCTACCTAAAAGGGTATTATAACAAACCAAAAATAAATAATTAATTCGAATTTATTCACACACAATTCTCTAACACCGTAAAACTACAATCTCATTAAGCTCTTACTCTGTGTGCATATTTGTAGCCTGTAAGTGTTTCTTTCAAAGAATGAACCCTACCAATATGGTGGAACAACCCCATAATTCAGTACAATGTGGTGGATATAGGCATGAAATACAATGAAAATACATGTCCAAGGGGAACCTGCAGGACCCCTGAATGTCTCAAAATCAAAAATCTGGGGGGTTCCTGAAAAAAAAAATATCATGGTGTTATGCTGTCTATGTTATGCTCAAATTCAGAGAAAGGTCATTGTTTAGCTGCTTCACCCACAAAAAAGAACCTGTCTTTGATATTCTTAACTAACTAGAGATGCAGCACTGGTCTGCCTCAGGGTGGCACTGTAGCAAATTGGTTCACCCAGCTAGTCCTTCATAGCCTAGCAACTGTAACTATGCCTGGGATACCTCTGAAAAACTTTATAAGATGCTGTGGCATATTTGTAAATCTGAAAACTTGCCCACTTTTCCAATAGTTTGGTGGAAAAAGCAAATTGTTACTCATTTCTCAAAATGATGACAACGGAGGGGATGTGTAAGATCTCAATTAATGTGTGGAAGACCACATTACCAAACCAGAAACGAGCATTTGCCAAAGAACAATTGTTAAACCAAATATTTTATTACCATTGAAGTTTGCATCAGCACAGCTTTGGTGAGTGAGTTAGCAGCCAGCTAATGCTGGAGTAGCCAGCCAGCATGAGACCCCCTGAATACCAGGGGATATTTAACACACTGGATATGGGTAAATGCTCTGGTTTTCATGACACATTTTTTTTCCAGCTTAGTTTCCACATATGGACTGTATGGACTGGGGAATGAATGGTACATTTTGAAACTTGAACAATATTTACATACAACCTCAAACACTTTTATTTCAAATATGAAAAAATGGTTTTCCACAATATGGGCCCTCTGCAGTAAGGTAGATCTCGAGGTGGAGGACTGATGGCCACTGGAGTATCTTTCTCAGATAGCAGAGGGTCAGCTGTATATTCTAGAAACCTTAAAGAAAGAAAGAAGCAGACACCCTTTAGATAAAGCATGCTAATATTCTGTGTGTGTTTGTGTATATGTAGCGTGTGTGTGTGTGTACGGTTCTGTGTGTGGCAAGTTTGAGCGAGACAAGAAATCTGTGACACTGTGTCTCTCCTTATCTCCATGGCAACAGCAAATAGCAGCCCTCCCATGCGCTGCAGCACGTTATCCATGAGCAGGGTTTCCTCTCGCTCTAAACTTCTGTGCGTCACTCCAGCATATCTCCTGGCATTTCACAACCACCCACTGGCCCCCGGCAACTTCTCACACTTCACATACACTTCTACCTCACTGCCAGGTGCTAGATTCCTGAAGTGAAACAAGTTTTCATTCACACACAGGCAGGCAAGCACAAAGAGCAAGTTTCAGGAAACTGTTTTGTGTTTGAACTTTCTTACACATAAAATTGACTTGCATGTACCTTTTTTAAGTCTTTTAAGTGATAGTTTGGCAAAACGTCAAATGTACCCATATCTCAAATGGAGTCAAACAGCCAAGACATGTTTGGTGTCTTGGTGTCAAAGTGTCATATTGAAATATTCAAATGGATGCCTATGAATGAATTTATGTCCAACATTAAAAGTAAACAAACTAGTAGTTTTTATTTAGTGAAATTTAGTTTTGGAAAATGTAGAGTGGCCTCGCCCCTCAGTACCTTAGTGAATTTATCTCCAATAATGAAATATCATGCTTACTTAAATCATGAAGTGCTGGCTCCAGAATAGTGCCTAAAACTATTAAAGCATATGCAGAAGGTAAATCTTTTTCACACAAAGCCCCTTTGGAATAACCTTACAGTCAACGTTCAAGACTCAGATGCAATCTCAGTTTTTACATCTAGGCTAAAGTCAAGCCTTTGGTAATTCATTTTTCTGTTAGATAAAAGGTGGACATCTCTGGACCACTTCAACCACCAGAGAGCCATCTGCGTGTCCCACTTACCTCCTGCTCTGCCAGAAAGCCTCACCTGCATGCCTCATGGATAAGTGTGGTACAGACTTGAACTAGAACTTTTAAGTCCTGGATAATGTGTACCTGCCTCACACTATACTGAGTTCTTGACATATTCATACTATCATGTCATCACGATAGGCACAATTACAGCAGTAAATGATTTTCATTGACCTAATTCTCATTGTCACTCCGAGAGGCTTCTAACAGTAGTCACCAGTTTTCATTGGTTTGTCTAAATACTTTCCTGCAATGACAGGCTTATTTCTTTTCTTTATTCAGTATTCACTATTGTATATTCATTAGTTAATTCTTCTTTCTTAATTCATATTGCTCATGTTGTGTTATTGTTGTACTAACCAGTGTCGACCAGAAGAGGAAGGGTTTCTCTTTAAACTCCAGACCCTAGAAGATACACCAATTTTCCAGATTCATATTTTCCGCTCATGAAAAATGGTAAACCTGGCAGTGGGTGTGAAAAACAGAGCAAATTAAAAGCAGCATACATATTTGCCAGACCTCCATGCTTACTTTTTTCATGTGGTGGGTATATCTTTCAACTAGCATCTGAACAGAGAGAAGTCATTTTTAGTTAAATAATTTTCTTTAAGCCATCTAAATGTATGATAGCCTTTATGTATGACTCAATGGCAAAAGTATCCCTTCATTTTTTCCTGTTCTTAATTTTATACCCTTCATTTATATACTTAACTCATATACCCTTCATTTTTTTTGCTGTTCTTAATTTGAATCAAGATGATACAATGATTATGTTCAGTGTTCAAATGAGGTTGACTAGGTTTCAGAAGTATGTAAGGCAAGCGGAACACAAAGATTGTTGCAGTCAGTGCTACATGGAAAACCACACTGTCATCTGGTTGAAACCAAGCCAGTGTGTTTTGTGATGTCAATTGGTACTGCAGCAAATTCCATAACTTACAGTGCTGCTGTATCCATTCACATACATGCAAGCATCAACTATACCAAATGCTTCACACAAATATTTTAGTGACATACTTTGGCTTGCTTTCTGGTTAGTTGCACTGAGAGCAGGATACACAGCAGTGCCCTTGGGCAATCATGGATTTGTAGTGCATAAGAGGAGCCTTTGTGTAGTAGGACTCTAATCACTCTAACATCTTTTTGTTCTATGCAAGCTGACTCTATGTACAAGCCAATTTAGGTAACATTTGCTGTAAAACACCTCATGTATAGATGAACTCAGGGCCAAAATGCATACAGAAATTCTCCAGATCTTAGCATGATATCAAAGCCTTTAACTAAGTGCAAGGCCTTCATGCAGTTTGCCTATATACAGTGGCTGAAAAATCTCCCCACAGCTTTTCATGTGGTGAAGCAGCAATATGAACTGGGAGTAAAAATAAAAAGACTAGCAGAAAATCAGCCAAGCAAATTAGTCAGAATTGGGGAGCTGAACCTAAGGAATCTCTGAACCAAACCTTCCCCAAGTTACTTTTGAAAGCCATAGTTCAGCAAATTGTGCACGTTTCACCTTACTTCAGTTGTAGTCGATCAGTCAAGTGTCTAAAATATGTTGTACAGTGTCAAAACCACATAATTAAGTCAATTTGACTTAGTTAATTAGTATAAACTTGTATTATTTCTTAAAAGAGAAGGCCAGGAAGTGGTTCTGAAAGCTGCAGATATTCTTTAGCCAGTCATCCTAATTAAGGGAATAGAAGTGATTTTCACCAAAGTGATCTTGGAGTGTATGTATGCATGTAAAATGGAAGTGTGCCTCGAGTAATGTAAAGAATGCTTGTATCTTTGAGCCTAACGAAATGAGGCTAAGCTCCTTCCCCACTGACCCTAGGAGGTCAGTGACAGATGGTGCCACCTCCAGGCTAACCTCACTGACAGCTGCCAGGGTGGGGTGGTTGGAGGTCAAAGGTCAGCCCCCTTAGATGGTATAGGACTGTTGTACACACAGATACACACATATTCATGCTGACACAAACACAAACACACACACTCAGTATGAGACCAGGCCTTCACAGAGACCAATTAAATTTGCCCATTGGTGTCTTTCTCCTGCTGCTGTCACCATAAATCATCATCACACAGGACTGTCTATGTGTATGTGTGTGTGTGTGGGAGGGTGTGTTGTTTATGTGTGTGGTGAACTGACAAGGCAGATCTGCTCCTCAGGACCACTTGGTGTAACCAAAGGCTTAATTTCCTTTCTCTCTGTCTCTCTCTGTCTCTCTGTCTCTCTCTCTCTCTCTCTCTCTATGTTAGAACATGTCTTGACACTGTAAACATCCCCTTAAGACAAACTTACATGAAAATATGAAGCAAACATGAATCAAAACTTGGGTTCATTTAAAAAAAATAATCAGGAGAATCACTCTGAAGACAGTCATTAATAGTTAATGCTGAACAGTCTTAAGATTTTAAGAATCATTACAGTTTATGGTATAATAGGCACGATCATGTATTATACCATAAGATTAAATGATGGAATGTTTTTCCTAGAGGAGAAATACATCTATGGCCTTTTGTCAGTGGTGTAATAACAATTTCTAGTGGTTGTTTTTAGCACAGTGTAATGCAAAAGTATGTTTTTACAATCCATATTGTATAAAATACATTAACAATGTAGCACTGCTGTCATATCAAAACATCATTTAATTTCATCACATTTTTCCTTTTTAATTATTTTATGACATATGAAAACATTAACTGCTCTTTACATAATACAGACTTTTCATGATGAATAGACCAATAGAAATGGTGCAAAATGACTAGGAAATAAAAATCTCATTTCATTAAGTATATTAAATATATTAATGTAGCTATAGATGGGCCTGTCACATTTTTGCATTTACTGGGGCTCGTATCCTTTTGGAGCATGTATCATTTTGTCAAGCACTGACGCTAGGTAAAAACAGCTGTCTTAAAATGCCTACATCCACATTTGTAAAACATGGCCTTGGCCAAAAAGCAGCACATGTCAAAGTGCCATTTCCTCACAGCTTAACTAGCATCCTTACACATCTGCAACTGGGTTGATGGGGATTATGTTCAGAAAGATAGGGAGAGTTCAACAAAAAGAGAGAGAAGAACAGAGAGAAGCATTATAAGTGTGGAAGTACACATGGTGCTTGTTCTGTCATGCCTTCCAGTAGAGTGTGTTCCTTCCTTATTGACACTGAGAGTTGCACACACTGCCTCTGTGTCAGCAGTGTGGCCACTCTAAATCACTAATGCACAGCACACACACACATATCAGGCACTGTAGAAGTTTGTATAGGAATGTGATGTCCTGCACCTATATTTTACACAAAGCAGTTACAGCATATGCATGTTCACATTGGGCAGTAAAATACATATATGCATCTAGAAGTGGAGCTTTCAGTGTGCTACTGTGTTTTCTACATCTTTATAAAACAAGCACCATGCTACCTTGACAGCTTCTGAATGAGCATGTGCACACATTCAGAACCAAATTTCACAGAGCCTCTGAAAGGACATGGTGTTTTTTTAATGAAAAAAATCTGGTGTGCACCACATACTATCGTGTACCCACCAGATACTATCTGTGCAAAATATATTATTTGCAACACAGTATGCATGTGCACTTTCTTCTGCAATCAAAAGCACACAGCCTTCTTTTTAGAAGGGGTGTCTAGATGTTTTTATACATAAAGTGTGGTAAAAAGTATCATAGTGCAAGTACACTACATGAATGTCTACATCTGGTCCTGGAGGTTTGGAATCCAGCACTGATTGCTGATTTCTTATTAAAAAAAAACTGTGCTGGTCCCTTCAGGAGCAGATTAGGATACTGCTGAAGTGGACAAAGAAAAAGGGCTGTGTGTCTCTTGCTGGAAATGAAATGAACTAATTTTTACGCTCCACGGTATTAGCAGGTAAACCTAGTTACATCAGCATTAGGTTACACTGATGTAATTATGTAATAACTGCCTCCACATGTTAAAGTTGATTTGGATTTGGACTACACATGCAGTACTGACCTGAAAAAGCCTAACAATCTATACAGCAACAAAGGCATTTCCATTAAAGTTGCACTTCTTTCAGGCTTGCTGTGAAAAGCAACCAGTTTCAAGCAATGCTGTTGATGTGTTTCTGCTGTCATGGTGGAGGAATAGAAGAGATGGAATGAAAATGACAAATTATGTCATTGTTCTTTTGTCATACTTTTGCCATCCTAGATGAATTAGTCAGGTCCCAGGTAGAGTCATGTTAAAAAAAAAAAAAACTAAAAAAAATTAAAAACATCTTCTTAGCCTCACACATAACACAAACTCACACACAACATGTAACACAGGTCATTCATAATGATGTCAGATGTCAAGGTGGCCAAAAGCCAGTGGGAGTTGTTAATGACCTGGACTGGGTTTGGCTCCAGAAACATGACAATGTCAATTAGCCAAGACAGTACTGCGCAAAAGTCAGACACTGTTCTTCATTTATTTAATTTCCAGTCAAATTGGTCATTAAGTAAAAGTTACTGATTTTCAAGAGATATTTCTAAAGCAATCACATGTAAGATCATCCACTTTCATAAAGAAGGGGAAGGTCAAAAGAAAGAAGCTTCCAAAACTGGAGTTAAAAATTATTACAAGATGTAAGATATATCTTTTATCTTTAACAGAAAATGAAACTCTTAATGACTGTACAAAACCAACACAACTGTCACCACCAAATAAACATGAAAGAGAAAGGAAAAAAAAAATAAGCTTCACAGGGTTTCCGGTCTATCCTTCCGATGACATATACTTTGGGTTTTAAAAAAAAAGCCGTTACTGAGAATAGACAAAAAAATTGCAAATTTGCAAAGAAGACAAAGAAGCTGCTTGTGTTCTCAGAACAATGGACCCACCCAGAGCTACCCTGAAGCCCAGACCTCAACTTCATTGAATGTCTTTGTAATTACTTGGCTTGTGAGAAGCAGAAAATGGAACCAACTGACAAGATAGGAGTATGAAACCTTCTTTAGCCTCATTTAAGCAACTTATGGTTCTTTTTTTATGCGACTGGTCAGTGTTGACGCAGGAGGATAATGTGAAAGTGTCTGAATTCATTTAATGATTCACATGTTTTAACCAGTATTTAGTAAACTAGCATAATGCTAATGAGAGAATAAGAGGCCATTTTGTTTACAACCATTGTTATCAACATGAAAGGAATCAGGCTATCTTTCATTTTTAAAGATAACAGTGTCACACTGTGTCAGAAACCACATTTTCTGGTTGACTATTTCTTTAAGGGTCGGGTAAGAAGTCGTTGAGGCAGGATATGTATACACGCTTCTACACTGCGTGCGGAGATTTTAAGAATTTCAATGTTTAGAGCTGAGTGAATGGGTGGGAAACCATGGGCTGGGGCCCTTGCTTTGAATGGCAGAGGAACAGATTCTGCATTGTGTGCAGAGCAGGGGAGGGCCCCTCTCTCCCCCCAGGGTCGAGTGTCCCACCGTTAGAGCAGCAGATGGGGTTAGACCCCCCTCCCTGCCTCTAACAGTCAAACACAGTGCAAGACCAGGCATCTGCTCCACCTGTCACACACACAAAAGCCCAGCCCTGCTTTTCACCCCTGTAAATACAAAACATGCCTATATTTAAAGCAGGCCCCATCAGAGGTCACATGAATACCAACGACCAGGCCGCCTTCTCAGTTCTTCAGTGCCGCTAAAACTCTGCCACCATTCTCGCCAATGAAAAATGTAAGAATTCAGAAGAGCAATACTGCCAGCCTTATATTTCTTGCCAAACAGGATTTGTTGAGGTGGTAATATGCTCTGGCAGTTCAAAAGAACATGAAAATGTACTCTGGGCTCCATTGTCTTTGAGTTATTCTTACCAGGGGGATCAAAAGCATAAGCGCTATGTGGCCTGGAATCAACATTTTTGTGTTTATGTATGCCAGAACACACAGAAATTTAGAATTATTTGAATTGTTGAATTCTTTGTTTATGCTGTATACATTTTATTATTTTCTTTAACACTATAAGACTAGATGTCCTGTCAAAGGGATAAAATTCCATGTTGTGTTTGGACCATTACTGCTTCTCAGTTCACTGAGTGATGGTGAGTAAATTAGAGATTAGAGATATTAAGTATACTAACAAGCCCCAGTTTGGTAGTGTGGATCATTTCCTTCCATCATCAAACTAATATGTGGGCTTAGTTAACCTGTGATGAAAACTGTATTTACCTCGTTAGTTCATGTCCTTCAGCACAATGCACTGATTTGAGATTATTTACAATTTCAATATGGTTTGAGGTAAGTCTATGATGATTTAGGCACACAGTTTACACATTTAGGGTAAAAGGAAAATTATGTTAATCTTTTTAAAACAATCCCTAAAATGCCCAATGCTTGAGTTTTTATCACTATTGCGAGGGCTTCCTTTTCTCCGTTATAAGCATAACAATGCCGGCAGCAGGCCTACAACATAAATAAATAAGCAGTTATTTGGTATCAGGATGAAAAAGTCTTTTGTGAACACTTGAAGGCCTCACTGGAGAATAAAAAGAATAAATGTCCCTCTGCTCTGTCTCCCCCAGCAGAAGATCATGTAAGGTAGCACTTAGCCTGATGTGACTATGTATGGCACACAGGTCTGGTGGAGATGACATCATTGTGCTGTGTCATGTCAGAATGTGTGTGTGTGTGTGGGTGTGTGTGCGCTAGAAGTTCACTAATGACAACGCTTGTCTCCCTGTTGCTACAAATCATCCATTTTAATAGGAATGAGTGGTCACCTGTCACTTTGTTGCCTGCTAAAGTGAACGTAGTGTTAGAAGTCACTGTTATCGTCAGAAATAACAAAAGTATGCTGCATTTCAGTATTACCTATTTCTCAATTGTAGCTCATTGAACCAAGCAGAGGAATTCTGTGGAAAGTGTGGATCCCAATTAAGCAATAAAACACAACAAGGAGTGTGTCATCATTAACACCAGGGGTGTAGCTAGAACTTTCAGAATGGGATGGCCAATTAAGATTTTATTGAGGTGGAAAAAATGTAAATGCAAGTGTTACTGTATTAAAATGCTATAAAAAGAAATGCATGTTTTTCTCTGTCCATAACTAAATCTGTCCATCATTTCCACATTAATAAAATATTACGTCAACAAAAATTATTCCAAAGTAAATTGATGACTGATGCGATGCATTTTAATTAATCATATAGAAATCCTGTATTTCTAATAAGTATACTAGATGTATCACTTTTTTTTCAGTGCACAATGTTAACTTTAAGAAAAATGTTTTGTGTAAGCAGGCCATAGAAGTTGTTAATTCAGGCCCTCACTGTACATGAGTGTAATGATTAGAGCTAGCAAGACATATGGAAAGGACATATAAGGACAGAGAGAATAGGCCAAGCTTTAGCACAAACTTGGTCCACAGAATAAAATTTAGTCTACAACATGTACATGTTTTCACATGTAAAGTGTAAATATCATGGTGAACACAGAGTAGCAATGCTGAAGGGACCCATCACATATTCACTAACCTGTTTGCTCTGCAAATTACCATATCACAGCAAGATAAGCTAATTATTAAATGCAGGATCATCAGACTCTTCAATAAATCAATAAATCATCAGATGATTTATTGATTTTTTTATTGTAACATGTATGGTTGACTGTCTCACTTTCCATAACTGAGGTGGCCAGAAGGGTGGACATGCTTAATGCTAGGGTGGCAGTGGCCTCCTCTGGACTTGGCATGAAATTGGGGGGCCCTGACAATCATTCAGCACTCCCGTTAGTACCTCCTAAAAATGTTCCATTTGCCTCCATTAAATGACATATTTTTGTTTTAACTTTCAGTAGCCCAATATAAAACTCAGATCTATCACTCACATATATTCTTTATAAAACATAGCCTATTATCACATTCATTGTGTTGCAATAAAATGAAGACATTTAATATCTGCATGTGCCACAGTCAGAGAAATAAAACTAGACCTCACTCCATCTCTACTGGTTGATCGCTTGGATTAATTCAACCAATCAGGTCTCCAATGTCTGACCCAAACTATCAAAAATGTGTTCCGAGGTCTATGTGACAGAATTAAATGTTTCTTTGTCAAACTAAAAGTGTCAAACTAAAGAAAAAAATTGATTGGTCCGCACAAAACAAAGCACGTATAAAGTCCCGATAAAACGCCGGTGCAATAAAGCCTTATTGTGTGCTGTTACAGGAGGCTTTCAAATTTACCTCGTTTGGTGCGGACCTATCAGATTTTTCCTTGATATTGGTTTGTTTTGTCAGGTATGAACACTTCACCCATATTCAGGTCTAGCCTAAACAATTGAACCATGGTCTGGACTATAGCATAAGCTAATAATGCTAAAAAAGGCAAAATAAATTAAACCGACAGCCTTATTGGTTACATTCAAATTGACAAACCAAGCATAAGCAGATATCAGATAAGGTTTATTATTATTCCTTTGATTGCCCCTCCCTCAACACCCGGTGTTCACAGCAGTTGTGTAACTAGAGGGGGTAGGGCAGGGTGGGAAGTTGCATTGGGGCTCGCAGCCACCAGCTCCGCAGTTTTGTTTTTTTCAGCCAGTAGTCAGCTGTGCAATGAAAAACTAAACTAGAGCACAACGCTGCATAATAATATGACAAAGCTGAGTTAGTTAGTTAACTAGCCTACATAATCTCAGTTTGTGTTCACAACTTTGCATGGCTTGACCTGCTAGCCCCCTTTTCTGTATTTTAACATTTTATACTAATGGTAAACCCTCGTTCTCTGTTCATATTGCTCGTGTTCTTGTTTTGCTATCCCGTGTCAATCAGAGGAGGACGGGTTCACCTTTTGAGTGTTGGTTGCCCTCAAGGTTTCTTCCTCTTCCTCTTAGGGAGTTTTTCCTTGCCATTGTTGTCACTGGATTGCTCAGGGGGCTTGGACCTGGATGTTTCTATAAAGCTGCTTTGTGTAAAAAGCATTGTATAAATAAACTTTGACTGACTTGACTTGACTAATTCAGCAACAGGTCAGTTTTAGCCTCCTTTACTCACATGATAAATAACTTCACTGCCAAACAACACACTTTTTGTGTATGCATATTTATTTGTATTTATTCCAATGTTGCATGGCAAACCATATACATTAGATGCTAGTAGGTGAGTAGTGTGCTTTGAGAGCATCAATTTGTTTGAGACATAACAATACCAAATAAACATGTAAATTACATTGTCATTTTTTATTAATTAAAAGTAATTTTTTATGATTGGGGGGCCCATTGATTGTTTTTGCACTGAGGCCCCATAAGGTCCTAGTTATGCAACTGTGTTCACATATTGCCACCACAACAGTAATAGGTATAGCACCCCCTTCATATGTCTTAGCACTCGTGTAGCACCTTGTAGACGATTTCTTGACCCTGATCAATACCATTTCTTTTTGTGTGAGTTGTTTTGGTACTTTGGCATGTGTTTTTTTGGTACAGAACCGCCAATTCCGTTACACCAGCTAACAGACGTGGTTGCTATGTCTCCACCTCAGTCGTTTAAACAAGGACTATGTACATAATTGTTGTCTGTAGGAGTGGCTTCATTTAGAGCAAAGTACTCTTCAGACCTAATCTGCGTTTCTGTGAAGCATAGCAAATCAAAACCATGATCTGTAATAAGTTCATTTACAATGATGGCTTTAGATATAAGAGATCTTATGTTCAGCAGTCCTAGTTTTAGACCAAAGGTGCTGTCATTGCAAATTGGTTGGACTAACTAGTAGAGTCAGAAAAGGCATACGGAATAGGTAGATTTCATGCTGTGATGGTGTTATATTTTGGCACATTCTATAACTGTTTACAGTACAGTATCAGCAGACAAACAAAATAAATTAAGGCTAAATACGTTTAAATTGAGATCTGTATTTTGTTTTTTTAGTCATTGTTTAGTGATTGATTAAAATAATCTTATCAGTCGATTGCAATATGTATTGTTTAATAGAATAGTTTACATTTGTAGTGTGTATGTGCAATGTTTTGAGAGGGCTAGACCATTTTGTTATTTTGGGCAGTAATCTCCTATTTAGCACTGCGTGTTAATTGATTTGAAAATATGATTTCTGAAAGGACAAAAGTATGAGATTCAAAGTGAGATATTGTTATACAAAAGTTTTGAGAAGGTTTTAGCGAAAATGTTCTTTTAAAATATAATCATGGCAGAAAGGTATGTGCAGGGCAATGGAAATCAAAATACTGCCCAAATAAAATGTTTTTTTATTTATTTATTTTTACCACTATTTTATAATTATCAGCATATACATATATACTCAGAATACACATGTTGGTTCACTGGTTGTTTTGCATAGTAAATAATCAATCACCTTTATTTTCACTCAGAAATACACTGAGGGTGACCATCATTTTCAGTGTATCCAAGCATTTACAACATCAAAGGGATTAAAAAGAAATTAAAATGGAATTTAATCAGGTTAAACTAAAGAGAACAAAGCTACATAAACAAATTAACAGAAAAAACAGACAAGAAGATTTTGCCAAGATAAATGGCAAAAGAATTAAGAGAACAATTAAGATTTGATTAAGGAGAAATATGAAAAAGATAAAAAGATTTCAACATAAAATTTAAAACAGTCAAGTAAAAGGATTGTAAAAGGTAATAAAAATAAATAAATAAAAACAGTCATATAATTAAGATAAAATAAAATCAGATTATTGAGAAGAAAAAAAGTAAATAAAAATATAGTAAAACAAAAATAAAATTAAATAAAAAGGAAAAAGGAAAAGTTAAACTCAACTAAACAGCTACAGGCTGTCTGAAGATGGTTAGAGACTAAAAGTTTAAAATGATTGAGTGACACCAGTGATCCAAGTTTTATAGACTTTTTGTAGCAAATTCATGCTCACTGGTGCACTGTGGCTGAAATATCAAACATCAGTTCTAGTCAGAGCTTGGTAAGTGCTTATAAACAATAATAATTGTCACATATTTTTAATGCAAAAAAATATTTCATAGTTCATATGAGAAATCTCTCTGCCAAGATGGCCTTCATCAGCAATTACTCAAACATCAACCTCAAATGTAGTTTACCTTATGTTTTCACTCCAGTGTGAGTTGCTGAGAGCAGCCTCGAGAATCTGAGATAATGTAAGAAAGAAATGGAGATTTGTCTTTCCCCTTCACAGGATAATTATATCCTGTGAAAGGTCCCACATGCCATGAATATCTTATCCCACACAGGTAGGACTGGGACATGTTTTAAAGCAATAGTTTGGCCAAAAATTGAATTTACAGAATTTTACACCTACCTCAAACAGTCAATTGGCCAAGATATGTAGTTTTGTTCATTTTTATAGATAACAGTATGTCATACGGTGTCAGAAATATTATTTGACTGTATTTGCTTTCCGTGCTTATCTACTATATGGGCGTGTTGGATATTAGTAATGCCTGTGCTATGTTGCAGAGGGGAACTAAATGGAAAACTGAGTCTACATACTTGTTCTGACGCACTAGCTGAATGATGGTATTTGAAAAAAAAGAGAAATGGCTGACATTTTTCCATGTAGAATGTTTTAGATGCTCTTCCATGACCTTGTCACACCTTAATAAACCACAATGACTGTGCAGAATAAGCTGCAGATTATGAAATACAGGATAGTGATACAGGAGAGTGATATTAAACTCACCCACAAAAACATTCTTTAATAGCTACTGTCATGAGCTTTTGCGAAAGAGTTCTTGTCTAAATACCTACATTTACAGGTCATTAGTAATTTCAAAGGATTTTGGAATTTGAAATTTGAATCATTTTTACATAAGACATCAAACTCTTTTATTAAAAAAAATTAGGAATGTTCTGGTTTTCATGATATGGGCCCTTTAAAATCTTATTAGGTCAATATTAGATGCTGGTGAGTGAAATAGCATGTTTTGAGAGAATCTGCTTGCTTAAGATGCAACAATAGTAAGTAAAAAAGCTAAATACATTGCCATTGAACAGTCTTTATTTATTAATTGAAAGTGCTTTTGCACCGGGGCCCATAAAGTCCTGGTTATGGCATTGATTTAGATTAAAAACATACTTTGCTATAATTTCTTATTAAGTTGAATGGATTTTTTTCCCAATGCTCTGTAAAGTTTGTCCAACCTTCGCAACAGTTTCTATGAAAGAACGCATTTGTGGGAAGAGCACAGATCGATCAATTAAACAGCTTTGTCTGTGGCTATGGGGTTTCACTCACAGGCAACAATCCTGCCTCCTGCCTGAAGTGTGCAATGAGTGTGAATGGAAGAATCCCCCAGGAATCCAATAAAATCTCCTGGGTCTTTTATATATGTTCTGTTATTTAGTTGAAACCAAATTCAGTGGTATCTGATGGCACAGGCATGTGACTCATCCAAACCATCGGTATTAAATCTTTTAAAACTGCCTTCCTGCTTTACGGAAAAGTATCGATTCCCTCACACAGCTTCTGGAATAAAGATGCATGTGATTGCACTGGTGTCTGCAATTTGCCAATCTCAATAGACCAAAACAAAGCCAACATTAAAATCCATTGCAAGGGACTGTTTTTGATTTATTGTATTTGTTTTATTCACTGCACTATTTGGGGTCATTGAAGCAATTATCCTCCACTGTCACTTATCACTGTGTCACGACAGTGTGCGTACACATGCAGTTATTCCTGGCAGAGCTCATTTATCACATCATCTGCCTCCTGACTGACTATACTAATGGCTTTTGCTGCAGCACATGTAACACAAGCACACATCTGAACTTGACTCTGAGCTGTATAACACTGGCTCTTTCAGTTTGCATTAATACACATACTGTACTGCCTCTCTTCAATTAAGACAATATTAGTTTAGAGTCATTGCTATGTTGTACTTCTACGTGTCTTTTATTTTGTTATTAATAATCTTATGTTTCTAATGCCCATTGCATTAACGGCCGTGTCTTGCTTTGTATTGTATGCTTTGCTGCTTGTTGTTGACTTACACACAAGTTGTAAATAATCCAAATACCATCAATGCTGTTATGTGGCAATAAAGAATTTGTGAATACTGAATAACATGTTGCCAAATGTTACAAAAAAAAGAGAGAGAGAGAAATACATAATACTCATCAAATGTTTGGGGACAACTTGCCTTCCTTTGATGTTTTCTGAAACACTTCTGATTTTCACTGTTACTTTTCAATCAAATAAGAACACAGGATCACACTTTAATTTTAAAAGTCCCCTATAGATTGTTTACAGATGCTTTAAAATGCCCATATTAATATAATACAACCCTATTTCCAAAAAAGAAATGGATGCAGTGCAAAATGTAAATAAAAACAAGATTCAATGATGTGCAAATCATTTAAACCCTATAGTATAAAGACAACAAATCAAATATTGAAACTGAGAAATGTTATTATTTTTTGAAAAATATATGCCTATTTTGAATTTGATGCCAACAACACATTCCAAAAAAGTTGGGATGGGGGCATGTTTACCACTGTGTTTCATCACTTCTTCTTTTAACAACTCTCTGTAAGTCTTTGGGAACTGAGGAGACCAACTGCTGTAGCTTTGAAAGTTAAATGTTTTCCCATTTTTGCTTAACATAGGATTTCAGCTGCTCATCTGTTCAGGGTCTCCTTTGTCATATTTTTCATTTTATAATGTGCCAAATGTTTTCACTGGTGATAGGTCTGGACTGCAGGCAGGCTAGTTTAGCGCCCAGAACATGTTCATATCATTCAGCATTGATGGTGCCTTCACAGTTGCGCACATCACCCACGCCATGTGTACTAATGCTCCCCTATACCACTATGAATACTGACTTTTGAACTGTGCACTGATAACAAGTTGAGTGGTCTTTAGCCCGGAGGACACAGTGTCCATGATTTCCAAAAAGAATTTCAAATGTTGATTTGTTGGACAACAGGACACTTTTCCACTTCCTCTCAGTCCATTTTAAATAAGCTCGGGCCCAGAGAAAGTGCCAGCATTCTTGGATCCTGTTTATATATGGTTTCTTCTTTGCGTTTAAGAGTTTTAATTAGCATTTCTGGATGCAGCGCCAAACTGTTTTCACAGACAGTGGTTTTCAGAAGTGTTTCTGAGCCCATGTAGCGATTTCCTCCACAGAATCATGTCCATTTTTAACGCATTGCCATATGAAGGCCCAAAGATCACGGCCAGCAAATACTGGTTTTTGGCCTTGTCTAAAACAGAGTTTTTTTTTTAACATTACACTACTATACCAGCCTTTTTTTGCCCCCGTCCCAACTTTTTGGAACGTGTTGCTGGCATCAAATTCAAAATGGGCATATATTTTTCAAAAATCAATAAAATTTCTCGGTTTCAACATTTGATATGTTATCTTTGAAGCATTTTCAAATTAAATATAGGGTTTAAGTGATTTGCACATCGTTGCATTTTGATTTATTTACATTTTTCACAGCGTCCCAACTTTTTTGGAAATGAGGTTGTATGTTTTATTTGTATTTTATATTTCATAATTCATTTTTAGAAGAAAACTTTCTAATCTCTCTTTTTCCATGCTGTTTTTGTTACTGAGCATTTAAGATTGAATATATAAATGTCCTCTGGTGTGATTGGCTTCCCTGGATTGTGCCTCATTCAAAAAGCACTACAAGCTGAAACAATCCTCATAGCTTCAATTGAAAAAAATGGGCTAGTCTGCTGTGGGCTGAATAGGCAGATATATGTAAAAGTATTTGTCATGACATCAGAAAAACAATTAATTTAAAACAAAGTTTCCATCCACTCAGAAGTTTATGGTACATTTTGAAACATTAACTGTGTGTTAAAGTGTGTAAATTACTATACCAAAGCCGTTTTAAGTTAAAAAAAAAAAAGTTTTCCTTGACACTAAATAATTTCTAAATTATTAATCCAAAAAAAATATTATTAAAACAATGCATAAGACAATAAAAAATGAGGAAACGTACAGACAAATAATATGAACAAATCAAAAAATCAAAAATAAAACTTTCAGGGACATTAATAATTAATGTTTTACACATTCCTGTAATATGTTCCAGCTTGCTGGTGCACCGCAGCTAATAGCAGATTTTCCCAGTTCACTAAAAGCTCTTGGCACCTGAAGGGTGATCCAGTCACTGGAACGAGTTCGATAATTTCCATTGTTTACAAAGGACACTGATGTGATGTAAGATGACACATGGCCAAGAGTGGGGCAGGGTGGGCAGGGTGGGCAGAGTCCCATGACTACCAGCTCTCTAAATTTTTGCTATTGGACCTCTCTAGCCTCGGACTGCCGATCAGGAGTACCTGGACATTTTCTGGCTGGTAGTCTGACTTGTCAGCTGTGCAGACGATTTAGCGTGTCCAATTGGCTTGACTGTATGTCTTTGGACCTTCTAACATAAATTTAAATATTAAAAACTAGTAGTCAAATAGTATTTAAGATGTTTTATTCAATATTTCAAGAATTTTGTGAACAAATTATTAAATGATAACAATTATACTGTAATTATCCATGCATAGTTTTTTTTTGCCAAGTTGTCTGCCTTAAAATATGATCTCTACATTTGAGATATGATGATCCCTGAGTACTAATTTTAATTTCAGAGCCTTACAGAACTTAATTCTCAATCTCAATTGATCTAAAGCTCCATTCATCAAACTGGTTTTACTTTGTTGAAAAATTTTGAATTTTTAATACTGGTGACAAATATCAGACAGCTCACCTGGAGATTCAGCTGTTCCCAGCTCCTGGCAGAACAAAACCAAGCAGCACTGGAGTTTTTGTGAGTGTAAGCTGATGTGCATCCATTTCCGGTTCTAAAGCAGTGAGCTCACTGTATGGTGAGATCAGAGTGAGTGTGTGACATATGGCTAGGAACATGGCACAGTTGCCACTGCTGTTGTCTTGACAACGAGGTTCTTGCTGCTTCTTCAGGACAGAAGGGAAGTAGTACAGAAAAGAGATGGAGTAATGTAATGTTTTAATGTTAGCCACATTACTACTGGTTTTCACGTTAGCCACATTACTACTGGTTCACTTGAATCATGTGGTTAACCATGATAATTCATTTGGCTTGAACAATGGCAATGATTTTTCAATTACTGCTGATGCCTACATCAGCAAGTCAGGTAACACAGGTAGAGGAGGTTCTACTTCCATTACTTGTTTAGGCCTGTTACATCTTCATAGCAGTAATGTCAATCTGTGCACACTTTTTAAACATGCCCTTGCCAAATTCGACTAACCATTTGGATTTATGTCACATCTACATTACATAAGTGGCTATTTATGGCAGAAAGGGAGGACGGGACAGTGAGGAGAAGATTTTCAATCGGAATACACCCTTTGTAGATGTAAACTTTCAATGCAAAACATTTTTTGAGAAGATTGAACATAATGTACATACAAATTGTGGATGATTTCTTTGTCATTTCAAACTTTGGTGTTGAACTGTGGTCTATTGCCTTTCTTTTTTTTTGTTGTTAGCCATGTAGCCTTTAGCATACTAACTAGCGAGCTAGCAGAGTGAAGTGATGAATTTCTATCAGCAGTCATATATAACAGTAAAAAAGAATGGAGTGAAAGGGAAAGTAATGCGGGAAGCAATTTCTCTCAGCAACTGGGACTGGAGAGAAAACATTTATTACACAGCCCAGACTCATTCAACTCCAGGTGTTGTAAATTACGCATGGCTGTCATGTTGAGGTTATTTGACAGTATGTGCCCTCCACAGCAGACCTATCCATTGTACGGATGTCCTACATACTAAACATGCCTGTATTGTGAAACTGTGAAGAAAATAGATGCTGAGCTTTAGTGTATCAACAGCCAAAAATAAAGAAAGTCTGGGTGGACAGAAACCCCAGCCCTGTCCAGTGCTCTGTCCAGGAGCTGTCCAGGACCCAGCCTCTGACAGGTGGAAAATATATGGAAAACAGTATCAAGATTATTACAGGGTTAAATTTTTACACAAAATCATTAGTAAGTACAGCACAGTGAACAATCCTCCACTGGAGGTCTCCAGAACATTTAGGCAAGGGTTTTCGTACAGGAGCCTCCATGAAGGCTGCAGACCCTCAGGGACAAAGAGATGGACTTTCCATTTAGTCACATCTCTCCTTCAGTTGATGGAAAAGAAAGGATTTAATACAGCTCTGGCACTTGCTGGAAGAAGCACCTCAGAGTAAGACGAGCCCCCATTTGATCAAATGATGTATGATAGGGCCAAATCTAATCATGACACTGTGTGCAGATGGCAGTAAATTTCACGTTCGGAGGATTTTTTTTTTTCAAGCCTGAAACCTTTATTTTAAAAGTGCATGACGTGTAGTTCAGATTAGATGAGACATGTAATTATTTACCTTGCCTTCCTGTGTAAACAGACACACACAACTCATTCACCCCCCACACACAAGCACTTTATGAGTGGCTATAACAAGGCCTTGTGTTTGAAGAGGTGTCAGCTGCCTATGTGAAGAACTCTCGCAGTGTGTTTTTTTCATTCGGGAAGCGCAGCGTCTCACACCTCTGTGCTATAAAATCTCAAGAGATTGCACATGGGAAAACGCTCTCAGCCACCTGCAGTGACAGCCTTCTCAGCTCAGTGTTTACGTTGCCCCCTTCCTACCCCATTCACCCAGCATGGGTTATTACTCTGCCTCAGCATGTGTCTGCTGCCTAATAACACCATCATCACTGGCCACTGGCCTTTAGGGAAGCATTGCGAAGCTGCATTCTTTTGGTACATGAGCTCCAGTACATGCAAGTTGAGGGTGAGGCTGAGGTAGCCTGGATTGAATTCCAGTAAATTCAGCTTTGAAGCAGATAGACTGTCTGTTCTATGGGTGATTGTTTGTACTGTATTTAGGAATAGAATGCATCTTTAGATTTGCATTGGATTTATGAGCCTAATAAAGCTAGTGCTTAATGTTTTGATCACGCAAAATTGCATGCAATTTTTTGGTACGTGTGTAGTGCAATTTTCATGATGCTACTATAAGCATCCAGTCCTTTTTAGTTACATTAGCTTGGTGGCTTCAGTGGAAATCTAAAGGAGCAAACCAAACATACACTTTGGGTAAGGAGAAAAATGTATACATTTGATTTTTCTATTATTTTGAAGGCCAATAATGAACCGCATGGACAGTAGCTAACTTTTGCAGCTAAGATAATCTTAGATTAGGCTCAAGGAAGTCATCTATTTCACAGCATGTAATGACTTCTCACATCTGGGAGGGGATTATAGGTTTGGAGGTCTCTTGTGGCAAATGGAAACCGATCATTTCATACAATCTACCACTGTTCCACATGGAGATCCAATTTAGTTGTGTAGAATGGTAGATTAGTCACCAGAAGAGATGCCTAATTGCCCGAATCAACACCCATTTGCTTGCAACCTTGGCAAAGTGAGCTGTTCACATGACTGCCTCTTAAAAGCAGCGCGCTCTGTCGGTTTCAAATAAGCTCCCTTCAAATGTGTGGGCAATTATCGTACTTTTACAGAATGAAAGCTCATTTGCTTTTCCTTTATTTTACAGTGAACTCCCTGACGTCAAAGGCTGAGGCTGCTGGTGATGGTGCAGCTTTGTGTTTGGACGCTAACATTACTCATGGATTTGGTGGTCAGGTGGTGCAGCTCCTCAGATATGAGTAAGTACACATGTTTAGCTAGGGTTACATGAGTTCTACCTTGCTTATATAGCCATGATTCACAGAGTCTGCACTGGATGGCCTCATAGTCTGTCGACAAACTAATACTACTTTCATGTGCTTCAAATGGTCCTCTTTCCACACTTGCGAATCACAAAGTTTTCTTTGTAGTCAGAAACATGGTAACAAGCATGGTTAGCAAACATGATCTATTTTAGAATCTTCCTAGCATCTTCCCCATTGTAAAAATGCATATAGAGCAATAGAGTGATTAGTGGTTAGAGATGTAAACAAATTTCTATGGCCTAATCTGTAAACAATGAAATGCATTTAGAAAAATAAAGGTTTTATCTATCACTGACCGCTGTAGCCATTCTTTCCTCTGCCATGAAGAAAGTGTAGAGAAGCAAGTCTGACACTCAATTATTAAAATTGTGCTAACTGTTTTTATGATTTGAAGAGTGCAACTTTTAATTATGATAATTCTGGTTCTGATAGCATGCGAAGGCAAATTTCAGCAAACATAATAAAAAAATTGCAAAATCAAATTTATATAAACATTTAGAAATTTTGACTGTAAACGGAACCTGAAGAAGGTAATTCATGTCTCTATCTCCAGCAGTTTGGACTACTGCCTCAGTCTATTTTTGGTCTTCCCAAAAATAGAATTAGACAGCTACAGCTTATTCAAAATGCAGGAAATAGAACTGAGTACATTAATCCAGGCCTCTCAGAACTCTAGGAACTTGTCAGCTCGTGGTGTTCAGAATTAGCCAAGCATGGTGAGGCAACTTTTAGCTTTATTGGTGCACAAAGCTGGAACCAGCTGCTGGAAGATCTCAGATATGCTCCAAATTTGGCCATCTTTATATTCAGACTAAAGACATTTCTTTTTTCCATGCCACTGACACTTAAGCACTTCTGTCTTGGCTTTGTCCTAGGTTTTCTTCTTATGTTTTTATGCTGCTTCATTTCACTTTTATTTATGTAATTGCTTACAGAATATATGCTAAATAAGTACACTTGACTTGCTTTGCCTAATTACTTGCTTTGCCTAATTACTTGCCTGTTTTGGTTTCAAGCTTTTTCTACTGCAATTTAGATGTAGTCTAGTATTTTATGCCGGTCACTGAATCAAATCTGTACAGATGCCAAGTATAACCAATGAAAACTGAAAGTGTGAACAAAGCTGTTGTACCTCAACATGTTTCTTTTCAACCCAGCGTCTCCTAGTAACGGCAGATGTAATCCTGAATTTTGTTTGTCACTATAAAAATGTACAAAAGGCAGTCATAAAGTGTGAGATATCCAGACTTTTCATAATCTGTTAGGATTTTAGAAGTTGTGTAGTGTATCTAAGGCTTTAGTGCTCCTGGAGCCAAAGGATTCCAGCAAATAGGCGTTTCCCTTCTGGCTGGAATCATGTGGTCTTTGGAGGATGAGAAAGAAGGAACGAAAAAGAGTCAGGAAGAAACAGGCAGCTGAGATGGCGATGTGGCTGGAAGCCCAATTAGTATCTCTTTCTTTCATTCTCTCTCACTCTGCCTCACCTTCCCACACTCCTTTTCTCTCTTTCTTTCTCAGAAGCCTCAGTGCACTGTCTAGTGATTAATCACTGGTATGTGTTCAGTTCATTCTGGGAGGTGAATACAGAGATGAGCTGAAAGTAAACAGCACTCTTCTTCTGGCTGGTGAAAGTCTCTTTGATAGTGGCAGAGCTTAGATCTATCCATCAGTCACACCGCCCCAATACGTGCGTGTCCTCTCAACCCAATTCAAGCAATCTGACACATGCAATGCACAAAGTCATAAATGCAGACCTCTTTTTTAGCTTGTCATAATGGGTTAGATGTCAAGAGAATAATGGATATGTGAGGCAACAGATCAAGTCATGATCTGCCATTATGGTGTTGCTAGTACAGCATAAATACCTGATGTGTCATAAGATCCAGTCATTTGGCACATATTTAAAGACAGGCCTTCAAGCTTTTGTTCAAAGTCTCTTTACTTCTTTACTCTTTACTAACGTTTCCATTAATGGTTAAAAAAAAAAAGCTTAAAAATATTATGCATTTAGACTAGCCTGTCATGTTTCTTTACATTGCATTTTGAACATAAATGCCTAAGGATTTAAATTTTTTTTTTTATTTTGTATATTTGTGTTGACTTATGACTTACTCTGTCAAAAGCCTTTTTTAAGCTGGCTCAGTTTTACCAAAAATGGCTCTGTAATGTAAAGAATTTGACTGGCTGTTTTGAACATGGTAATGGAAAACTATGTAATATCCCACAGATCCCACAGACAGCCTGAATTGAGTGAAAGTCTGGATGTTCTTATCAGTGTAATAAGACAGACATCACACTTAATAACAATAACCTTATGCAGCATGGCCATGTCTATTAGCAGATTTTATTATTCCACTGGCATGAGAAGGATTAAAACAAGACTACTATTACTGCAGGAGCTCTGGTTTCAACCAATTACAAAAGCTCACTTTATAATTTTTACTGTCAGGTTGCAAAAACTATGCACATTGCATAAATTAAATATACTGAATTTATCATCAATAATCACTTAAATTCCAGTACCCCCAGTTAAAACAAACCCAGCTAGAATAAGACTTAAAACCCTAGTGGCTTATTTGTATGTTTCTCTGCAAAGGGTAAGCATCTGTGACTCTTTTCTGACATTCTGTATTTTCTCCTTGAAAGCTGATTAACTCTCTCTGCGAAGCTCAGACTAGCCAAAACCCGGTTCAATCTGGAACATCAATTTAGCACAAACACATAGTGAATACAACTGATACTAACTATAATGCACTCATAAGCAACTGTTTGAGAATAGAGCTCATTATCTTGCAACCATTATATGGCATTCGAGCTGCGGCCAACAGCGAGGCCTGAGATTTATCACACAAAACATATCTGAGTAACAGAGTAAGAGCAGAGATAAGGCACTGAATTCCGCCCATATCTTCTCCTCCATAAAACTTTCTGTCGACAGCACCGCACTGTGCTCACTAGTTTTACAGCACGGCCTGTGACAAGGGAGTTTCTACCTTTTATTTAATCAAAATGTTTATTATCCGCTGGACAAGTGTTATAATATTTCTGTTTGAGATGATCAAATGCTTTTCAGACAAATGAAGTGTCTTAGGCCAAAGTGTCTTAGGTCAAAGTTTGTTAGGCCAAAGTGTAAAGTATCTGAACTTTACTTAAGTATATATAAGTGTTTGGGAGCTTTAACTTGAAAACTTGAAATGAATAAATAAAGAAATACTTGCCCTGACTTTTATTGCCTTATTTAGATTTTGTATCAATGGGCTGGGCTTTGCTTTTGCGGAAGATACAGCATGCATAAACACATTTTACTGAGCAGTATAAATGAGATGGAGCTTAGGAGCTTACAAGCTTAAAATAATCAAGTTTGTAGTTTAAAATTAATTTTTACTATCCTAAATAATATTATATCTTACAATTACCTGGTTAAGGAAAAAATTGTCCCTATACAATATGACAGCACTGTCCGACTTGCTTTTGGAAAAGCAGTTGTTTTTATGTGTTGTGACTATTACTACTACCACTAATATGAGTAAGTGATAAATAAATACCTTTCAAATAATGAGAACAAGTTTATTGAGATTTATGTGAGGGAGTATTCGATTTGAAAGAGTTGCTTGGATTGCAGAAACATATCACAGTCAGTGAATTAAAGATCAAAACTGAAATATGCAACTACAGGATAAACATGTTCATTTTTACTTTCAATTTTTCAAAGTGAGACTCAACAGACACCAATTAGCATTATGAAGTATTTGGTAACTAATGGCTCCCATTCTCTGTTAGTCTCATTAGCATGTTTTGTCAGGCTTGTGGAAACAACCCACTGTGTTCATGGCCCTATGATCCCTCATTGAAATTTTCTTGCCTCTACCCTGTTTCTTCAGTATAAAAAATAAGACTAATATCCATATTTATAGTATATCTTAAACAGTAAATATTGCTATTATATATTCAGTAAATAATATCTGAAACTAAGTTTATGGAACGCAGCTAGATTCCCTTATTAAAACATACTCTGGTGGAATATTTTAGTGAACCAGAATGAGAATCTATTCAGAGATGTGTGTTTTTACTATTTATTTCCTTTGAGATGTACAACATTAAAGAATATGGCAAAAAATGGTAACACTTTATTTGGATGGTCCACTGTAGATTCTTTGTAAATGTTCAGTATGTATTTAAGTAACATTCACCTGGATAGTCATTAAATGCCTCTGAACTTGAAGTTGAATGTTACTTACTTGGTTCACTATAGATGCTTTGTAAATGCTCAGTCAGCCTTTCAATAGCATTCAACTAAATATCCATTAAATTTAACTGAGCTTGAGTTTCAGTGTGAAAGAGTTTATTAAATCAATCCCTAACCCTAAACCTAACCCTAACCTTAACCTCAAGGCAAAACCTACATGTACTCCTAACCCTAACCATAATGTTGTTGATAATCAGAAAGTTTTTTTATTATTTAAATAGCTGTAGAACATCTATAGGGGACACATTCAAATAAAGTGTGTCATATTGAGGTGTGATGTTTCATATAAACAGCTGAGGGAATGCAGAGTTCTGGAAACATAGGATGCTGGCTACTCAATTCAAGCTAACTCTCACTCTGCCTCAGCCTGGAAACTAAATGTCTGTGGTAATAAACTGAAGGACGCTAACACATAAGGAGAAAGCTTTTGGCTGCTGTTCAGGGTATCCTAAGCGCTATAGTGATGTGTGAGACTCCCTAATGTGGTGTTCCTAATGTTATCGGCTATTGTGGCACTGTCCTTTCTTTGTGTTAATTGCCTGGAAAAGGTCAGTTGCACTGCCAGGCGATAGCACCTAGTTAATGCTGAACTCAACGAAGGCCACTTGAGGATGACTCTCTGTATCTGTTTATCTCTATTTTCCAAAAGCACAGTATCTACTCCACAGGAGTAAAATGCAGACTTAGAACAGCCTTTCTGTGCTTGACAGAGCAATGGGGCAAAATATAAATGGCTACTGCAGTTTAACACTGTTATAGTGAAATATTCATAGGAATCCCACAGATCTCTTTGAATACACATAGACATAGACAAAGAGAGAGAACGAGAGAGAGAGAGAGAGAGAGAGAGAGAGAGAGAGAGAGAGAGAGAGAGACAGAGAGAGAGAGATAGTTATAGTATGAAACCTTCCAAATGATAGGGAGATGTACCCGTACAGGAAACATTAACCACAACAGCTTTTGTATGCTTAACCACAGTCTGTTGCTATAGGACAGTTGCAGTTTTACCATGGCATTTGTCAGCAGACTTATATGAGAGTCACAGATAAAAGACAGAAGAGAATTACTTTGCTCACATTTAGCCTACACATCACACTGCAAATATGATTGGGAACCCACCTGCTATCAATGGCTAGCACACAGAGAACTAATTATGCACCATGAAAAAATCAGTAAATTCCCCCACAGAATAAATTTATGTCTTCTTTTGAAAATGACTAGTGTGTTGTTATGGTGTTTTTCAGAGCAGGGAGTTCGGGAGTTTTTGCAGAAACAGGCCTGGGGCAGCCCCAGCTTGCAAGAAACCCTGCTGGCAGCCATCTTACCTTCCACAGCCACAACCTCATAGCAGCACGCACAGCTGTCAGATCAACAGCAAGATCTTGTTCTCTCTCTCTCACTCTCTCTCTCTCTCTCTCTCTCTCTCTCTCTCTCTCTCCTTTCTTTCTTTAAGTCTCCCTCTTCCTCTCTTTCTTTGACTTTCACCATTTTTCTCATTTACTTTCTCTCTTGATTTATTTCTCACTTCCATCTTTCTTTCACAAACATACACAGAAGGGTTTTCCTCTGACTCAGGCAGAAGGTCCTCCTACGTTCTCCATCCCTCTCTCTGTGTGCTTAATTCTTGTCCCCTGGGCAGTGTGTGAAGCATTGTGAGTGCTAGCCTCCCTCAATTACAGTATGATTACCGCAGCATGTCTCCAAAAGTGAAAAACTCCCACTCTTCTGAAAGTCTTGTCTGAAAAACCCGTGGAATGAACCTAACAAACAACGCCCACATCTTCCAGGGAATTATAGCATATGCTCAAAAGACTTTTGTAAAGCTGGTCACAAATGATGTAGGCGGGTTAGGAGGAGAAAAGACATCAAATGGTATATATTCATTGTCTAAGTAAACTTCTGATGTGTAAATCATGCACCTTGTCCTTTGAATCAGGTCACTTTTGTCCAGATATCAGTAAGCAGTAGTTTTGTAGTATTTGATTAAATGATCTTAAAATGAAGAAAAAAATGCTCTTTGGATGATATATACAACAATCAGTTTCAAGTGATGAGACTGATGGAGCACAAGAATAAAATTCTTTTAACTTAAGGAAAATGTATAGCTACTTCCTGGAATTGAGAAGCTAAATATCTTTGTTTTAACATGTAGAACACACAAAAATATGGTGCTGAGAGAACAAGCTGACTGCAAAGCAGCACATCTGGCATACACAGTGCTGGAACGATCAATAGGGAATGGTGTGGGAATTCCCCTTAAATAACGTCTGGAATACCTCACAGACTTGGCATATTATTTGACTTTATGAAAGGGAAAGCTCCAGTTTCCAACATTTTATGTCTTTCACTTCAGCATATTGAAAAAAAAGCGATTCATTGCTTCAGTCATACATGTACACCATTTCTAAATGAATATAAAACCTTAAATTAACAGTTACTGCCAAAAGTAAGTAAACTGAAAGATACAATTGTACTGTATTTTTTCATGTGGTAATGATCCATTCATTTGAATCATATAAGTTCAGGGCATCACTTTTTTCGACATACATTACTGTTTTTTTCTCCTATCTCCTTGTCTTTCCATCTCTTCATATGAATGAATTTGTATACCTGTATTTTCTTTATTTTCTGCTACACTGTCCTCGCTGGTAGTGTATAATATCATTGTCCAGTGTCTACAAAGGCAACATGTTTCTACTCCAGATTGTGAACAAGCTAGCTGACAGAAAAGTACAATTAATAATGCACAGTTTAAGAAAAGACCAACCTGCCATATGTTGCAGTGAAGTCATTATGAATGCACTCAGCACACTGATTGCCTGCAATGATATTCAGCAAATGGACAGAACTCTGTATCTGTTTCCCCAATCTGAGGAAAGAACAGTTAGAGTCAATCAATGACTTTAATAACCTACAAATTTAATTACAATTAAATCTTAGTAATTTTATTTTACCTTTATGAAAATACAGTTTTAAGTTTAGAAATTGATTTTTTAAATGTGCTACAGAGTGAAAAAGACACTTTTCACATCACCTACCAACCTGAGAGAGAAATTAGGTAGCTTGCTAAATAGCTACTGTTCATTTATTTTTCCTTCTATGTTGTAATTTTATAACAAACAAACACAAAAGCTCCTCATTAAACTTAAAGCTCTTGCCTAATATGCTCTACTGCAAGTGCCTGTTAGCTAGTAAATGTAAGCTAATAGGTAAGTTCAGGTATCCAGTAAACCCAATGAAACACTGAGCACTAAAAGTTATTTCTAAAAGACAAATATTAACATTAATGAAAAAAATTAAGCTTTTTCTTTTTTTTTTTTTACTATTGTTAATTATTATGTATTTTCTTTAGTAATACTTTTACTTGAATAGAACTGAATTATCACCGCAGTAAAATGTCTTTTACATAAGTAGGACTTTTGAGTATTTTTTCCACCCTTGTCTATTACACTATTTCTGTATTTGAAGGCTGACTGCGTCACAGCGGTGCGACTAGGCTATCCCATTTCGAATCCTTCTTCATATGCGGCCGAGAAATGTGTCCTTCTTTTCCATGGCAACGAAGGATCCACATATCCCGAGGTTCATTGCGTGGCGGCATCAACAGAGAAGCAAACGGTGGCGGAAAAGTACACTTTTAAATATAAGTATTGGGTTTAAACTGAGGCGAATGGCTAATGGTTCAAATGTAAAAAAAAACAACAAACAAACAAAAAAACAAAAACAAAAACAAAAAACAATCTCATCAGTAGCCGGAAGGGAAGCATCTTCAGCTCTAATAAATGAAAAAATAAACAACTAAAATCAAAGTTTATGCTAAATATTTAATGAACATTAAAATAACTTGACAAGAAGCTTTGGAGAACTCGGGAACAGCGGTGCTGTGATGCAAACAGAAAATCCGCCGTAGGGCAGACCGTCTCATTTCGGTTCAGCCTTCGCGGGTCTAAGCAGCCTTCGAAGGACACGCCTTTGTAGAACTCATCCTTCGAAGGATCCAGCCCCTGAATTGGGACACACTGATAGATACAACAATGTTCAACATTTTGTATGAATCTAAATCACCAAGATTCACACTGTTGTGTGAGTGTCAGTGACAGTAAATATAATAAAATCCAATTTAAGCCTACTTCTTGATGAGAACATTTTGGCAAGAATACTGTGGACGAACCAGAAAAGGGTATCTGCACTCTTCGACAGTGTAAAAACACTCAGACCAGAATATTGATCCTATTAGTTAATGTCTTTTCTGAATGCTTCAGCTGCTGACAAATCACAGCCCGGCCAGCGATAGCAGCAGCTTAAGGCAACTGTAGAGAATTCCTACTCTTCTTGAAAGCAGTAGCGATGAAATGGCAGCAGCCAAAAATAGCCTCAGAGCTATTATGCTAGCCTGGTTCAGTGTAACATCATAAAGCTTTGGCATGGCCATGCTAACAAGAAAATGTCCTTCCTTTTTTTGATATGCTGACTATATGTGAATTAGTCCATTTAGACCATGTTATAAATGGCTCTTTGGCCTCCAAACAGAGGCCTTTCATAAACAAACAAAGTCTTCATTATTTAGATTAAAGTTTGTCTTTACGGTAAAAAAACTGTGTTCATAAAATGCTTTACATGGTCCAATCTGGGCTGTCACAAAGCCTTGCTTATGTGGCCCTATCCCAGGTCAGGCCTGCTGTCCAGAAGAAGCCAGTGTCCAGTGCCTATCACCCTCCACCTACACAATCCCCTTTTGTAAGCAAACCCCCAACAGACCAGAGGCCCGGGTCCGATTTATGCAAGGGAATGAAGAGGCTAATAATTAAAACCAGAACTGTTACATCAGTCTACACAGTGACAGTTATTATCCCAAAGTTTCTTCACTTCCTGTTGTAAGAGAGGGTGGCGGGGCTCCTCTCCAAATGCCTTTGCCATAGACCTATGGAAAAAGTACATAATTTAAGGAAAACAGTGATGTAAGTTTAGGACTGTTCCCATATGATATATGTAGGCAGCACAGGCTATAAATAGACAGATAGACAGGATGAGTAGAAATATATTACAAAAGCTTGTGAATGATAGGTCACGTGGAGTATAATTATATGGATGATACTGTGTCAGTTGGTTTGGCGCAGCAGTGACCTGGCTTGTTACTCAGTGGTGACTCTTTACCAGCCCACAAGACGAGCTCTGAAAAAATAGGAGAGGAAGAGGAGAAGGGCTTGCTCCAGGACAAGGAAATGAAGGAGTTTGGAAAGCAAAACAGACTTCCTGTCCATCCCCCTTCATTTGTGACGTCCTCCCCCAAAGGCTGATACACTCATTCACTTTTAGACCCCTGCTGGCAAACAAGAAACAGTGGGGGAACTGGGAAGGAAATGCAGATGCAGGCCTTTTTTCACTTCTTTTTTTACCCTCCAAGTTAACTCACTCCTGCAGTGTCAAACCCAAACACGGCTGTGGTTTAAAAACCACACTGTCTCATTCAAAAGTTGCTTGAGATTTCTGGATTCATGAAGTCTGAATCATACACTTACTGGTAAGGCAGTGATTACAGTAACTCAGCCTCTTTATTTGACTTCAAGGTTGCAGGCCTGTTACAACCAGGTGTGAAAAATACTTAAGCACACTCAAAAAAATTCTGGTGTTGTTTTCACTCCGTTTTCTCTCGTTTATGCTATATCTTGTCTTTCCCCCTGGCCTAAGACCCACTTTGGCCCACTTATAGCTTGGTCTACCAGACAGCTTCTACAGCGCCTTCTTCCACAGACGTTATTGTTGCATGTCAGGTCAGTGCTCAGATTACACTAAATATTTGGGCACAGCTTTATAATGCAGGAGGAATGACCTAATCAGACAGCATGATATGAAAAATGCATCAGCTGGAGTCTCTATGACTAATTCTTATGCAACCAAATACTTTGATATGACAATAAATCTAAACACGGTTTCAGGTTTGTTTTTGTGACTGAGACAAGGCATCATGGGTTCCTGTCAGCCTTTCCCTTCAGTGAGAACATAGCCTGTTGTCAGTGAGCTCATAACAGGTTCTAATTTAACTCACAACAAAATCAAAATCAGAACCAGAATTATTGGCAAAGTACATGTTTATGCTTGTCTTGATGGAATTGGTATATAAATAACTGGACTAAACAGAAATAATAAACAAATAACACAAATAAGTACAAAGGCACAGCTACAAAGAGTATTACAAAAAAATGTGTCATATGTAAACAAGGTGTCTTATATCATGTGTCTCTTATAACTTGCTTTTCTAAGGCAGTTAAGTAGATAAATACAAAGTAGTGTTATTTAAAGTGTATTGAATTAAATTTATTTCTGTTTTATTTGTATAGCACATCAGACATTATGCCTCAAAGGTGGCTGCATAGAAATTCATGTCCAAACCTCCAATCAGGGAGCTGAAAGTGACATTGGCAACAAATGCTCCTAAGGAATGAATGAAAAAGAACATGCAGAAGAAAAACTTGTACTCACAACTCAAATGGGGAACCCATTCTCTTCTGGATAGCAGAATTATGACACAAGTTTCATATGTGTTAACAATATTGTTAGGGCATCACAAACATAACTGGCCTCATTCTATCTAGGTGGGTAGGATGGATCTCCCTCTTCTCATCACTATTACTAACCAACAAAAAATATCTGTTAGCTGACATGACAGAATTGGCTATTAGTGTTCTCCCCCAAGTATGCTGACCTGCTCAATGACGTTGTGTTAGTGGCAGTTTGAAAAGATGTAGTAATGCTTCATATGTCTCAAAGCAAGCATGCTAGCCCTCACCCTCCCAGCTTGGTAGCATTAGGGGCAAAGGAAGAGGGATACTCCTTTTCTAGCTGGCTATAGACCCAGCCAGCAGGTGTAACTGGCTATGAACAGAGAGTGGCACAAGTTTACAAAGGTAGTTACAGATGCACTCAGACAGTGGAAAGATGACATAAGCCACTGACTAACATTAGAAGTCTATCTCTGTCAGAAAAAGAAACAGATCTGGTGGATTAGCAATTGTGTATGTAAGCATGCAAGACTATCAGAAACAGATCTGGTGGACTAGCAATTGTGAAGGTAAAGTGATAGATAGGAGAATAGAACAGGTAAGGAACTAGTGTAGTGTAAGGCAGGATTACAACTTCTAGAAACCAGGAGTCAAGAAACTAAATACAAATCACAGGAGTTTAACTGGGAAGTGATGATTGATGTTATCAAGATGTCTAAGGCATCTCAAATACAAATCGATAAGCCAACACTTTGTGTTTGTTTTCTCCGGCCATCCTAATAACTTTCTGGAGGTTGCCAATGGGTATTGATAGAAAGATATAGAAAAAAAATACTAAAAACTAAAAATGTTTCTGCAGTTTAACTAAACTAACAACAGCTTTAAGGCAAATGATTCTCAATGATACTGCTTTATTAAAGTACTCAAGGAAATTGTATTAGTAGCAAGGAAAGGTTCCGGTTAGCTCTTAAATGATATTGTGTCCTGCTAAATCTTTTAGGTAAGTGACATTACTGGAACTGGTACGCAGTGATTAAATCTGTAACATTTGTGCAGCCAGGCTTTCTGGGACAGGACTGAAAAGTCCTCAATGGAGTCACAGGGGCAACCTTTAAAGCAGACTACATCCCACGGTATATTATGGTGAGTTTAGTCACGATTTGTGTTGATGTGACCTGGCTTTGCTTAACTAACAGTAGCTCAGTTAGGGTAACACAATAATTAATACCATTGTTGCAGACCTTATTAGAGAGTTAGTATCTGATTGAGAATTGGTTTTGTTTGCCAAGTAAAATATCACATATAAGCAATTTAAATTGCCAGTAGCTCACATTAAGACATACATAGCAAGAAGTAAATAAACTGAACACAGTACAATAGAGGAAGGAATAATAATAATAATAATAATAATAATAATAAATATAACCACAAGTGGCAATGAGCATGCATCAGCAGTATGAGTCCTGCAGCTTAAGCCAATTAGGCCTAACAAGGTCTTATGCTGTTTGGGCCTTATTTATATGCAAAGCGAAAAAACAAAGGAAGTCAATTTATCAAAAGGCCTTCACTGCATGCTTGAACCCTAATAATAACAGCACAATAGTGGCAGTAATGAAGAACATATATTGATTTCTGCATGTACTCTAAAAATGTATATATTTTTATATGTTGTTAATAGAAACACTTTTTAAAGACTGAACAGTATGTACAGACTGAACAAAATTGTGAGTATATGGTAAATACAACCTTTCAGTAAGTACAGATTTTATAGTTTTGAAGGTCTGGTAAAAACTGATCTGAACCCTGAAAACCTTTCATGATATATGTGTGAATTTATGTACCAAAACAGTCATAATTAATTTTTACATTAACATTTTCCAACCCCTTTTTATCACTTAAAATTAAACATGGTGTTTTTGTTACTGTGCCTTTTAGACTAATATATGTAAATGACCTCTGTTCTTATCCATATTGTGCCTTGTTCAAAAACATGGGCAGGGCTAAACTGTTGCCTCGCTGAATAGGTGGATAATGCACTGATTTTGATGACATCACAAAGACAATGAAATTAAACCAGCTGTATGGACTGGGGAGTAAATGTTATGTTTTGAAACTTTAAATGTGTTTATGAACTACATCAGTCTATTTTATTTTAAAAATGTGTGGACAATTCAGTTTTCCACGAGATGGAATTCAGGAATATAATCACAAACAAACAGAAAAACTGCATACATTTGTGATGATGAATTTGGGGTCTTCCCTCTGCTACATAGACATTGCTAAGTATGTTCTTTGCCTCTCCTTCACATCTGTTTGTGCTTTTAACTTGAACTCCTGCTGGCTGACTGATCCTCATCTCTTCCAGGGACTGGCTTGTAAAAGTTAGCTTATAATTTCATCACTGTCCTGTTGTTGCTCATTTCCATGTGTACTTGCACTCATAAAGTTGAATGGGGGAGTGTGATGGAGAAATGTGTGTGTGTCTTGTGTATGTGTGTGTGCTAAATTTCCTTAGAACCCACCTCACTCGAAGCTCCAATACCTGTGATTTTGATGAAATAACATAATTAATTAGTTGACATTAAGTATAATTCATGGATGATTTGACGGAGTTATTGCATGCTGACATGACAGTGTCAAAAGCCTGCAGGAAAAAGCAGCAAGTTAGCTAGACTAGCTCTCTCTGAATGCAGATTTCAGTTTCTGCAGTATTTACCACTATTCTACTTTGAAAGTCAGGATGTACAGAACCGTGCAACAGTCAGAGATCACTCTTTATTTGATTTCCCAAATTGGCATTATAATTTATTCATTTTTTCAGCATCAGAAAAAATGTTTCTTAACAACTAAGAAGTCTTAACAATTAAATATAATATCACAATTTCAGTATTTAGTATGTCCACACTTTGCCTTCATTACTGCTTCTTTACTTTTTGGGAAACGTTCTTTCAATATTTCAAAGAATTCTGTATTTTTCTTTTTGACAATCCAAGCAATTCTGACATTTTCTCACAATCCCAGCAATCCCAAACAGATTCAAGAATATTGAGGTCTGGGCTCTGGGGTGGTCAGTCCACTGTTCTGAGAACACAAGTAGCTTCTTTGTTTGATTTGCACATATTTGAATCTAACTGGAAATTAAATAAATGAAAGGTGGCCTCTGACTTTTGCACACTATTGTAGAACTGACAGACAAATACCTCTGGAACTGTGGCCTTCGGCAGGGTTGGGATAGCTACTGAAAAATTTGTAGTTAGCTACTTTGTAGCTACTTTCCCAAAATTTGTAGCTAGCTACAATTTAGCTACTTTTCCAGAAAAAGTAGTGGCTACATTTTAGCTACTTTTTGAAAAGTACTGCACTACTATTTAGCTACTTTCAAAGCGTTATTGCCAGAATGTTTGTGAATCTCCACCTGACACACCAAACAAGCCCAACTGATAGTGTGAACAAGACACTGCATTTAATCAGGTGCCAGAAAGAAACATACAATTTAAAAGCTGCATATATACAAAAAGATCACCAAACAGTAAGTTTAAGTGTAACTAACAATCTTACACAAACTTACACAACCAAAGGTGTGATATCCAACAAAAATGTAGATTAAGTAAAGGCAAAGTCAATCATTCCAGGTTTTTCCTAACAAAAATCAACAAAAATAACTGAATACAAACCAAACAATTTTGTGCAAAACATTGTCAACTGTTAAAAATAAAACTGCTCCAATTTAAATATTTCAGCAAGAAATGTACAGACATGACATTCAGAGTCCTTTGTCAAACTTGAGCAACACTTCAGCCTCAAAATTTCTATCAGTGACCCTGGCTCTGCAGAGTAGTATTAGTAATACTCTATTACATAAATGTTTTTTCCACTTTAGCTAAGGCAGGGGTCAGCAACACATGGCTTATAACTGCTAACAGGGTCGTAACTAGGATCAGAATTTTTGTGAGGTCCATTTTGCAGAAATGTTACTTACATCTGATTGTGATTAAAATAACTACCAAATGTGAGTAATACAGCAACAATAAGTTTCTCCTTTTGTTTTTTTTTTTATTCAATCACTGCTCCATAACTGTTATGCACCTTTTTCTTTCATTTGTTCCTTCTTCATCCCTCTGTTCTTCCATAAACTGCTATTAATGTTCTATAAACTTATTTGACTTCAACTGCCCTGTTTAAGTTAAATTAATCATTTAACTATTTATTTATATGTTTATTTTCAGCTAAAAAACACATTAAACCTACATTAAATCAGGCGATAGTTTAAATTTGATTTTGTTTTATTTACCTCTCTCTCTATCTTTGCTCGTCTCTTTTGCATCTACTCACTGCATTTACTCACTGATTATTGTAAAAGCACACATTAAACATATGTTATAAAAAGGCTGTCTGTACCTAAGCCCAGCTAGAGGGAAAGGCGGCTACTCATATAGTTAATGAGACAAAATATAGTCTAATGTACCTGCTGATTTCTTAATGTTTGCTACATGATACTATACCTTCAATATACTGGTTAACAGTGAACTTTCTTATGTTGCTTGTAGTATGTTATGAGTAGGTAACACAATATAACTTTAATTTCACATCTAAACTCTAATATAGCCTACTATGGAGCCTGTAGCCTAAACTGAGCAGCTACTGGAGCTAGACTAAAGCATGCTGATTTGGCTAGCAACATTCCGAGCAGTCCAAGCAAAAAAATGAAATATAGTGTTTTCATTTTACAATCTTAATGTGTTAATTGTGCTCATAAACTCTCAGCTAGCTACATTTTTGCCATAGCGATGATATGTGTCAGCTTATAGCATGTGTGCTGCATACCTGAACATCTCACGAACTCAAAGTTGCTCTGGTTCTCTGGGCTGTGCAGCGTCTCGTACAGAGACAAACAGAACAGGCAGTTCAGTCTATGGCCGAGCCACAGCTGTACTGAGGTCAGCTGAGAACCTCTCACTGCTCCCTGTGTAGTTTCATCGCTTTTTGAATCTCATAAAACCCTGAGATACTTCTGAGGAGCTCGGAATCGTAACGCTAGTTACGAACGTCACAGACACTGATTACTGAAGTAATTGCGGACAGCAACAATTAATAAGCAGTGATTGGAGGGTTGAGAAAATAACGTGGAGCTTGGCAGATTTTAACTCGCCATAATTCAGTGACAGCGCTCATAGAGAACAAATCCAATTTCATATAAAAAACGAGGCATAATATTCTGTCCCCAGATTTAAGACGAACATCAATAATTTGGAGACAGTTCGAACAAGAAGCTGGTAAATGAGAATCTGACTTCAGCCTCGGAAAAAGTCGAACGTTCAGACATTTTACATTTTAAAGTTTTCCTTACTGAGAAGTGGCTACAGCTGAACTTAAACCAGAGCAAAGTAAGTCTGCGTTTTCGTTTATATTATGTTTTTAGCCTATACTAGCACATCAGCACACAATGAGACTTATTTACAACCACGATGGTAAAACGGATATTAAATGCTTCGGTTGCCGACCCCTGAGCTAAGCCTACTAGTAAGGGGTGATCAGTGCGTGATCTACTGTTAACTGTTAAAGGTCCATGAACATAGGTACAACTACGGAGTATATGTCCTTAGTAAAATGCATACATTTTTATTACTCATAAAGTTCCCAGGTGTGGAGAAATGCATTGAACGCTCCAGTGTTATCTTTCAGGGCAGAGGCTTATTTCCATGAGCTTATTTCCTTCCTGCTTAAACGTGACTTCACTCCTCTTTCTCACCACCTTGATTACAGTGGAAACAGATGGCTCTGTCTGATAGCATCCACTGGCAAGCAGACATCACTGCTTTTCCACTTGCAAGTGAGTCAGACCAAGATGGCCAAGCTGGAAATAGAATGTACTGCATGTCATTTAAAGCAAAAATTAGATCAACCACCCCCACAAAAACAAAGACACACACAAAAAGATATGATATGACTCAGCAATTTGGCCTGATGCCAAATGGCCCATCTTAGTAAGAAATGGGATTGCCCATGTTTATACCACACAAGGTGCCACATTTGTTGATCCAAAGGCTTGTATATATGTGGACATGCATAGGTTCAAATTAAAAGACCCTCCATGACAACAAGCAAACACATGGTGGTTGGCCAGGTACTACACTGGTTTGAGTGATTATCTGGCTTGCAGTGTGTTGTTCAGACTGCTGACCCATACAGCTCCTTGGCCAATAATTTACACACAGGCTCGTCACTGAGAAGTAAAAGTAGGTTAGCAAAAAGCTCTGATAGCGGCTCATTGGTCCCTAAGAACTTGCAGCAGTGAGAGTGAGGAGTTTTGAGAAACTGACTGACATGACGATAATCTTCCGTTCTAGACTTTTGCAGGCAAGGTCATTCACTGGTTATTGGTGTTGCTCATTGTATTAATGAAAGCATCAGTATTCAAATTAAAATGAAAATGTAATGTGTAAAATGGCTAAGTATTTGTGTTTCCATTAACATTTCCAACTCATACATGCAATGTTGAGCTCAGAATGAAAATTCAAATTCAATTATGTAATTTTAATTAGGACCTGTCCAGGGTGTATCCTGCCTTCTGCCCAGTGACAGCTGGGATAGGCTCCAGCACCCCACCGTGACCCAGAAGGATAAGTGGTTTAGATGATGGATGGGTGGATTTTAATTAGGCATTTGGCATACCGGTATTGACATTTCATTTACACAAAATTGTAGATGCTTTATGAGTAGATTTATTTAAATTAAAATGTATTTTTAGAGCTGTATATGTATAAGAGTAATGTGATTATGCAATTAATTTTGTCAAAATTATAATTAAAATGTTATTGTATATTCATTTTCACTTTCTAAAAATGCATTTCAAGTACATTATCAAAGAAAAAAAAACAAGCTAGAAAGATGCCAGAATTATAACTTAAATGGGAAACAGCGCCTCTCCTCTTTGCAGTTACATTTTTATTGCCTACCACACTCATTCTGTGGCAAAATGCCTTCAAAAATGCATTCAACCTGTTAGCATTTTCATTTTCATGGTCTTCCCAACTGGTCAATCATCCCATCAGGGTGGGGCCAAAAGCATGGCCAGCAGAAAAGGCTTTTTCTGAAAACCTGGCGGTTAAACAGTTTGTAGCTACTCCTATGTTAACAGATGAGGTGAAGAAGAGAAATATAGCCACTTGTGATGCCTAATGTCTTTATTCATGACCCCATGAGAATGCGGTCAAATCAAATGTGTAACTATAAAATGCAACTGCTACACTGTTTAAGGTGTACCTGAAAATTCAAACAATAAGCTGTCGAAAAGGAAGCCAAGTTCAGCCTCATTTTTATCAACCAGATTGATAAACCAGAAAACTTGGCCACATGTTTGATTCAACACATTCTCAACTTACACAGCCTCATTTCATAAACTGAGAACGGTGGCTGAAAGTGAGGACAGACACAGAGATTCCAGTTGATGCCACATAGGGATATCATCTATTGCACTGCCCTTGCCTTGTGGATGGATGCAGAACTAAGCTAGCTAAAAGCCATTGTTATTGCTAGCTAATGCTCAATGGTGTCTCTGCCACAGAAAGCCTGGTGGAGCACAATAAAGTGTAGGGGCAACAGCCAACTCGTCAGTGAGACTACACACAAACCTGATCCAAGCACAAACACACTCCATCAATGAAAACACAAATTCACAAATTAATGTGACGTGGTGCAGGAGTTAGTGGACGTGGAGACAAGAATATGAGTGATTGCATTGTGGTCTGCAACTACATATCCAAAGCAACATATCAGAACACATTGCTTTCTGGGTATTAGGAACAACCTGCCTTGCAACAAGGCAAAATGATTCACCAGTGACATTTACTGCTCGAAAAAAAAAAGATGCACGACGATCTTTCATCTGGGCAAACTTGTCAAAAACTTTTCTCTCGAGTGAATTCAAGTGATAGCATAGCAAGAGCAGGCAAGGAAAGCAGAAGAGTGTTTTTAGCTACACTCGCAGTTAGCCATGTTTTTCTCTTGAACCCATCTGGGTTGAAGGAGCAGTTTTTGTCCTTTCCAGACTGAATGATGTTGAAATCCTCTGGTTGGTGTGGTCCCAAATGTTTAATCTCTAATTTCTGCTCTAATGGCAGGGTACCAATTCTAACTTTCATTACATTTTCAACTTGACTCATTATATTGCCTTGCTATTATGAGTGGCTACCACAACTGATGAGGAACTATGGCTAGCTGCGTAGCAAAGCCCATACTGTTTACTAAACGTCTGGATGTATGTAAATTTATTATTTTTTATTGGCTGCTCTCAGCATGGGGCCAACGTGATCATGCCCCACAGCTGGTTATTGAAAGTGCATTGAACATGCGCAGAGCATTTTTTAACCACTCACTTGGTTAGACAAATGCTGACGGGCCAGCCCCATGCTCACCAAAAGAAGACTGCCAGGAGAAGTATTGCCATTTACACAACAGGTACAAGAAGATATTTGGAATGTATTGGACAGCCCTACCATTGTCATATGTAATAAACGAGCAACAATGTTAGTTAGAAAAATATATATATTTATTAGTTGTTGTACTGAATTATTGATCATGTAGTGCACTGCTTCACAGCGACATCTGGTGGGGCCAGGCCCCTAATGTAGAGACGCCGCTGGTAATGCTACATTCCCAAACAAGCACCTGATCTGCTGTTTTTATCAGCTGGCTAACATGTTTCAGCTCACTGTATCACACACATATACCTGTGATTTTTGTAACATTATTTTTAAAAAAGAAAAGCAGAACATTAGCATTCTGCTTAGAACTGGTACTGACACAGTATTATAACTGTTGCCAACTCAGGCAATAAGACAAGGTGGTTATTTGATTTACATATGTGTATGTGTAAGGACTGGTGACCTGTCCAGGGTGTTCTGTGCCTTCCACCCAATAAGCGTTGGGATAGGCTCAAGTACCCCCCCTGCGACCCAGGAGGATAAGTGGCTCAGATAATGTGTGTGCATGTGTGTACAAACCGGATTCCAAAAAAGTTGGGACACTAAACAAATTGTGAATAAAAACTGAATGCAATGATGTGGAGGTGCCAACATCTAATATTTTATTCAGAATAGAACACAAATCACAGATCAAAAGTTTGAACTGAGAGAATGTATCATTTTAAGGGAAAAATATGTTGTTTCAAAGTTTCATGGCGTCAACAAATTTTTACCACTGTATGGCATCCCCCCTTCTTCTTACAACACTCAACAGACGTCTGGGGACAGAGGAGACCAGTTTCTCAAGTTTAGAAATAGGAATGCTCTCCCATTCATGTCTAATACAGGCCTCTGTTCAACTGTTCAATCGTCTTGGGCCTTCTTTGTCGCACCTTCCTCTTTATGAGGTGAAAGATCTGGACTGCAGGCTGGCCATTTCAGTACCCGGATCCTTCTCCTACGTAGCCATGATGTTGTGATTGCTGCAGAATGTGGTCTGGCATTATCTTGTTGAAAAATGCAGGGTCTTCCCTGAAAGAGATGACGTCTAGATGGGAGCATATGTTGTTCTAGAACCTGAACATAGTTCTCTGCATTAATGGTGCCTTTCCAGACATGCAAGCTGCCCATGCCACAAGCACTCATACAACCCCATACCATCAGTGATGCAGGCTTCTGAACGGAGCGTTGATAACAACTTGGGTTATCCTTGTCCTCTCTGGTCCGGATGACATGGCGTCCCAGTGTTCCATAAAGAACTTCAAATCGTGACTCATCTGACCACAGAACAGTCTTCCATTTTGCCACACTCCATTTTAAAAGACCCCTGGCCCAGTGCAAACGTCTGAGCTTGTGGAGCTTGCTTAGAAATGGCTTCCTCTTTGCACTGTAGAGTTTCAGCTGACAACGGCGGATGGCACAGTGGATTTGTGTTCACTGACAATGCTTTCTGGAAGTATTCCTGAGCCCATTCTGTTATTTCCTTGACAGTGGCATTCCTGTTTGAGGTGCAGTGACGTTTAAGGGCCCGGAGATCACGAGCATCCAGTAGAGTTTTACGGCCTTGACCCTTACACACAGCGATTGTTCCAGATTCTTTGAATCTTTTGATGATGTTATGCATGGTTGATGATGATAACTTAAAAGTCTTTGCTATTTTACGCCGGGTAACACCATTCTGGTATTGCTGCACTATCTTTCTGCGCAACAATGGTGGAATTGGTGATCCTCTTACCATCTTGGCTTCAGAGAGACACTGACACTCTGAGAAGCTCTTTTTATACCCAATCATGTTGTCAATTGACCTAATTAGTGTTAATTGGTCTTCCAGCTGTTCGTTATATGCTCAATTTCCTTTTTCCAGCCACTTATTGCTACTTGTCCCAACTTTTTTGGGATTTGTTGACGCCATGAAATTTTAAAACAACATATTTTTCCCTTAAAATGATACATTCTCTCAGTTTAAACTTTTGATCTGTGATTTGTGTTCTATTCTGAATAAAATATTAGATGTTGGCACCTCCACATCATTGCATTCAGTTTTTATTCACAATTTGTTTAGTGTTCCAACTTTTTTGGAATCCGGTTTGTATGTGTACCAGTACAATTATAACTAAATAATTTTATGAGCACATTTTTGGTAATAGATAAAGTGGAACACAGCAATATAGCTACATCTGATGTTCACTGTGTAAGTTAGAAAATAGCCCTCGATGCTGGATTAATCTTTATCTGCCGTGTCTGTAGCCTACAGTCCATTTACATGGACAATAGTTTTGATCTACTGATTAAAACAGAAAAATCTGCCACATTTGATTAAAGATGTTTCATGGATCATGTATGAAGACAAAGAAATCATCACAAAATTATGTATTGCTTCTTAAATAGAAGCAAATAGCAAAGGCGATTACCTGCTGGTAAACACACAGCCTGTGTATTTTTGTCTGTTGTGTGGGGAAGACAGCAGAACAAACCAAGAGTTATGGTGACCTTTGGGGTCACAGCTCTGAGTCCAAGTTACTTCTCAACAAGCAGGAATTTCCCTGTTTAAATGGTGTTGTTTTATGTTTATGTGACTACTAAACCAATAGTCAGTGAAGTACACGTTGTCCAATAAACAAACATTATTTATACATTTTACAACAGAAATTCAACATTTTGCTGCCTAGCAAAGGCCAGTCTGAACTAGATTCTGACATTTTGGTCTGAACCTGTTAGAAATGAGCTATTCATGTTGGATTTGTTTGGTTCAATTTTTATGCCTGGATTTCTTACATCCAGGAAAAAGTACAGAGAAAGTGTACTGTGTATTGTGTCGAAATCTTACTCAATTAACAGTAAGGAGGCAAAGATGTACTTGATCTCACATTTAGACATACAAAAGTATATCAAAGTAAAAAGTAAATAATCAGTGATACTGGTCCTCACACAAAGACAATTTAGCATAGTCATTTTATTTTATACTGGCATGAATTTGTTTGGATATTTTAATAAAAGTTTTAAAAACAATAAATTCTGCTTCACAGGACTGGCAAAAAGATGTGGGTAAGACTTTTTTTGGGGTGATCCTTTGTAGATGATTAATAAACTCAACACATTATCAGTAACACATCAACAACATATCAGTAAAGCAGCAGTAGTACAGCAGTGAAAATAATTTATTTTCTCTTGGAAATGTGAGTAAAAGTACAAGTATTTAGTTGTAGTCAGTAACATGTGAGTAAAATGCAAATCTTCCAAAATAATACTAATAATAAATGTATTAACAAAGTACAATTACTTAAGTATTTTCCACTTCTGCTCATACCCCCTCACCCACCTTATCTCCCTGCTTTGTTTTTTCTCTGTATTTTTATTACCTTATTTATTTATTGCCTTATGTTTTTAGTCTAGCATGTTAAAACTATTCGTGTTGTTGGCAGCAAGGTCTACCAGGGTCCACAAGCATGAGACCAGTGCATTATGTAAAGTTTATCCAGAGTAGAAAGTTTTGGGATGTTGCTCTGTTGCTGGCTGTGGACAGCAGCATGCAGTTCTGCAAATGTGGAGAGTGAATAAAAAGAAGTAAATTACCTCTATTTGGTGCAACCCAGACCAGAACATGTTCCGCTTTCATGTCTGGGTTCCTCTCAAGATTTCCCCAGGGAGTTTTTCCTGCCTCTGTCGACTGGGTCAGGGCACATTTCTATAGAGCTGATTTTATGACAACATCTATTGTAAAAACTCTACATAAATAAAACAGAACTGAATTTGGCTGAACACAGATGTGGCTGTTTATCACTGGCCATGTAGCACACACACACACACACACATACACATCATCTAAACCGCTTATCCTTCTGGGTCGCATGGGGTGCCTTTGCCTCAGCCAAGTCTCTACTCGCCACAGCTCCAGAGACCAGTCACATCTCAAGACCAGAGATTCGCTCTACAGTAGGCTGCACAATATGTCATTTGCTAACCATTATCATACTATTGGCCTGTGTTGTACTAATGCCAGAGAGGGCTGCTTTATACAAATAGGCTGTCTAACCACTTATAATAATAGTTCACATTTTGTTCATTTTTTGTGAGAATCCTGACCAATCGTTCTGTGGATGTTTGAACAAAAAAAAAGCATTCACTGGGCCCAACAAATTGTTACTGTCATAATAATTTTCTTTTTTTTTAATTCCATTTGAAAATGCTAGCTGCCCTGCACATTTTGTGAGCATTTGATAATGAATGTAAAGACCTACAATTTTACCACATTAACGTACATACAACATACCGTTAACATATAACTTTCAGAGTCTCTTTACCTTCTCCTATAAAGTTACCATTCTGGAGATGTGTGGTTTTGTTATGACAGTGACTAAATGCAAACCATTGTGATAAAAATAAAATAGGCCAGTATGCACTTGTGTCACACCAGGGCATTTCAGTTATGCAATAGACCTGCAATATGACTTTGTCTGTATCAGGCAGCCCTGCTCTGGCAGGGAAGCGTTTGTGGACCCTAAGCTGAACTTGGGTTTCTACTGGCAGAATTCCACAGTAAAGCACCTCTGGCTTCAGGGAAGCAGGATTAGCTTCTCTGACCCACAGCTACACCAGCCCATCCAGGAGGAGACCCGTCTGGAGAACACATACAGGACCACACCGGAACTGAACAGGCGCTTTAGCGGCAGGAGTACACAGCAAATCCTGCAGGCTGCACTGGTTGGAGCGTCTTATAGCCCTGCCAACTGCGGCCAGGTGAGCTGGACACTGGCTGAACTGCTGCGCTTTAAGCTAAATGATGTTAACCCACCCCGGTACAAACTAGTCTGTCAGGTGGTGGTGGGGCAGCATGGGCAACAGGGCCTGAGAGTGGCCAGCCGCAGCCTGCTTTACACTGAAACAGAGGATTATACCACAGCCGTCTTTCAAAACCACTCGCTTTTGACTATTGCTATTGCATATGGCATCTATTGTGCATAATTAGTAATGAGTTTGAATAAGCATTATGCAAATTTGTACATATATGTTCAGTAACTAGTATGTTATTTTTTGAACTAGAGGTTTCCAAACCTTGGATGTAGTAGTAAAAGGAAGGTGGGTAAACAAAAAGCTTAAGTGAACACCCCAACACTTAACTGCAGAACAATAGACAACTGCATGTAAAAACCAAGCATCTTTTGATCCTTTTAATCACTGTAATTGTTTCATGCTAGCTGCACTGAAGTTTGTTTTTCTGTATTGCATGCTATACATTAGCAATTATCTCAAATTATAAAATCACTAAATCTGTACTTTTTATTTCTAAGCTTTTATGCAATGGTTTGTTTTGGTTGCCCTGAACCACCACCCTCCAACTAAGCTGGTAGCTGATTACTCAAAAATAGAGTTTGGGTGTTGTCCATGGATTAATTTTTTTTGCCTGCAAAGTGAAGCCTTCCTGCAAAGTTTTTTTGCAAATGAAAACCATCACAGCAGTATTTTTCACTCATTAGCAAGTTTGATGATTTCTTTGGGAGAGTTTATGAAAGGTATAGCATAAGTGATATGCTATGGCTCTTTGGCCTTTATCACATTTTGTGAATGGAATAGGGTGTGCAGTGGAAAGAGGTGGGACTGGAATTAGATGAATGTTTAAAAAGCCAGAACAGGTGGGTAAATGCCATTTTAAGAGTAAATAGACATTGCAGCATAAAATCACTTGTTTTTCATTTCAGTGATCATAAATGGCATGTACTGTAAGCAGGAGCCGTAATAAAGGCCTTAAAAATTTGTCCAACTTAACATTCAGTGGAGCATTTTGGGGAAAAGATTGATCCACACAGTATCAGGGACAAACATAACAGGCACTTAGTGACTTTACACTTCCTTTACACATATTGATCAAAGCAGATGACATTTGGTCATTTATTATGAGTAATTATTTAAGCTCCCATTTTCTTCTTTCATCAATGCTCTTGCTCATACTGTCGTCGATTAAATACATGATTGAAAGCCTTCCGGACAAAACAAATAAATAAAGAAATAATATGCTTTTGAAGAAACTTTATTCCCCCCTAACCTCAATTAATAAAAAACTGATCATACTGAAAATTACCCAGTGTTAACACCATTTGCTTAGATTAATAAATAAAAAAAAATAAACAAATAAAAAAATAAATAGACAGATGTGCCACAAAAAAAAAATAAATAAAAAGAATTGTCTGAAAAAATAATGGCTTTTCACAATGATGTGATGAACACAATACTCATTTCATTAACACTCTGCAGTAAGGGTCACAGTTTTAAGACAACTTTGCATGGAGGAGGGCGCAAGGTAAACAGTTGGAGGCACAAATGAATTTTTTTTCACTTTTTTTTCTTCTTCTTACTGATAGAGATACTACAGAAGTATAATACCATTTATCAGGCAAAAGCTTATACAAGGTGTGTTTGTAGTGCTCCCCACTCCCACCACCCAGTCACTTGCAACATCAATAGCAGAAAAATAAAGACTCTTCTGCACAAGCCCCTTCTGATCCCCAATTTGTTATTTGGGCTTGAGTTTCAGAAGGGCCATTATTGCACAACCCAGAACGACATCCCTCAGAAAGGCACTTTACTCTCCCTTCCATGCCTCACCACGAGTTACAGCCGCAGACTTCAGCCACTCTGCCAGCTTTAAAACAAAGAAAAAAAATGCTTGGAATCTACAGCTCTCCACGTCAGACATGTATCACTTAGTGAAATTAAAAAGGTCTGTCTTTAAAAGAAGAAGAAAAGGAAGGCTAGTGATTAAAGCATAAAAAGCCAAGCTCCTTGTCACAGCTTTGGGATGAGTTTGAGCAGGGGCCACCTAGCACCTTTGTGATGCCCCTCTTTTATGCTCCTCACACAAGTCCAGCTGAAAGGAACAGGCTTAGCGCTTCATTGTGTGCACTGGTGCATGGTGAAGTCAAGCTGGTAGTGTTGGTGCAGGTTCAAGTCTTAAAAAGGAGAAATGAAAATCCAAAACAGTGCACCATAATCCATGGAGGCCAGGATACAGGACATGGTGATGTGGAAGCTTCCCCTGATCTGGTTTCAGGTTGTTAAGCAGCAACTGATGACCATGTGAAGCCCAAGCTAAGGTGGTTTGGTCACGCGCTGACATAGTGCTGCAGGAGCTGCACCACGTAACAAAGCCGGTGTCGCAGCTCTGAGGAGCAGCCACATTCACTGAGTATGCTCAGAGGATATGAGTAAGACACCCGCTCCCGACTGATGTACGTCAGCAGGTAGGAGTCTGACGACTTGCACAAAATGACCTTTGTGTGGTCGGTGTAGAAGTTTACCTGTGAGGAGGAAAGAGCCATGAGACATGGAAAAGTTTCATCTACTTGATAAGGAGCCATTTCACGTTTAAGCATGGACAAAATTAATAACATCACCATTGGTAACGAAATTTAACACAAGACTTAATTTAACCCATGTCCAGGAAACCAGCACAAGAGCACCTTATCCTCCACTGTTAGAAAGCTGAGGCAAGATTGCATTTGCAGCACTTGTTCCTGCCTCTGTGTTCTGAGATTTCTTACATTTATGACTACCTGCTGATCTAACAGAATTTATTTGAATAAGAGAAATGGAAGGCTTACCTGTAGAGAACCATTGTTGAAAAGCATGACTAAAGCATGTTCGGTTTTCATCCACTGCAGCAAAAGAGGGCAAGCAGTAGGAGGCTGCTCAACACAGCTCAGATCTCCACCCTGGAGAGAGACACAAATTCAGTTTAATTCACTGTGGAAGCTTATGAGTTCTTTTGTCCCAGAGAAATCATGACTTCTACTGAAACCTGCATTCCTTAATGCTTTTTACCTCCATGAGATTCTGCTCCATGTAGTTAGCCATGAGCTCCACTATGTGTTTTTGGCTCTGGAGCTGTTCTGGTAGTGAGTCAACTTGGAAAGTAAAGTGTTTATTGTTGGTCAAACAGTAATGAACTGTCCTGCAGATAGAGGGGTAAAAAACATTAGAACCAAGTTAAGCTGATGTGGAGTCTGGTCAGTCTGACCTAATTAATAATTTCCACAAGTTAATGAATTCAGAAAGAACCCTTAAGTCCTTAAGTAGGTCAATAATAGCTCAATCCAACCTTTAGGACTTATAATTTGTGCCAACTGAATCATTTAATTAGACAAAGGCCCTACCTGCGCTGGTCACACAGACTTAGATGAGTGCCTTCATTGAAGAGGACACCGACATTCTGATTGGAGAGTTGATAGCCGAACCCATATTTATTGGAGTAGTCCACCCACTTGGTCACCCAGATAAAAGGTTTGGGTTTTGTGAGACATGGAGGGTTTCTCGATGCTGAAGAACAATTAGAATTATTCAAAAACATAAATTTCCACCAGTTTATTAATTCTTTACCATTTTCCTAATTTATTATTCAATTCTACCCAATTCTTTTCATTCTTAAAGGCTTCTATCAAGCACTTCAGCATGAGCAGTGTGTGAGAACAAACCTGTTGGCATGGTTGATAAGCAACTATTCAGAACCTTCATAGCGGCCTCAGCCACAGCTGCTGGGGTCAGGATGTCTTCACACGCTGTGCAGAAACAGGAATCATTTAATTAATGACAGCTCCAACAGAAACAATCAAAAGGTAAGAGTTTACTGTAACTGAAGATCTATAGGATAAAATCTGGGGTAAAACTGCAGTGTTACTTTAGCTACGTTCACATTACAAGCCTTATTGCTCAAATCCGATTTTTTGCTCAAATCTCAAATCAAAAGTCATTAATGTGAACGAACCAGCGTCCTAAATTGACCCGCATCCTACTCAGTAATGACACATGAATGAATCGTGTGTGTCACGTGCATCATCAGCAAACAGACTAACGGTCAGAACGAGCCTTCGCTGTGAAGATAATTAACTCTGATCAGCTCTCAGCTTGTTCATTATTGGAGCGAGACGAAGGCGAAAAAGGTGAGATGAGTTGCTTTTCCATCATTTACAGGCTTTAACTTCTGTTCAGCACTGCTGCCATGGTAACGCTGAATGATGGCACACACGCAGTGGAAAAAAAAGCACATGAATTTCGATCTGAACGTTCACATTAAGGTCGCATGATCACAAAACGGATATGTAACCGATCTAGGACCACATCAGATCAGATTTGCGTGTTCACATCAGGGCAAAAAAAAAATAAAAAACACAAAAAAACAAAACGCATTTGTGCCACTTCAACCTGATAATGTGAACGTAGACTTTGAGTTCTTCATGTCGGCCAATATTTTTGAGTGAAACATTTTAATAACAATAGCACTCAAAAAGCCTTAAACTGAGCATGTACACATACTGATCCAATTTTTGCTACTACACTAAGAAAATTAACCCATGTGCTCATTTACCATCAGTGCTGCTGGCCACTGTGCCTTTGAAAGAGTGAGATGCTGATTTCCTGGACTCTTCCTCAGCTGGCGTGTCCAGACGCCCTGAGCCGGCCAGCTGACCCACAGGAGAGGTAGCCAGTAGGAGAAAAGGTCAAAATAAGGCCAAAGAATGAGCTCTCAAAATACAATACTGCACTATTAACTGAGTTTCCATGTACAGTTTTAAAACTGTATGAACAAGTAATCCTTTTCACAGCTCTGGCATTCATTCAATTCAACCAATTCAGTTCAAACTAATCTCCCTTCAGTCAAATGGATGTGAAAATATGTGGTGTATGCTATTAGTTTTGTGGTTGAAGGTTTAAAGGAAAAGCTTTAGTCATACTGCAGCTTGTAAGCCTTAAATTTGGCTTTCCTTATTTCAGCACTATTCTGAGACAACCATTCAGAATGCCTGTCCTTTTGCACTCTATTATTCCTCTATAGCAGGCCACAGAACAGTACTGCCAAGCCAGCAACAATAGCACAGGCTCCCAGGCCAGGCTTTTTATCACAACTCCCTTAAAAGCAATCCAAAAGCCTTGAAGCAGATCGCATGCATACATTTAAGGCCTTGTGGTCAGGATAGCGCAAGAGCATCAGTCAATGCATTAGTCTACATAAAAGATGTTCCAGCACATGGTCTGGAAGATAAACACTAAGAGCCTTGTCATGTATACCTCATTCACACCCACTGTCTTGTAGCTGATCTGCCGGCTGATGGAATGCTTCACCATGCCTGATACAAGCTTGGAGATGTCCTCCTTCTCTTCACTAGGGTTCTTCTCTACTATAAGTGAACAATACAATGGGTAAAAAAAAAAAAAATAAATAAAAAAATAAATAAATAACAAAATCATTCACAGATACCAAGAGAATTCTTTCACTTAGATCTCAGTTGGAAAAGAAGCAAAAAGAAACATGATGAGGCTCACCTTTAGATTTCTTTTTTCCAAAGAGGCTCTTGGCCATTTTAGTGAAGAACTTCTTGGCAGGGCTGGGCGGGTTGAGTTCAGGCACCATCACACAGGCGCTGGGCGGAAGTTTGTCTGGGGTGAAGCCCTGATGAAAGAAGAATTTGAGGAAGAGAGACAAAATTAGGAATGCTATGCATTTCAAAGACTTATAATACTTAAGCAAGTGCCTTACAAAGACTACCTTAGTTATTACAGTAAGTGCTGCAGCAGTCTACTAACCTTACTGAAGTACTCATGGGCCAGAATCTGGTCTAGAGTGAGGCGGTCACTGGGGTTTTTCTGCAGGATTGCAGCAATTAGCTTCTGTGCTGCTGGTGAAAGTGAAGGCGGCAGACTGTATCTCACTTCCTTGATACACTTGTACGTCTCTTTCAAGTCTAAGGTTTCAAATGGCGGGTTGCCACACAGGAGCGTGTACCTGAAGAAATCAGCGAACTAGACTGAAGTCAAGCTAATGCAAAATTTGTCAATGTAGCACAAGTTCAAAGTAGACAACCCCCCCACCCCGCATTTCATTTGATAAATCTTTAAAATTTAGCTAAATTAAGCAGGAAATGGCATCTACTTACATTACACAACCCAATGACCAAACATCTGACTCAGTCCCATGACCTTGCCGGTTCAAAACTTCTGGTGCCAGGTAGTTTGGTGTTCCACAGATGGTTCTGCACAGCAAAGTCAGTTACCTTAGCATTTCTCTTAGCATGTTTACTCAACTGTATTGTTCGAAAGCTTAATTTCACAGAGGGAGACAAACAGCTTACTTTTTTCTCTGCTCAACAGTCTCCAGTTTTGCTGCTAGACCAAAGTCTCCTAATCTCAATTCCATATTCTCATTTACAAAGAAATTACCTATAAGAAAAACAATTCTGCAGTCAACCTTAGCTCCGCAGTTAAAAACTTGTGCAAGCAAAATAGAGCCATATTAATCAGTGAAAAATACACACATCATTATTATACCACTTAGCTTGACACTGTTATAATGCAATACAAAAAACAGCAAGCTCAATTTCAACAGAAAATGCAATACCTAGTTTGAGGTCTCTGTGGAGGATGCCTTTGTTGTGGAGGTATTTGAGGCCAGATATGATTTGCCTGAGGTAGTAACGCACTTCGGGATCCATGAGGGTGTGCCGTGCTTTCCAAATGTGTGCCAAGGACTGTGACAACAAAAGCAAGCAGTCAAACTCAAGCTCAAGACCTCATTTATCACTAACGGCATAAGTCATCCAGGTTACTAAATGCTACACAAGGAAAGCAGCTCACCTTCCTGCTGCAGAGCTCTAGGAAGATATAGATGTTGTCCTGGTCTTCAAAATGATGGGAAAACTTCACTACATGCTTGTGTTGAAGGGTCTTGTGAAGTTCAATTTCATTTGTTATCTAAGAACACAAACATGGTAACATTAAAAAAATAAATATGATAGCAATTACTTGTATCTGTAGTGTAAATACACCAAACTCAATGCGGGCAACGTTACAGAATTTTCTGTATGACTAATGAATGATAATGTGTTAAGCCAGCAGTGTTGCTTCTAATTTTACCTTGTCTCTCTGATGTGGCTTGGAAACTCTGCTTTGTGGTATAACTTTCACAGCATACATCTTGTTGTTAGCAAGGTCTGTCATTTCATAGCAACGTGCAAACCCCCCCTGAAACAAAAGCAGTTTGTCAACAGATTGCATTGGGTAAAATAACTTATTGTCTTATTGTACAAGTGGCAATGGGATGTGTATGTATGTTCCATCACATAGACAAGGAAGGCAATGACGTCTTCGTTTTTCCTCCACCACAACCCCACCTAAAGAGCTTTGATCATGACGACGCACTTTCATATTCCAAACCCCAATATCAAAGATGGGAAAGAATAAAGATCCCTATATCTTATTAACATACGAATAAGCTTTGACTATGGCCGCCGTGATGAGCAGTGCTGAGCAATGCAGCATTACGGCATTCGAGATAAAAGCTATATAGTATCTGAGATGCCAAAGAACCGCGAGCTGTAAGAAGGATTTCCAAAGCACAAACCCGATTTTGCCTTTATTACACTCGTAGTTAAGAGGAGGGGCACATCTCATTAAAATAAACACAATGTAGGCCTATGTAACCTATTGAGAAAGTAGATTCGGGAAAACGAAAAGAAACAGACTGAACGGCGGCCAGGCAGCTGCCTCTGCTAGAGCAAAGGGTCTGCCATTACATCCATATACACACACTATAATCGACCACTCAAGAATAAGCGACCAGAGAAGGCTCATGATAGCGCATCATTGGCTGAAGACCACAGACAAGAAGTAAATGTACATGAACGACAAAACACCAACATTACAACGCTATTATTTTATAACTCAGTATGGTTACCGACATCGTTAAGGCTAGAGAAAAACCAAGTAAATACCTTTCCTAAAAGCTTTCCTTTGGAGTATGACTTTCCAGTTTTCGGGTCGACCACCACCTGCGCCAGCTCCGTTTTCGTTTGCTCACACTTCGCGGCGTTTCGGCTTGGTTTGGGAGGCTGGGATGCCTGGGAGCGGTCCGGAGACGGCTTGAACAACTCCGGATTCATTATTCGACACGAACGTCGCTGCGCTGTGGTAAAACAGGAAGAGTCCATTCATTAAGTCTGTTCCTACGCCCAGGAAAATCGCGTTAGCTCCGTTTTGGTTCAGTTTTGTTGCGCCAAGTCCCCAGCGTACCTCCGTATTCAGCTCAATGCTAATGAAACATGCCCAGACAACGAGTTCCACTAGTATATAAGCTACCAGTGACGTAATAGTAGCAGGCGGTTCGGTAAGACGGCCAGTGCTGAAAAAGAACAAAGGTGATTGGTCCGGAAAACGTCAAACAAGTGGTGGGGGGAGACGAAGTGAAATGCGTCTGAAATCCTGAATGAAATCCCGCAGTGATCCAATCACAGTTCGGCGTATTCCAAGGAGCCTGAAGAACATCAGTGGCCGGCCATTGATACTTGGACGTGGAAAATGGTCTTCTGCTTTGTGTGTTGGTTTCATTAATCAAGACAGTATTTTTTATTCATAGTTATAGTATCAAACCACGTTGGACTTATTGAAGCCAACACCCCGTAAAACAACTTACTTTTACTTAAACCAATCAGTTTCCACAATTCATTTCATTTTTATATTGCACGTACATGCAATTTTGAATGAAACAATTACTTTGCCATAATGAAGTGGTGATCCAGAAAAGGCCTGTGATGCCTCCTGGTGGATTCTATCTGTTATTTAGGCTAGATGCAGCGAATGATAGTACAAGTATGGTCCAACATTTTTCCTCAAAACATTTTCCTCCTTTTCAGATGTTTTTGCGAAATTAAGACATATTCCACAGGATATAGAATTGCATCCAGTTTGGGGTTCACATAAATTTGTATATCTGTAGGCTTAAAAATAGGTCGACCTTATTACAATTTCACGTTATTGTGCTAATGATGTTTCTTTAATGAAGTCGCCGAAATATTTTGTTGTTTAGTCGTTACTTATTAGCTCGACAGCTAATATTCTGGCCATTGCATGTCCTCATGTAATTGAATTTATGATGAATATTTTGGGGTAAACGGAAATTTAAAACTAGAAAACCGTTAACCTAATGGCTTGTATTTTGGCCGCACACTTGCCTACCCACGTTACTTTGTGAACTATAAATGAGTATTTTAATGTAATCATTAATTATTTTTACCTGAAAATCGTTATTTACCTACTTGATAGCTTAATAGTCTGGCCTGGCCATACTAACTTACCTGTGGCCTCAGGGACACAACAGGAACCCATCACTACCCAAAATTCAAACATGCGCGAAGCAGTAAAATAGTCCCAGGGAAGTTATAAAATTACACGAGCCCTGATCTTTATCAGATTTTACACGTTTGTAATTGTATGACTGCATTAGCAGTATATCGCTTTCTGAAAAAATTGCTGTCTCCTTCTGTGACCCATGGAAGCCTATGGGAAGGAATTTTGTCACATTTTATTTCAGAAAGCACAAATTGGGGAAAGAAACTACATTTTTAATCATTTTAAACTCTTTGATCAAAATGTTTTAAAGGAAAACTGGACTTTTCTCATTAATTATAACATCACTAAAACCTCTGCTTAACTGCTGTTTTTCCCCTTTAAAAGCATGTCATCTTGTATCTTATGCAACTAGTCAGTGATGTAATTTAAATGACCAAACACTGCATTCACCATTTTTCATCCAAGTTGTATGACCTTTCCTACTCACTCTTAAAACGTTGACAAAGCTGTAGTATCCCTGACGTGGAACACACTGAAATTACAATTTCCCTAAGACTGCATTTTTATTTTTCATTTTCATTGAACACAGTCCTGAAAACATTAACATTTTCCAAACAGATTTCAATTGTTTAACAGGGCAAGAAATAACAACTGCAGAACAGCAGAACTAATTTAAATGTTCTGTAATCAAGTACTTTCAGCTGGACAGGATGCAAATAAAACACTATAAAATAAAAAAAATACAAAAAGTCATTTACAGGAATGGCATGTATGTGAAAATGGTAGTGCGATGATTCACTCTGTTGGAGGGATTGAAGACTCAAAAGTCAAAATCATCTCTGGCTTTTTTCTCCTGAGACTCAGCCCAGGCTTTGTTGATGGTCCGCTTCATTTCGTCATCACCCTCTGAGTAGATCTTCTTCAGCATGTTCATCAGTCCTTCTCCCGGGTCTGCATTCTCATCATAACTAGGTTTGCTGAAGACAAAATAGTCATATGTTACTACAGGAAAGGGGTAGGCAACATTATATGTTAGTATTTTCATGCCAAATTAAGTCTCAATACACTTTTCAAAGCATGTCATGGGTATATTCAGTGGTTCTGAACTCTAGCTCTGCATAGTTTCTTATTCATCACATCTGATCTAACTTACAGAATACTTATCAAGCTCTCTGTACACTGGATCAGGTGTGTTGGGGCAGGGAAGAGAAACTGTATGGGGCACAGTGTCCCCAGGACTAAAGTTGAGAAACCCTGTTGTACAACACTGAACAACTGCATGCATCACAAAAAAGACAGACTTAGACCACTTTATACAACCACTGGGTAGGAACTGCACAAATGCTATAGTAACAAGTAGCTAATGCAGTCAATCTGTTATGCCTTTATCTCGTTTATTTTTTGCCAAATGTTTTTTCCCCTCCAGCTCCTTCTTAAATATTTTATTTTGTAAATGTCTAACTACAATAACATTGCACACTGTACCACTGTTTTTGTTTATTTTTATAAATGTGCTACTGCTTTTTGTAAGTTGTTGTTTTTGCAAACTTCAGAAAAACATGCTTCTGAAAACTAAAAATTTTGTATGCAAGTATTTTCATGTTACATTTTTGCCATGGTACAATTATCAACCTTTCCTATGGGAAAGAGAATATAGTATAACTCATTTAAGGTACACAACTGGACCTTGAGGACCATGAGGGTACATTTACTTTATGTGTACCCTGGGGGGACAAAACATACCTGAACAGTACCCTTTTTCTGACCGTGCAAGTGCTCAAATGTGCTGCACTTAAATGTTCATTCAAAAATCATAGCAATCATAGCAACCTTTTTCCTACTGCAATGCCAAAACCAATACTCTCAGTAATACAGTAACATATGTTTACAATGCTTTCCGTCGGTCAACTGAAATCTATTAGGAGGTACCTGTTTCTCTAAGCACGATTTACTGCTTAGCCAGCTAACTTTAAACTTTGCTCAATTTAAGCTTGGATTTTCTAACAACAGTGGATGACTGGGCAGCTAACCACTGTCACAGAACACTGTTGCACGAATTATATTTTGTGAAGTTGAAACCTAATCATGAACCCTCACTTAACTGAATGTGCTTCATGAGACACTCCTGAATGAGGTTTTAAAGGCACTGTTAATGCAAAGCATATCAGTCAAGCTATGGTTCATATGTGCATCAAATCTCAAAGTAATAATCTAGCTTTATGAATGCCTTTCAGATAATAAAGCATGTTTTTTTTATATAAATTTATTTCTTTTATTATATATGAGTGTTAAATCAGCACTCTCCCTTGGTAAACACTTTATGTAGTCATATTTGTTATGATGGGGAGGAAAGTGTGAACCTATGCCACCTGCTGGTTGCATTCAAGCCATTTGAAAGCATCATTTATTTTGGGAAAAAAAAAACAAACAAAACAAAAAAAAACAAAAACAAAAAAAAAATAAAAAAATTCACTGATAGTTGAAACTTTCAGAACTGTGATGACCAAAATACAATTACAATAAATCACTGTTTTGTTGCATCACCACCTAAAGCAAATGGGCTGGTGCTAACCACAGACATACTCTCACATCTCTGACAAAAACGGCAATTTTACAATGGACAGAATGAGAGACAGTGATTAATCTCTTTGATTAGGCAATCTAAAAACATTACTACATTATGAGCGTTACGTGTGCAAGAACGCTGTGGTGCCAAACGCCACTTTGAGCACGTTTGATGCTGATATGTCAATTTGTAGCTCATTTGGAAAAATGTTCTTTTATTTCTTATTTCTTATGTGTCAGCCTCTTTCTGTGATTTATCTTACTTATTCCTGAACTGTTTCAATTCTAAATCTAACTTTGCAATAAACATTAAATTCAAAACAAACTTGGAAACCTCTTTACTATTTTTTCACTACTACTTTAACTTTTTTATTTCCACAAAGGTTACTTGACACACATAGCTATAATAGTGATAACACCAACAAAAAAACAGAAAAAAAAAAACACAGAAAATGGCCAGTTTTGCATGATGTACAAGAGCTGAGACATGTTTATAATTCATGTATTTTTCCCCGAGAGCCAAACTCGTTTTGTCTGTCTGAAACCTGATGCTGTGGTCAGAAAGTGATTTAAAACAGACACGGTAAGCTAGGTGGCATTATGTAAAGACATGATATCTGCCTGCTGCACCAAGCATGTTCAACCAGCACAGTTTAACAGTCACGTTTCTACAACCACCACAGACTCATATCCATTTATCGAAATGTAAATGTGGTATTAAATGTATGATATCACATCACCCAACACATTTAGAGGTTCAGTTGTTCATGTTTGGGAACATGTGTCTTCCTGTGGTTTGCATTAAATAAATCAATAACCACTTTAAACTGTCAAGACATTAGTGTTGCCATTACTGTGGTAATATAGTTAACTGTCACCAGTACTGAGGGACTATAAAAACTGTATCCAGACCAACTCAAACGCATATAGCTGATGGCAGCTTTTCTGTGCCAGTCGTGCAGGGAGGCCTGGGGGTGGTGGGAGGAAGAGGTGAAACATGATACTATTGGTTGATATTTTTTTCCCCATCTGCTGGTGCACAGTGATGTAATTAAAAATCTGAATATATTTTAAAGGCAAGCAAAAGTCATTATGTTTTGATGGAAAATTATGAGAAAACAAGAATTTTGTCTTTTAAATATGACACTGTATGATACATCACACTAAAAATGATAAGGAACATGAACTAACAAGGTAAAAAAGTCAAGTTGACTTTAATATTTTTATTTAATATTGTCCTTCAAATTCTTTTCTTATGCTTGTAATTTTCCATGTTTCTTCTCCACACTACCCTTGAATTCTATCCTTGTTATACTTTTTATGAACACTATATTATTACTTTAGTACATATATGAATGGTCCCAGTCTCCACTTTTTAGCATTGACTTGATATGAAACACTGCACATATTTAAGTCAATGTTCTTAACATTATATGATAAATGTAAGAGAACATAACGTAGCATACTCACTCTTTTTCTTTAGTTTGTTTCTCCACCTGCGTTAAACATTCCCATTTCTTTGCTGTATTCTTCTTGCACATTACTAGTACCATGTCTGTTTTCACCTGTTAAACGAACAGCTTAAGATGCTATTCACTGAAGCTCAAGATCTGCACCTGCTTATTCACCACCTTCAGTGTAAATGCACGGAGACCCACAGACAAACCTTTCTACTGCTCTCCTCAACAACAATGGGGCCCAAGAGGTTGTTGATCATCATCTGATGGTTCTTTCCATCCAAATTTTTAACAAGAACATTGACAGACCTGTAAAAAGACAAACTATGTTTCATCACAGCAAATATCACATTATATCTAATGTATTAAACAGATGCTGCGCAAAATATTACAACCATTTATAAAACTGCAGTTCCTCTCAGAAAACATAAAAATCCACCCATAAAAATCAGTGACTGTCATATTTGAAGATGAATGTACCTCTCTGTAAAGCTGGCCTCAACATTTTCAGCTGGGATTTTATGTACACCTTTTAGTGTGATGTAGATTTTTACAAATTTGTCTGACTGGTCCCAACCTAACAAACAAACAAACAAATTAATAAAAAAACCCAAACCAAACCAAAACAATACAAATCAAAGAGATATTATAATAAGCCTAAATTATATTATAAACCTGTTATATTATAAGCCTGTATAATAGTAGGCCTTTATTCATTGAAGAAAAGAGGTCCGTTTTTAGGACATACATACCATAATTATTTATTTTAACTGTATATCCCTTCACTGTCGTGTCTGCCTTGTCTCCGGAGTCCCTCTTTGCCCGTTGTTCCGTCTGTAGCCGTTTCTGACTGAGCTCCTTCTCTATCTTTTTCTGCTCCTGGGAGAGGACGTCCTGCACACGTTTGCTTTCACAAAGCCCCAGAAGACGCATTACTTCTTTCAAATCGTTTTCAAGCCCCGAAGTCTGAACAAAATATTAACAGGATTAACCAATCCACTTAGCTAGTTAACATTCTTGCTGGCGAATCCCTCTTAACCAACAGTGCTCGGGTAAAGTAGCTAGGCTAGCTAGGTTTAGTTAACGCTAGCATTCACAGGCTCATGTCCTTAATAACATGTCCACTAGAATGAATGACAAGGTCATTCATTCCAGTGCTTTCATTTAGCCTTTACTACATTAACTAGCCAACCAGCTAAACTAATATCTGACGTCCCACATTTAAACAGACCACACAGACTGCTATTCACCAACCCGCCTGTTATAACACTCGGTTAGCCCACATTAGCTGATGCTGCCTCAGTTCAAAACGTTCATGGGTAAAAGCGGTCCTACCTGCTCACGAAGGTCCATGATTGCGTCTGTTGCGCACGTTTGAGTGTTTTTGCAGATACTTTCTAGTTTTTCGACTTACAGCGAACCAGCTGAATTGCACATCTAAACTGACAGACTCGCATGTCCAGAACTCTTTCTAGAAATAGTTCACGTCACGTCCCCTAACACCGGCAGTCCCCCAATATCGGCTACTTCCGCGTACTGCGTATTTCCTATAGATATATAAAAGACTATTAAAACAATAAAATGTAAATGCAAACCTCATTTTGCTGTTTCTTTTTTTCAAACACCTGCGCATATATCCTGCCAAAATTGAAAATTAAATGAAATATCTACATTTGCAATTTAATTTTTCACATAAGCACGAGTCATTTGTAACCAATAAATAGACAAATACATTTAAAACATCTATTTGTCATTTCATATTTGTCATCATCTGGTACTTCATGGCCATAACTAAAAATGAAATGGCTAACAGAAAAAAGAAAATCCAAGCTTCACTTTGGCTTTGCATACATCTAAAACTAAAAAAGTAAACAAAATGCAATGTTTACGTTGTTATTTCTTCTTCACAGCAATAGGCTGCATATGTGACAAAATTAAAATGAAAATGCAAACTGTATAAATGAACAGCAAAGTGACCGTTTGCAATTCAGTTTTCCGCGTGGACGCGCTTTAAGTGTCAAAATAAACTGCAAATGGAAATCAACATAGGCGCCATCTGCTTGTGATTTATTGTCGTTTCGCGCTTTACTTTCAATTTCAACAAAAGATGACCTGTAGAGAGAATTACCCATAGATATACATACCTGCCGCGTTGGGTCCAGCCAGGCACGTCAACGGCGCCGCCATTTTAGGGCGGTAAACATCGCAGCTGGACTGCATTCAGTACCATTACAGAACGACAGTTTAAGAAAGATGCTGTCCAAAATTATACTGTTTCAAAAATATTGCACTCAGAAAGTGGGATATGATCATAACGGAGGGAACGCAGCGATCCACGCTCATGTTTATGTGATGCGTATTGTTTGTGTTATGTTTATGTGTAGATATGGCCGTGTGGCTGGTGATGAAGAACAGATCAGAGAACCTGCGTGATTGTTTTTCCTCTGGTTTTATATTAAGCTTATTTTATTTATTAGTCCTTGCAGTCCTTAACCCATGTAGATATTTATAATAGATTAGCACCTTATTATACGAACCAGAAGTTAGGTTCTTATTTGCCAGCTTCTTGTTCAAATTTTACTGTTCCACCTTAAATGGTGCAGCTTAAGGCACCAGAAAACTCGCGTCAGGTGCAGACTGAATACTTTCCCGCTTGTCCGGATGGATAAATACCACAATCAGTTATTAAAGAAATAAAAGCTACGAGAGCAGTCCATGCAACCTAGATTAATCTATGTCTGAGGATTATAACAAAACAAATTTGGTGAAAATCGGTTGAGTAATAAGGAAGTTGTGGTCGATTTAATCCTCAGACTCATCATCTCTCAATACAAGCGAATTTGGTCACAAGCGGATGTTGACCGCACCAACATGGCGGACGCGCAGACGCATCACTTCACATAGAGAACAACAGGCAACGCGGCATCTAGTTATGTACATCTATGGAATTACCACTCCCGGGTTTCTCAAACGCTAGAGGGCGCTCCAGAGCAAATCCGAAATGAATGGGTTTAGATTTTGAGCATTTGAGTGTTATAAATGCGTAAACATTTTTAATATACAATAATAACATTCATTTTCTAAACACAGAACAGCATAAAACATTATAACACCGTTGTTATATTTTGAGCACTTTTGAACTCGAGCTACGGGAGTTTAAAAGTGTGCCTTTATGTATGTTCATAATGTCAGTGAGCACGAACAGCCAATGAGCTGCCTCACTCGCCAACCAATCAACACTCAGTAGCAGTAATGCTAGCATCCTGCTGCCCAAAACCCTTTCGCTGTAGAAAAAAAGAAAAGTACAGAATAATTTATTTTGCTTTTTTAGTTAAATACATCCTCCTACTTTCTAAAATTAAAGGAAAGTTCTGGGTGAATGATTAGAAACTATTTTAACTTTTCGTTTTTAGCCTTTTTAGTTTTTAACTCCCTTCACCCCCATTCATTGAGTGCCCTCTGGCATTTTGTAGTCCTGTTTTTGATATAACGGGGGAAATAGGAAGAGGCCAGGTCTGGGAGGGAAATCCGGTCAAAAAAGATATTATAATTAAAACAATAAAATGTAAATGCAAACCTCTTTTTGCCATTTCTTTTTACAAACATCTGTGTAAATATCATGCCAGAATTGAAAATTAAATGATATTTTTTTCATATAAGCACAAGACATTTCTGACAAAAATAAAATTACATTTAAAATAGCTATTTGTCATTTTATTTTAGTCCTTATTCTGGTATACCATGGCCATATCTAAAATGGAAAAGCTAATGGAGAAAAGAAAATCCAAGCTTTACCTTGGCTTTGCCTTTTTTCATGAAATGCATAATAAGGTAAGTTTGAAATTACTCAGCATTTAAAGGCTTTGGTAAATGTCAGAACACAGTTAGCTTGCAAAATGATCTGTGAAGAGGCATTTCCAACCAATGTAACTACACTAACAATTAATCAAATCAAATGTAGAATGTTTCAACAGATAGAATCTTTTTCTTTTGTGTTCAGGTAACGATTTGTTACATTTAACCATAAACAGTTCTTTAAAATTATTCTGTAATGTGACCTTTAATGTTTTTTTAAATGCTGTTTTAGAATATATCTAAAGCAATGAGTGGAATTGGGCCGGCAACATGTGTTTACTGTAAGGAACTATTTTGCCATGCCATTAGTTCCTTACAGTAAACCATTGGACCATTTAGACCAGTGCAAATCATAAACTTAGTCATTACATATACAGAATTTTGTTGTCCAGAATGTTCCAGAATGACATACAAAATATTTTGTTTAGTTCAGAGAGCCGTGGTTCAGTCCTGGAGGCCAGAGGCAGGGGCAGTCTGGAGAGTCAAATATTAGAAGAAACTGGAGCTTTGTTGATTGCACATACATTTCTTTTCTCACTTCAATTTTGTATTTTCATAGATTGGAAACTTGAACCAGAGTTGAAGCTCGCTGCTTATAAGTTTTGGAGAAATCTTCTTCCAGAAGCTGAAGAGCAACTGCGCTAGTGACAAGGATTGATTGCACAAGAGATCCTCAAGACAGAGAAAGAGAAATGCTGACATTCTACAAAAGGCATGGTTTTTGATGGGCCCGCCCATTTTCAGTCATCCTCAGGGCTATGTATAGTCTATGCTTGCACTCTCTGTTGCCTCTTGAAGAGCATCTGTAGGGGGTCACAGTATCTTTTAAACTATATTTCCTTTAGTTTAGCCACTGTGAGTTTGTGATGGTATGGTGAAAAGTCACCATATTTTGCAGGCATGCAATTTCTTGTGGCTAATCTTTTAAAATAATAGTCTTGGGATCTATTGCGTCTGTGGTTGTCCAGCAACATGCATTTAAATGTTTTTGAAAGCTAGATCCTGCTGACCCATTTGGGGCACAAATTTGCCTTATGGCAAAAGAAAATACCATTAGAAGCCATGATTCCTGCCATTTCTATAATTTTGGATTCTTTTGGAATTAGAACTAAATGTTGTTCCTAAGGCAGTATTTGAGTTTGCCTTTACAGCAGCCAGTATAGATTGGACCCTGGGGCCTGTGTCACAAAGCAAGCTCAAACCTTAAGTTTCAACTTCACAAAACCTAACACATCAAATCGTGACTAATTTATTTCATGAGGGCAGCCAACAAATTTCTCTGTTAATCCCCATTTAGTTAGCTGGGCTGTAATTAACTCTGTTTGTGCATATGAAAGCATAATGTTTATGGTCAACAGCCTGTTGAGTGAAATATGAGGAGGTGTTGAGTGGTTTAGCTGGCCAAGCAAAAGAATCCTGTTTTGTGAGAGAGACCCCTGGAGTATAGGTATGTATTTATATTTTCTTTTGCTCCCTTAGGCGATTCAGCCCTTGGAGACAGTGTCTGTCATTTCCTCTCCTTTGTGATGCCCAGAGTTAAATTTGGGTTTGACCTAAATCTTGGTGAGTGTTAAGCATTATTTTTTGCAATTTTTTGTTTTTATAATTCATGTAACTTAATGATCTTTTTTTTAGTGAATCTCTCATAAAATATTGTTTTTCTCTACATAAACATCTACTATATAAAAAGCACCCTATACATCTAGAATGGCAGCAACCCTGCTGTCCGATACTCTTCTAAAAGCAGCACGCACACTACAATGTCACTGCTGTGCTGAGAAAGGTCCACCACCCCAATAATATCTATTCAGTGGTGGTACTGTAGGTTCTAAACTGAAACCGAAATCCACAGTTGGGTGGTCTCCGGTTCGGTTCATGGTGAATGAGAGCTTAACTAAAGGTTTTTAAATTTTTGTTTTCTCTCAATGGCTACACACTATTGTTAGCCTACACACTATTATCAGTCTACACACTACAAACCCTTACTTTAAAAGAAGCATATTGATCTCTAAATGTTCATTTTTTCAAATCTCTGTAAAAGGCTACAATTTACATGCAGTTTTCATTTTCAGACATTTGTACAAAACTCTTGGTTTTCACAAATCTAATTTATTGCTCAAAATATGTTTTTGATAAATCGGACTCTACATGGTAAAAAAAATATAATGTAATAAACTTTATACTTTGCCATCTTTGTTTTAAAAGTTGGCTATATTTTCCATGCTTTATTGTGGTACATACCAGGTTAGGTTGTTGGTCGGAGAGAAAAGCAGGCGCAGCAGATCAAAATGGGTTTGAAAGACACTGGGGTTCTCTCCATGATTAAGGAACATCCTGCTCTCTTGAAACAGCTTTAATTCAGTGACTTTAATTCCGCTCATTTTAGAGAGCCTACACATGGAGGTCTAGCATCCTGCAGACTTCTGCTTGAATGCTGCTTTAATACAGTTACTCGACTCCAGTCATGGCCCCTGGCCTCGCCTGCGCAATTTTGCTTTTTCTCTGCTCTAGTGTGCAAAAAAGCAAAAACCAAGTATGGGCTTCAAGACTTCATGACTGGGGAAACGCTAACAACCATCATGTTTCTTGTCCTTCTAAAAACATTTTACAGTAAACAGTATTAGTTCACACCATGTTGCACAAAATATTGGGTATAATCATTTTAACTCTTGTGACAATACTTCTCAGATGATTTTGAACTGAAATGTGAACTTAGTTTCTTACTCCACAGTAGACTTTCTTGTATTTTGACAAGTACATCAGAGGAGTTGAAGAAACTGTTCCAGTTTTGGGTGGGCTGGACCTCACTTCCACAGCATCTCTATGAGAAGAAGTACCCCAACTTTACATATATGTAGACACGCCATCAAGCTCCCTGTTCATAACAGTGCCTGTGAGGATTTCTGTAAGGACCTTCAAACTGCTGTTTCAAGCACAGAATATGGATTTGGTTCAATTTGATGTTTTTCACTGCTCTAAAAAGAAAGGAAAAAAAACAAATTTACACAATTTTCTCCTTACCACAGATGTAGTTTCTTGGCCAAGATATAGTTAGTGGCTAAAAGTTTAGTTTTGCATTGAAGTTACAATACTAATACAGTACCATGGGGTACTTCCATTACTATATTTGTCTCATAACCAAAAATAAAGAAACCTTTGGCAGACCTCACCGTCACATGTACTGGTTGTATATATATTGTAAAATTTACTGTTTTAAACCCCAGTGGTGGTGTTCTCTTCCTCCACCCTTCGATCAACCCACCACCGCAAAGACACAAAAAAACTACATTTGTCCAGGAATGTTTTATAAGGACATAATTTATTGTTCAATTGTATTCTTTTTTCCAGCAATACATTCTGAATTAACAATAAATACATACATTGTATAAGTGTGTGTTTTGTGTTGTGTTACACTTGAGACACAAAAACTAATATATTAACAGAATATCAGTTTGTCAACCTGGTCTTTATCTGCTACTCTGTAGCATACAATTACTATGGACAATCATTGACATTTCCCTGTACTTAGAAAGTCACAAACTCATCAATTGAAAACAAGCAATGGGAACAAGTTTTGAGTCAACAGATTTTATGTTCTTTTCTATGTACATGTAAAGTAGAGCAGATCACTGTCTGAAATAATAAAACAATGCTACCGATGCAATGTGTAAAGATTGACAATTAACTGTAGAATTTCATAAATTACTAACAAAAACAGATGACAGACAGGCACACCAAACAAACTACAGTTTCAATACAGATGTCACTTGGTCAATCTAGTAGTTGATTAATCTGGTTAACTGTGTTGCAATCTGTGGCTGCTGCATCAGAAAGGGGAACATGAGGATTTGGCAAAGATTTCACTTCTTCTGCTGTGAGTTCTCATGGTAGCTAAACCTCAGGAACTACAATTACCTCTTCACTATATCTCACTGGGCCATCCCAGTCAGTTCCATATTTTTTATTCACCTACCATTAAAATTCCAGTAACTATAAAATACTTTGTATAGCGATAAAGAACCATAAAATGGTGAAAACATAGGTAATATCCAATACTGTTATTTAAGCATGCTCTTATTTGAAGCAACAGTGGAGAACTCTGGGTCTCAGTCCTGGAGAGCTGGATTTGTGCACAGTTTGGGGATTTTCCTGCCAACTCCTCTGCTAATTAGCAGGTTAAGATAGTGTGCTAGAGCAGGGAACAGAATTTCCCTGAATGGGATCCTCAATAGTATGTGTTCTGTGTCCCATCCAAAGCTGGATAGGAGACTGGTTGCCTTCTGTTCTGAGCCTGTGGTGGTTCCAAGCATCTGAAGAAGGCAAGGTGAGGAAGGAAAATCTGGTGGTGCCCAGGACGTGTTCATATACATAGACTTCCTTCTCCTCTAGGCTACTTCATTGATGAGTTAGACATTCTTCTGAGTCTCTTCCCCATCAATGGGGTGCTCATACTTCTGGGTGACTTCAACCTGCCATTGGACAAGCTGCAGTCATCCTGCCTGTTACCACTGCTATCATCCTTCGACCTCACCCTCAACCAGACTCCTCCGACGCACAGAGCAGGCAACGCTTTGGACCTGATATTCACCAGACCTACCTGGATGTCACAGTAACTCCCCTTCACCGCTCTGATCACCACTTCCTAGCTTTCTCACTCTTCCTACCTGCTGCTCCTGTCCATTCCACCCCTTCATGCTCCTCCTCTCGACGCAACCTGCACTCCACTCCTTCCTCCTCTTTCGCTTCAACTATCCTGACCACTCTTCCCCATCCTGATTCATTTTCTTCTCTCTCACTGGACACAGCTACAGATGCTTTCCTCTCTTCATTCTCATCTGCAATTAACTTTCTGTGTCCTCTCTCCTCCTGGCCAGCAAGATCTTCCCCACCTGCCCCCTGGCTGACAGGTGTCCTGCGCAGCAACCGGCAAGAACTAAGGAAGGCTGAGAGAAGGTGGAGGAAATCCCAGCTCAACTCAGATCTTCACTCCTATCAATCTCTCCTTTCCAATTTCTCACTTGAAGTTACTGCTGCAAAGTCATCTTTCTACAGAGAGAAACTGGAAGCATCAGCATCTGATCCACGCAAGCTCTTCGGCATTTTCTCCTCTCTCCTCAACCCTCCTCCTCCCCCTCCACCCTCTTCTCTCACTCCTGAGGATTTTGTCACCTTCTTTGAGGAGAATCCGCCAGTCTTTAGAATCCGCCAGTCTTTTCCCTCTGTCCCCACTCCTTCCACTAGACCTCCTCCTCTTGTTCTCAATCCCTTAAACTGTTTTTCTTCTCTTTCCACTGATGCTGTCCTTCAACTGATCAAATCCAGTAACCCAACCACCTGTCCACTGGATCCCATTCCATCCGCATTGTTCCAGTCAATCTCGAAGGATCTACTGCCCTACATCACTTTTCTCATTAACAAGTCCTTGTCATCAGGTGAAGTTCCATCAACTTTGAAGGCTGCAAGAGTACTTCCCATCCTGAAGAAGCCCACACTTGACAACTCTGATGTCAACAACTACAGACTGGTATCACTCCTTTCTTTCCTTTCAAAAATTCTTGAACGTGCAGTCTATAATCAACTGTCTCTCTTTCTCACACTGAACCAGCTCCAGGACCCCAACCAGTCGGGCTTCAAACCAGCGCGCTCAACAGAAACTGCTCTTATAGCAGTGACCGAGAAGCTCCAGTCAGCAAGATCAGCCTGTCATCTGTCCTGATTCTTCTAGAACTTTCGGCAGCTTTTGACACAGTCAACCACACAATCCTTCTGGACGTCCTCACCAACCTTGGAATCACTGGCTCTGCGTGGAAGTGGTTCAAGTCCTATCTGGGGGATCGCTCATATCAGGTAACATGGAGAGGGTCCACATCCTCTCCATGCAGGCTCTCCACTGGTGTCCCACAAGGCTCGGTGCTAGGTCCTCTTCTCTTTTCTCTTTACACTAGCTCTCTTGGTTGTAATGTAATATCATCTCATGGCTTCTCTTATCAATGTTATGCTGATGACACTCAACTAATGCTTTCTTTCTCAACCTCTGACACACAGGTTTCCAGTCGGATTCAGCATGTCTGTCTGACATCTCTTCATGGATGGCAGCTCACCACCTGAAGCTCAATCCTAGCAAGACTGAGCTGCTATTCATCCCTGCAACTACAGGTCCTCATCATGATCTTGCCATCTCATTTGAGAACTCTCTGATTGTCCCGTCTGTAAAGGCAAGAAGTCTTGGTGTGGTTCTGGATGGCCAGTTATCGTTCTCGACTCACATCGCGAACCTAATTCGGTCATGTCATGCAGATTTCTCCTGTACAACATCTGGAGGATCCGACCCTTTCTCACTTGAGAGGCCACCCAGGTGCTAGTGCAGTCTCTTGTCATCTCAAGGCTTGACTACTGCAACTCGCTCTTGGCTCGTTTTCCAATGCAGGCCATCAAGCCTCTGCAACTCATCCAGAATGCAGCAGCACGGCTCATCTTCAATCTCCCGAAGTTCAGCCACATCACCCCACTGCTGCTCTCCCTTCACTGACTTCCTGTAGCTGCACGCATCAGATTTAAAACCCTTATGCTTGCCTACAAAGCCAAAAATGGACCAGCCCCTCCCTACTTGATGGCAATGGTGAAATCTCGAGCTGTACCACGAGCCCTTCGAGCTTCGGGTACAGCTCGGCTTGACCTGCCATCCTTCAAGGCACGCGGAAGGCAAGCATCAAGACTGTTCTCTGTGTTGGCACACAGGTGGTGGAACGAACTCCCACTGGCTGTCCATACAGCAGAGTCTCTGTCTTCAAACGCAGACTGAAGACACATCTCTTTATACAGCACTTAAATGATCACTGAATGAAGTATTGATTATAATGTATTGTACTGCACTTATGTATTGTATTGTATTGTATTGCACTGCTCTGTGTTTAACTCTGTCCCTTTTTCTCTAGGTGTCAATAATGACTTTCTGATTCCAGCAGTATCTGAGCTCAGGACTTGCTTTCTCTCTAACCTATTGGTACCTAGCAAAGATACTTTCTCTGGATAGACAAAGCACTTTTTGTAAGTCGCTCTGGATAAGAGCGTCTGCTAAATGCTGTAAATGTTAATGTAAATGTTTCAATTCTGAAACAAAAACAACAACAGATTATATAACGTCACTAAAATAACCAGCTGTCGAACAACCGGAGGGCCACATCACTGCAGAGTTCAACATTGTACCTCATTCAACACACCACATACAACTTAAGGTAAAATGTTTGTATGGTCTTAACGAGTTTGACTGAAAGAATTAGAAGAGAGAAAACACAAATCTGCAAGGTTGTGCCCCACTTAGTTTGACATCCTGGTCTTGGAACAGTAGTTCATAGTGCCAGTTCTAGGGGAATTTCACAAAGCAGGATTTCTCTGCTTAACCAGATAACTTAAGGTTAAAGTCAAACCTGCTCAATTGGACAAGAGCTTAGGTACATTCCTCAACATTGAGCTTAATACCCCCTTAAGGACCCAATACTCAGCACTTTTGTTTTTCCTAGTCTAACACCCCTGATGCTGTAAATTTACAATATTTATATGGTGTTTTATGAGGAACGTATCAATTAGTTAAGGAGTTAGATCTAGTACGCCAGATAAGGGAAACACAAAAATGTACCTCGTGGGGTCCCTTAGCTTAGACTTAGGGTACTTACGTATACACAGCGATGTATAAGACGTAAACATACCTCTGTTTACACTTCTTACACCATTGTGTACACTTCTTCCTGTAGTATGGGGAATTCTGCCCTCTCCTCTGTTTGCCACCATGAACTTAGCAACACCAATGTTCTCTCCTCCTTTGTCTGAGCGTACTTGATATGGTAAGCCATATTCATTCAAAGCAGCAGTGAAGTAGCTGAGCACAGTGCATGTCTGAATGAAGCTGAAAGATAAACTTTCAGCCAGTTGAAACCACTGATGCCACCGTGAATTACTATCCTCTGTCTGAATGAAAATATAAGTACATGAATAAATAAATTAGTTTGTAAAGAATTGGTAAATGATAACTTTCTTGAATAAATCCTCTTTGTATCTGAGTACCTGATAAGTGGTATGATTGCCATCAATATGCCACATGACGTTGGGGAAGGGCACAGAGTACTGCCCACATCTCACTATAGGGGCTGAAAGGGCCCTTATTCGTGACCCTTCAGGTTCCACTCTTTGAAGAGAGCATTGTACTGTTGAGGCTGAAACACAACAATAAAAGTTGTAGCACATACTCTTAATTAGTTTAGTTAGTTTGTAATGAGCATTATAACAAATTATTTAAACGGCATGTTGTACTACTATGCAGGAACACAATTCACAATGCATTGTATATGCAACGTATGTACAAAAAGAAAGCACATTTTTAAAATTTTGTCTGTTTCTTAAATTTATTTTGGACTTGACTAAAGATGGCCATGAATCATTCTGTATCCAGAAATAGGATACAGCTTCTGGATTTCTTCCAGAGTGCAGTCAAGGTCTGCATCAGTGATTTCTGAGTACAAGTCAGACACTCTAAAGATAAAATCAAATATAGAAACACCATTGAAACAAGCTATTATACTAAACCCAGCTAATATATCAAGCACACAAGTTACAAACATTTAACATAACTGCTCAATTCTCACAAGGTAGCCTAACTGTATTGTTGCCAGTTGTGTAAGATATGGTGACTAGTAATTTAGTGTGCAACTGCAAATATGACTGTGTGTGTATGTGTATTTTTATTAGTTTTAGGTTACGTTAGTAGGATATTTACCAAAGTGTACTTGGTAAATATCCAATCTAGGCCATGGTTTGCCATGGTCCCTTACCCCAAGATCTACCACTTCACATAAATTCTGGCATGTATCCACTTCCGTGTTGGTGAAAGCTTTGATTTTGCCAAGTCTGTCTAATATCACTTCACATCTAAGTCATATATAATCTTCATCCTGGCAATTCGCCAAACTCATTATCTCCTTTGCCATTTCTAACGATACATTCACTGGATTTTGCAGGCAGTTCCCCAGTTTTAACCCCGCCTAGTGCTAATTAACATATATTTACATGTTGGTTAACTTCAAAATAAGAAAGCAACGAAAGAAACAAAAAGTAAACCACAAGCAAATGGCACCTATGTTTGTTTCAGTTAGCATTTTTATTTTCACGCCTAAAAAATATCACTGGATCATCTGAGTTACAAGGTTATTATTACTAAGGTTAAAGTGTCTTAGTAATAATATTGTGCATCAATTTGATGTCACTAAGCACACTTACACTAAAGTAAGGTGGGCTATGGCAGTGTTTTGATAAGCTACCTTATAGAAATGTCCTACTGTAGTGCATTTTATAGCCCGTAAATTAAACTTCTAGGTAGGACATTTCCATAGCCTAAAACTTCTTATCAAAAAATACTACAAGTGTTAAACCTACATGACTGAATTTAGCTTCTTTTTCGCTGGCTTCTTGTTCGAGTTTTCCTGTTCCACCTTAAATGGTGCAGCAGTTGTGATTAGCTATCACATTAGCTGATGGGACAAAACAATGCTGACCTGTTGGTTCTGTGAAACAGCAAAAATAAGTTTGTTACTCAGCTGTCAAGCAGAACTAAAGCAACCTGCTCATATCATGCCTTACTCATCTCAATGAAACTGAAGTCAGCTTCTTTTTGCCAGTTGCATGTTCGAATTTTCCCATTCCACCTTAAACAGTAACTACACCGCATTGTAGTGATGTTTGGGTTTGGAGGTGGGGCTGCAAGGGAAAATGGTTGGGCGGGGCTGCTGTGTTTTTATGGCTAACCTTAAATACCACAAAATATGAAGAGTGACAGAACCAAACAGCACTTTTGCAACTGAAAGGTCTTACGAGGCTGACTATTTTCTCCACTACCATCCCTATCTTTGACAGGGGGAAATGTTTCTGAACAGGCAGTGCATCTTGAGCCTTACCAGTATGAGCCATTGACTCAAGCTGCCGAAGATTTATCGTAGTGCCAGAAAATGGTTGACAGCGAACAGGAGACGCGTCGAAATGGTGAAACATTCTCTAAAACCATGACAGCTAGCTTCTAATTAGCTGAAGGACCGGGGCATTGTGGTGGATGGGTTCAGAAAGTGCGGCATCTTTCCTCTGAATCTACATGCTGTAGATTCAAGCTGCCTCATGCCCTCCCCTGGCCCAGGTGCAGCACCACCAGTACCAGCCTGCAGGATTCAGTGGTGCCATCATCCTCCAGTCCAGTGAGGGCCTCTGCATCATCCCAACCACCCACTCCAAGACCCTCAGCCCCTCTCGATCATCCCTCTGGTGGCAGCAGGACTAATTCAGCCTGACTTTGCAGACGTCCTGACCCAGGTTGATTATCAAAAGAAAATTATCGGAAGAGTCCCTATTGAGGCTTGGGTCACCACTGGAGAGGATGACAGAGTCCAGCGGCAGAAGGATGACTTGGCCAGAGAGGCTGAAGAGATAAAGGAGCAGAGGGCACAACGGAAGAGGGCACAGACCACCAAAGGCCCGACCACTGGAACAGCAAGAAGGACCACCTCTGACCTTGCCACGACATCTAGGATAACCCCAAACTGCCATGTCCACCTCTCCCAGTGCCTCCTCCTCTTCCTCCTCACTCCTGGCAGCAGAAAGCAGAAGTGATAAGCTTATTACAAATTCAGTAGTGTTACTGATCATAAGATTTCAAAGGTGAATAGAATAAAATGTGAAATTAATGATAATCTAAATTTTATCAACCCACAGGTGAAAACAGGAAAGCTCTGGCGTTGAAGACAGGTTACTTAAATACTCAGTTAGCAATTCAATCACTGTTAAGGAACTTTTAGTTTGTATACGTATTGTATTGTATAGTTTATATATACAGTTAGGCCCAGAAATATTTGGACAGTGACACAAGTTTTGGCATTTTAGCTGTTTACCAAAACATATTCAAGATACAGTTGTATAATCAACATGGGCTTGTTGTGCAGACTCTCAACTTTAATTTGTGGGTAATTGGAGGACGGGTTTAGGAAGTACAGCTCTTTAATATGTAGCTGCCTCTTTTTCAAGGGACCAAAGGTAATTGGACTCAAAAGCTGTTTCATGGGCTGCATGGGCTATTCCCTCGTTAATCCATCATCAATTAAGCAGGTAAAAGGTCTGGAGTTGATTCCAGGTGTGGCATTTGCATTTGGAAGCTGTTGCTGTGAACCCACAACATGCGGTCAAAGGAGCTCTCAATGGAAGTGAAACAGACCAACATTAGGCTGAAAAAAGAGAAGAAATCCATCAGAGAGATAGAAGAAATGTTAGGAGTGGCCAAATCAACAGTTTGGTACATTTTGGGAAAAAAAGAGCGCACTGGTAAGCTCGGGAACACAAAAGGGCCTGGACGTCCACAGAAGACAACAGTGGTGGATGATCGCAGAATCCTTTCCACGGTGAAGAAAAACCCCTTCACAACATCCACCCAAGTGAAGAACACTCTCCAGGAAGTAAGTGTATAAGTATCTAAGTCTACCATAAAGAGAAGACTTCACAAGAGCAAATACAGAGGATTCACCACAAGGTGCAAACCATTAATCAGCCTCAAAAATAGAAAGGCCAGATTAGACTTTGCCAAAAAACATCTAAAGAAGCCAGCCCAGGTCTGGAACAGCATTCTTTGGACAGAAGAAACTGAGATCAACCTGTACCATAATGATGGGAAGAAGAAAGTATGGAGAAGGCTTGGAACGGCTAATGATCCAAAGCACACCACATCCTCTGTAAAACATGGTGGAGGCAGTGTGATGGCATGGGCATGCATGGCTTCCAATGGCACTGGGCCACTAGTGTTTATTCATGATGTGACAGAAGACAGAAGTAGCCGGATGAATTCTGAAGTGTACGGGGATTTACTTTCTGCTCAGATTCAACCAAATGCAGCACGGTTGATTGGACGACGCTTCACAGTACAGATGGACAATGACCCAAAACATACTGCGAAAGCAACCCAGGAGTTTTTTAAGGCAAAGAAGTGGAATATTCTGCAATGGCCGAGTCAATCACCAGATCTCAACCCGATCGAGCATGCATTTCACTTGCTTAAGACAAAACTTAAGGCAGAAAGACCCACAAACAAGCAACAACTGAAGACAGCTGCAGTAAAGGCCTGGTAAAGCATCACAAAGGAGGAAACCCAGCGTTTGGTGATGTCCATGGGTTCCAGACTTCAGGAAGTCATTGCCTGCAAAGGATTCTCAACAAAGTATTAAAAATGAACATTTTATTTATGGTAAAGTTAATTTGTCCAATTGCTTTTGAGCCCCTGAAATGACGAGGCTTTGTAGAAAAATGGTTGCAATTCCTAAACGTTTCATAAGATATTTTTGTTCAACCCCTTGAGTTAAACCTGAAAGTCTACACTTCAATTGCATGTCAGTTGTTTCATTTCAAATCCAATGTGGGCAAATCCATGCAGAGCCCAAATCATGAAGATTGTGTCACTGTCCAAATATTTCTGGGCCTAACTGTATGTCTGCTTGACACCAGAGCATCAAATCAGTGTCGACACTTCATGCTGTGAATTGTATCGATACAATGATTCAGTGCCTCGCTTCAAATGCTGGAGTCACATGATAACCGCCAATGAAGCTTTGTTACATCACTGAAAACGATTCAAATACCCTGGGCTTCTTCCATGGGGTTAAACTGGTGAACTCCAAAACGGTTTCTGTTGTTTTCAGTAGTCGTATTTCAAATATTTTATACCTTGTTCCTGCATTTTTTGTACATAAATGTAAATAAACAAGACATCTATAATTGGCCTATTTTAGTGTCTGAACCCATTCATGCCCACTTACCCAGAGGAAGTTCAAAAGTGTGTGAAAAATCCCAAACTCGAGGGTTTCCTCGAGAAATACTGGCACATACACGGATAGAAAACACTGGAGAGGTTGTTCCATTAAATAAACAGGTCTATCATGGAAGGCTCAAGAAAGAGCCAGGTCTCAAGTATGTGATCAGTTTCATTTAGCCAGCCAAAATAAAGTGAGATGTATGATAAGTGACCAAACGCTATCATACTCAAATAACACCTTTTTAATGCTTCTTGACATCATTATAATTATTTCCATTACCACAAATATTACAATATGACACTTCATTTCTTGGGAAGTTTATCATGTATGCATGATAAGAAGACAAATAGAGTTATTTTTAACACGATTTTCTTTCTTAATACAAAAATTATGTCAGTGGTATACTTATTTACTGTTCAAATGATCAAATTAACACGTTTGTGTTGTAATAAAGGTTTATTTGAGCGAATAAGCTTTAATTGAAATACGACAATCAATAGGAAACAGCCCTTGTAGAAAATTGAACTGGACAGTAGATGGCAGCATGGAGTCAGGTGACAAATGCTTCAAAACACTGAACCATTTGCGGATACAGTTGGTTCAACTGTGTTGAAGCTTTGTAACGGCCATCACTATAAAAGAGAAAGACATTGCAAAAGATTAATAAACATGCACACTTACCATAATTCCATGGAAATGGTGGCACAGAGGCCTCCGTCCTCTTAAAGGAGCTGGTAGCAAAGAAAACGTACCTATATATTTCCTTTTTTTTCTACAACATACGGGTCGTGGGCAGCAGAAGGCGGGCATTACTGCTAGTGAGTGCTGATTGGTTGGCGAGCGGAGCAGCTCATTGACTGTTCGCGCTCACTGACGTCATTGTTGACGACATGAGGTGCCGTTTTAAACTCCTATAACTCGAACTCGAAATATAACAGCGGTGTTAAAATGTTTTATGCTATTCAGTGTTCGGATGATTGCATTCTTTTACATTAAAAATGTCTAGCGTTTATAAACTAAGATTTTGCTCAAATGCTCCATATCAACCCATTCATTTGGACTCGCTCAGGAGCTTTCTCTAGCGTTTGAGAAACCCGAAAGACATTGCAGTGGTAATTCCATAGATGCACATACCTAGATGCTGCATTGGGTCCATCAAGGCACGTCAACGGCGCCGCCATTTTTGTAGCGGTCAACATCGCTGCTGGACAGCATTCAGTACCATTACAGAGCGGCAGTTTAAGAAAGATACTGTCCAAAATACTATTTCAAGAATATTGCACTCAGAACGCTTTCTATAGGATTATATAACGGAGGGAACGCAGCGATCCACGCTCATGTTTGTGCGATGCTTAAGTGTAGATATGGCTGTGTGGTTGGTGATGCACAGAGAACCTGTTGATGTGATTGTTTTTCCTCTGGTGGTATACTAAGCTTGTTTCATTTAATAGTATACTCAGGCATTCTTAACTTTATGTAGTAGTTATTTATTTAGAATGACTGCTTTGTTGCTATAAGTTATAGCATTCCTTAATCCGTGTAGACATTCATAACAGATTAACTTTAGCACCTTACACAAACCTGAAGTTAGCTTATTTGCCAGCTTCTTGTTCGAATTTATCTGTTCCACCTTAAATGGTGCACCAGCCAGCTTCTTGTTTGAATTTTCCTGTTCCACCTTAAATGGTGCAGCTTCAGGCACCAGAAAGTGACAGCTGCACTATTTAAAACTCAAACAAGAAGCTGGCTAGTAGGAAGCCAACTTTAGCTTCGTCCTTGTTACTGTGTTTTTTGAGGGGTTTATTTTTACGTGTACTAGGAGTGATTCACACATTGATGGATTTGCTGGCCGATTTAATCCTGAGACTCATCACCTCTCAATACAAGTGAATTTGTTTACAAGCAGATCTTGACCGCTCCAACATGACGGACGCACAGAGGTATTGCCTCAGATAGAGAACAACAGGCAACGCGGCATCTAGGTATGGGTATCTATGGGTAATTCTCCTCTCTACACCTTCTCTGGTTCAATGCTCAATTCCTATTGGTTCTCGCCGCATCGCTTCGCTCCTTGTCTTTTGAACTTTGTGTTGATAACAAGCCAGATGGTCCCTCTCCTCTTTAGCCCAGAGGATGCAATTTCCGTGGTTTTCAAAAAGAATTTCAAATTTTGATTCATCAGACCACAGGACACTTTTTCAGTTCACCTCAGTCCATCTTAAATGAGCCCAGGCCCAGAGAAGGCGGCAGCATTTCTGGATCCTGTTTATATGTTTTTTTCTTTGTATGGTAGAGTTTTAACTTGCATTTACAGATGCAGCACAGACAATGGTTCTCAGAGGTGTTTCTAAGGTCATGCAGTGATTTTCACTATAAAACTGTGTTTGTTTTTAATGCAGTGCTGCCTGAGGGCATGAAGATCACGGCCAGCCAGCATTGTTTTTTGCCCTTGTCCCTTGCATACAGAGATCTGTCTGGATTATCTAAATATTTTGATAATATTGAGTACCATAGATTATGCAATCCCCAAATTCTTTGCAATGCTGAGAAATGTTATTCTTGAACTGTTGCACCATTTGCCTGCACAGTCTTTCACAGAGTGGCAAACGCCTCACCATCAGCCTCTCTTTTTATGTCTAATCAAGTTATTGACCTGTTGCCAATTAACCTAATTAGTTGTGAGATGTTCCACCAGGTGTTTTTTTTTTTTTAGCATTACACAACTTTACCAGCCTTTTGTTGCCCCTTTCCCAACTTTTCTTAAATGTGTTGCTGGCATCAAATTCTAATTGGGCATATATTTTTAAAAAAAAAAAATCTGTTTCATGTGAAATGTTGTCTTTGTACTATTTTAATTTTAAAACGGTTGAAATGATTCGCACATTCTTTTATTCCATTTTTATTTACATTTTGCAAAGCATCTTAACTTTTTTGGAAATAGGGTTCTATGTAAATATTTTCTTTTCTTGGCAATTGACATTTAATAAATGACTGAGAGCACATGAACTTTCCTGGACTTATGTGTGACATTACTTGAAGGGGAACCCAAAGCTTCTTTCCTTGCTTGTTGCTTCACAATACCGGTGACACTGTCTCCCACTGCATATGGTGACGACAGTGTACCACAACACAGACATTTGTGGCAGGTGCAAACAGCTTAATCCCCCAAGGAACAATGCCATCATGTCACACTTGTCCCCTGTGTGAGGTTTCTCTGTAGCTGTGAGCAGTGGAACCACTCTGAAAAAGATTTTGAGTGCTGGATCATCATGTCGTCACTGCCTTTATAAGTTTAACTGTGTGTGTATGGTGTATATGTGCTATTATAAATAATAATTAATGTGATTAATACGTAATTGAATGTTAATGTTTAGTACAGTAATGATAACAGGTTTTGTCTTTTTAAAATAAAGTCTTATTTCTCAAGAGGTCAATTTTTTTATTTTTTTTTTAACAGGATCAGGGAAAAAATAAACCACCAATGCGTACGTTTTACTAACAAAAATTAATATCTTTTTTTTTATTATACGTTGTAGACAGAAAAGTGAGTTAAGGACAACCGGAAGTGAGTTGGCTGATACAGGGGGATGCCCATCATTTTAGTGATAAACGAAAACGTAATTATTGAAAAACCCCTTTTCTTTGAAAGTCAAATGAGTCTTGGATATTAATCTACACACATATCTCTCCTGAACATGAATTATTTACAGTTTTACAAAACAATAATATGCTATATTTTTTAGCCAACAAAGCATTTTGATAAAATCTGTAAAATTAAAAACTTTATTTCACTTTCTCAAACATACATAAACAAATACTCGTTTCAAAATAACACCCCAGGAAGCCTTATTAACAAAGCGAACTGCCAAGGTCCTTAAAGGGCTAATAACTGTGAACAGTGTCTTTCCACCAATAGTGGTGCTTTAGGCCAATAAAAAAGACTTTAGAGTCTCTAACATATTTAACATCATATATTAAGTGTCCTAATAAAAAGTGTATAAATGAAACTATGCAAACATGTAATAGTGCGCAACCTTTATTATACTGAAAACAACATAACATTCACCACATTTGCTTTCGGTAAGATCAACGTTGTGGGATGATGTCCTCATTTTGGCTGAAAAATAAAACAGCATCTTAAGTATACAAAACAAAATAATGATGGAGCTCAGACTTTCAGTGCTGTGATGATGCAGTTGAACATACTGGCTCCAGCCTGTTCTATATAGACCCTTACAGTCCCAAACACTAAATGGTATTAAATCTGCCTAATGTGATGTTTTCACCACATAGCCCTCTGTATCCCAGACATCTGGTTGTGGTCTGCTAGGTGTCTAAAGACAATACGGCTCACACGCCACCTGCGTTTCAGTCCCCGCGGCCGTGATGTCATCACACACCTGTTGCGGATGCGTACTGGGCAACTGTCTCGGGGCAAGGCAGCAATTTCTTTATCAGCTACCTCCTGCAGAAACACAAGTGGAGTATCAGTGACTGTTATATTTCAGGTGTATATTCAGCAGCTTCAAAAATGGTTTAATGGAGGTTAAATGGTCAATTGTTAAAGCTGTCTCATCTTCCATTTGTACTTGCGGCTGTCAAGTCTCATAATTTACCATGACTTATATTTTTTACCTTAACTGTAGTGTCATTGCATGAATGAAATCTCACTGCCAAAGAAACTTTTTCTCACAAAATTATGGTGTGCTGCACAGTGTCATCACAGCAGTAATTAATAGAAGAGTCAGCTACTAATTTGCAGAGCACCACCCAGCACAACTGGCCAATACCACCTCCATAAACCAGCAATCAAAAAGATTGGTAAGAAACATCAACCAGCATCTAAATGACCCATAAAACAGAAAATTCCCCTGATAAAAAGGGTGATTTGATTACATTGAGAAATCAAAGCCAGAGGAACAATATTCATTGTACATTTCGCAGCACTGTGAGATCTGCAGGTGTTAAGGCATTAAAATACTGAACAAAGTGGAAAGCACGTTGAATGCAGCACTTAAGACAAATTAGTATCAGTAAATTATTATTAAGCTCATTGATCAATGTTAGTATCAACCACCTAAGTGAAAAAAATCTTAATCATAACAATAAAAACTGGCAGCCCTAGACAACAATAACAGCAATGAAGGGGAAATAAAAGAAAAAGTAATACTACATATTAATAATAAGAGCAAATAGGTTAAGAAGCAAGAAAGGCAGTAGAGTTGGATATAAGCACCTGCAACTCTTTAGGTAAAAGAGTGTTTTTTCTGATGGCATTGATGCGTAATCTTGTGTCTGCAAACTCGTAGGCCATTTGCCTTCTCTTCACATCCCGTAGCATTCTCCAGTCAACATAATACCCTCTGACCTGCTCCACTACTCCAAGTGAACTTTTGCATGCCTGAAATACATGTGAAAATACCACAGGAAACATTAAAAACAGATAATCACTGGCAGTCAAAAAGAATGGCTCACACGTCTATATCTTACTAACTATTTTTGGTGTATTTTTCCTCTCTGTTCATTTAAAAGAAGAAAACCACAACAAATGATACATATTCCAAGACAATGCATTATGGCACACAGTGGAGAAATGGAGAAAAAAAAAATACAACCACTATGGATGGTCTGTGGACAGCAGTGAAGAGTGGGCACGAAGCAGCTCTTCTTAATTAGTGTTTCCCAACCTGGTCCTTACGGCCCCCCAGACGGCCCACATATTTCCTTCATTCCTATATGCTTAGGTTGAGTTAGGTTGGAGCAAAAATAGGGTCCATTTGGGTGGGCCCTGAGGACCAGGTTGGGAAATTCTGCTCTAAATCATTTTTAAAAACTTTAAGAAAGTATAACAAAGAAGAGACCAGAGAATCTACCAAATGCTGACAACCACTACACTGTCAAAGATAACTGCTAAAAGCCTATTTTCTGTAATGTTCACTGACACACCCAAAAATGAAAATAAGAGGAAATACATATAACACATTATAGTGTTTATCAGAGGACCCAGTAACAGCCAGGAAACCGATACTGGAAAAAATAACACTTAAGTGTAAGAAAGGAAATTGGTAGTCTGAAGTAGAAAATGACCTATATATCGGTAGCCAATAACAACTATCAATGTTAATGACATGCACATTCATCATTGTCTGCAAGATAACTTCAATGACACATATGATTTAGAGGTTTTTAGTATTCACTGGTTACCACAATAAATAACACTGGAAGGAGGGGAGAAAAGAAGCCACTCTTGATCATGAGTAAATCTGAGATTTGGGGCTCCAAAAACACTTTTGGTAGCTAGTTCATAAATGCTCAGCATGTCATGCATCGTATCCAAAATAAGTAAAAACAAAAGATGGCACGTGTTTGTGAACTCTTCAGTTTTGGGGGTCACTTTTGCATGTATTTAATGAAACATCTACACAGGTGTAGAAAACGTGAGCTGTCTGCACAAAAAGAGTGGTGAGATCAAGTTTATATATAGAGTCATGTACATAAATATACATAACAATCATGTAACGTGAACTTAAATGAGCTTGAGCAGCTCCACCATCCCAAGACGCTGATGGCTGTGTCACATAACGTACATGATTACCTGTGACTCAACATATAAACGTTTCTTTTTTATTGCTAGCTAACCTAGCTCAGCAAGTCTGCTCTGGAGGTCACACGTTATACAGTGGACCGTAAAAATTGGACCGTAAGCTTTCTTTTGCGAAATAACAAAAGCAAGCTACAAGGCTCTAAAACACGCAGATGACAATCGGTACGTTTTACCTGTTTTGTGACCATTAATGTTGACTGAAGGAACCCTAACCCAGATCTTAGCATTGCGCAGGTGGCCATGTTGAAACACTGGCTGTTGAGTTGATGGGAGGTGATCGTTTCAGCGTTCTCTAGTGGTCTGGAGCGCGAGCCCTATGCCGATATCATATACTTGCAGCGCCGCAGCGCCATGCGTCACCACAGGTTTAGGCAGTTCTGAAGCAACAGTTTCAAAAACTCTACACTGTAAAAGGATGGCGGACAGCACTGTGAGTAGTTGTCTATCTATGTTTTTTCTAATTGTAATGTTTTATTTAACGTATAATTATGGGACAGCATTTAGCTACGAGCTTAAGTAGTTTAAAATTACATGTAGTGAACAATTTCAGTAATATAGTGTTTGTTTACAAAAATGAGACAATATGGCTGTACTGTCGACGTCAAAAATTGGCTTTTCACACTGCTTATTTAGTTTAACGTATTTTTAGTATATTATATAGTCGTAGAATCACAGTATCAGTACCCGCGTAACGTGTTTTTTTTTTGTTTCTTTTTCATTTATGACGAGGTCAGTCACGGCCTCATTTTATAAAAGGCCAATAGTGCCAAAACGTCTCAAGACTTTTCACTTACAGATGGTGTACAGACGTAAAAGAAATACTTGTACATCATGTGCACGCACAAAATATTTTCGTGTGCAGACGGCCAAGCATTATCGAAAGTCAATAGTGCCAAAACGTCTCAAGGCTTTTCACCTACAGGCGGCAATATCTTCACTGTACAGACGTAAAAAAATACTTGTACAGACGGAAATAACGGGTGCACGCGCAAAATATTTCCGTGTGCACACGGCCAAGCATGATCGTATACAGACGAAACATTTTGACACCTGTACATGTGATTTTTTATCATGTGCAGGGGAAATGTATTTACTTGTAATAGTAGCAGGATTTTACGTGTCTCAACGCCGTTTTAAGGCTGCAAATCTAAAAATGATCTACGCTATTTCCCAAAGTGTGCTATTTCCCTAGTGGGCCGCCAATATATTACAACTCCACATACTGGATATGAGACCTCTTACACTGACACGCTCACCGTCTTCTGACCATTAGAACCATTAGGATTAAAACCTGAAGGTTTTGCTTTCTAATGGGAATTAGCTGTTTTCTGTAGGACACCTTTAGATCCAATTAGAAAACCTTCAAATGCATCTGGAGTCAGTCCCTCCCAACTCTGTGATATCAACCCATCAGGAAAACACTAAATGTAGTTATGTTATAACTGAAGTTTGAGGGGGAGGAACATGGATGAAACCCCTCGTTCTTCTGATCTAACACTCTATAAATTCACATCCTCACCTTCCGTTCCCGAGATGAAGTGTTCGCAATCCCCACCGCCACCCCATCTCCTTCCTTTTCCTCAGTCCTACATAACTCCCACTACAGCTATGAGGGGGGGTCTGGCCTTCTAGTTACAGGCTGAAGCTGCCCAGAACTCCAGCTGAAGTTCTCAGAGTACTCCCCCCTCTTTCAATCAGTGTTCTTTCATACTACCACCACATGTTAAAGGCATGGTCTGAACTCACAAAATACCATTAGAGACTATTGAGCACCACTAGGAACCAACAGAAAGTTTTAATGGTTTCTGTGATTTCTTCAGCAGGGCTGTCTTTATTTTTGCACTTTCAATGCTTCACTTATCTCGGATGTGTCCTCAATCTAGATTTTAATGAATTGAAAAAATGAGAAAAACGAAGAGTGGTTGTTTTTCATGTATCTCATAGAAAACAGCAATAACTCTTCAGCCAGAGTTCTCCTTCTCTCCTTCATCTCTTCAAAACCAACAGATGGTTAATTATTTTGATTGGTGAGTGTGGGTGGGCTAAAGTGAACTGATGAAGCAGGAGGCACTTTGTGGATAAAATACGCAGTCAGCTGCAGTACAGTGTAGCCTAAAATCACGAGACAAAACCAAATGAGATCAAATAAAGTACTACTATGACTGACAGGACCACTGCCAAAACAAAGCACGATCCCCATTATGGCCACTTATTTTATTCACCCTCTTTACACTCTAGGAATCCATTATGCTGCTTAGACACTTATTATTTTAATATGCTGCTGCATGTGAAAGACTCTCTGTTTTGCACACCTGCACATTTGTGCCCTATTATGCACTGTTTGTTTACTGTGCTGTTACAGGTTGCCCCAAGGCCTTCAAGAAATTTCATCCAACTGCACACCTGTATATGGCTGGAATGCAGGATTGGGATAGCTACTGAAAAATTAGTTAGCTACTTTGTAGCTACTTTCCCAAAATGTGCAACTAGCTACAATTTAGCTACCTTTCCAGAAAAAAGTAGTGGCTACTTTTTAACTACTTTTTGCGAAGTAGTGCACTACTCTTTGAAAGCTACTTTCAAAGCGCGATTGTCAGAATGTTTGTGAATCTCCACCTGACACCCCAAACAAGCCCAACTGAAAGAGTGAACAAGACACTGCATTTAATCATATGCTAAAAAGAAACATTCAATTGAAAAGCTGCAAATCCATTCTGCTCCTGCCCACCTATAGGCAGAAGCTGCAAAGAGTACCGCCCACCTAGGCAGAAGCTGAAACGGGTACCGCCCAACAACAGAATCGGATTCTGCGCTGCAGGACTGTTTTGTAGACGCAGACTGGGAGATGTTCCGCGAGGCGTCAAACAATAACATTGACGAATATGCAGACTCTGTTACCGGGTTCATCAAAAATTGTATAGAGGATGTTATGCCCACAAAAACAGTTCGTGTTTACCCCAATCAGAAACCATGGCTCAACTGTGAAGTCCGTGCAGCTCTGACCGCACGTACCGCTGCTGTTAAATCAGGAAACACGAATGAGTCTAAAATAGCCAGCTATGCTGTCCGTAAGACCATAAAAGCAGCCAAATGCGAGTACAGGGCTAAAGTGTAATCACAGTTCAACACCACCAACGCGAGAAGCCTGTGGGAGGAGTTAAACACAAAAACGGACTTTAAGAGGGAAACTCGTTCTGTGAATAACATCAGCGCTGCGCTTCCAGACGAGCTGAACACTTTCTACGCACTTTCTACAGGAGTGTTTACATTTTTAACCTCTCTGTCTCACTCTCAGCTGTTCCTGCGTGCTTCAAACTGGCCACCATTGTGCAAGTTCCAAAGTCTAGCCAGGGTAAATACTCTAAATGACTGGCACCTCCGTCATAAGCAAGTGCTTTGAGAAGCTGGTAAGAGACTTCATCTGCTCCTCACTACTTGACACTCTGGACCCACTGCATTTCGCTTACACACAGAACAGATCCACTGATGACGCAATAGCCCTGACTCTACACACTGCCCTCTCCCATCTGGGCAAAAAGAACACGTGTGTGAGAATGCTGTTTGTGGACTACAGCTCAGCATCCAACACCATCGTGCCCTCAAGGCTTGACATTAAGATTCGGGATCTGGGTCTGGACAGTTCTTTGTGCAACTGGATCCTGAACTTCCTGACAGGCCAACGCCAGGTGGTAAGGATGGGCAACGTCACCTCCTCCTCACTGACCCTTAACACCAGAGCTCCTCAGGGCTTTGTGCTCAGCCCTCTCTTGTATTCCCTGTACACCCACGACTGCAACTAGACACAGCTCCAATGTCATCATCAAATTTGCAGATGACACCACGATTGTGGGTCTGATCTCCAATGACAACGAGGAGGCCTACAGAGAAATGGGTCAGCTTCCTGACACACTGGTGCCAGGAGAACAACCTCTCTCTCAGCGTCAACAAGACCAAGGAGCTCATAGTGGATTTCAAGAAGCACAACCCCATCGCCATCAATGGAGCCACTGTAGAGAGGGTCAGCAGCTTTAAATTCCTTGGTGTTCACATCTCAGAGGATCTGACATGGACCAAACACACCACACGGGTGGTAAAAAAGGCAGAACAGCACCTCTTCTACCTCAGGCGGCTGAGGAGATTTGGCATGAACCCTTGAATTCTCAGAACATTTTACACATGTATTGTGGAGAGCATTCTAACAGGCTCCATCACCACCTGGTATGGGAACTGCACTGCCATTGAGTAGAAAGCTCTGCAGAGGGTGGTGTGGACAGCCCAGCACATCACTGGGGTCCAGCTCCCAAACCTCATAGATTTATACACCAGCCACTGCATGAGGAACACCAGGAGGATTCTAAAAGACTCCACCCACCCAAGCCACTGTCTGTTCTCACAGCTGCCAAGTGGGAGGAGGTATAGAAGCAAAAAGTCCAGAACTAGCCCATTCTGAGACAGTTTCTTCCCCCGGGCCATCAGGCTGCTGAACAGCCAGTAGTGCTGGTGTATCGGTCTATAGGCCTGTCACTACACCTCTGAGACATCATCATGGTGATCTCCATAGACAATCTACACCACATCCACACCTCAACAGACTCACTCTGATCTTACTGTTACATCAATCTAGCAAATCAATACCTGCATATATAGATTGACATGTTGTACATCTTCTTTCAATATCTTGTATAATCTGCAAGATTTCTGTATCAATATTCTATCCCCTGTGTTCCCTGCATCCCATTTATTATCTACCTCAGACTCACTAAATGCGCATATGGAAATGTGGACAACAGTACATATCATAGTTTTATTTATTACTGAACAACTGTACATTGGAAATAGTGCAATACTAGTTTATATTGTGTATATATGTATATATTTAGAGTCGGTATATATATATATATATATATATATATATATATATATATATATATATATATATATATATATATATTATTTTGTAGTTAAATTCTACAAGGGGACTACGCACCTAAGATTTTCATTCACCTTGCACCTGTGTAAATGTAAAGTGACAATAAACATGATTTGATTTGCAGTGTCCCTGACGTGGTTGTGGCGTGTTAGTGTGTGTTACATGTGGATCAGACACAGCAGTGCATAATGTGTCCTGAGTAAAAATATATTAATGCATTATCAGTGCAAAACGCAGCAACTAATACTAATTCTATACTAATTTTAGTATAGACAAAATGAGACAAAATGTTTGAAATCCACTGATTTTGTCTACACCTGGTACAAAATGTGTTGCAAGTGGTTCAAAGACCTATATTTTTCCTCATAATGCCACTTTTCTTAAAGATTCATGTGTCTATAGAATGATATGAATAAAGTGCCAGTGCAAAACTGTATTACTCAGCAATACTACTATCAGCAATGCTGATTTTGTCTATTTACCTAGTTCAAAATGTGGTGCTAGTGGTCAGGGACCTATTTTCCTTCATAATGCCAGTTTCTTATAGATTAATGTCTCCTGAGTAAGATTGTGTTAATAAAATAACAGCAAAACAGTATTTCTCAGCCACCCAGTTGTGAGTGTGGGCATTAGTCAAACAGTCAGAAATCTGCTGTTTTCTTCTATTCTGATATTAAATATGGTGCCAGTGCTCCAAGGCCTACATTTTCAATATATTACTAAAGAACTGTGTGTTCTGAATAAGATCATATTAATGAAGGCAGAACAGTTTAAGTAAAATCCCTTAATTCCAAAACATTTTTTTTTTGTTTTTTTGGTCTAATACAAACCAAAATTGTATCCATGTAAAAAAAAAAAACTAAAAACTTTTTTTTTGCTTAAGGCTCGAACCAAACAAATCAAGTCTGCAGTAAGCAGTTGTATTTGTAAATTTGTAAATGTAGTAATTGATTAGCAATAATCAATAATGTAGCTTACAAGAACACTGGCGGTAACAGTACAGTACCACTTTATAACGTCTTACCTAATGTTTTGAACCTTGAATATGTATTATGCTGCCTCAATCAATGATCTTTGGCTTTATGTTATGTTGGCTTTTATTTTGAAGGAAAAGTCAAATGACTTTCCACCAACTGTTGCTCATTTCACGGAGCTCTGGTCATGTGACAATGATGCATTGACCACGTGTGAAATAGGGGGTGCACAATCATAGTCACGTGATTATAACATTTAGGGAACGAAACTCCTACGTATTATGACATGCAGATTATGTATCACCACGTAGACGGGTATGTTACGCTCCATGGGCACTATGTTGTAACACACGTAAGGGCCTCATGCATATGGAATAATATACGTTGCATCTCGTCAGGTGTTGTCACGCTCCCTCTTTAAAATGCAGATGTATTCATATATAGCTTTACTGATTGGATGTAAGATGTCAAAACGTGTAAACACGTAATATTTTACCGCCTGCTATGGCAAGCCAAGAGGGTCAGAACTCGTCAGGGTTTTGACGGCGTATAAAGCGCGCGCTATGTTTAAAAACGCCGCCCAGAGCGGCGTTTAAGGGTTTTCTTTTCGCCGTCAGGTAAACGCGAGGCGCCGCCAGGCGTTTTACAACGTCCGACGGCGGCAGGCGCTTAGTTAACGCCACCACGCGTCTCATAAGCAGAAATGACCTGAATTTACATATCCCCTCCTTCCCCAACAGGTTCAGCTCTGGCTTCAGGGGGAGGGTTATACAGGGAGTTGGTTTGCCCAGTTCGAAACTCAGTGATAGCCAGGAGAATTTCTATTGCTTCCACTGATTACGATGCTGGGTTTTGCGCACTCCTTGTCGGTCTGCTCCCGAGTATACATGCATGCCACAAGCAGGCAATGTAGCCTACATGTGGGCCTGTGGATAGTTTTGCTGTAAGGTTGTTCACTTTTCTTTGCCCAAGATGGACAAAAGCAGAACTTGTGAGAAGTGAATGTGTTTACTTTGCTCGTACTGTCAGCAGGCGCTTAGTTAACGCCACCACGCGTCTCATAAGCAGAAATGACCTGAATTTACATATCCCCTCCTTCCCCAACAGGAGCTACTGCAGTCCACACTAACGAACTAAGGGGATGTCTGTCATAACAGAAACAGCATCAAGTAAAAAAGCGCCGATTTAGTTTAAGGAGGCTCGTGATTTCGTATCCACTGTACAACCTGCAACCACGATGCCTGTAATTGTTTCACACGAATGAGCAGTCAGAAGATAATTAAAGGTGACAGTACAAGCAAAGTAAACACATTCACTTCTCACAAGTTCTGCTTTTGTCCATCTTGGGCCAAAGGAAAGTGAAAAACCTTACAGCAGAGCTATCTATAGGCCCACATGTAGGCTACATTGCCTCCTTGTTGCATGCATGTATACTCGGAAGCAGACCGATTAGGAGTGCGCAAAACCCAGCACCGTAATCAGTGGAAGCAATAAAAATTATCCTGGCTATCACTGAGTTTTGAACTGGGCAAACCAACTCCCTGTATAACCCTCCCCCTGAAGCCAGGGCTGAACCTGTTGGGGGAAGGAGGGGATATGTAAATTCAGGTCATTTCTGCTTATGAGACGCGTGGTGGCGTTAACCAAGCGCCTGCTGCCGTCAGACGTTGTAAAACGCCTGGCGGCGCCTCGCGTTTACCTGACGGCGAAAAGAAAACCTTTAAACGCCACTCTGGACGGCGTTTTAAAACATAGCGCGCGCTTTATACGCCGTCAAAACCCTGACGAGTTCTGACCCACTTGGCTTGCCATAGCCTGCACACTTGCATTTTTTAATGTGTGGACGCGTGATATTTTTATTTGTGCAGGCGATTTCTCATTAGGCGTTTTGCCACTATTGGCTTTCCGTATCATTTGAATCAGTGCACATGCCCTTTTTGTTCACCTAGTTTCTTTTAAGCCCACTATTTTAACAGGGCAGTTCTCCTTGAAGGTAGGTTCATCTTAAATGTATGATGTTTTTGAATGTAAACAGTGGTTTGGACAGATACATGTAATACAGTATTTTGTGTGTTTTAGATTTCTCTGTTCACAAATGTGGTTTGGATTGCCAGCCATCACTTCATTATCTTTGCCTTTACTGCCCAACTACAATACTACAGAGAAATTACTTTGAAAGTCATTTACTTTTTAACAAGCTGGAACAGCATCATGTTTTATCCACAGAACCACTAGGCACTCCTCCAGTGACCAGCATGAGATTCGGCACTCCTCCACCCAGATAGCAAGCATAAATTGGTCCACTGGCTTGATAAGGTTGGCACCCCACTGACTGTTTGCCACACTCGGACCACCCAAATTATTGTCCTGCATACAAGTTCTAACTAGTTTTTATTCTCCTCAAACAGATTTTAAATGCACACAGACTTTTATTTTAGAAAATAAACTAAGACAAATATCACAAACAACTGAGAGCAAAAAAATAATGACTAAGCCTGAAATAAAATGATTTTGTATAAAATGTTGTTGCTGACACTGTGCAAGATTAAAACTAGTTACTAAACTAATTTACAAAGTACAACTAAAGAAAGGAAGGAAGGGAAAATAAAATAAAAATAAAAATGGAAAATGAGTGACGATAATTGTAATTTCTTCTAATACTATGCTTAACTACCGGTGGGCCGCCTGGAAAACGCTGAGCAAAACACCAGTGGACCACCAGCTCTGCCATCGATGGTCCGCTATCCTCTTGCTATCAGGGCAGTGACCGGTGTGAGAGTCGGCGTTTCCCCAGTGACCAGTGTGAGAGTTGGCCTTTCTCCAGTGAACAGTGTGAGTCGGCACTTCTGAAGAGACCAAAGCAGAAATACGATGCAGCAATGTGTGCTCCTCCAGGGGCCATTGTCTGCTCCCCTACTGACCAGTGCAAGAATCGATGCTCCTCCAGTGACCAGTGTGAGAGCCAACACTCTTCCAGTGTCCAGTAAAACAGACATCACTCCACCAGTCTTGGAAACATCACTGTTTACACAGACAGGGCAGTGATTAGAAAGATGTTGCAGTAAACTGTTTGCAGTAAACACATGCAACTTGAAGAAACACATTGGCCCATATTTATGAAACTCCTCACAGAAAGTTTCTGGGGTCAGCTTACAGATTTTATATGCCACTGACTAGACTTATGTAAACTGATGAAACCTGATCTTAGATCAGTGTGCTTACTTGAAAATGCATGATAAATAGGCCTAAAGGCCTAAGGCCTAAGAATTACTAAATTCAGATGCACCCATTCAGGACACTGACATTTAATTGTGCACATACAGCTTGTATAATCTCCATAAAAAGCATGAAAACCAATGGGATGCACAGAGGCAGCTGCACATGAGCTTATGCTTAAGTTGAGATTTGTGGTTAATATTGGGACAAGGTTTAAATTTAGGACGAGAGCTAGGGTTAGGAATAGTACAAGGGTTAAACTCAAACCAATGCTAGGATTAGGGTTAGGAGAATGGTTAAATGTAGGCCCAAAATTAGGGTTGGGATTAGGTTTTGGGTTTGATTTTAGGATGAGATTTGTGGTTAGTATTGGGACAAGAGCTAGTGTTAGGAATAGGACAAGGGTTACACACATGGCCAGAGCTAGGGTTAGGGATAGGAGAATGGTTAAATGTACGTTCAAAATTAGGGTTGGGATTAGGTTTTGCATTGGTTTTAAAGATAAGCATAGGTCCTCAGCGTTGGATTTTGGAGCAGTGGATCTGCATTCTCTGGAGTGACAGAGCTCCATCCATTTTCTTTGGAGTTGGAGTGGCATTTGTGATACAAAACTAATCATCTAACGCCAGAACCTGACCTCACTAATGTTCTCATGGCTGAATGCACTCAAATCCTCACAGCAATGTTAAAACATCTAGTGTAAAGCATTCCCACAAGAGTAGAAGCCATAACTACCTGTAATAGGTATAGTACTATATATCTGTATTAAATACCTATAATAGTAACTACCTGTAATACCCTTTTCAGAAGAAATGTTGGATGTCCAGATAAATCTTTGGTCATATAATGTATGCATTGGTGCAAATACATGTTTAATTCCAATCAGTTTTCTTTGGATCTTTATTAAGGCGCCACAGATAGCCAATGATCTCAAGAAAGCTGCAAAATCAGGTGAAGGAGAATAGCAAGATCTTCAAAGGTTCATTGATCCACGTTTACTAGAGATAAGGAAAGAGGACAAGAGGGCCCTTCAAGAGGTCTTTGTGTCAGTTGGTTCCAAAGGTGCAGTTTGGGCCAAGGACTTTTATTTCTGTTTTTTCTTTCCAGTTCAGAGAAGACATGGAACTTTTCATGCAGCAGTGTGGGGATAGAATGGGTAAAGTGTTTTTTATATGTAGAATATTCTTTATAAGAATGTGTGTGTGTGTTTTATATATACATATACATGGATCATTCTCAGCACTGCAGTAAAACTGACGTGGTGGTGGCGTGGTAGTCTGTGTTGTGCTGATACGATTGGATCAGACACAGCAGTGCTGCTGGAGTTTTTAAACACCTCAGTGTCACTGCTGGACTGAGAATAGTCCACCAACCAAAAATATCCAACCAACAGCGTCCTGTGGGCAGCATCCTGTGACTGATGAAGGACTAGAGGATGATCAACACAATCTGTGCAGCAGCAGATGAGCTGTCGTCTCTGACTCTACATCTACAAGGTGGACTGACAAGGTAGGAGTGTCTAATAGAGTGGACAGCGAGTGGACACAGTGTTTAAAAACTCCAAATTTTAACAATAAGGCCCTAAAAGTGGAGTAGTGGATCTGTAGGGTGAGCTAAGTAAAAATATCACATTTTGACCCTTTTGCGTGAGAGCCTTAGAAAACCAGTATATTCATCATTTCTGTTTTTAGGAGTTATTAACTATTTTTCACCTCAGCTGTTTTTTAGAGGTAAGGTGTTACAGTGCATTTAAGCTTTTAGGAAACCTATTTCAAATAGCCATTATTAGCATAATGGTCATGACATGCTAGCTCTTAAATGTATTATAGTAAATGATTATAATATACCACAATGATCCCAACCCATTATCAATAAATCAAATATCCGTATATAATATATATATCTACCTATATATTTTGTAACAAGATATAATTGACCAACCATTAATGTTTTAAAATCATATTTAGCATTCTGATGGGGCTGATAAATTGTATACCAACAGATGGGCTACAGACATAATATAATACAAAAAAAAAGCTTCAGTCGAAAAAAAAAACATGAAACAAATGACGCTTGATTTGCTCTTCCTTGTTTATCTAACGCATTGATGCAGCAAACCTGTATTTCTTTTTCGTGCATATGGCTTAACAGAATGTGTTGTTCCAGACAAATGTTTGGACAGTACATTAACAGTAATACTCACCTCCTCAGCCAGTGTCACCGTGTTAAGGGGTACACACTCAATTACTACATTGATGACAAAAGCTAAACTTAATTAACCCTTTTATTAAACCGCAAAGAAATATTTAGGCAATGCTAGTTTATTCATATAGCACATTTCATATACATGCTTTAATGTGTTTCAATAGTTAGCGTTACTTAGTTAAGCTCTTTTTATATTATATCCCTTGTAAATCATTACAGAACAATAAATTGTAAATGGTTTAAGTGAGCATAAAGTGTATTATGTAATTTTACAAGTGCTCAATATGACCTCCTCCAGCTGTACAGACAATATCAACGCAATAGTCAAATTCATCCCATACTCAATTGAGCATGTTGGGTGTCACTGTACTCACAGCTCTTTTGATGCAATTTTGGAGATCATCCAGTGTTGTGGAACCAACGACGAACGCTCTGAGCTGTTGGAGGTTCACTGCCGATGAAAATCTTCCAGTGACAGTCAGAAACTCTGTAATCACCTCTTTCAGTTGGTATTGATTGGTTCCTACGCGCCTCACGATTGTAAAGATATGACGCTTTGAAATCAGATGAGTCTTTTTGAATCACCCTGTATTTATTATATTTATTGTTGAATAAAATATACACCTGTATAATGTTTTCAGAAACACACTGTTAAACTGGGACTAAATAAATATAAAAAAAATGAATGCGATGTTTGGAAATCACTGCTATCCCATCCATATCAGGGCATGATTGTGATCTTTGAAAACCAGCACTTTCATTTTAGTCACACAAAAATCCAGCATAAACCCAGAATTCCTGATCTGGGCATAACATAGACTACAGAATGGTACACAAACAGGAGGTACTGCTCTCAAGTAGAGGTTTATGTATATAGAGCTTTTTACAACAGGCGTTGTCGCAAAGCAGCTTTACAGAAAAATCCGGGTCCAAGCCCCAGGAACAAGCCAATGGTGACAAGGAAAAACCTTCTAAAAGTAAGAGGAAAAAACCTTGAGAGGTACCAAGACTTGAAAGGGGAACCCATCCTATTGTGGTGGACACCAAACAGCAAAACAAGAATGCGAGTAATGTGAACAGAGAATAAAGTTTTAACATTAGTATAAAATATTAAAATACAGAAAAGGACAAAAGCAGGTGAATGGCTATAATTCAATAGAATCTTTACAGGAGTAGCATCAGGAGAGTCAGTGGCATGCATGTGAGGTTTGCCCAGCATTGTACAGCAGGAAGCGCCATGGTGGTCAGACTAGTCCTGGAGACAGGTGAGCAGTGGGCAACAGCATCTGACTGCACAGAATGGACAGTTGTTCGCCTCGGTAAAGAAACAGACAGGCAGTTCTGTTAAGAGAGACTGATTACAGTATACAGTGGTAACAGAGTGCAGCAGAGACTGGTAGACACTGGCAGCCTAACTAAAAGGGAGAGCCAGAAGGTATCAAAGACATGAGGGATCGCTGAGATGTCAGGGCTCCTCTGCTCCACCATCAACAATCTTGAGTGAGCACATGAAAGCAGCAGAACGACAGCGCCAGCACTCCCAGTTTACCATCATTCTGTATGTCAGTGAACCCCCAGATCTGCACCTTCTATCTAACGGGAAAAACTAATTATTAAAAGCTTGACGAAAAAGTAGGTTTTTAGTGTAGACTTAAAGTCTGAGGCTGTGTCTTGAACACTGACTGGAAGTTAAATAGAAACTGTATAAACACTCAAAAACACTATTTGACAAAATTCTAGTCAAATATTCTATGCTGCAAACAGATTTCCGGTTGGTCTACCAGGCTGGAAACTTTTTCTTAATCACAAGCCAGAATGCTGTCCAGGACAAATAATTATACTGTGCACTCCCATAAATTATATTTTTATTGAGCAGAGTGACCGATGTGACCATTAGCCATTCTAGTAATATTGGTTATATGTGCATGAAAGGACAGATTGGGATTTATCATGACACCAAGATTAACAGATGTACCTGTTGCAACTGAGAAACTATTAAGTTTAAGCGTTAAATTAGACAATTTGTTTCTAGCAGTCAACCTTAATTTTTACTCAGAAATACACTGAACAGAGCTACATGAACACATAAAAGGATTATAAAAGGTAATAAAAATAAATGAATGATTAAAAACAGTAGTAGAATTAAAATCAGCCAAATAAAATGAAATAAGGAAAAAGGAGGAAAGAAAAGTTAAACTCAACTAAAACAGTTGCAGGCAGTCTGAAGGTGATTAGAGAGTAAAAGTTTAAAATGATTATTAAATGAGTGACACCTGCAAGCCTGAGTGTTAGAGACTCCTGTAGTGAATTCCAGCTCACTGGTGCACTGTAGCTAAAAGCAGATTATCTCAATTGAGTAAAACTGACAGGTGATCTAGTCACTAGAGTGAGTCTGATAATTGCTTATTTACTGAGATCATAGATGAAATATAAAGTAGCATGTGACTGGAGAGCGATTTATGAATAAATAAAAGCCAGCGTGTTTCCCGTCATGCTGCTAGGGAGGACTAACCAACATTTTTACACAGTCTGCACTGGTGGGTGCTGTAAGGGTTTCCAGTAATGAATCTCAAAGTGGAGTGATAGAGTCTGGTGGTTTAGGGGCACTGATGGACGCATCTGTAAACTGTCACCGTAGTCCAGTACTGATAGTAAGGTTGCCTCCATGACTCTTTTTCTGGCATACAGAGGGAGAAAGATGTCTAATTTGGATTTATTTAAATAACAGAATCTAAGCTTCTGCCTACACTTACTGACTAGTTTAATAATATGAGATTTAAATGTGAGTTTATCATCCAGCCAAAGGCCAAGGTACTTATACTGTGTGACTTACTCAATGCTACATCCTGTCAGGGTAGTAATATTCACAGTATTAAAATCAGTATTTGAAAATCTGGAGAACAGCATAAACTTGGAAGTTTTCTTGGCATTTAAACCTAGTTTGTACTTGTACAGAGCAGTCTGAGCAGATCTGCATGAGCAGATTTGGCTGAACAGTACAAAATTGCATTATCTGCATACAAGTGCACTTTGCAGTCTGAGGTGGTATACATATCAAATATACATTGATATGTATATTAAATAAACCTGACCCAGGATTGGACCCATACAAGCATTCAGCAGGCCTTTTGACAGGCTTATCATTGACCATTCATGATGAAACTTGAATGGTGTCTACAAGTACCCACTTCCTAACAACCAGTCAAGTTTCAAAAGATTTGACCACTGGGGGGCGCTATTCATAAAAATAAACCTATTATTACATGTCATTACTATATTATTACAGTTTGGGTGAAAAACCCATATGAATCCATTGTAGTATGTTATGGAAAACAATTTTGCAGATGCATCTTTATCATAAAACTGTATAGTTTTTTGTGATCGTTAACTGTTTGAAAACACTCCTTTTCAAACCAGTCTCTGGATTTTGATCCAATCTTTTCAAAACTGGTCTAGAACAATTCTTTGGCATCTCTAGGTAAATAATTATCAAAAACATGTTGAGTTTTTTACTCAGCATGGTGTGCAACAATCAATTAATTGCTGTGGCCATTGCATTGCTAGCTTGATTTACTATAACTCAACATTCATTGGTCAGATCATCTCCATTCTTTAAGGATTTATTCAACTTAAGACTAAAATGGAGCATGCCAATTTTGGTCCAGATTGGCCTTTAGGGGGCGCTTCAGCACTCAAAAACACTTAAAAATCAATTAAAATGCTATTACAATGTTATTACAAGGTCTGCAGATAAATAATTGGTGCCATGTGACTCAGTTCACTGACCTGAACAACTTTCTAATTACATGTTATTTGAAAATTTGTACTGCTTATCTTTTTTTTGGCTTATTCATTCAAAGACTACATTATACAAAGACTTATTATACAAAGGTCAAAAGGTCACTCTACCCAAAACTTGGTATACTGCCTTGTATATGGTCCCTAATCAAGAATGATACCATATTGTGGCCTTTTCACTAATTCTGACCCACTTTCACTGAGCTCCTCACACCAATAGGGCCCCTTATGAGTGCATTGGGCCTCACTGTGGCCTACATGAAATCAAAGGGTGAATATAGAACCAATCCACTGTGCAAGTGCTACTATGTGAGAAATGCTACCATTAGTCATGCAGTTTTGACATGTATGTTGACAACCTCTTGGATGTTCTACAAACCAGTGTAGATCAGTACATATGAATATAAACCGATAATGTGTTTAAAGACCTCTGCTCACTGTTTATGGCAAGTGACGGTCTTTTGATGAACTGACTTCCTTTCAGTTCTATTCACTCTGCCTATAAGTAAGACCCACAGCTTGAGGCCTTTTTAGGCCTAATGGGCTAAACCAAAAGCTTGAGGCCTTTTTAGGCTTAATGGGCTAAACCTGCAGAATGGCCCGTACTGCTGTTGCATGCTTGAACCCGCTCATTGCCGCTTGCGGCTATATTTAGGGTTCAAGCATGCAATGCATTGAACCCTATTGTAATTGTCAAGATTTTTAGGGTTCAAGCACGAAGTGCGTAGAACTCTATTGGAATTGTCAAGATTTTTCTTATTAGGGTTCAAGCATGCAATGCATTGAACCCTATTGGAATTGTCAAGATTTTTAGGGTTCAAGCATGCAATGCATTGAACCCTATTGTAATTGTCAAGATTTTTCCTCCTATTCCTTTTCTTCCCTGAAACGGAATGCACAGCCCAAACCATAAGTCCTAGAGACTTGAAACTTGGTCAATAGGTAGTAGTCCCTCCCGCTACTCAGGCGCAAGGAATCAGCCCAGTCGGCCACAAGGGGCGCTATAGCGCAGGTCAACGCGTTTGCGTCTATAACTCCTAAACCAGATTTTTGCCAGACAAGCCATAATTTTTCCAAGTTCCTTGGGTCCAAACAAACAACTTTGCCATTTGGACCATTTAGCTCCGCCCACTTAGATTTTGAGCTAATTTACATAATATGCAAAACCTACTTTTGCGAACTAGTCCTACAATTTTTGCCCCATCCTCAAATAATTGGTGTCAAAAAATTCAGAAGACCCTGAGCCTCAATATTTATCAAAAACATTTTGACTTTTCTAAACAACATGGCTGTCATATGCAAATGAACCCTTCTGGATAAATTCAAAATAATTCAGAATTAATTTAAAATTCAGTAACTTGACAACCCTTCAGCCAAAAAATTTCAAACTTGACAGACACATTTGGGAGAAGATTCTGAGGTAGCCATTCGATTTTTGTGTGCATATGTCATTAGGGGGCGGAGTTAATGCTACATGGCTGTTTCTCAGCATCCGTTCATCCAATGAGGCTGAAACTTTGCAGATACCATCTGTTGGCCAGACTATAAGGGAATCCATAAGGACAATTTGATTAATTGAAGTACATAGTCGCCATCGGCCAATCAGCATTTAGCAGGCTTTTGACAGGCTTAACATTGACCAATCATCATGAAACTTGAATGATCTCTAAATATAGCCACTTTCTAACAACCAATAAAGTTTGAAAAAATTTGACCACTGGGGGGCGCTATTCATAAAAATTAACATATTATTACATATTATTACTATGTTATTACAAGTTTGCTTGAACATCCTTGTGTATCATATGTAGTACATTATTTCAAAAATTTTGCAATGCATATTTATTACAAAACTGCATAGTTATTTTGTAATTGGTAACTGTTTAAAAAGCCTACTTTTCGAACTAGTCCCTGGATTTTGATCCAATCTTTTCTAACTTGATCTGGAAAAATTCTTTGGCATCTGTAGGTAAATAATTATCAAAAACATTTTGACTTTTCTACTCAGGGTCGTTTGGATCAATCAATTAATTATTGCGACCATGGCATTGTTAGCTTGATTAGCTATAACTCAACAGTCATTTGTCAGATCATGTCCAAACTTTAAATACCTTTACATATTTGGACTATAATGGAGTCTGCCAATTTTGGTCTAGATTGGCCTTTAGGGGGCGCTTTGGCACTCAAAAACACTTAAAAATCAATTAAAATGCTATTACAATGTTATTACAAGGTCAACAGATAAACAGATGGTGCCATACAACTCAGGTCACTCACATGAACAACTTTCTAAGTACATGTTCTGTCACAAATTGTACTGTTTGTCTGGTATTTTGGCTTATTCATTTGAAGACTACATTATACGAAGGCTTATTATACAAAGGTCAAAAGGTCAATCTGACCAAAACTTGGTAAACATCTTTGGATATGGTCCCTGATCAAGAATGATACCATATTATGGCCTTTTCACTAATTCTGACCCACTTTCACTGAGCTCATACTTTACTTTAGTTTCAACTTTTCAACTATGTTTCAACTTTTCATCTTTATCAACTTTACTAACTTTTTTCTGCTGATTCCTTAGGACTTGCTGAACAAAAGCACTCCAGTCACTTCTAGCCCCACCCCCTCTGTTTTTTAAGCTAATTTGCATAATGTGAAAAACATGTTCTTGCAAACTAGTCTCTGGATTTTTTGCCAGTTATCATCAAATTAGTATCTTAAGATTCAGAAGACACTGATCCTCAATGATTATCAAAAACATTTTGACTGTTCCACTCAGTGTATTGAGAATCAATCAATTAATTACTTCAACCATGGCATTGCTAGCTTGATTTGCTATAACTCAACAGTCATTGGTCAGATCAGCTCCAAACTTGCAATAATATTACATATTACGACTCTAATGGTCTTGACCAATCTTGGTCCAGATTGGCCTTTAGGGGGCGCTTTAGCACTCTAAAACACTTAAAAATCAATTAAAATACTATTACAATGTAATTGCAAGGTCCACAGATAAACAAATGGTGCCATACGACTCAGCTAACTCACATGAACAACTTTCTAATTACATGTTATGTCAAAAATTGTACTGTTTGTCAGCTATTTTGGCTTATTCATTCAAAGACTACATTATACAAAGGTCAAAAGGTCAGTCTACCCAAAACTTGGTAAATGGCCTTGAATATGGTCCCTGATAAATAGTCATATCATATTGAGGCCTTTTCGCTAATTCTGACCCACTTTCACTGAGCTCTTCTACACCAAAAGGACCCCTTATGCGTGCATTGGGCCTCATTATGGCCTACATCAAATCAAAGGGTTAAATATAGAACCAATCCACTGTGCAAGTGCTACTATGTGAGAAATGCTGCCATTAGTCATGTAGTTTGATATCTATGTTGACAATGAGCAGGTTTTATAGTTGGTACATTCTTCACAGCCCTGCAGTGACACTGATGTGGTGGTGCTGTGTTTGTGTGTGCTGCACAGTTACAAGCGGATCAGACACAGCAGTGCTGCTGGAGTTTCAAACATTGTGCCCACTGACTGCCAACTGTATTAAAAACTCCTACCTTGTTGGTCCACCTTATAGAATTAAAGTCAGAAACGGTAGCTCATTTTCTGCTGTGCTATTTCTGTTGGTCATCCTGTAGTAGTTTATCAGTGGTCAGAGGATGGTGAGCACAGGATGCTTTGGCTGGATATGTTTGGTTGGTGGACTTTATTCAGTCCAGCAGTGACACTGAGGTGTTTACAGACTCCAGCAGCACTGTGTCAGACCCACTCACACCAGCACAACACACAGTAACACACAACCACCACATCAGTGACACTGTAGTGCTGAGAATGACCCACCACTGAAATAACACATGCTTTGTGGGGGTCCTGATCATTGAAGAACAGGGTAACAAAGTATGCCGAGAAACAGATGAACTGCAGTCTGTAATTGTAGAAATACAGAGTGCTCGTAATTGAACATAATAGAAAGTATAGACAGAAGGAATTGTATGTAATGAAGTTAGCAGCTAATGTATATTTGAATAGTGTTGTCTTATAGTAAATATGTGTACCTATTGCTGTAAGTGTAATTTTCACATGTTCACTTAAAGCTTTTCCAAGTATCAATTGTGAAGTTCCGTTGCTGCTCTGTTGTGTTTTATGTTTTTAAAGTGTTTCAACAATTCTTTAATTGTTTCATTATGATTATTGCAAGTATATACTTTTTGTTTCAGTATTGTTTGACTGTACTGGAGGGTGTCTTTTTAGGTTGCATGATTATTTACCACTTAAGTATGCTTGTATCATCACCAACATTGTATTATGAAAATAAATAAAGAAAATTCAGGAGTCCTGTTGTATTGTCATTGAAAATGCCAGAATATTGTGGCATTGATTGAATATTATGAAACAGTCCTTGAAGCATAATATAGATGTAATGCACGAAGGTAATGTTAACAATGCGAATGTTACAACACACACTCAGCATATAACAGTAATACTAAATGAAGAGACATGAATAATTTTCTATGAATAGAGCACTTTATTTTGCTGTGTTTGGAGTACATTGTACTTCCTTAGATTCCTCACATTATGGGAAACCATGACAGTGACTAATTTTTAGAGTTAGTCTCATAAAGTACAAACACATGCATGGTTGGGTATGGAGTCATCAGGTATAAATTCTAAATCTCCATTACTTTATATGTACAATTTCAGCAAGGACAGTATATACTTAAGTATGAGTTCTGTCATAGGGAAAACAATATGTGCTCTTTTTGAGGGATTAATTGTATCACATGTTGCAACCTGGTGTAGAGCCAGGCAGTACCATAAATTGAGAGTCAGGTCTGTCCACAGCTGAAAACACCACTTGAACCAGAAAACATGTTCATTTTTATAGCAAGAAGCTAAGAAGCTGGATGGGATGATGGCTTCAGAGACGAGCATATGCCAAAACAACAAACAAAAACAGCTTATAGTTTTACACCACCTTAACCTCAAAACAAAAAGAAACAAAAGTACAAAAGGTACCCTAACTGCCTACATTCAAACAGGAGAAAAAATAACCAAAACAAAAGGCACTCGTCCCCTACTTTTCCCAAAATCACACAGAGTTTCACAGAATCTAACAAAGCTTTTGTCAGAATTTACAAGTGAAGTGTTGAGTGAAGAGTGCTGGAGTGGTTTAGACAGGAGTCGTTGCAGGTGATGTCAAAGGGGAAAGAGCCCTGAACATCTGCTTGGGTAGTGGGTCAGTGAGTTCTTACATACAGCAGAGCGCAGCCATGTGGCCAATTAGAGATCTGCACACAAGGCAACAAAAGAGGGAAAACGCACGAAATGGCCACAGAGAGAGAGACGCACAGGTTACTACAACTGTGGGTCATAATACGTAATACAAGAGATGATTGTGATGTGAAACAATTTATGTTCTTTTAAGATTATTAGAACAAGCTATAATCTTAAATGGTAATCACTGGTATTGCACATATTTGTTTTCAACATCTGGAGAAATTGCAAAACATATTTGTAAGGAAAGTTGTAACAATATTTGTATGTAGGACTGTAAAGAGCAATCCATTTGTTTAGAAATGTAAAGTGGCTTGAAGAGCAGTAATTTGGCAATGAAGTTGCTATCTTTTTTGTGGGGCTTTCTGGTGCTGATATCACTCTGCCTTAGGTTGTCTCTGGCCAGGAGATCTTACCCGTCATTGAGCTGATATCACTGCAGCAGGTATACATTTAAAGTTAAGTACTATTTGGCCCCAAACCTGGAATTACTGCATTAAGTGGTGCATTCCATGTTGACACTTAATGTCAAGTTTTGCTGTACAATTGTCCTGACATTCAGTTTGAAACAAAAATTCCATTCATCCCAGTGCTGATGCCAGTCTGTCTTAGGTTGTCTTGGGCCAGGAGATCTTACCCGTCATTGAGCTGACATCACACCACTGGTGGGGCTACAAAATTGACAATTTTATGAAAGTCCACCTCAGACAGTGTTTCTGCTCATATTCCATAATAACATTCTTGAGCCACATAGATTTGCCATACAAGTTCAATGCAACACTGCAGTATGCAAATGTTCTATTGCCCTAAAGCAGCGTGTTTTATGTTCATGAGGGAAAACGTGCACACTTTTCTTAGAAAGGTGATAGAACTGAATAAACTATTAATTTGTTAGGAGTAAAAGAGCACATAGTGATATATGATAATATTTTTAAAAATTAATATATGTATAATCATTTTGTTATATGATTGTCAGTAAATAAAATTTGATAGTCTAAAAATGAATACATATACAAATACTTTTTTTTATTACTGGGTTTTAAATTAGTACTGTATCAGTGTGCTGAGGTATGTGCAGGATATATAACTCATGTTAGACAGTCATATATTTTGGAAATAACATTTTCATATTATTTTATTTAGGTTTTATCTATATGGAATTTATGTAATTAATAATTAAGTCTTTAATTCAATATATTTACTTCATTTTTTCATATTACTTCAATTCTGTATAAATTTGCATACATCCTGCAGATACCTTTATTAAAAAAAAAAAGTTTCCGCATATAGAGCTGAGGTGCCCTTTTAACTGTTGTACAGCCTGGGTAGATCTTCTGAGAATTTGTAGGCACAGTCATTGTTAAAACAATGTAAATTTAAGGAAGTACAATGTACTCCAAACACAGCAAAAACAGCAGCATATATATAGATCTTCTGAGGAATCTTTATAGTAAGCACGGCCATTATTAACACAACATAAATCTAAGGAAGTACAATGTACTCCAAACACAGTAAAAACAACAGCATATATAGATCTTCTGAGGAATCTGTAGTGTGCAAGGTTATTATTAACACAACATAAATCAAAGCAAGTACCATGTACTGCACAAACGAAAAAAAAATCCACAAAAGTATGTAAACCAGTTGTTGTCATAGAAGTTACATTTACATGTTCTGTGACTGTTAGGCTACTGCAGGTAAAAGTGGCCATGTTGTTCACATCATCTTCATTCTACACTGTTAGAAATAAAGGTTCTGTGCAGGTACGGTTTTCGTTCATCAGGGTACAAACAATGTAAATGTTCCCTCAAAGGTACAACAGTGGTTTTTAGATCCATTTGTGAACCTTAATGTTTTAAAACAGAGGAATAAAATAAAAAGCCTGGAGATGAGACGGGGTGTGTTTAGTCAATACATCTTAGGAAATATGGTATATGGATTATGGTACAATGGTGATATTATGTTCCCTGACTAAAGGTACTAATGTACCCTTGAACATTCCACCCCACTAACAAATTTATTATAGTTTTTTTTTCTTTCTAAGAGTGTATAGTAAATATATTAGATTAGTGATTAGTATATTAGAGATTAGTGTTTTGAATTGACTTTCATACCCAAAGTTGGTGCCAAAGTGTTGATATAAGTTATAAGGCACTTCTTTTGTATAAGTCTCTTTTGAATCCTTTGTTTCTTAATTTTTTTTCCTAAATATCATTGAGGTAAAACATAACCACAGTGAGAATCACTTTGAAGATATTCCTATAAAGACATCATTTCTGCATGCAAAATTCAGATCAAGTTTGAGTTGGATTGTACATAAATAATAGTGTGAGTGCTAAAACAGAGCACTGCTAGGTGTTACGTTTTGGATTTCAATGCCACTTAGAAACAGAGCCTAAAATCAGAACTGAAACTGTGAAATTATTCTTTTTGTTTTCTTCAAACTGTCACATAAACAAAAACATTTGGGACATATAGCAGAAATGATCATATTTGTACCACTTTTACCTGCAGCCTGAATGTAACCTTATAAGGGCATCTCAGCTCTAATGTATTCCCACAGGGGCCATCCTCTTTTACTCTACCCCTATATCCCCTCCCCCCAACTTGTGGATGGTTTGGATTGAATTGCTTCACTTAGTTCACTGCTGCCTCAGTATTGAGTTTATTTTAGTTATTAAAACAGTTCAGTACAACACATTCATGGTAGCTGAAATACGTTGGCATTATGGACACTTTAACACTATCGCTAGTTATATCTTTTATATAAACATGATCAATTATTGTTCCACTTTCAGTAGTTGCTTCTTCTACAACTTGAGTAAAGCCATAGTATTGCATGATTTCATTAACTGTACTTGTTGTAAAAAGATTTTCATTGAAATCTCCCATGATAATTTTTCCTCCAGGAAAGTCGTCAATGTGTTGGATCAAAACTATCAGGTTGTTATGAAATGCTTGCAAGTTGTATGAAGGTGGTCTGTACAAAACTGCTGCTGTTGTATTAAGATGAGGAATCACAAACTGCAGGCACTCCAAGTTCACACATGGTGACTGAACAACACTACAATTCATATTCTCCTTGTAATACAGACCAACGCCACCATGTTGTTGCTCCTTTAGTTCTGCAAATATTATGTCACTAGTGTCATATGGAACACACCTTGGTTTGCTATGGAATAGAAATCCAGATATTTGTACATCAGCTGCACAGTGGTCTGATTTTAACCAAGTTTCAGTCACACAAATGATATCAGCTTCCATATACCTTCTGTCTTGTTTTAGGTCTTCCAAGTGACATGACAGTCCTTGTACATTGTGCAGAAGTATCTTGCATGATGGCAGTAAGGGTGCTGAGTCTGACTGAATAAATGCAGGCATGCTCTGCATGAAACCTTCAATGTCTTGCTTGGCATATATTGCTTTCTCATTGAAATCTTGTATTATGAGGCCGGACAGAGATGTGACACGACTGAAAGCCACATATGCTTGTCCAGCTGCAAATATCTTTTTCAGTGACACAACAGCCTTTTCCACAGTAAGGCCTTGTACTTTGTGGATAGTGCAAGCCCAAGCTAATTTCAAAGGAAACTGACGCCATATGCCCCCACTCTTGGTCACTCTCTCTTCCTCTGGTTCAATTGATGTTGCTTTTTCTAGACCAGGTTTGAAGTATGGTTTCTTTGCTCTTAATGTTTTACCTGCCCTTTCATTGGCAAATGTTACATATATTTTTGATGGAAATTGATCTGCAGTATCAAAGCATATTTCAATAACTGTACCAAAAGCACCGTTTACTAGTTCATCTGAAACATCAATGTTTTTGACAAGCATGACCCGTGCATTGACACCTATATGAAGTGATTGTGTCACTTGTGTGACATGTTTTGGAAACATGAGCATGATGGCCATGTATTCTTTCCAGTCGACCAGTTTTAGCAACCCTTTCAAAGTCTTGTGCATGAATGGTAACAGGGTCTGAGCATGTTTTGTACAAGCTGTTCCTATTGTGATCATTGACTTCCTCATTGGTTGCATAAATATGGAGATCAGTTCTGTCCTCTCCTTCACCTGTTTCACGCTGTTTCAGCATTGAGATATCATGTTCCAGCAGTGCATCAGTTCTTTTGTGTTTCCTTAACCGATTGAGTAACTGTGCAAACTCCACGTCTTTTTGTCTCATTATATCTGTGAGCTCAGCCAAAGCAAAATGGTTCTGCCATAGATTCACACCTACAGAGTCAGCATACAGAGGTTTTCCCTTTACAGGACCAAGTTGATAGAAGTCTCCAACTGCAATAACTGAAACTTTTCCAAAAGCTGAGAAATCACCTGTCTGTTTGATCTGTCTCAGTCTGCCATGAACGTAAGCAAGAAGTTTGTGATCAACCATTGAAATTTCATCAATAATTAGTATCTCCAGCTTTCCGAGCTTAGCTCTGAGTGAATTTATTTTGTCATCTCCTAGAGGTTGATAAGACAATTTTACATCTGTTCCGATGGAGAACAAGGTGTGAACTGTTGCAGCATTGATGTTGTAGGCACTGACACCAGTTGGAGCTGTTAAGAGTACATGTAGCTCATCAGGGTTGTCTGACAAGACAGATAGGATGCGAGATGCTTCATTATATAGCACTTTAATCAAAACAGACTTTCCTACACCTCCAGGACCTGAAATAAACACATGGAATGGGTCAGGATTTTCACCACGTGCCTTCTGTAAACACCAGTTATGAATTTGATAGAATATTTGAGACTGTTTTTCATTGAGTGAACGAAGCAAAGCCACTGCTTCTTTCTTTGGTATACCACAGGAATTATCTTGTACCATATTGGTTTCCTTTGGTAAAAGATCTGGTATGATATCATGACTTTCCCCAATTTCTGTGTCTTGCACTGATTTAGTAGCAATACATTCTAATCGTTCGCGTTCAGTTTCTGGACAGATTTCTGCCCATGCATCCTCCATTGGACCATTTCTCTCTAAGTCTTCTTGAGCTTCATGTATTGAATCAGCTTCTTTCTCAAACATTGCCATGTTAGAATCCACTATACTTTTCACTGAAAGTAGTTAATCAGAAAATTTCACAAAGCCAGTCTCATAAAAATCCTGATAAGTATTGAAATTGTTGGGTTTCAACTGATCATCTGAATAATGAGGCAAAAACAGCTGCAAAATACTTTGATGATATTTCTATTTCTCAGATGCAAATGTACCTAGACACATTTCCACAAATTCTGTAGTTTTAGGCCTTCCTTTATATCTGTCACTGATGCTGTGCATCCAAATGTTTTGGCTGTCTTCATCACCACATTCAGCTTTCCTCTGTAACACATTGTGGGGTAGACTCATTCTGATAGCATCTCCAGTTGGAACAAACTGCACTTTGCGAGATCCTTGTTTTAGTTTCATGTTAGTGAGGCGATAAACACTTTCCTGAGCTGAAACTTCACGATTATGTAGGAAAACACTGTCCAGTTTGTGTAAAGCTTGTTTGGCATCTAGATTTCCTTGTTGTGAAGCCTCTTTCTGAGCATGTGACAACAACAGTCCCATCTCTCTTTCTGCTTTGGAAATGTAGGAGATGATGTATACAATACAGGAATATGCATCAACCACAAACTGAATGTCTATATTTGCATTCCATGCAAGCAAAAGATCTCGGTTATGTTGATTCACCCACACATCACATGGTTTTCTCTTCAAAAGAACACTAGTTTTTCTCGTCATCCGTATGTAAGCAGCTTCAAATATTTCCTGATTTATTCCAAGTGAAGCAAATAAATCATCAGCAGATTCAAAGTTCTGCTCAGAACTCAGTAAAGCATTCTTTACCTCTTTTAGAATGGACTCTGCTAAATCTTTTTCTATTCACACACTTTAATTTTTGGTGAGTTTGCAGAATCTCTCTGCTCTGCAGATTTCCCATCAACATCCTTTTTAAGTTCATCAGTTTTACATCTTGTGATAAATGTTCTGTTTGTTGGAGGACGTGGAAAATTGAACCTGCATGCTGTTCCTTTCTTTTTGCATGTTTTTGAATGTCTTTTACTGTGTTGTTGGACACTGGATACAATTTAATGCATTTCTGTGTCATCATCTGGTGGCATTTCACATGTACCATAACGATCAACAAATGCTACAACGTCATCATCATCATCTTTGTCAATCTGAGGGGCATCTTCCACCCAGATCAAGCAGTGAGTGTGAGGTGAGCCACGCTGCTGAAATTCTACTCTGTAAAAGTAGTCCACAATTTTACCGATTGGTTGTGCTTCAGACATAATCATGTCTTTAAGAAAGCAGCGGAATCGATGGCCAAACATTCTAGCAGCTGTCACTGGGTGGGTCTTCAACAGAGCACATCGTTCTGACCAGTCAAGATCATCAACTGCTACTTCTTTTCTCACTTGTTTCAGGATTGTTTGCAGAAGTTCAGGCCATCGCAGATCAGCAGAGGAGAATGAACAAAACCATGTAGGAATATCCAGCTGCCTCACCATGGCGAACAAGTCTTTCTGAACACTTTGCCAGAAAACAAGGGTGCCTCTTATGGGTTTGAGGAATTTGTAGCCTTCATCAACATTCAAAATCCTTTGTAGGGAGTCTTTGTTGGTTAACATTTCTAAAGTAACATCTCTTTTGATTGTATCATGTCCTTTTCTCAAAGCAATTGAAACATTTGATATAACTTGGTTTAACTCTGATATATATTGTCCATAAAACAAAAAGTCCAAGTTTTTTGCAAACTGCCCATCTGCATTCAGTATTCTTGTATTTAAATATCTACACAATGTGAGGTTTTCTTGCCTTGTATCATGAAAAGTGCCTGTGCCTTTTGGAAAAAGAACTGGGAAACACTTAGCCTCATTAGATTCATCACATAGAAGCCTGACAGGGTTATTTGTTTCCCCAGGTGCCACAGAAATTATTCCATCAAAGTGTTGGTCTAAAACCTCCTGAGCTATATCAACAGGTTGAAGGCATGTATCCATGAACATCCCATGTTGTTGTCTATCATGCAGAGTGTCATCAATGCTGTCGTCCTCACAAGTGCTCTCAGTGTTTTCCTCATCAATATGTTACTCATAAACATCATCCTGCTTTTCTGCTTCTGGAGTTTTACTGAGTGGATTAATCCAGTCATTGTTAAACTCAACATCACTATAGAACTTGTTATGCTCTTTCAGATACGTCAGTGCATTTTTTTTACCTTTTCTGGATGGACAAATTGATACTGATGCCCTTTGTACGTTAATTTCCTTTTTAATTTCACACGAATCATCAGATCTGAATTTTCTGATCTTGGTAAAACTTGGGCTACATCTGCAACATTAGAAGGCACACAAGTTACAGGTCTATGAACACCATTTTGTCCCCCTTTTGGTAAAGACACAAGTCTCATAATATGCAATGCAATTAAATGCCTTTCCAGTGAATTTAGACTCTGTAACTCTGGAGGAATTGGATCCAGTGAAAGATTATTCACAACACTCTCTGCAGGCATTTTTTTATTCAGAATCTTTCTGTGACATGTGAAGCAAATCCATAGTGAACCAGCAGGGCCAGTTTTAATAGAACAGCCATCAGAACACACATCAGTGCATAGATGTAAATATGTGTCTGTGATACATTTTTCCACCACAGATGCAACCAAATGATCTCTTGAGATATTAATCCTTTCTGCATTTGCGTACTTCGTGTTTGAATAGTGTTCGGTGACACACTGAACATACGTATTCTGGCCCTCTGCTTATTTTTTCTCTGAAATGCTGAATGACATAGTTGATTTCTTGCCTTTTATTCTTTTCTGTATTTCTTCTTTCTGCATTTCTGATTTTAGTGGCGTTAGCATAAGCACTGTCTGTCTTATACCTGTCAATAGTATTTTGCTTTTTAGCTGTTTGATACACTGAATCTATATGATACAATTCAAAACTCTTCCTTTTAAGTGTTTCTCTGTGAGCTTCGTTTCTGGAATATTTATCAATGCTTAATTGTTTCACATGTTCTCTGTGTTTCTGGTCTTTGGAATACTTGTCAGTGCTCAACTTTTTCAGCTGATTTCTGTAAATTTCATTACCATGGTAGAATTTCATAGCTTTCTGAACTTTTTCTTCCCTGTATTCTTCATTTTTATCATATTGCCTTTTTTCTCTTTCAAGCTTGCGGCGAGTCGATGTATTTTCAGATTGTTTCTTTTCACAACTAAGTGAACAGACTCCACTGCAAGTACTGTCACCAGTTTTAACACATATTACAACTTCATAGTGTGACTGATTACAGTGTTTCAGATAAATTCCCGTATCTCGACTGCAACCACTGGAATGATGGCATGGTGCATATTTCAACTATTTGTTTTCAGTGTATGTGAAAATGTTTACACCAAGGAAATCTGCAGCAGCTTGAATTTCAACCTCAGTGGCCCAAGTTCCAACATATTTCATTCTACTGTTAGAGATGTACTGTGGAACAGAAGAGTAACCTTCTCTGAGATGATGAACATAAATAGCCTGTTTTTTCTCAATGTGTGAAACAACAGCACGTCTGATTTTCCTGTGTTCAATTTCACTTCCAGAAATCCCAAAAGCTACTGACCTGAATAAGCAGTTACCATCAGCTGTGAAACTTGTGTTACAAGGCTCTGCCAGCGCTACTGCTGTATTTAAGTGTCCATTATTACACTCATTGTACAAAATATTCAGTTTTAGACAAGCGCTCCTCCGCTGCTGCAGTGTTAAAGGATTGAACTGAAACCTTTCAGTTTGTGTTTCACTAATCAACACAACGTCACTTTCACTGTTGACGAGGCTGTTTACTGCTGATGTACGTTCAGTATTGCTGTCTCTACGTTTACGTTTTACTGCATCACTGTACAAAGAGCGGCTGCTGAAGGACTGTGCACTACCATAATCAGCGTCCTGCATTGTTGTTTCATATGTGACTTGGAGACGCTTAGTAACATCTGAGACTTCACAGACAGAGAGACAGTTATCATTACGCACATCGGACAGTGTACTGGCACCAGCAGGAGTAACGAGAACACCAGTGACTTCAAACGGCTCACTTTCTGCTTGTAATGACACACCCAGAATCGTGACGTGGTTCAGAAGAGACCCAGTGTTTGCATGATAAGCTACTAAGCTTTTACCCGAGTCTTAATCCTCCTCACCATGGACATTTCGTGCATGAGAGTCAATAACGGCATACCAAGAGCCCTGTTTGACGATAGCACAGGTATTCAGTTTAGCAGTGAAAAAACAAGCATCAAAGTGCGTCAGAACTCTTTTTATTGCCTCATCATGCGACATGTACACATTCTGTTCACAGATGTACATTCATGCACTGTAACTATATTTAACTGAGCAAAGGCTTAAACATAAAACGCAAAATCTAGGCTGACTGAGACGCTGAAAGGCTACAACAGAAAGAGGCTTCGAAATGGAAAAACTATAAATCTCACAGTGAGCAAACCATGATAATTTACCAAGCTCCAAACGAACTAGTTTAGTTTAAACAGTACAAGTTCAACAGTAAAACATACCTGAACACGAGACATGGGGCAGGATTAGTGCACATACGCAGACGCGCTCTCTCTCTCTCTTGCGCGAGGCATAAAAAAACGAGGTGTATGCAGTACATTAAAAGCACTGTTTACACTTAAAAGTTTGGAAAGAACATTACATATACACGTAAAACAGTGCTGCGACTTCACAATGTAGTGTTTATATCCTTAGCAATGACTAAAGACCTCTTTTATTCTTAGAAAGAGAACTATATAGGAGAGAGTGAAATCGCCTGCTTACCCGTTCAGCATTCACAATGCTTTTGGCGATTTACCGGGAAAGCACACAATACACAGGCATTGTGTTGCACCAATTAATGCCCCATCTACAACCAGCAAGGGGGGGGGATACATAAAAACCATACACATTGAAATTAGTTAGAAACTCAGATATTTCACAGTAACATTCATTTATCATTCCACAAAGACTCTTAGTAAAGCTTAGTGAAGTTCACAATAGCGATGCAAAATAATATTAAAATAAAAAAAAATAAAAAAATAGTCAAAATCAGTATTATTATGGCTACACTGGCAGAGGAATGGTAAAGTGTATCGGACTCGAAGGCTTCAGCACGTTTTACAGCACGTCTATCGGTACCATACGGTACAATCTTCTCAGGGACCTTTTCAACATGGGGAAAAGGCAAGTCATTTCCGACCTTTGTGTTGTGGGCAAAAGGCACAGACCCGTCAGCCAGAGCCTCTTCGTCGTGGGGATGAGGCATAACCCCGTCAGTCAGAGATGCAGCACTCGGAGCACTGGCCTGGCGAAGAGGTGGGCTGCAGCTCATAGGACCAGTCTCAGTCAGGACCTTTTTGGGTGAGGGTAAAGGCATAACCTTGTTAGTCAGAGCCACAGCCGGGACAGCTCCACCGCGCTGGTCCGCCATCCTCTTCCTCGCCACAGCCGACCGCCTGGACGCCTTCGTGCGGGGCATCTGAAAACAGAAAATCCAAGAAAAAAGCCACGAAAACATGAGTGTTCAATAACACAAAACGGTACTGACATATAATGAACGCTACTGGTAATAATTCAATTCCTAGGTTAAAAAAGCTCCTAGTTTTATAAGAATCCTGTTATACTTAAACATATATTAAACAGCATTGCAATCTCTATCCACACCAAGTTTCAGATAATTCACAAATCACCATTCAATTTCTATGACATTTAACAGTTCATTCTTAGTCTAATTAACATCACAGTAACACTGCAAAAACACCATCAGTTTCACACATTTAAACACCATGATATAAATTTGTGTACTACAAGCTACATGTATAGGAACAAAAAATATTTTCCATAATACAGGACCTGTCACATTTCTTTAAACTTAAAAAAACAAAATATTTACAGTATTTAAGCTTTTAAGTACAGCATGTGCTGCCTGTTATACTACCACACACATAAAAGAAATCCTGCATATGGGCACATCAAACAGTAAATATTCTAATTACATAACAGTATTGTTCTGAACATTTTTGTTAGTAAGACACTACACATCTTCACTGAATAAGAGTTCTATATATCAGCTGCATTGCTTCTGTGTGTGTGTGTGTGTGTATGGCAGGTCTGATGTTGACTGTGCAGCCTTCTGTCCGATGCAGTCATCTTCCTGTTGGGCCAAAGAGAAAGCAGGACCAGGAACGTGATGTTGTGGAATACGCCGTTCAGACGCCCTGCTACAATAAAGCCATTGTATGCACATCTGGTTTTTACCATTTAATAGGAGATTTAGAAGATTCCACAGAAATCAACCACCTTCTTGTCACCATGCACATCTACCTGTGTGGACATGCATCTATATAAAGAAATAACCTTGACCGATGGTCTACTTCATACCATCAGTACTCCATACTGATAAACTATTACTTTATTATATAAGCAATAGTCTGTAACTTCCAACATCATAGTGTAATTTCCGGTACACAGTACGCCCTTGAGCACACCTTTCAAGTCTTCACTCTGCTGAAACAGAACTCAGCAAACAGCTAAAACAAACAACATTAAGAAGACAGTAAGTTCTGAGGACATTTTATGACAACATGCAAGGGACAACTTTTGTTAGCCTCTTCAGCAAGATGCAGCTGCATTTTGAAAACAAGCATATTTTCCATTTCCTATATTATGATTGCATTATTACAAATATTAAAGCATATTTAATAAAAGACTCTCATACTAACATTTACTTTTTTTGCAGCTCAGCAGCCGCAAAAACAGGAAATGTAATAATCAGATTAGATTTCAGTACATTGATTCTGAAGTAACCATATGAATCTGTGTGCCACTGTATGTATAAAACCCATCTTAAACTACAGAAGTACAAGTGTATATAAATGATAAACAGTATGAGACATTTGATAAACATACCTTCAACAATGTCTGAAGAGTTAAGATTTTCCAACCACAGGCAATGTCCCAGAAAAAGAGACAGAAATGTACCAAAAAAGTCACAATTCATGTACACACAGTCACAAATATTTTCATAATTCAACATGGACTTAATATTAATTTAGCAATGCTTGAGAGAATTTGATTGCAGATTGCTTACAACAATTTCCCACTTTAATGCCAGAGGTATACATTGATGAACTGTGATTCCTTTTACAGCTTAAAGGGCCTGTTGTACAGTGCAAAATATTTTTTATCAGAATTAGACTATTCAACGTCAAATAATACTGGTATACTACTGAACATTAGGTCACTATGAATATACTGCTACTGCTGTAGATTCCACAGTCATGTTTCCCACTCCATGCAAAACATTACTCCACAGTCAGGGAGTACTGAAAAAGAACATGACATTGACAGTTTTATGGCTTTATCTGGGTACAGCAGACTCATTTTTATATACCAATTTTGTTTGAATCTGTTCCAAAAATTTATCATCATCATGATGCATGTTTTCCATTGAGGACATACCTGTACTTCTTACTGCTGAATCTGCCAACTTCCCATTTCCAGGAAAACACACACACACACACACACAAAAAAAACACATTCAGAAGTTTAACTGCGCAAGTATCTTTGAAACCAGATAGGTCACAACCACAGCCAACAGTTATATAATTAGCCATTCCATTTTGGGGAAAATATTCACAATAATTTGTTCACTGTTAAAATATGGTACTTTTAAAATAAGTACTTTTTCCTACTACACTGATTACAATTATGTACTGAGACAGTTTACCAACTTCTATCCTTAAGGCACTATACTATCCAGTATAAGTTAACTCAATCCTAGAACTACACACAGCTGTCACTCTTGGTTCATAACTGACACCTTTTGCATACAAGTGAACTGTTTGCTGCTTCATGATTAACGTTGAAAAAAGCAAACAAGCAAGCAAAGTTTATTTATATAGCACTTTTTACAACAGGTGTTGTCACAAAGCAGCTTTACAAGGAAATCAGCATTACAGAAAGAAATCCGGGTCCAAGCCCCCATGAGCAAGCCAGAGGCGACAGTGGCAAGGAAAAACTCCCTAAGAGAAACAGGAAGAAACCTTGAGAGGAACCAAGACTCAGAAGGTGAACCCATCCTCCTCTGGTCGACACCAGATAGTAAAACATTGTTAGTATAAAGTATTATAGTACAAAAACAGGGAAAACAGGTGGAGCACATGAGTAATTTGATTAGTTTAGTTCATGCAGCATCAGGGGGGTCAGGTTGTGAGGGTGAGGTTTGCACAGCGAGCAGTGGCACCCAATCAAGGCAGAAGAGGCAGCAGCATCAGAACGCACAGGACAGCTGTTCAACTCGGCAAAGAAAAGAAAGAAAGGAATCGGAAGAAAATATTAACAGCAATACTTACCAAAAGGTTTCCATCAGTTGTCACCAAATCCAGTAGCCACATAATACACAGAGAAAGAGAAGACATTAGTCTTCAAACATATATATAACAAACTTGCTGTATTTACAGACAAGTCAATTGCACAGTTCTCAGCTTAGCTGTCATTACAGTTTAACTCAATTTAAACCTTTCATTGTAAGACTCTTTGCTGCCTACTAAAATATCATTTAGAGCAAAACTAGAACTCAAATGCTGTGATGTAGAAGTCATTACTCCATTGTACTGCAAAACTATCACGTGAGGTAATAATGGACAAGCATTTGGCCTCTTCATTGGATTTGAATATGCAGTATGCCCACCCATATGCACCGAGTTTATGTATTTTTCCTTTTTTCATCAGGTTACTCTTGCTCTGTGCTGTAACCAAATTTACTAAAAAATTAAATAATTGTAGAAAGCCCATTTTAAAAGTGGATTTACAGTCATCATTAGTTTTGAGGTGGCTAATAACAGGGATACCTACGCTACATACATAAATGAATAAATAAATAAATAAATAAATGCACGCATACATACATAAATCATCCTAAATTCTCAAAACATCTAATACGCTAACTTCTGGATAAACACTGTTCTAACTTGATTACCATTAACCAGCTTATACTGTTATTTATTCAATTTATGTATTTATATTTGCCAAGGAAAGAACATCTCGGATTGTACCAATTCCCATAACCTAGCCATGTTTGTTCATTTTCATTAACATCCGCCAAATAAAGATTGCAGTGATGGAAGCGAATAATGTAGACATCGGGATAAACATGGGTTTTTTTTTTAACAATCATAAAGTAGGGCACAGGGCAAACGAACCTTTAACTAACCATCTCCAAACTCTTACACTTTATAGTACGACGGTACTAAAATGTACAGGCCGCGCTGTTTGTCTGTATTGACCGACGATGCTTGTTGTGAGTTCGGCAGGACGACATCAGGCGAAGCCGAGGGAAGCGGATAAAATACCGTTCGTCGTGCTATTTGTACACAGCCAGTGTATAACTCGAGTATTAGGTCAGGGAAAGGTTTAAAAACTACATCTACGCTTCACAAACAACACAGCACCCTAAACCAACATCATTCTACAGTCGACACCCTTCACAACCCTTTAAACTAACACGCGCTGCCTCGTGCTCCAAATGCTACCTGTGCTAATAAACTAGTCACAGCATTTAAAACGGGGATAATCAACTAAACACGACGCTACTAAGAAAGGTTCGCCTGTTAAAACTCACAGTAACTGTACTTTAAAGACGGACAAATATCACACAAACACCACACAGTGATTATTGAACATGGTGACTATTGGACAGTGATTACTGGATAGTGATAATTGAACATAGTGATTAGTGGACAGTGATTATTGAACATGGTGACTATCGAACAGTGATTACTGAACACATGGAGGAGCTCCTACCTCAATGCAGGATCGCAATGAAAGGGAAAGAATTTCCGCTCACTCGCTCTTAAGGCGAATTCCACAGGAAACGCTTTACCGTGGCTGAACTGATTAAAATAAAAGTCCTTTTTAAATACATCACTTTAGCTACATTAACTAGTTTTAATCAATAAAATATTTGTAAATTACAGTAGAGCAGAACTCTGCTTTATTTAACATTTCTCGAATCTTGTATATTTAAATTTACGCTGCTGAATCACTACGCCTACACTACCTGAAATAAAAAACACAATTTGAGGACATCAAATATCTTAACACATTTAAATATTTATTAACTATGACATCAGCTAAACTATCAACACTACAAGCTGCACTACATAACCAACACGTTTTAGACCTTCAGAGATTATCATGTCAACCTACTCAATACAATTTCTGTGATAACATGCAATCACAATATTCTTTTCATGTACGCAGTTGTGCTGTTTTACTGTCTTTTTGATCTGCTTTGTGCATTATATGAATCAGAGATGTCCAATCCTATCCAAGGGCCAGTGTGGATGCGGGTTTTCATACTAACAAAGCAGAACTCAGCTGATGAAATATTTGAAGAGCAAGACCAACTGATTAAATAAGGAGGATCAGGTGTGCTTCAGCTTCTTCACAGTGAAAACCTGCAGCCACTCCGCCCTTTGCAGATAACATGGAACACTCGTCATATGGATGTTCGTGATTGACCACATGGGGGCGCTCTATACTCCAGAAAGACTTTGAGACCTCTCATGCATCCGACACCATCTCAAAAACGAACGTGGCATTGTAGCAATACCACAACCATGAAAACATACATTTGAGCTCCTCGACTGTAGCCTACAATATGTTTGACAAAATATAATTTACACAGTATTTTGATGCTTTTTTGAACCCACAACTACCAATAGCACACATAAAAATATATATCCTAGAATTGTTCTTTTACAATGTGTACGAACCACTTCCTGAACGCTTTTCACTAACTTTTACCAACGCTTGCTTTACTTCATTCCTTTCTTTCCTGCCGTTTACTCCGCCCCTGTACCTATAAAGCTGATAAAACATATATTTTCGCTGCCTAGTAACTGTAAAGCGAAGCTTCCTGAACCAGTTTTGTTTGAACTTCTATCGAAAAAGCTTCCTTTCTCTGCGTTTAAAACCATGAACATCTGTGAACATAAATGACATCTAGTGGTTAAAAAGGTGAACTGCACTTATAACTCCGCTCTGCTAAACTGACTATACTAAATCTTGATCTCCAACGCATTTAAAATAACCTAATTTATTTGTAAAGCACGACAAGTAATTACTAAACATGACTTTTGAGTTATATCACCTTACAGGTCATCTTTACAGCTCATATTTCGCAAAACTCCCCTTATAAGGTCTACACAACTATACAGAAATAACTTTTCCTTATTATTTCACATTTAGGTTCTAGCCTTGATATGAAAGCTGAATTAATGAGTAGGCATACAAATTTTTATTGCCTTAAAACCATGAACAACTACCGGTTCGTTTCTGTTGAATACGTTTTTCACCGATGTCACATGATTGTATCCATGAGAGTTCAGAGGTCATTGGTCACATGGGTTTTTCGAGCACAAACTCTATTGAACGATCAACACAGTTCTCCGGTGTAAAGTAAGTTGTTTTTCCTTAAACGTGCTAAAACCTTCTGTACAAAATGTAATATACTATCAAGTATTCACTTACCCGTTTGTCTACATCTCCAGGGCTAAGTCTCCACTGCTAAACTTAGCATATAGCTGCTCGTACGCCTATTTTTATCAACTACAGCTGAGAGTTTCCTCATATCTTGTGTGTTGTGATTTTTTTTTAGTAATGGTTATCCGTCCAATATTCCTGTTTTGATCATACTCTCACAAAACAAATCAGAGGGTGTTTGTAATTGTACATGTCATACCACACAGTGAAGCATAGCCCTCTTCAGTCCTGCAGAACACCATATACAGTAAGCTAGCTAGCGTTACTAAGACCTACACGACCTTTCATAGCATCAACCTCACTTTATTTTTCTCTATGTAAACTTTACTGTGTTCTCATATACAACATATTTCCTTATCAGAAATCTGCTCTGTTAAGCATTCAGTTCACTTCTATCAACACAATTCATAGACACTTTGTTCTAATAACCCAGTTGCTAACATTTGCTTATATCTTCATTCATTCGTTTATTTCAGAATTGTCACCCCAATTGTACCCCCAAAAAGGCAAAATTTTTATAGCATGCTTTCAGTAGAATAACCTATGATGCATCTTCATATAATCATGTTAAACACATTCACTGCAGTCATTGTTTGTTATCTTTACAAATACCACATATTAATTAACTTCCCATGTGTCCTGCGTTTTCAACCCATCACTGCCAGCACATTATGTTCAAATATTTCAAGGAACATACAGTTCACACTCACATACAATTAAATAAACTATTACGAACATATTACATATTGCATACACATTACAAACATTGGCCCACATTCACAAACCCAAAATCACTCCATTGACCTACACATGAAAACAACTCTCTGATGTCTTCCATTTCATCTTTGCCTGTAGGTGTCCACTGAAGCAACATATCAGGCAAAACCTCCAGTATACTGAGTCTACCATCCAAAGCATCCAGTGAACCACTGATCAGCTCTCCAGTGTCCTGAGTCTGGAACCACCAATGAAGCAACAGTTCTCAGTCAGACTAAGTTTGCCATCCTAGGACTTTAGTACACAACACAGTTACATGTACACACTTCATCACTATATACACCACAACTCCCTAATGTATTTCATACAAAGCACAACCTAACTTTCACATCAGCTGTCACACCATTACACAATATTCCACCCTGCTAGAACACTTGTTTCTCAAATATAAATTGTCATGGATTAACACTGATACACTCTCATACACACTATCTTTATAATAATTGCCTTAAATTGGCTACATTGTCACATGCACTACTCTTATACCTTTACCGTTTTATATTACTTATACACACATTCTGTTATATTTATGATTAAATATATATGATATATAATATATGATATATAATATATGATTCGTTGTCACTTAATTTTACTTCTACATTTCTCTGACTTGGTATTTCCAAATTGCATTACTTTGCTGTCCAAAATGAGATATTGACCCACCCATCTTTCAGTGACAACCTATTTCCCTTACAGTTTTCACATTTCTTACTGTATGTATGTAGTAAAACATACATTTTTCTTAACAGTTCCACACTATTGATCACATTGCCTTCATTTGCAGTTCTACACACACAGGCTCTCTCTACACTACTAACACTCCTTATGGACATTATGCTCATATAAAGCACAAACTGCTTAACCAAGTAAACATCATTCAGCAAAAAGACTTTTACTGCACAACTCCTAAAAATATTCATAGTACATAACAAAATAACCACACATGACTTGTACATCACACCTTAACACAACTTTGTCTCTTCGTTTCTAAGTTCATAACACCATACCTAAAGTCAACAACTCTCCCTCTATTCTGTCTCTCAACACACCATTATAGCTGTAACTCAGCCAGCATTTCTCTGGAATCATACATTTCGCAACCAACACCTACAGCAAAACACTGATCACTAAACAGCTCCCCTGTCCTGACTGTTACACACAAGAGCTCAAGTGAGACAAACATTACTTCAACAACTTGCTGATATTTTCTAGCTTTCCACTGTGTCCACTGAAGCTACACATCAGCCAACCACTCTCCAGTATCCTGAGTCTGGCACCCAGGGGTTCCAGTGAACCACTGATACACCCACAACTCTCCAGTATCCTGAGTCTGGCACCCATGGGGTCCAGTGAACCACTGATACACCCACAACTCTCCAGTATCCTGAGTCTGGCACCCAAGGGGTCCAGTGAACCACTGATAGAGTAGCAACTCTCCAGTATCCTGAGTCTGGCACCCAAGGGGTCCAGTGAACCACTGATAGAGCAAGGACACTTTAATATCCTAAGTCTGTCACCCACAGTCTCCAGTGAAACCGGTTAGTTAATGGCTTCCTTCACTTCCCACTCTTTCACAATAAGACCTTTTCAGGCACCCAACGAGTGTACTCAACAGCACACACTCAATTACAGTCCACACTGCAGCTCTCTAATAAGCGTCATAAAAATAATAATACTTCCAGCACTACAGCCGATAGTCACAGGAATAAACACAACTGTCTTCCTCCCTGAAATTCCTTGTAACTTCTGGACTCCATTCACTTAGTTTTTGACCTAAGCTGGGTTTGAGAACCTTCTCATCTACTCATTGTTTATGGCAACTGAAGGCGTCTTGATGAACTGAGTTCCTTTCAGTTCTATTCACTCTACCTATGAATAAGACCCACAGCTTGAGGCCTTTTTAGGCCTAGTGGGCTAAATGAAAAGCTTGAGGCCTTTTTAGGCCTAATGGGCTAAACCTGCAGAAGGGCCCATACTGCTGTTGCATGCTTGAACCCTATTGTTTTTGCTCGGATTTTTCTTATTCTTATTATTATTATTATTAGGGTTCAAGCATGCAGTGCGTAGAACCCTATTGGAATTGTGAGGATTTTTCTTATTAGGGTTCAAGCACGCAGTGCGGAGAAGCCTATTGGAATTGTCAAGATTTTTCTTATTATTTTTCCGCCCTGAAACGGAACGCACAGCCCAAACCGTAAGTCCTAGAGACTTGAAACTTGGTCAATAGGTAGTAGTCCCTCCCGCTACTCAGGCGCAAGGATCAGCCCAGTCGGCCACAAGGGGGCGCTACAGCGCAGAAAAATCATTTTTGCTTAATAACTCCTAAAGCAGATTTTTCGCAGACAAGCCACATTTTTTTCCTGGTTCTATGGGTCCAAACAAACAACTTTGTCATTGGGACCATTTAGCTCCGCCCACTTAGATTTTGAGCTAATTTGCATAATATGCAAAACCTACTTTTGCGTACAAGTCGTACAATTTTTGCCCAATCCTCAAGTAATTGGTGTCAAAAAATTTAGAAGAGCCTTACCCTCAAGAATTATCAAAAACATTTTGACTTTTCTAAACAACATGGCTGTCATATGCAAATGAACCCTTCTGGATAAATTCAAAATAATTCAGAATTAATTGAAAATTCTGTAACTCAACAACCCTTCAGCCAAAAAAATTCAAACTTGACAGACACATTTGGGAGAAGATTCTGAGGTAGGCATTAGATTTTTGTGCGCATATGTCATTAGGGGGCGGAGTTAATGCTACATGGCTGTTTCTCAGCATCCGTACATCCGATCAGACTGAAACTTTGCAAATACCATCTGTTGGCCAGACTATAAGTGAATTTTATAAGGACAATTTGATTAATTGAAGTACATAGTCGCCATCAGCCAATCTGCATTTAGCAGGCTTTTGACAGGCTTAACATTGACCAATCATCATGAAACTTGAAGGATCTCTAAATATAGCCACTTTCTAACAACCAATCAAGTTTGAAAAAAATTGACTGCTGGGGGGCGCTATTCATAAAAATTAACATATTATTACATATTATTACTATGTTATTACAAGTTTGCTTGAACATCCTTGTGTATCATATGTAGTACGTTATTCCAAACAATTTTGCAAATGCATATTCATTACAAAACTGCATAGTTTTTTTGTAATCGGTAACTGTTTTAAAAGCCTACTTTTGAAACTAGTCCCTGGATTTTGATCCAATCTTTTCGAACTTGATCTGGAAAAATTCTTTGGCATCTGTAGGTAAATAATTATCAAAAACATTTTGACTTTTCTACTCAGGGTCATGTGAATTAAACACCAAATTCCTGCATACATGGCATTGTTAGCTTGGTTAGCTATAACTCAACATTCATTGGTCAGATCATGTTCAAACTTTGAGTATTTGTACAAATTGAGATTCTAATGGAGTATGCCAAGTTTGGTCCAGATTGGCCTTTGGGTGTCCTTCAGCACTCAAAAACACTGAAAAATCAATAAAAATGCTATTACAATGTTATTACAAGGCCCACATATAAACAATTGGTGCCATGTCACTCAGTCCACTAAGAGGAACAACTGTCTAATTGCATGTTATGTCAAAAATTGCACTGCTTGTCTTTTATTTTGGCTTATTCATTCAAAGATTTCACTATACAAAGACTTACTATACAAAGGCTTGAGCCCTTTCTAGGCCTAATATAATAAAAGGCTTGAGGCCTTTTTAGGCCTAATGGGCTAAACAAAAAGCTTGAGGCCTTTTTAGGCCTAATGGCCTAAACCAGAAGCTTGAGGCCTTTTTAGGCCTAATGGGCTAAGCCTGCAGAAGGGCCCGTGCTGCTGTTGCGTGCTTGAACCCGCTCATTGCCGCTTGCGGCTATATTTAGGGTTCAAGCATGCAATGCATTGAACCCTATTGGAATTGTCAAGATTTTTCTTATTATTAGGGTCCAAGCACGCAAGTGCGTAGGACCCTATTGTTTTTGTTAGAGTTTTTCTTATTATTCTTCTTCTTCTTATTAGGGTTCAAGCACGAAGTGCGTAGAACCCTATTGGAATTGTGCGGATTTTTCTTATTATTATTAGGGTTCAAGCACGAAGTGCGTAGAACCCTATTGGAATTGTGCGGATTTTTCTTATTAGGGTTCAAGCATGCAATGCATTGAACCCTATTGGAATTGTGAGGATTTTTCTTCTTCTTATTATTATTATTTTTCTGCCCTGAAACGGAACGCACAGCCCAAACCGTCAGTCCTAGAGACACCAAACTTGGTCAATAGGTAGTAGTCCCTCCCGCTACTCAGGCGCAAGGAATTAGCCCAGTTGGCCACAAGGGGGCGCTACAGCGCAGGCCAACGCGTTTGGGTCTATATCTCCTAAACCAGATTTTTGCCAGACAAGGCATATTTTTTTCCTGGTTCTATGGGTCCAAATAAACCTTTTGGCTATTTTGATTGTTTAGCTCCGCCCACTTAGATTTTTCGCAATACCGCGAAATATGCGAAACCTACTTTTGCGAACTAGTCCTACAATTTTTGCCCAATCCTCATTCATTTGGTGTCAAAAAATTAAGAAGAGCCTCAAAGTCAATAATCATCAAAAACATTTTGAGTTTTCTATACAACATGGCTGCCATATGCAAATGAACCCTTCTGGATAAATTCAAAATAATTCAGAATTAATTGAAAAATCTGTAACTCAAGAACCCTTCAGCCAAAAAATTTCAAACTTCACAGGCCATGTCAGTAGCCCATTCTGAGGTAGCCATTCGATTTTTGTGCGCATAAGTAATTAGGGGGCGGAGCAATAAAAACAGGGCATTTTCTCTGCATCTGTACATCCTATCAAGCTGAAACTTGGCATGCAGCATCCTCTCGACATTCTACAAGTGGGGATTTAAGGACATTTGGATGCATTGAAATTTGTGGTCGCCATCGGCCAATAAGCATTCAGTAGGCCATTTGACAGGCTTAACATTGACCAATCATGACGAAACTTGACTGATGTCTATATGTACCCACTTTCTAACAACCAGTCGAGTTTCAAAAGATTTGACCACTGGGTGGCGCTATTTCAAAAAATTACACATTATTACATGTTATTACAATATTATTACAATTTTCGCCTACAGCCTATTGTACTACCATGTGACAAACAATTTTGCCAATGCATGTTCATTAAACATCTGTATAGTTTTTTTGTAATAGATAAATGTTTCAAAACCCTACTTTTTGAACTAGTCTCTGGATTTTGATCCAATCTTTTCAAAATTGGTCTAGAACAATTCTTTGGCCTCTCTCCGTAAATAATTATCAAAAACATTTTCACTTTTCTACTCAGGGTCATGTGGATCAATCAATTATTTCCTGCATACGTGGCATTGTTAGCTCGATTAGCTATAACTCACCAGTCATTAGTCAGATCATGTCCAAACTTTGAGGATTTATACATATTGAGATTCTAATGGAGTATACCAATTTTGGTCCAGATTGGCCTTTGGGTGTGCCTTAGCACTCAAAAACATTGAAAAATCAATTAAATTGCTATTACAATGTTATTACAAGGTCCAGATATAAACAATTGGTGTCATGTGACTCAGTCCACTAAGATGAACAACTTTCTAATTACATGCTATGTCAAAAATTGCACTGCTTGTCTTTTATTTAGGCTTATTCATTCAAAGATTTCACTATACAAAGACTTACTATACAAAGGCTTGAGGCCTGTTTAGGCCTAATATAATAAAAGGCTTGAGGCCTTTTTAGGCCTAATGGCCTAAACCAACAGCTTGAGGCCTTTTTAGGCCTAATGGCCTAAACCAGAAGCTTGAGGCCTTTTTAGGCCTAATGGGCTAAACCTGCAGAAGGGCCCATGCTGCTGTTGCGTGCTTGAACCCGCTCATTGCCGCTTGCGGCTATATTTAGGGTTCAAGCATGCAATGCATTGAACCTTATTGGAATTGTGCGGATTTTTCTTCTTCTTATTATTATTATTCTTTTTCCGCCCTGAAACGGAACGCACAGCCCAAACCGTAAGTCCTAGAGACACCAAACTTGGTCTACTGGTAGTAGTCCCTCCCGCTACTCAGGCGCGAGGAATCAGCCCTGTCGGCCACAAGGGGGCGCTACAGCGCAGGCCAACGCGTTTGCGTCTATATCTCCTAAACCAGATTTTTGCCAGACAAGCCATATTTTTTTCCTGGTTCTATGGGTCCAAATAAACCTTTTGGCTATTTTGATTGTTTAGCTCCGCCCACTTAGATTTTTCGCAATACTGCGAAATATGCGAAACCTACTTTTGCGAACTAGTCCTACAATTTTTGCCCAATCCTCATTCATTTGGTGTCAAAAAATTCAGAAGAGCCTCAAAGTCAAGAATCATCAAAAACATGTTGAGTTTTCTATACAACATGGCTGCCATATGCAAATGAACCCTTCTGGATAAATTCAAAATAATTCAGAATTAATTGAAAAATCTGTAACTCAAGAATCCTTCAGCCAAAAAATTTCAAACTACATAGGGCATGTCAGTAGCCCATTCTGAGGTAGCCATTCGATTTTTGTGCGCATAAGTAATTAGGGGGCGGAGCAATAAAAACAGGGCATTTTCTCTGCATCTGTACATCCTATCAAGCTGAAACTTGGCATGCAGCATCCTCTCGACATTCTACAAGGGGAGATTTAAGGACATTTGGATACATCGAAATTTGTGGTCGCCATTGGCCAATAAGCATTCAGTAGGCCATTTGACAGGCTTAACATTGACCAATCATGACGAAACTTGACTGATGTCTATATGTACCCACTTTCTAACAACCAGTCGAGTTTCAAAAGATTTGACCACTGGGTGGCGCTATTTCAAAAAATTACACATTATTACATGTTATTACAATATTATTACAATTTTCGCCTACAGCCTATTGTACTACCATGTGACAAACAATTTTGCCAATGCATGTTCATTAAACATCTGTATAGTTTTTTTGTAATAGATAAATGTTTCAAAACCCTACTTTTTGAACTAGTCTCTGGATTTTGATCCAATCTTTTCAAAATTGGTCTAGAACAATTCTTTGGCCTCTCTCCGTAAATAATTATCAAAAACATTTTCACTTTTCTACTCAGGGTCATGTGGATCAATCAATTATTTCCTGCATACGTGGCATTGTTAGCTCGATTAGCTATAACTCACCAGTCATTAGTCAGATCATGTCCAAACTTTGAGGATTTATACATATTGAGATTCTAATGGAGTATACCAATTTTGGTCCAGATTGGCCTTTGGGTGTGCCTTAGCACTCAAAAACATTGAAAAATCAATTAAATTGCTATTACAATGTTATTACAAGGTCCAGATATAAACAATTGGTGTCATGTGACTCAGTCCACTAAGATGAACAACTTTCTAATTACATGCTATGTCAAAAATTGCACTGCTTGTCTTTTATTTAGGCTTATTCATTCAAAGATTTCACTATACAAAGACTTACTATACAAAGGCTTGAGGCCTGTTTAGGCCTAATATAATAGAAGACTTGAGGCCTTTTTAGGCCTAATGGGCGAAACCAAAAGCTTGAGGCCTTTTTAGGCCTAATGGGCTAAACCTGCAGGAGGGCCCGTACTGTTGTTGTGTGCTTGAACCCGCTCATTGCCGCTTGCGGCTATATTTATTATTATTATTATTCTTTTTCCGCCCTGAAACGGAACGCACAGCCCAAACCGTAAGTCCTAGAGACACCAAACTTGGTCAATAGGTAGTAGTCCCTCCCGCTACTCAGGCGCAAGGAATCAGCCCATTCGGCCACAAGGGGGCGCTACAGCGCAGGCCAACGCGTTTGGTTCTATATCTCCTAAACCTGATTTTTGCCAGACTAGCCATATTTTTTTCCTGATTCTATGGGTCCAAATAAACCTTTTGGCTATTTTGATTATTTAGCTCCGCCCACTTAGATTTTTCGCAATATTGCAAAATGTGCGAAACCTACTTTTGCGAACTAGTCCTACAATTTTCACCCAATCCTCATCAGTTTGGTGTCAAAAAATTCAGAAGAGCCTCAAGGTCAAAAATTATCAAAAACATTTTAAGTTTTCTATACAACATGGCTGCCATATGCAAATGAACCCTTCTGGTTAAATTCAAAATAATTCAGAATTAATTGAAAAATCTGTAACTCAAGAATCCTTCAGCCAAAAAATTTCAAACTATATAGCGCATGTCAGTAGCCCATTCTGAGGTAGCCATTCGATTTTTGTGCGCATATGTAATTAGGGGGCGGAGCAATAAAAACAGGGCATTTTCTCTGCATCTGTACATCCTATCAAGCTGAAACTTGGCATGCAGCATCCTCTCGACATTCTACAAGTGGAGATTTAAGGACATTTGGATACATCGAAATTTGTGGTCGCCATTGGCCAATAAGCATTCAGTAGGCCATTTGACAGGCTTAACATTGACCAATCATGACGAAACTTGACTGATGTCTATATGTACCCACTTTCTAACAACCAGTCGAGTTTCAAAAGATTTGACCACTATTTCAAAAATTTACATATTATTACATGTTATTACTATATTATTACAATTTTCGCCGAAAGCCAATTGTAGTACATTGGGACAAACAATTGTGCCTATACATGTTTATTAAAAATCTGCATAGTTTTTTTGTAATCTATAAATGTTTGAAAACCATACTTTTCGAACTAGTCTCTGGATTTTGATCCAATCTTTTCAAAGTTGGTCTAGAACAATTCGTTGGCATCTGTAGGTAAATAATTATCAAAAACATTTTGACTTTTCTACTCAGGGTCATGTGAATTAAACACCAAATTCCTGCATACATGGCATTGTTAGCTTGGTTAGCTATAACTCAACATTCATTGGTCAGATCATGTTCAAACTTTGAGTATTTGTACAAATTGAGATTCTAATGGAGTATGCCAAGTTTGGTCCAGATTGGCCTTTGGGGTTGCTTCAGCACTCAAAAACACTGAAAAATCAATAAAAATGCTATTACAATGTTATTACAAGGTCCACATATAAACAATTGGTGCCATGTGACTCAGTCCACTAAGATGAACAACTTTCTAATTACATGTTATGTCAAAAATTGCACTGCTTGTCTTTTATTTAGGCTTATTCATTCAAAGATTTCACTATACAAAGACTTACTATACAAAGGCTTGAGGCCTGTTTAGGCCTAATATAATAAAAGGCTTGAGGCCTTTTTAGGCCTAATGGGCGAAACCAAAAGCTTGAGGCCTTTTTAGGCCTAATGGCCTAAACCAACAGCTTGAGGCCTTTTTAGGCCTAATGAGCTAAACCTGCAGGAGGGCCCGTACTGCTGTTGCATGCTTGAACCCGCTCATTGCCGCTTGCGGCTATATTTATTATTATTATTATTATTTTTCTGCCCTGAAACGGAACGCACAGCCCAAACCATAAGTCCTAGAGACACCAAACTTGGTCTACTGGTAGTAGTCCCTCCCGCTACTCAGGCGCAAGAAATCAGCCCAGTCGACCACAAGGGGGCGCTACAGCGAAGGCCAACGCGTTTGGGTCTATATCTCCTAAACTAGATTTTTGCCAGACAAGCCATATTTTTTTCCTGGTTCTATGGGTCCAAATAAACCTTTTGGCTATTTTGATTATTTAGCTCCGCCCACTTAGATTTTTCACAATACTGCAAAATGTGCGAAACATACTTTTGTGTACTAGTCCTCCAATCTTTGCCCAATCCTCATGTGTTTGGTGTCAAAAAATTCAGAAGAGTGTCCTGGTCAATAATTATCAAAAACATTTCAAGTTTTCCATACAACATGGCTGCTATATGCAAATGAACCCTTCTGGATAAATTCAAAATAATTCAGAATTAATTGAAAAATCTGTAACTCAAGAATCCTTCAGCCAAAAAATTTCAAACTATATAGCGCATGTCAGTAGCCCATTCTGAGGTAGCCATTCGATTTTTGTGCGCATATGTAATTAGGGGGCGGAGCAATAAAAACAGGGCATTTTCTCTGCATCTGTACATCCTATCAAGCTGAAACTTGGCATGCAGCATCCTCTCGACATTCTACAAGGGGAGATTTAAGGACATTTGGATACATCGAAATTTGTGGTCGCCATTGGCCAATAAGCATTCAGTAGGCCATTTGACAGGCTTAACATTGACCAATCATGACGAAACTTGACTGATGTCTATATGTACCCACTTTCTAACAACCAGTCGAGTTTCAAAAGATTTGACCACTATTTCAAAAATTTACATATTATTACATGTTATTACTATATTATTACAATTTTCGCCGAAAGCCAATTGTAGTACATTGGGACAAACAATTGTGCCTATACATGTTTATTAAAAATCTGCATAGTTTTTTTGTAATCTATAAATGTTTGAAAACCATACTTTTCGAACTAGTCTCTGGATTTTGATCCAATCTTTTCAAAGTTGGTCTAGAACAATTCGTTGGCATCTGTAGGTAAATAATTATCAAAAACATTTTGACTTTTCTACTCAGGGTCATGTGAATTAATCACCAAATTCCTGCATACGTGGCATTGTTAGCTTGGTTAGCTATAACTCAACATTCATTGGTCAGATCATGTTCAAACTTTGAGTATTTGTACAAATTGAGATTCTAATGGAGTATGCCAAGTTTGGTCCAGATTGGCCTTTGGGGTTGCTTCAGCACTCAAAAACACTGAAAAATCAATAAAAATGCTATTACAATGTTATTACAAGGCCCACATATAAACAATTGGTGCCATGTGAGTCAGTCCACTAAGAGGAACAACTGTCTAATTGCATGTTATGTGAAAAATTGCACTGCTTGTCTTTTATTTTGGCTTATTCATTCAAAGATTTCACTATACAAAGACTTGAGCCCTTTCTAGGCCTAATATAATAAAAGGCTTGAGGCCTTTTTAGGCCTAATGGCCTAAACCAGAAGCTTGAGGCCTTTTTAGGCCTAATGGGCTAAACCTGCAGAAGGGCCCGTACTGCTGTTGCGTGCTTGAACCCGCTCATTGCCGCTCGCGGCTATATTTAGGGTTCAAGCACGAAGTGCGTAGAACCCTATTGGAATTGTGCGGATTTTTCTTATTATTATTATTATTATTATTATTCTGTTTCTTCCCTGAAACGGAACGCACAGCCCAAACCGTAAGTCCTAGAGACACCAAACTTAGTCAATAGGTAGTAGTCCCTCCCGCTTCTCAGGCGCAAGAAATCAGCCCAGTCGACCACAAGGGGGCGCTACAGCGAAGGCCAACGCCTTTGGGTCTGTATCTCCTAAACCAGATTTTTGCCAGACAAGCCATATTTTTTTCCTGATTCTATGGGTCCAAATAAACCTTTTGGCTATTTTGATTATTTAGCTCCGCCCACTTAGATTTTTCACAATACTGCAAAATGTGCGAAACATACTTTTGTGTACTAGTCCTCCAATCTTTGCCCAATCCTCATGTGTTTGGTGTCAAAAAATTCAGAAGAGTGTCCTGGTCAATAATTATCAAAAACATTTCAAGTTTTCCATACAACATGGCTGCTATATGCAAATGAACCCTTCTGGATAAATTCAAAATAATTCAGAATTAATTGAAAAATCTGTAACTCAAGAATCCTTCAGCCAAAAAAATTCAAACTTCACAGGCCATGTCAGTAGCCCATTCTGAGGTAGCCATTCGAATTTTGTGTGCATAAGTAATTAGGGGGCGGAGCAACAAAAACAGGGCATTTTCTCTGCCTCTGAACATCCGATCAAGCTGAAACTTGGCAGGCAGCATCCTCTCGCCAGTCTACAAGTGTGCATTGAAGGACGTTTGGATACATTGAAATTTGTGGTCGCCAGCAGCCAATAAGCATTCAGCAGGCCATTTGACAGGCTTAACATTGACCAATCATGACGAAACTTGGCTGGTGTCTATATATAGCCACTTTCTAACAACCAGTCGAGTTTCAAAAGATTTGACCACTGGGGGGCGCTATTTCAAAAAATTACATATTATTACATGTAATTACAATATTATTACAGTTTTCGCCGAAAGCCTATTGTAGTACATTGGGACAAACAATTGTGCCTATACATGTTTATTAAAAATCTGTATCGTTTTTTTGTAATAGATAAATGTTTCAAAACCCTATTTTTTGAACTAGTCTCTGGATTTTGATCCAATCTTGTCAACGTTGGTCTAGAACAATTCTTTGGCATCTCTAGGTAAATAATTATCAAAAACATTTTGACTTTTCTACTCAGGGTCATGTGAATTAATCACCAAATTCCTGCATACGTGGCATTGTTAGCTTGGTTAGCTATAACTCAACAGTCATTGGTCAGATCATGTTCAAACTTTGAGTATTTATACAAATTGAGATTCTAATGGAGTATGCCAAGTTTGGTCCAGATTGGCCTTTGGGTGTCCTTCAGCACTCAAAAACACTGAAAAATCAATAAAAATGCTATTACAATGTTATTACAAGGCCCACATATAAACAATTGGTGCCATGTGAGTCAGTCCACTAAGAGGAACAACTGTCTAATTGCATGTTATGTGAAAAATTGCACTGCTTGTCTTTTATTTTGGCTTATTCATTCAAAGATTTCACTATACAAAGACTTGAGCCCTTTCTAGGCCTAATATAATAAAAGGCTTGAGGCCTTTTTAGGCCTAATGGCCTAAACCAGAAGCTTGAGGCCTTTTTAGGCCTAATGGGCTAAACCTACAGAAGGGCCCATGCTGCTGTTGCGTGCTTGAACCCGCTCATTGCCGCTTGCGGCTATATTTATTATTATTATTTTTCTGCCCTGAAACGGAACGCACAGCCCAAACCGTAAGTCCTAGAGACACCAAACTTAGTCAATAGGTAGTAGTCCCTCCCGCTACTCAGGCGCAAGAAATCAGCCCAGTCGACCACAAGGGGGCGCTACAGCGAAGGCCAACGCCTTTGGGTCTGTATCTCCTAAACCAGATTTTTGCCAGACAAGCCATATTTTTTTCCTGGTTCTATGGGTCCAAATAAACCTTTTGGCTATTTTGATTATTTAGCTTCGCCCACTTAGATTTTTCGCAATACTGCAAAATGTGCGAAACCTACTTTTGCGAACTAGTCCTCCAATTTTTGCCCGATCCTCATCCATTTGGTGTAAAAAAATTCAGAAGAGCCTCAAGGTCAATAATTATCAAAAACATTTTAAGTTTTCCATACAGCATGGCTGCCATATGCAAATGAACCCTTCTGGATAAATTCAAAATAATTCAGAATTAATTGAAAAATCTGTAACTCAAGAATCCTTCAGCCAAAAAAATTCAAACTTCACAGGCCATGTCAGTAGCCCATTCTGAGGTAGCCATTCGAATTTTGTGTGCATAAGTAATTAGGGGGCGGAGCAACAAAAACAGGGCATTTTCTCTGCCTCTGAACATCCGATCAAGCTGAAACTTGGCAGGCAGCATCCTCTCGCCAGTCTACAAGTGTGCATTGAAGGACGTTTGGATACATTGAAATTTGTGGTCGCCAGCAGCCAATAAGCATTCAGCAGGCCATTTGACAGGCTTAACATTGACCAATCATGACGAAACTTGACTGGTGTCTATATGTAGCCACTTTCTAACAACCAGTCGAGTTTCAAAAGATTTGACCACTGGGGGGCGCTATTTCAAAAAATTACATATTATTACATGTAATTACAATATTATTACAGTTTTCGCCGAAAGCCTATTGTAGTACATTGGGACAAACAATTTGGCCTATACATGTTTATTAAAAATCTGTATCGTTTTTTTGTAATAGATAAATGTTTCAAAACCCTATTTTTTGAACTAGTCTCTGGATTTTGATCCAATCTTGTCAACGTTGGTCTAGAACAATTCTTTGGCATCTCTAGGTAAATAATTATCAAAAACATTTTGAGTTTTCTACTCAGGGTCATGTGGATTAATCACTACATTCCTGCATCAAGGCATTGTTAGCTTGATTTGCTATAACTCATCAGTTATTGGTCAGATCATGTTCAAACTTTGAGGATTTGTAGATATTGAGATTCTAATGGAGTATGCCAAGTTTGGTCCAGATTGGCCTTTGGGGGTGCTTCAGCACTCAAAAACACTGAAAAATCAATAAAAATGCTATTACAATGTTATTACAAGGCCCACATATGAACAAATGGTGCCATGTGACTCAGTCCACTAAGATGAACAACTTTCTAATTACATGTTATGTCAAAAATTGCACTGCTTGTCTTTTATTTTGGCTTATTCATTCAAAGATTTCACTATACAAAGACTTACTATACAAAGGCTTGAGGCCTGTTTAGGCCTAATATAATAAAAGGCTTGAGGCCTTTTTAGGCCTAATGGACGAAACCAAAAGCTTGAGGCCTTTTTAGGCCTAAAGGCCTAAACCAGAAGCTTGAGGCCTTTTTAGGCCTAATGGGCTAAACCTGCAGAAGGGCCCGTACTGCTGTTGCGTGCTTGAACCCGCTCATTGCCGCTCGCGGCTATATTTATTATTATTATTCTTCTTATTATAATTTTTCTCCGATAAAACGAATCGCCCAGACCAAACCGTAAGTCCTAGAGACATGAAACTTGGTCAATAGGTAGTAGTCCCTCCCACTACTCAGGTTCGCGAAATGAGCCCAATCGGCCTAAAGGTGGCGCTATTGCGCAACACAACGCGTTTGGCTCCATAATTCCTTCCCCAGATTTTTGCCAGACATGACATATTTTTTCCTGATTCCTTGGGTCCAACAAAACAATTTTGTAATTTGGACCATTAAGCTCCGCCCACTTAGATTTTGAGCTAATTTGCATAATATGCGAAACCTACTTTTGCGAACTAGTCCTACAGTTTTCATCCAATCCTCATGTTTTTGGTGTCAAAAAATTCAGAAGAGCCTGAACCTCAATATTTATCCAGCACATTTTTAATTTTGTAAACAATATGGCTGCCATATGCAAGTTAATCCTTCTGGAAAAATCAAAATAATTCTTATTTAATTGAAAAATCTGTAACTCAAGAATCCTTCAGCCAAAAAAATTGAAACTTGACAGGCTTATTCCTAAGGAGACTCTGAGGTACCCTATCATTTTTTGTGCGCATAGGTCATTAGGGGGCGCTGTAAATGCTACATAGCTGTTTCTCAGCATCCGTACCTCCGATCAAGCTGAAACTTTGCAAGTACCATCTATTACAAAGACTATAAGTGAATCTTTCAGGACACCTCGAAATATTTAAATTTATGGCCACCATTGGCCAATAAGCTTTCAGCAGACATTTGACAGGCTTACCACTGGCCAATCCTCATGATACTTGACAGTTGTCTCTATCTCACCACCTTCTAACATCCTGTAAAGTTTCAAAATATTTGGCCACTGGGGGGCGCTATTACTGAAAATCAAGTATATCTTGTACATGTTGTCATATTTGGTCATATAACTTAGATGCCCTCATGCAGTGCAGCGTTCCAAACCATTTTGTCATTATAAGTCTATATCCATGGAATTTTAAGCTATCTTCTCAACACCGGTCTAGAAATACTCTGTACCCTCTCTAGGTAAATAATTATCCAGCACATTTTCCATTTTTTGCTCATTATCATCTCCCTCCAGGACATAATCATTGCGGTCATAGCATTGCTAGCTTTAATTGCTATAACTCATCAGTCTTTGGTCCGATCATCTCATAATTCTAGAGGTAACTGTAAATTGAGACTCTGATGTGGCTTGCAAAATGTGATCCTGATTGGCCAATAGGGGGCGCTTTAGCACTAAAAAACACCTAAAATCTTTAAAAATGTTGTTCCAACAATCCTACAAAGTCTACAAATAAATAAGTGGTGTCTTCTGATTCAGTTCACTGATCTGAGTAACTTTGTAATTACATGTTATGTCATAAATTGTACTCCTTCTCTGGTATTTTGAATTATTCATTCAAAGACTACAGCTTATTATACCAAGGTCAAAAGGTCAGTGTAAACAAAACTCGGTGAACATCTTTGATGAATGTCCCTGATCAATGTTCATAACATGTGAAGACCTTTGGACCAATTCTGACCTACTTTCACTAAGGTCCTTTTTGCTAAAAGGACCCTTATGATTGCACTGGGTCTCATTATGTCATGCTTATCAAAGGCTTTAACATGGAGAAACAAAATACTTTGCAAACGCAAAAAAGACCAAGATTTTACCATCACTCATATATTCCTTCAGACCTTTGCAGATCAGTAAATTGAAATGTAAACATATATTAGGTTTAAAATCCTCTGCTCATTGTTCATGACAAATGAAGGCCTGTTGATGAACTCACACATCTTTTCAGCCTCTCTGCCTCGAAGGCCCAAACTGTGTTAGGCCTTATTAGGCCTATTTGGCTCAAAGTGCATGAGAGCTTCTTGGGCTTAGGCATGCTTGGACCCGCTCATTGCGGCTTGCTGCTATGTTCTTCTTCTTATTCTTTTTCTCCGATAAAATGAATCGCCCAGACCAAACCGTAAGTTCTAGAGACATGAAACTTGGTCAATAGGTAGTAGTCCCTCACGCTACTCAGGCGTGTGACATGAGCCCAATCGGCCTAAAGGTGACGCTATTGCGCAACACAACGCGTTTGGTCCTTTAACTCCTTCCCCAGGTTTTTGCCAGACAAGACACATTTTTTTCCTGATTCCTTGGGTCCAAGAAAACAACTTTGTAATTTGGACCATTAAGCTCCGCCCACTTAGATTTTGAGCTAATTTGCATAATATGCGAAACCTACTTTTGCAAACTAGTCCTACAGTTTTCATCCTATCCTCATGTTTTTGGTGTCAAAAAATTCAGCATATCCTAAACCTCAATAATTATCCAGCACATTTTTGATTTTTTAAACAATATGGCTGCCATATGCAAATAAATCCTTCTGGAAAAATCAAAATAATTCTTATTTAATTGAAAAATCTGTAACTCAAGAATCCTTCACCCAAAAAATTTGAAACTTGACAGGCTTATTCCTATTGAGACTCTGAGGAAGTCTATACATTTTTGTGCACATAGGTCATTAGGGGGTGCTGTAAATGCTTAATATGCCTATATAGCTGTTTCTCAGCATCCATACGTCCTATCATGTTGAAACTTTGCAAGTACCATCTTCTAGTAAGACTTTAAGACAGTCATTAAGGACACTTCGATATATTGAAATTTATGGCCGCCATCGGCCAATAAGCTTTCAGCAGCCATTTGACAGGTTTACCCTTGGCCAATCATCATGATACTTGACAACTGTCTCTATCTCACCCCCTTCTAACATCCTGTGAAGTTTCAAAATAAATGGCCACTGGGGGGCGCTTTTTTTGTTTTTTGGTCAAACACCTTAGATGACCTCATGCAGTACAGTGTTCCAAACCATTTTGTCATTATTAGTCTATTAAAAAAGTGCATAGTTTTTTTTCAATCGTTAATTGTTTGAAATTAGCACTTTTCGAACTAGTCCGTGGAATATTAAGCTAACTTCTCAAAACTGGTCTAGAAATACTCTGTAGCCTCTCTAGTTAAATAATTATCCAGCATATTTTCAATTTTTTGCTCATTATGGTCTCCCTCCATCACTTAATCATTGCGGCAGTAGCATTGCTAGCTTAAATTGCTATAACTCATCAGTCATTGGTGTGATCATCTCAAAATTATAAAAGTCTCTATAAGCTAAGACTCTGATGTGACTTGCAAAATTTATTCCTAATTGGCAAATAGGGGGGCACTGAAAAACGCCTAAAATCTTTAAAAATGTTATTACAATTATACTACTAAGTCTACAGATGTGTTCTTTGATTCAATTCACTGACCTGAATAACTTTGTAATTGCATGTTATGTCATAAATTGGACTCCTCCTCTGGTATTTTGAATTATTCATTTAAAGACTACAGCTTATTATACCAAGGTCAAAAGGTCAATCTGAACAAAACTCAGTGAACATCTTTGATGAATGTCCCTGATCAATTTTCATAACATGTGGAGACCTTTGTGCCAATTCTGACCCACTTTCACTAAGGTCCTTTTTGCTAAAAGGGCCCTTATGAGTCCTTTGGGTCTGTTTATGTCATGCTTATCAAAGGCTTTAACATGGAGAAACAAAATACTTTGTAAAGGCAACAAAGACAGAAACTTTACCATTACTCATGTATTTCATCAAACCTTTGTAGATCAGTACATTGAAATGTAAACATATATTAGATTTAAAACCCCCTGCTCATTGTTCATGACAAATGACAGCCTGTTGAGGAACTCACACATCTTTTCAGCCTCTCACTGCGTTAGGCCTTATTAGGCCTATTTCGCTCGAAGTGCATGAGAGCTTCTTGGGCTTAGGCATGCTTGGACCCGCTCATTGCCGCTTGCTGCTATATTTATTATTCTTTTTCTCGTTACGTGTTGTGGAGAACAGACTGTAAGTCCTAGAGACACCAAACTTGGTAGGTAGATGTAGTTTGTCTGCATCTCGCCAGGCAACAAAAATGACCCTGATTGGCCAAAGGAGGGGGGGCCTCTATAGAGCATCAAAACACGTTTTGCTTTATAACTTCTACACTATGATGTGTAGAGTCAAAATTCTTTTTTTGCCTGATTCCATGAGTCAAGCCAAACAACTTTGCAATTTGGACCATTTAGCTCCGCCCACTTAGATTTTTTGCTAATGTGCCTAATATGCAAAACCTACTTTTGCGAACTAGTCCTAGGGTTTTCACTCAATCCTCATGTGTCTGGTATCAAAAAATTCAAAAATTATTGAGTCTGAACCTCAATAATTATTAAAAACATGGTGACCTTTCTAAACATTATGGCTTCCATATGCTAATGAACCCTTCTGAAAGAGTTCATAATTCATTTAAAACTCTATAAGTGGAGAATGCTTCTGCCTTAAACATTGAAACTTGACGTGCACATTTATGACCAGATTCTGTGGTAGCCTATCAATTTTGGTGGGCATATGTCATTAGGGGGCGGGGCAATTGCCAATTAACTGTTTCTCAGCATCCGTGCATCCGAATGAGCTGAAACTTGGCAAGTAGCATCTACTAGACAGACTATAAGTGAATCTTGAAGAACATTTTGATTCATTGAAATTTATGGCCACCATCAGCCAATCAGCATTCAGCAGGCTTTTGACAGGCTTTCCATTGACCAATCAGCATGAAACTTGAACGGTGTCTATATGTAGCCACTTTCTAACAACCAGTGAAGTTTCAACAGATTTGGCCACTGGGGGGCGCTGTTCATAAATATTCATGTATTATTACATGATATGAACGTATTATTACTATTTTTGACCCAAACTCTGTATGAATCTTATGTAGTACAGTGTGCCAAACAATTGTTCATTTGCATATTTATTATAAAAATGCATAGTTTTTTAGTAAACATTAACTGTTTGAAAACCATGCTTTTCCAACTATTCTCTGGGTTTTGATCCAAACTTCTCGAATTTGGTCTAGAAATACTCTGTGGCCTCTCTAGGTAAATAATTATTAAAAAATTATTGACTTTTTCACTCAACCTGGTGTTGCTCTATCAATTCATCACTGCGTCCATGACATAGCTAGCTTGATTTGCAGTAACTCATCAGTCTTTGGTTGTATCATCTCAAAACTTTGAGTACTTATATATATTGAGCCTTGGATGGAATATGCAAAACTTGGTCCAGATAGACGCCTTAGGGGGCGCCTTAGCCATCAAAAACCCTAAAAATCATCATAAATGCTATTACGATGTTATTACAAAGTCGACAGATAAACACACAGTGCCATTTGATTCAGTTCATTGACCTGAATAACTTTCTGATTGCATGTTATGTCATATATTTCGCTCCTTGTCTAGTTTTCTGAATTATTCCTTCAACAATTACAGCTTATTATACTAAGGTCAAAAGGTCAGTCTGAACATAACTCAGTGAACAGCTTTGATCAAGTTCCCTGGTCAATTATCATAACATATGGAGACCTTTTGACCAATTCTAAACCACTCTCAGTAAGCTCCTCTGTGCCAAAAGGGCCCCTTCTGAGTGCACTGGGTCTCATTGTGGCCTGATTATCAAAGCCTTAAACATTGAGAAACAAAACCCCTTGCAAACACAACCATGACAGTTTTTACCATTTTGACACTTTTACCATTACTCATGTATTTTTGACATCTATGTTGATACTCCTTTGCATGTTCTACAAACCTTTGTAGATCAGTCCATAGAATATATATATTTATATTTACAATTGCATATTTGATTTACAGGCTTACAGTTACACATTTGTAATTGCACCACTATATTTACCAGCTGTTATAGCTCACATTAACACAGAGAGTAATTACTACAGTGAGAATTTAGACTTTTTGCAAGTAGTTGCTGTGACTGATGGCAGCTGTTAACCTTTTGGCTTGCACAAGGATCATATTTTAACACGTGGTCAATATTTCTAAAAAAAGACATGGTCTGATCTGGTCAAAATGAAGCGTTAGCAAGATTAATATCATTGCGAGAGCCGTTGGGATGTTATTAATGATAATCAATTAAGTAATTATGTAGAATATGGTGGCAGCAGAATAAGTTGACAAGAGCGTTAGTAGGTCATGGTGACCAGCCAAAGAGAGATCTTTGGGGTTTTGTGAGTTTCATTGCCTGATCTTTGTATTGTGTAATGTCCCAAATATGCTAAGTTTCTAATATGCTACTGATGGTTCTTCCCAGTATGTGAGATATAGTGCTCTGCAGTATCAAACATTTTGGTCAAGTGTCTAGTGCTCCACCACATAATGCCTGGAAATGTCTTGTCATACATACAGTATAATTTGTGGAGCCGCTATTGACTTTCTGAGAAAATTTGCATTATCATAAAATAAATATTATTATTCCTCGCTCCCATCTTGTCAAACTAATCCAAATATATCATGTTCACAGCAACAGTCAGCTTCCTAAGTAAGCAAATACTGTAATTCCTTTCTTCGTTATCATGAGTATGGTGGTTAGTAGGTAGCTGCTTACATGACATCAGTACAACATATCTCACTAAGGCAATAAAATACTTTTACTGTTAAGCCACTCAAGTCCATGTGTTACAACTCAAACATTGTAAAATCACTGTGGTGCTATTGTTCAATAAGTAGTTTTTGTCATTTATTATATATATATATATATATATATATATATATATATAAAGAGGGCAGCAACAGGTTTTTACCATTTGCATATTTGTGCATATTTACAGTCCTTCACATTTTCAATAAGTGTTGAGGTTTAGGGATGCTTCTATGCTATTTTTAGTAGTTTTTGGCCATAACTATTTATTATACAACATACATGATTTTTTTGTGTTTTAATTTATAACATTAAGGGCACTTTAAATTAGTCCACCACTGACTGAGATAATCTCTGTCTAGCTAACAGAATCATTGGCACATTCGGTGTTTGCTGAGAAAAAAGACCCTGATACTGCTTCCTAGCATAAGTGTCCTTACAGCTGTTTTTACCCAAGCAAAACCCAAAAGAATTGATAGTCTTTATTTTTGTGTTAACACTTCTGTGCATACAGACATGCATGGCTTCTGCTCAGCCTGTCTAAAGTTATTGCTGACCCATCTAAATTTCTATTTTTTTTAACAGCTTCCTGCTAATTATTTGAAATGTCGGTAGTTGTAGAATACTATCATCATATTAGAACCATTTTATATGTACCTACAGCAAAATATATATAGTATTGAAAATACATACATACATACATACATACGTACATTACAAGTATGTGCGTGTGTGTGTGTGTGTGTACGTATGTGTGTTTTTCTGTACGGCCTGGGTTGGACCTGCATTTCCACCCTGAATAGTGGTCCTAGATTTAGAACTAGAATTATTTATTGTATAAAAATGCTTTAGCATCGCAACACCTTGTTTGCATTGGACTATGGTTTGTCTGACCAATGCTTGTGTACAATGCCTTTGTTCTCTTGATGTGTTTAGACATAGGTGTTTATGGCAGTGTTTGGACATCACTGTCAGTCTTCATTTCTCTCCATCCATTCAGCCCCCATTTGTTTTCAGCTCACTTTGTCTGCTTTAATCAGGATGCTACCTCCCAAATGAGATATAGGAATGGTATGCTCTCAGTCAGTCAAGCTATAGCTGGAACCAGATAACCAGTGGAGAGTAGGACAAAAAAGAGCCACAATGCCATTCCAGTCTAAATATCTATGAAACACTCAAAGGCTAAACATGGAAAAAGAGGAGGAGATTATATGATGAGCAAATACTGGCTTTACACAATCAGAGAACATTGTTCATATGGTTATGCTAAGTATAGACACTTTAAGAATAAAGTATCCATTAGATGTCTTTATGTCAGTGCTCCTACTGAGCACAATATGTTCCTTTTGCAGTGAGGATTACTGTAAAATGTGATCATGATGATTGCAAGAAATACAGTCCATTTGAAAAATAAAAAGTTGGCAGTATATCTTAGATTTTTCCTGTTTTTTGAGAAATAAGCCGTATGTTTTTAATGGAATAACTGAAATACAATGCTTATGCAGTTTTCCAAACCAAACAAACAGAACACACTGTCTAATGCCAATGTGTAATTTAATAGGATCATAGCCACAGTGGGCTGATCGGTTGAGATAGCATGAATGTGAAGAATGCCTTTTGTTGAAGTTAAAGGTTACCCCATACTGCTGTGGTTACGGTCACACATTTTCCTGCTTTAAATTACCTCAGCTATTTTACTAAATGTCTGTCCCTGCATGTCAGTTCATGATTTACCTTTATGAACTGGTGTTTAGTATCACCTCCTAAAAAGCTGTTTTTCTTGCCCTGTGTGTGTGGGATGGGGTGGAGGGGGGGTGTTTTCATAATTTGATATGTATTGTGAATTTTGCACTAAATAAATATCAATATGTACAACATCTAAGTGCAGAAATAAAAACAGGTAAATGGCATGTTGCTTCCACAAGTGTATTTGGCAGAACCTAATATTAGAGAAGAAAAAAATCCAGATTATAGTGTTATGTGATAAAGTACATTTTTTATTTGTAGCACATTTACAGAAATCTGGGTCCTAGGCCCCAGTCAGTAAACAAGAGGCGTGAAAGGCAAAAACTCCCTAAAAGCAAGAGAAATAACTCTGAAAGAAAGACTTACCTCCTCTGGGCTGAAAGAAACCCTATCCTCCTCTGGGCTGCCCTGGATAGCAAAACAGTAACACAACAATAGCATTAGGAGTTATATGGTTTTATATGTAAGCCAGTAGACATTAAGAAGAATGTAAGTACAACCCCATTTCCAACACAGTTGGGATGCTGTGAAAAATGTAAATAAAAACAAAATGCAATGATGTGCAAATCATTTAAACCCTATATTTCATTGAAAATGCTTCAAAGACAACATATCAGATGTTGAAGCTGAGACATTTTATTGTTTTTATCAACAGGTTACCACCAGGTCAGAAAACACCAGTAACATCACTGGCAACACTAACATCACTGGGTAGAAAAAGAGAATCTCAGAGAGGCTGGGTCTTTCAGAAGTAAATATGGGGAGGGGTTCACCACTCCGTGAAAGACTGTGTTGGCAAATATTGCAACAATTCAAGAATAACGTTTCTCAACATAAAATAGCAACAAACTTGGGGATTTCATGATCTACTGTACATGGTATCATTAAAAGATTCAGAGAATCTGGAGAAATCTCTGTATGTAGGGGCTAGGCCAAGATCTTTGGGCCCTCAGACGGCACTGCATTAAAAACGATTTTGTAGTGGAAATCACTGCATGGGTTTAGAAAAACTTCTGAAAAACACTCTCTATGAAAACAGTTTGGTGCTGCATCCAAAAATGCTAATTAAAACTCTTAAATGCAAAGAAGGATCCAGGAATGCTGCCACCTTCTCTGGGCCTGAGCTCTTTTAAAATGGCCTGAGGGGAAGCGGAAAAGTGTCCTGTGGTCCAACAAATCAAAATTTGAAATTCTTCTTGGAAATCATAGACACTGTGTCCTCCGGGTTTAAAGACCACTCAGCTTGTTATCAGTGCACAGTTCAAAAGCCAGTATTCATAATGGTATAGCGGTGCATTAGTGCACATGGCGTGGGTGACTTGCACATCTGAGAAGGCACCATTAATGCTGAACGATATATACATGTTTTGGCAACATATGCTGCCATCCAGATGACACCTTTTTCAGGGAAGGCCTTGATTATTTCAGCAAGACAATGTCAAACCACATTCTGCATGTATTACAACAGCATGGCTCTGTATTAAAAGAGTCCATGTGCTGAAGTGGTCTGCCTGCAGTCCAGATCTGTCACTACTAAAAACATTTGGCACATTATAAAATGTAAAATACGACAAAGGAGACCACGAACTGTTGAGCAGCTGAAATCCTATATCAAAAAAGAATGGGAAAACATTTCACTTTCAAAACTACAGCAGTTGGTCTCCTCAGTTCTCAAGTGCTTACAGTGTTGTTAAAAGAAAAGGTGATACCACACAGTGGTAAACATGCCACTGTCCCAACATTTTTGGAACATGTTGTTGGCATCAAATTCAAAATGTGCATTAAAATTTCTCAGTTTCAACATGTGATTTGTTGTCTTTGTATTATTGTCAATGAAATATAGGATTTAAATGATTTGCATATAATTTAATTTTGTTTTCATTTTGCTCAGCGTCCCTTTTTTGGAAATGGGGTTCTAATACGATCACAGAAAGAAACAGTAAAAAAGGCTTAAATAAACAGTTTGAATAATATTACATTGTCATGGTAATTATTTAAAAGAACCATATTAGGACTAACTCTGTTCCTGGTTCTTGCAACAAGAAAATTTCATGGGAATATTTATTCGATTTTTATGAATAAAGTCACAATTCTGAATAAAAAAACAAAATATCACAATATTGAAATAACTTTGTCTACAATAGCATCTTCATATACTAAAAAAAATCTGATATAAACTCTTACAGAACTGCCTCTGCAAAATGTCGTTTCATAACACCTCAGTCCCTGCCCTTGCCAAAGTTTGTGCATGCCACTGATCAGAGGTGAGCATCATGCGTGGTAAGCGTAGTTCTAATGTGAGATTGTTACACTTTTAGGAATGGTCTTTATGGATACTGGAACAGACTGGAACATACACGACAGAAGTTGGATACAGAAGACGATGTAGAGCACATGTGTAAGATTGAATAAGCACCTTGAAAAAAAAAAAAAACTGTGTTGACAGACCTTATGGCTTTGATTCCAAGTACTTTAAACCTCTCTTTGTTCTCTTATGGAGGGCCTGACCTCTGAAGCAGTAATAATCAAATCCAGTAGCATTCCAGCTCCATACAACTTAGTAAAGATATCTGATTTCCTTTGATACATTTTTCTTTCAAGAAATAAAGTCCACTGCAAAGTCTGCTGGTGCCAGCTCCTGGTCATCAGCCATGGTATGTTGTATATTTTGCAATACATGGATAATGTGTTTCCATGAAAGGGGGCTTTAAAGTGACAGTTTCTGTGCTTTGTTTTCACTAGGCCGTAACTGCTGTTTTGATGTTGCCATATATCCCCAAGTAAAAGAGCAGCTGAAAGAAATATGTTTTAAAGATGTTATCTCCTGCCTTTTGAAACATTATTGCAGTGTGTTCCTTTCTCTGCATGCACAAGCTCTTGCTGAGCCTTTGGCTCTAGAAAAGGATAAGAAAGTCATAAGACTAGTTTACATCATTCTGTTGCATTGTTGTACACAAAACTATGATCTCCTAGTTCTCCTAGTCATTCATGTGTGTGCAGAGGTTCCCTGCTTATCAGAGAGAGAGAGAGAGAGAGAGTCAAATCCAGTAGGATTTATAGAAATTCATAAGAATCAAACAAACATGTAAGAATGTGAGAAGTTGTAAATGAAGAAGGTTTGGGGGTAGGAGTAGTCCTCATAATTTTTCTCACAATTCACAAGAATTCACCAACTGCTATGAATTCTCCATGTTCATATTGTTTTTATGTAGTTTTACTTGGAGCCACAATACAAGATGTTACAGCAATTTACGAGTGGCAGAGTTGCCAATAAAATGCACTGTAGGATGCAATTAATTCATAATACACTAACTGTAAATCACTGGAAGTGATACTATGCAAATTAAACAGCATATTCATTATTATTAACACAGATGTATAATTATTGCATTATTTACAGTATATAACCATTTTGTTCCCTGAATATTTTTGAAGCAAATTTTAACAACCATATCAAATATAAGGTTTCCAAAAGGTGCAGATAGACCAGTCAAAATGGTCATTAAGTACAAGTTATTCATTTTTCAGCATCAGGCAAGAAAGCAGAAAACATATTTAACAGTAGCCTCAAAAAATCAATATAGTTCATTTTCTGCTTCTCATGATCCAGGTAATCCCAAATATATTCATTGATGCTGAGGTCTAGGCTCTGAGTTGGCCAGTGCATTGTTCAGATAACACTAGCAGCTTCTTTGTTTGATTTGCATTTTTCCGTCTATTTTCTTTCTCAGAAACAGTTTCTTGCTACAGCTCCACATCCTTTCAGACCCATAGCATGAAGTTGTCTTCCCACAGTGGAAGGATGAACAGAAACACATGGATTTTTAGATCTAAAGCAAGAGTGAAGCATGATTTCCTATTTCTTTTTTACTTTTTGTGGTTAATTGTTTGTTTGTTTGTTTATTTATTTATTTATTTAGGTTATCTGCTTAGAAATATCTCTTGAAAAATTTTGACTGGAAATTAAATAAATTAAGGGACGCCTCTGGCTCCCAAGTTATAGATTAAACCATCTTAGAGATGATTTTACAATATAGTACAGATCTATTTATTTATTTAAACAAGTACTAAAACGGTGGTTATCAAATCAGTCCTCAGGACCCCTCACATGGCCCAATATCCAGGGTACCCTAAGGACTAATTTGAGAACCACTTTTTCAAAACATACAGCACAACCCCATTGGGTTGTAGCTGGTTGCAATTGGAACAAACATCCCTGACAGTACAACATTAGGTTGTTGCTGGTTGCAATTTGAACAAACATCCCTGACAGTGCTTAAAATCCCTAGGAATGGGTTATAGCCTATATAATGTATTGTTTACTATGTACAGTTACATAGCAAACAAAAAAAACTTGCACATTCTAGTGGGAAACCCAATGCACTTTAGTCCAGATCACCCCAAAACAATGTAACATAATTATGTTGTATTTCCTGATAAACTTTACTGTATTCTCAGAATAATTTTGCATTGCTGCAAAAGTAAAAGCAAAATTAAAAATACTTCTATTTTTGTAGAATGTCAGATGTAAAGTGTTACTGAAACATCAGTAGACTTTAGATCATGAACTAGCAGGTGAAATAGCATTAAAAATGGGCAAGAGTCTTGAAAACCTACAAGCATTTCCCAAGCATTAGAGATAAAATAATGAAAACACTGTTAGCTATTCATAGAATCCTCCAGCGAAATGCCACAAACATGCTTTACTCCGAAGCTGAATGAAAGCTGGCCATTTCCAGCATTTTCTCTATTCTTATTCATTGCATATTCCAGCCACATGTGAAAGTATCCAAATATTTAAAGAGACAATCATGTACCAAGAGGCACACTAACTTTTAGCTTTATAACAGAGACACTGAAATGTGCTGGAGGTTCTGTATGTTGTAGGTGTATAGTTGGACTTTGTTAATGATGTATATGCTGTACAGTTTTAAAAATAAAGGTTCCTAAGAGGTTCTTAGCTTGGAAATATGGTTCTATGCATCAATATAGAATATTTACATTATGTGAAGGATAGTAAAGTCAGCCTGAAATCAAAATGGACCTTTTTTCCTTGTTAGTTCGTGTCTCAGATCATATGAGGCACGATTCACTGTATCATACTACTTACATAATCTTTTATCAAAATGTAGTAACTTTTGCCCTCCTCAAAAATGTCTTCTGGTTTTTGATTACATTATCATGCACCAGCGGCCAGAGAAAAAAAACATTAAAGTGCCCCCAAATTCATAAATTACAAAAACAAAAAATGATCTATGTTGAATAATGAAATGTTAAATATTTTTGCATTATTATTATGCCTAAGAAGCTACTAAAAATGTCATAGGAGTCTTCCTAAATCTTAATACTCCTTAAGAATGCAAAGATCTATATTCAGGTTTCGGTGCAACATGATCAGAGAGATGCACGCACAACAAGGGGGCAGAAAACAACAGAAAGCAGCGCACTCTTCAAGGCAGAAAGCAGCTCTCTTCACGGCATAAAGCAACAATAAGTTTTTGTTGTGCAGGGAAGATGGTCGCAGAATGTTTAGGTCTAAGTAATTTCTCACCATTACTGAGAACTAATTTATTGGAGTAATCGGCACAGTCCAAGCTATTTAGGCTTCCAATGTAATCCGTGCCAACCATTTCCTCCTGTCCTGACAAGGTTGTACATTTTGCTAGAATTGCTGACAAATGCCATATTTACAACTGGTAAACTTAGGATTATAGATGATACACGATTGTACGAGACTCGATGTATAACATGACCTTTAACCTTTTACATGAGTGAAAACGCTAAATGTGCAGTGAATGTGAAAAAATATGCAATTGATGGTCTGTATACTTATATACAATAGCTAATAGGAAACAGGATAGTATTCTCCGGATCTCCATGCTGTCTTTCTCCTCGTGGTGAGCGTATCTAAGAACAGTCTTATTTATTAGTTAACCATGTGGTATATACATGAGTATCTGAACACAGCATTAGCCTAGCAACACTAATGCACCACCATGCTTCGAATATTGTCAAATAGGGGACAGACAGGCTCAACAACAAAACTAGGTAAGTTGGATGAAATTCAAAGGACATGTCAGCAAGCCATGAAGTTTTTTTTTTTTTGGTTTTTTTTTGTTTTTTTTAAATTTGGATAGCTCCTATTAGCTAAACATTTAGTAAATAGCAAACTTAGTGGAGTGTTCATAGAGGCCTAATGACTAACCGATACTGACAATCAACTATTGTTAGCTAACGTTGTACGTGTTGTTTAATTAATATGCAAATAAACTAATCCAACTCTGAAATGGCATTTTATTGTTAAGTCAGCAAGTATTTACAAACAATGAGAAATCTACATTAATTACAACAGTTGACTAACTTTACAATCTTGTGACTGGCTAAGTTACTAAAGCAGTTTTGCCCCCTGGCTGCACATGCACCCAGTAATGTTTGTAACCAGAAAACCCCCGCTATGAGTATGTGTGATTATGCAAACTGTAAACACCCTCGCTAAGCTAACATTAGCCTCTGGTGCTAACAAGGATATAAATTAAAAGTAGCTTAAGCCATCAGCTCCACACACAAAAGTGAAGGCCTACGTGCTCAAATGTGAGTGTTTATTCTCTAATTCTATAAACTTGCATTAGTGTGGCTTCAATGAACAAGAATGAACCTGCATTCTTTTGTGTGAAGCTTAAGCCTTCTTGCCAAGCTAGGACTTGCTTCTGGCGAAATGTGGTCAAGCTTGCCTAGCGCACCACAAAGCATATTTTTTCAGTTTTACTATATAAGTCTGTTTTTCAGTGGAAAAATGTAAACTCTGATCTATTGTAACACATTTGATACAAATATCAATATGTATAACCATAATAAGCCATTCAAAAGGAGTTAACCATTTAAAACAACAAATTTTTGAGTTCAGGGGGTCCTTAACTAACAATGTCATCTCCCCTTCCCAACTCCCCCACCTATCATTGAAAGAAATAATTAGCTAACTCAGACACCATCCTTAATACAATGTTACCTCACAGTACAAAAGGAAAACGGATTATGATATCTCATTCACATTGACTTCAATACCTTGTCCTAACAGCAAGCGACACAAATGAGTGGCATCAAAACTAGAACTCTACTATTAAATAATCAATTAAGCTATCTATACCAGCTGCACGTATCAGAGTATGATGCAGTGCAATGTTATGAGGTATTTTCGATGGGGGGCCTGTTCCTATTAATGACATGTCATAACGCGCTGATGTTCACCTCAACACAACTAGCCAAAAGTGGATAAGATGAAACTAAGCTACACGAGGTGCAGAAAAAAAGATCTATATGAACCTTCCTCCTACTTTCACAAGGATATCAATAGAAATGTGGCAGTTTATATGGACATTGCTAGAGTGCTGGAGGTTTCAGGTAGTTTTACCACCATTTTTTTATTGATAAAGCATTTAAATCTGATACACAAATGTAAAATGTGTAACTAAAGTTTCCTAATCTTAAAAACAAGATTTTCACTGAAGATAAGACACACTCCTAATTTGTAGAAGTGTCAAGCTATTACCTGATCAGTAGTTGTTTCTGTTTTGACTTGATACAGACTTAATGTTTTCAATATAGACATTCTGAAGGTTTTGTGACGTAATGCAATGCTACATTTGAATGCTCACTTGCTGTTAAGACAAGGTGTAACCTTTAAAAAAGGTTCTTCACACTCACACATCTTGTTTACAAAAATGTCTTTTTTAAGAATCTCAAGTTGTTCTTTAATATCATCACTCCAAGGAATCCTATTTAGCACTTTCATTTTTAAGAGTTCTTGATCAGGAGTATGTGGTCAGACGTATAGATGAAGCAGAATTCCTCTTTCTCTTTAAAAAACATTTACACTTGGTCTGGTCTCCAGTTACAACCAAACTGTTTCGCCAGCAACCATGGCCTGTGTAACCCAAGACCCAATATATTTAGAGCCAACCAGATGCAAAGTGATGTTACAGACAAACATAATTTCAAAGAGTACCTAAAGATGCATGGTGAAATTCTTTGTCTACAAATATGGGATACAACTTGGTACTTTCATTTTGTGGTTTGTTATTGTTCTGAGCATAAATGGTAAGGAAAAAAAGCATGAGCGTTTTTTGTTTCTCACTGCCTCTATTAGACCATTGTTATTTCAGTGCTTCAGCAAGACTTTGTGTATTTTCTTTTTATGCTGATGTTGTGTTTGATGATTTATTTCTGGCATTTTTTGTCTGGATTGCCCAGAAACAGAGAATTCTATAGTGTCCTTAGCCATGTCATCACCCTATAAAAAAATGTCACTGACACAAAACCGTGGTTACTTTCTCATAAATGCTTAGCTCAGCGGCATATTAAAACCTCCAGCTTGGAGGCTTCTGTTGACTTTGGCTGGGCTCCTCTAGGTCTCCTTACATACTGCAGTGCCTGGAATAGAAATTCATCAACCTTGGAGCTACTCTATGGTGGCAGAACCGCAAAAATGGCCTTTATGAAAAACCCACCATGGCCCTGTGTGTGCACAAAGGTCACAAAGAAGTGATTTCCAGATGACATAAAGCAATGGAATGCCTCTCATTATGTGTCTCTGTGATTGAGCTAGGGAGAGGGAGGCACGCCCAGGCTGCTGATTGGCTCTGGGCTGAAGGGAGCAGATTGAAGCTGAATGAGTATATTTTTCAGAGTAGGAGGATTGGCCACAGACAGAGCTCAGGAGGGGCTGGTGTGCAAGCCCAGTCAGAACTTTCAACAGGTGCTTGCTGGAAGGCACAGTCAGTCAGAGACACACAGAGGGTGAACGTTAAAACATCAGAGATATATCTTCTATCTTCTGCAGCAAGGCAAGTGCTGAGTGTTTTGTTTTTGCCAGTGGCTTTTTCAAATGGTGGAATGATTTCCTTAGCTAGATAGATGTACAGATGCATGCATATGTATATATATGTGTGTGTGTGTGTGTGTGTGTGTGTGTGTGTGTTTAGGTGAAATGTGAAAATGATGATGGAACCTAGAAAACCTAGATGGAAGCTTGAAAATTTGATCGAATTTATGAGCTTAAAAGACTTTGAAATTGCAGAATATAATGCATGCTGTGCTACTCTTGTCTCAGTTAATTCAAATGAATTTCATACAATGAATTTCATACAATGCAGCTTGTCTAATGAGGTAATATACTACTCTTTGCTCAGTTTTTTTTTTAAACCCAGTGATGTAGCTTGTCTCATTTCACTTGAAATTAAATGATTAAACATACCACCATAGGACACTCAAGTATATTCTCCAACTGTTCCTGATTTCTGGGTTTAGTAGCCAAAGTACACCTTTGATTGGACATCATCCCTTATGTGGTGTTCCTATCATTGTCAGCAGAATTACCTGTTAGGAGTGTGCAGTGCTAAGATGCATCTGGCAAAAGTGTGCTTAGGGGTATTTTGTGAATTATGCACCTGAGTGTAAAAACATGACCATGCAAAATGAAGAATGCAAAGAAATTCATGCTCGGACTTTCAAACATCTTTTTTTTTTTTGTCCCGCATGCCAAAGTAGACAACCTGACATATGTGCCTCAGCAAACTCCACATCGCATCGGTGGACAGCTGCATCAAGACATGTGCTTTACAGTCTGTGTTGTAAATTTATACGTTCCACATAATGCCTTGAATCATCTACCGTTAGTACATATGTCACAGTACTTCTCTAAAGCACTAGCTAGCTCTAACTAGCTAAATGATTTACTTAGCATATTTTAAAGGTGTTTGTCCTCTTTCTTTAGCACCTCCATACAACAGTCTTACCTTGCCATTCAGGACCACACTCTCATTCAGTCCAGTCAATTTGGTCTGACAGCACAAGGGGAAATGCTACTGTGCTGACTTCAGGTTTAATCGGAAGCCCATGTAGATGAGCAACAGATGTTGCCTGCAGCTAGCTCACAATGCAAGGATTAATGTATACTTTGGTGCTGTATAAGGCAGACAGACTGATTTTGGGTTGCCGTAACCTTATCAAGGCTGCTGCGGTTTGGGTCGCCAGCGCTGCAGACTTAGCAGAGGATGCAGTCTACAACCCAGAATTGAGCCTAATTGCTTTCAGGTCCCGCCATTTGAAGAGAGAAGAGGAAATTTGCTGGTGTTGCGTGTTTGTGGTGGCTTTTACAGTCCATCCGTCCATCTGGCTGTGTTTTGTTCCCATATTACCAAGACATTTGTCTCTCTTAGCAGTGTGACCCAAGATCCACTTCAAAAGCAGAAGAACTGATCATCTTTGTCTGCCAACTTAATGCATCCTGGGAGAATACTCGGACACAAAGTCTAGACTTTCCACTCCTCCCTTCTCTTTACTCTGTCTCTGTTTTGCACTGGAGCTACAAGGCTAATGTAGTTAACAAGTAATGGGAGCTTATGTCCCACAAATTTCAAATTGCATGCCTAAATCTTCACACTCTTGTCTTAAACTGTGTTGAGTTAGAACATAATCAACTCCAGTCTTGAAAGGCCAGTGTCCAGCATAGTTTGGTGAGCCTACTGCTCAAACATACCTGATTCAACTACTCTGTAATTGGCAGGTTGTGTCTGAGCAGGACAACTACCAAACTATGCAGGACACCAGCTTTCAGGGCCGGGGTTGTGCACCCTTGCCTTCAATATTTACAAAGATTATGTTGTGATCTTTTAAAACTCAAGGCATTAATAGAGATAGTAATATGCTAAATATATACAAAATTGTCCTTTATAGGGTATTTCAATTGGAAGGTGGCTATACCCTAACCCCTACATTTCAACTTGTGAAAATAACTGTTTAGTGTTGTTTTAAAAAACATATGAAGTTAAAATGATTTATCATGATATTAAATTTTAAATAAAAAGCTAGCTACTCCACATTTTCACACCATTACTGAAATACAAAGTGTTTTAGTCTGTAGACGGATCCACATTTTAGCCACACCCTTGCATTTTAGAACCAGCGTCCCTGTCCCTCATGGACACATGCTTAGTAGTTTTGAGTTACTGTTTTGAAGTAAATGAGTCTTGAAATCTGAGAAAATAAGTGTGTAACATTTAAGAATTGTGACTATGGAAGCATATTTTCTGCAGTTAAGTTTTAAAGTTTTAAAAAATTATGATTTTATTTGTGTACAGCTGTTCAAAGCTATGTTTGTTAATTATGTATTGCCTAGCATTTTTGAGTTATAATCAAAATTATCAAAAATTTTCTTTGGTGATACAATGACTACCATAATATTTGGTAAAGTTTCAAAATTTAAAGTTACAAAACAAAATTGAATGAAACCATTTTTAATTCAATAAACACAATTAAGGTATAGGGTCACACACGCACATACACAAGAAAAGTTGTCAGTGTAGAACTAATTTGAGTCTATTGTGTTTACTGTTATTTTTAAAAATACTAATACTAGCGTTAGGGCTTCCATGGCTTGTTAGCTACATTAGCCTCATAGCCCCAGTACCAGAAGAAGCAAACAATGGACCCCAAACATGTCTGATCAGCAGACGCTGCAACCCTACCTCTTTCAACGTGTTTGAAGACCCATGCCATGGAGTTGTCGGAATAGAGTTGATGGCCACTTTATTGCCCAAGTCTGTCCACTGACCTTGGGCTGGAAGTGTTAACCCCATGCCCAGTTGCAAGGATTCCATATTTTGCAGCTTGTTAGCATATCTGCAGGGAAAGGAGCAGGATGGGGGAGGCATTATTCTGTCTGAACGTGTAAAGCTCAGGGTTAATTACTCAGGCCTGGAATGTTCTCCATACTCTACATGCTGATGGTCTTCAGTTCCCAGAGGGAGCCCAAGCCCATGACAGTTAATTACAAGAGCAGGCACCATCACGTCAGCCCCTTCTATTAGCAAAAACAGCCTGTCTGATTCAACAGCATAAAGAGAGGTTGGAAAATAATCATGTACAATGGAATTCTACCTGTATTTGGTACATAAAATCACACAAGTGCTGGACTTCAAGGACAACATTCAAATACAAGAAATAAGTAGAGTGAGCCTTCTCAAAATTCCTGTTTGGCAGTGTAGTCCTCCAAACAGTGAGCAACTGTTGCTAGTAAGACAATGTTTGGTGTATTCAATCCAGGTGGGAGGTACAGGAGATGCTGTCACTCCAGCCACCCATTTTCTTGTGACTCAGCAGTAGCAGAAACTACACTTTGCTGGATGCTGAGAGAGGTTGGAGAGTTTATCTCTCCAAAGAAAAAACAGTGAGTGGCAAGCTTTGGAAAAAGCAATTGTCAGGGAGCAGTATACATGGTCATTTAAGGTCCTTGGAAGAGCCAGCGTGTGGGTGGCATCTGGGGTTCTGAAATGGGCTCCAGCGTTGCACTTTTCCTTCACTTTTCCACCCCGTGCCTCAATGCCATGTGCCGTAATTAGAATCAGAGTTAAAGTGAGATCATCACACACATGGCACTACAGGCCTCTGACAGATTTAACTGCAGCAAAAATGGCACAGCCCTGGGCTTCAGAGTGAATCTGTGACATTGGGTGAAATTAATGTGTTTCTACCCAAAAAGAAAATCCCGATCCTGAAAAAGATCTTCAAGGAAACATGCTTGAAATTATTAAGAAACTTGTCATCAGGGGAAAAAAAAACAAAAAGAGCTACAAAATGACAACATATGCTGGATTTTACAAATGGTCTACAAAATAAACAAAAAATCTGCAAATTCATAGATGTTCTGCTTAGAAAACACTTTCATCAAAATGACAATACCAGTGCTTCATTTCACTAACGCATTGCAAATACAGAAAACACTTGCAGCTTCAGAAACACTGCAGAGTTTGTCACTACACAACAGAAATGTTTCCAGAGGATATGCAAAGGGGACAGAGCCATTCAAACTTTCAAATTCTATGCATCGTAACTGACTACTGTAGTACAGCTATGTCAGATAGCTAACTGGCTTGCTAAGTTAACTATAAAAGTACTTGAATATGTTTGTCAAAGATTTTCCGTCACAGAAATTCCATCCTCTTTGAGAGTTTTCCAGAGACATTTCCATTGTGGTGTGACTGACTTTACAGTTTCTGAAGTTGCACCCATTGTAAAAAATGGTTTGTCAGATCAACCTAAAAAATTGCTTCATGTTGTAACAACTAAATTAATTTGAATTATTAAATTGAATAAAACTATTTCAATTACTTGTTACAACATGAAGTAATTTTTAGTTTTTGTTTTCTGCATTTGCAGCTTGTTTGTGAAATGTAGCGCTGGTGCAAGTGTTTTGTGAGTTTGCATCATGTTTATGGATTTGTAATGCTCTTTTCCTTGTAGTATCTTAAAATCCAATTAATTGTATGTACTGTCACAGTATGATCTACACTGTAAGAAATAGAAGTACGTTTTTCTTTCATCAAGGTGCAAACAATGTAAATGTACCCTCAAATGTAGAACAGTGGTTTTAAGATACAATTGTGGGGTTGAATCTTCTATTTCCTGTTAGCTAAGTTAATAAAAGGAGACTTCATACAACAAAAACACCTGACTGTTAAGGCAGGTTGACTTTACATTTTACCTGTTAAAGAGTATCAAATTACACACATGGGTGTTTACTGATTGGTCAGAAATTTCGCTAAATATAAGCATTTGCACATTTGCCTCCATAAGTGCAAAAAAACTACCTTTTTAAACTTTTAATGGTTTATCATTGTTTAAAATCCATTCCTCGCATATATTCATCATATAAATCTGTTATTCTACGTTACTTTGCATGAAAATCGAGATTTGATTTGCTTTTCTATGTGTATCACATTTACGTGCATTGATCTCAGCTTTTTTATGATTGTTTGGATTGTAAGTTTGAATTTAGGTCAGGTGGCTAATACTTGGCCAAAAGTATTTTCCACATTCCATTTACCAAAATCAAATGCATTGCTTATTTTACTGTTCATCTCCCTTTTTAAGCAGCATGTCACCAATGAAAATTTTCTGTTGGTCCACACCATAGAAGGTAGGTGTAAAAGCAGCACAAGCCTGAAACTTGAATTTTCCTATTTTGTGGATTGGGCTGTCATATTTTCAAAATAAAAGAAAAAGAAAAAATAACTTTAAAAAGTCCTATTTCAAAGTTCCACTAATGTGATATATTTAGTTGGGCAATCCTGCTGGCATGAGTTCCAGGTTGTGTGCTCCTGTTCACATTTCCACCTCCATCAGTGGGGAACGCTAAAGTCTGGTCTTTTTCAGCATTTCTACCATTCCACATCTGCTTCTTCAGTTTTGAAGCATGTTACTTAATGTTTTTGCTCTGAGCTCCAACCAAGAAATGTCCTCAATCCTCAAAGCAAAGTGTGCAATCAGCAAATAACAGAAGAATTCACTCTTAAATGAAGCAATCAACAGTCATTAAGAATTATGCATAAGGTTTACTGTGGAGTCCTAGTACTTGTTCATTGCAGCTGTGCTTTGTTAGTCAATTTGGCAGTTCGTGTGTGAATGAATGAATGCAGAGAATTTATAGAAAGAAACTAGTGAGACATATGGGTTCTGATGAATTATTGTATCATTATAAAAGAGTTGCTCAAGTGGCTTTACCTACGATTCCTTACTTTGGGGCCCCCAGGCCCACAAGGACACTTTCTGTATTCTGTAGTTACCCTAAAGCCTATATTTACATGCGTCTGGAGACTTGTTAAGTTCTTCGCATTTAATGTGCATGCTTTAAAGAGAATTTTGAAGCTTTTATGTGTTCATAAATTGCTTTTACTTGCTACCATGTCACTTGCTCCATTTACACACTGTTTTGAATCATTCATAAATGATAAAGATTTCATTGTAACCTGCTTTTTATTCTTTATGACATTCACATCGCAATACTTGTTACTAAAATAGCCTTCGTCTTTTTGCCTGTCTAAGCAAGGTCATCAAAATTCGCTGCAACATCACTGGAGTCAATGAAATGTCTTCTAAAAAAGCTCCATAGCAAAGTTTACCACTTCCTTTGAGTTAAACTCCTTTTACTGAAGAAATCTATTCTTTCCACTCTTCACAGAGCACACAAGATCATACTGCCTGCTAAGGCAAAACATTTAAATATTATATATTATATGTTTCCTGGCACATTTTGTTGCCTTAGCTCTCTAAAGAAAGGATCTTTTTGTTCATGTTTGAGATTCAAAGCAAATGGGCCTTGGGGGATTTTTTTCCAGAGATATATTTGGGTTTTCTTTTTCAATAAAACATTGTTTAAGTACTATATAATCCCCATGAGGTAAAAAAGAAGTCTGGATGACATCACTGTCATTAGGAATGACATCATTCAGTTAGAAAAAAAGTTCCCCGCTCCTTAAAGCCGTTGCGGCTATGGGTGTGTAATTAAAGGTTTCCATGGAATGCGCCAGTCGAGCAAAAGGGCTAGTTAATTCTTACTGTAGGATCAGACATTTCTCTAGTAAAATAAATCTTGCCCCATTAAACAAAATGCGATGTCTGTCTCAACCATGGGCTTATGTCATGTGAAGAACACACTACCAGGAAAGGATATCATGATCCAACAGCAAAATAAGGTCATTCCCCTTGTTATTTTCTTTCCCAGGTCATGCTCACCAGGCTAGGTTGGCTCGTGCTGGGGGCGCTCTCCCAGGTCACGCTGGCAGAAGTGTCTGAGAAAGGAGTCACATTTAGCCACGTGTACAAGATTGATTCTGATTGTAAGCAGGGCTCACAGGTAGGAATGGATGCGGTTTATTCAAAAATAAGGTAATTTAAACACATTCTTCAACATTCTTTTAATTAGAGAATAAATAAAGTAAATGTAGTTTAGAATAAATAAAAGAAATCTTGTATATCTTGTATTATCATGTAATTTTTAGCCCCTTTCACAGTAGACATTAAATGCAATTTCTGCCTGTGTTGGAAATTCCTCACAATTTTTGGATTTTTTTTTCACTAATGTTGGAATATATTTTGATGGAAAAGTGTATGATTTACAGAACCAGAACCCAGAATTGAACTGAACTTTTGTCTTTATAGCTGAGTAAGCAAGTGTTTTATTGTAGGTTAAATGCTATTTTTACTGTGGCAGTTGTACACAATTTTTAATATTAAGAAGAGCAGTTGTGTTATTTTATCTCAGTACAACTGTCTTTGTGGAGAAGGTTAAAGTTGTGTACAGAAAGTGCCCTTTCTCACCCCACTTTCACTCCTTATTGCTCACCAGCACCTCAACACAGAGTCACAAAGAAAAACACTGACAGCCAACAAAAAATGTATTTGATTATATAAATCAAATAATGAAGCAATTTCCATTCCTTTGTTGGAATTGCCAATAGAGGTCCTAAAAGAGGATACATAAGTTTTAGACTGAACATGTGTAGAACAGCAGAGAATGTTGGGACACAAGCAGTTGTTATTGTGCCTTATGTTAAGAGAAAAAGGTACATCTAAGCAAAGCTACATCTGGAAATGTTTTAAATGAAAAGTTGACAAATTTATACAGCAGATGTTGTGAGTAATCCTGTAGTTCAGATAGTAGTGTTTTAAATATTACCTAAATAACACCTAAAACACTAAGATCACTAAATTAACTGAATGATCATGTATAGATCAGCTCTTATGTTAACTGCACACAATAAACTTATGGTAAACATTCCATGTTTTCATTTTTCACTCATAACAAGATAATATATTTTCTTGCTGGGATGCTGAAATACTATTTGTATAAAAATTGCAATATTCAAATAGCAAAAATGGATAACATGACCATCCCTGCTCGCAGGCTGTTCTGCTGACCCAGGACCAGGCCTCAGGTGGTCAGGTGTTGACTGTGAACGGGGAAAATGACATCATCTTCAAGCACAACATTCAGCTAGTGTCAGGTGGCTGCGGCTGTGCGGACTCTGAGGACTTCAAGGCCCTGCTGTATCGTGTTAATGGTCTTGAGGAGGAGGTGACCTACTTGAAAAACCAATGCGCTCAGGGCTGCTGCAAAGGAGGCTCAGGTATTAGCACACAAGCTAAGAACACAGGACTTGCTTGTTTTTAGGATTCCTAAAAACATTTTATTTCTTTTTTATTCTTTTTATTTCTATTTCTTGTTCTTTTTAGTTTTAGTGGTAAATAGCTATATGTAATAGCAATCTTATTTTTCAATTAATTGGTCACTGCTGTTCATGACAGTACAGCAAAACCATCACAGCGTGGTCTAATTTCTCACATTTTGAAATCTGACATCTGATTCATGTTGAGAAGTGGCTAACTAGCTTATGATACTGCCCAGGTGTGTTAGAGCAGGGAAAATGCAAAACTATGCAGTGCAGGGGGAACTCCACTGTAGTTGAACTAGGGTTCATCTAATACGGTGTATCTCCTGCTCTCATTTGACTGACCCTTCATTTTTCCAGGTGTGGATACCAGCTGTAGTGGGCATGGCACCTACCAGCATGACCTTTGCAGCTGTAAATGTGACCCAGGCTGGGAGGGTCCAGACTGCTCTGTGTCCTCCTGCCCTGATGACTGTAATGATAACGGCTTCTGTGTTGATGGTCGTTGCATCTGCCATGCCGGCTACACTGGACACGACTGCAGCCTGCTGTTGTGTCCCAGCAACTGCAATGACAAGGGCCATTGTGTAGATGGCAAATGCGTGTGTTTTGAGGGCTTCTCTGGGGATGACTGCAGCACCCAGCGATGCCCAGGTGACTGCAAAGACAATGGCCGATGTGTGGACGGACAGTGTGTCTGCGATGTGGGCTTTGTCGGGGCTGACTGCTCTATGGGTAAGATTTAGAGCACCAACACCAGTTTCTTTTGGTTTTCATAAGCCCCATGATGTCTCAATAAATGCATTTACTGTGTTCTTTTTGTTTACAATTCTTTTCCATAAACTCAAATGCACACAATTCACATTTTGTAGCATAATATGACTGTAAAATCTAATGACTGTGGAAAATGATTGCAATCAGGTTAAATAACTGTGATCATCTCAAATATTAGGTGACTATGTACTACTTGATTTCAGGTAAAAATTAAATCTATTAAAGCTATAGTTAGGTTTCCTTTACTTAACTCCCTAGCAATCCCATTTCTATGATACAGAATATATACAAATTACTGTGTTTGAGTACAGGTAGAAATCTGCTTGAGATTAACCTTCAGGGTAATCTTCAGGTGGAAGCTTAAGTCTATTTTCTAGAGCCTAGAGCAGATATCTGACAAACTTGAATAATTATTGTGTTTGTAAGTTCAGAGTAATTAGAAGTATGTTTATCTTTCAGACTACGCCTATTTGTCATAATTGTTGGCTTATTCAAAATGTCCCTCACTGTGAGGGAATTCTGTCAGTTTAGCCTCTGCCATGGATGTCTGGCATTTTCTTTTGAGCTGGTATGAAAATAATGCAAAAGCAAATGCACAAATGCTCCATGCATGTGAGGCCATGGACAAAAAATAATTGCACATTGAATTGGTTATTATACAGTATATATACTCCACACGTAGCCTTTCTTATCTCCAGCTCTTTCCTTTACAAATAGGGAGTGCCTCGGTGTAGGAATGCATAGAATGCAATCTTCTAGAAAAACAATATTGGGAATGGCAAGAGCCTTAGGGTACGACACATCACTCATGCTAACACTTCTGTGAGTGAGAGTTTACAGGGTTAAGGGACAGCATAATTAAGGTCATGAATGAAAATTTGAGGGAGCATACAGCCAACATTTGGCAAAGCTCTGACAGCTGGGTTTAGCAATTACGACTTCATGACTGTGACTCTAATTGGAGATAGCAGAGTATTTGATAGTTGGAGCTGTCAATCATTTATCTAAAGGTTTTACTTTTGCCACATCATTGCAGGACACCATATTCACATTACCCAATCAATATAAGTATGCACATTTTTATAATATCAATAATAAAGCCTAAGTATGTCTGTCAATATTACCAGCATGCCAGCTGAACTGGTCGGCAGCAACTTAAAACACTGAGTATGTTTACATATGCAAAATAGCCCAATCCCTATGTGTTGTAGTACTGAATTGAGTCTATAGTGTTTACTGCTTCCTGCAGGAAAGCAAAAAATATTTGATCAGTGTACATGCACTGAATAAGCCGATTATTTTGCTAAAATTCCAGAGTCTTTATCAATTTATCAAATGTGGTTTGTTCACTTTAATCTAATAACCTAAACCATGCTATGCTATTTATGTAACCATCTAAACTTTAGGAAGAAGTAAGTAAAAAAAGAAATAAATCACCAATATAACAGTTAGCAGCTAACCATTGTTCATATAATATCTTTACCAATTCAATTGAAATTGTACATTTAAAATGTAATACTAAAAAATTAGCCCTTAGAGAAAAGTCACATGAATTTAATTTGTAAATAAACGTGTATGGTTTTTGCACACTTCACATGTAAAAAAATGTGATCATGTGAAAAAAATGTGGCTTTGCTATAAGGGAGGAAATTGGGTGTTTTGTCATAAGCATTATATTTCCAAAAAGTTAACGTAGCTATCTACCTATCCAGATCCCTCTATGGTGATGACTGCCTGTGCGAGAAGTGCGCTAAATTAATGACTGTGTGCTGCTAGTGTTCCAGAACATTTCACTTGTATCTTTGTGATTCATTCAAAATGGCTGGTTATCGATTAGAGAAAACTGTAAAAGCTTTGAATTTTCATTGGGCAGAGGGTGCCTGCTGATCCATAGTTATTCCTCTGCTCATCCACATGGCTTCTGAAATCTGCCAATTCTAGATTGACATTATAATCTGGAACTAGTTTTGCCAATAAAGTTAATAGAAATATTTGTGGAAGCCACTGGCATTGAACTTATTTCTCTTTAGCAGAGAGTTTGAGGTCTCAGCTTACGAAGATGACTTGTGCATGAAGACCTAGGAGAGAGGGAAAAAGTGTAAAATGAATCCCCTCATCGTGGGTGAGATTAATCATCAACAAAAAGAGGATCAGCTGGGAGCTTTATCATAAGCACCTGGGGTATTTGTGCAGATTTCACAGTGCAATATCACAAGTGTGCAGATGTGCTACCTACTACACACACCTGCTGATCTAGACTTCTGTGTTTTCTCCAGAGACTCAGCATAAACAAGTCATGGGCTGTTTTTCATGAAGCCTCTCAGAGTAGGAGTGCTGATCCAGGATCAGATTCTTATTTACTGTGACCATACTGACAGGAACAGATCCTGGATCAGCACTCCTTCTTTGAGAAACTATGAATACAGGCCCTGAACACCACCAGTTTGCTGTACTTAAGACAACTAGTGATACAATAATGATACTTCCTAAGCATGAATATGGTTGGTTTGTGTCAGGGTATAGAGACTAATCTTTCCCAATGTTTCCTTTGTAGAGTTGGTTAATTTAAGTCACATTGACTTGCTCTTCTTAATGGCATGACAGTAAAATATGTCTAAAAATGTGTTTTCCCCAAACCTGATATCATATATTTATATTACTTTCTTATAAAGTTGTGACACAGTTTTGTTATCATAGTCATTTTCATTGTTCAAAATTCTTGATATTAGCCACAGGGGACATGTATTTTCTGGCACTTTCACTTGTTCTCAGTCTTTAGATGTTAACTTATTCATCCTACAAGCCTCTTGGAAGATGTTATTTAAAAGTGAAATTGTTATTGGCAATAGCGAGAGAGAGAGACAGGACTGGTTGTATTAACTGCCACTGGGTGGAAAGGGTTCTAAAGCAAAGAAAAACATTCAGCTTCCTGCCCCTTCACCATGTGGAGCAATGTCCAAACCTGCTGTGAATTCTTTCCCAGCAAATGTGATCTCCTCAGCACCCATATCCCCCTCCTCCACTCTCCCCACATGTGCTCCCTGTTCTTCCTCTCAAATCCAACACCTCTATACGTTTTCCTCTTTACACTGGTGGGCAATTTCTGTAGGGAAACTTTTCTACTTATTTTGTTGTCTGTAAATGGATTGGTTGGAGTGGTTGGGGTCTATAGGACTCACTCTGAAGAATCAATGCATTGAATTTAATTAATAAAATATGCTACATACACACAATTATGGTCAAGAGCAAATAAAATGAAAGACAACCTGTCTTGATGTAATATATTTTTTTAATCACGGAGAAAGAATGTACACATTTGAATCGAGTACATTCAATGTATCATGTTTTCAGTGCATTTTGTTAATACACTCCCTCCACCCTCACTGATGAGTCTCTTATTGATGGGGATCCAGTGGCAAGTCATGTCCATCTCCATCTATTAGAACTAGGCCTTCAGATTGGGCCATGAATGTCAAACCCAATCATCAAAACATGAGGAAAAATCCAACCTCTGGCATTGTAATAGCATGTTAACTAATGCTGATAAACACTGACACACATTAACATTTATGGCCGTTCCAGATTAAATAAAGACATCTGAAGCCTATGACAGGCATATTAGCATATATTTAACCTTGGACCTGCCAGTGGTTCTTGGCCAGTTAAGGGGTTAAATGATAAAATATGTGGTAAAATATGTGAATTAGATTTACATTCAATTTATATTCTCTATGGACTTCTGACTATTTTCTTTCATTTCAATGTCAAAAAATAACAAATGACAAAAACATGGCAATAATGCAACAATAACTTTTTCAACAAATTGAAATTTCTTCTTCATATAAACACAAATGTGATATGGATTAACAGTTTAGAATCCACACTTTTGACAGTGCTTGTATGCTATGAGTAAGAAATAACTAAACAAAATGTAGGAAGTCCCTTATTTTTCTTGTTTTACACATTGGTATTAAATCATTCATGTGAAAACCTTCAATTTCCTCTGCAGTGCTGGGTCCACAAGGTCTGCGTCTGATCACGGTGACGGATGTGTCTCTGCTGGTGGAGTGGGAGCACGTGAGAGGTGCTGAGTATTATGTGCTGTCCTACTACCCTGAAGGAGATGAGAGAGCCATGCAGGAGGTACAAGTGCCAAACACAGAAAACTCCTACCTGATCACTGGCCTCAAACCTGGAGTCACCTACATTGTGCAGGTGTACGCTGTCATCAAGGGCATCAGCAGTGAGGCAGACCACATAGTGGCCACCACAGGTAAAAGTAATTGACTTATCCATACCCCACTCATATATGGAAAAAATGGGGGAGGTCACTATTAGCCCCAAGCTTTCACCCTGTAGTGATTATCACCCATGACCCTCCCCCATCCCACAAACCCAACACACACCCCCAGACACAATAAAACACATAGAACAATCACGCATACCTTCAACTAAAGAACAAACAACATAAAATGTTAGGTGCACGTCTCCCATGAGTTTCCTTGCATGACCCTTCACACGGCTGCGCCTCCCAAGCTTCTCAGAGGCAGTGTGGCTAGTAGTGGGACACTACGATACTTATTTTGTATGCGTGTGAAAGATAACATTGTTAAGATTGATTGAATTTTGTATATATACTGATCATTACAGCGAAAACAGAAAATGCATACAAAATAAATTTGAGAATAAATTTAAAATTGGGGCTGACACCACACCTCCAAAAGTGGTGAAGCGATATTCAAAATTTACTGGTTCTTAAAAAACATTTTAGGTCAAGTGTGTTCGTGAACTAACAAAAGACAACCGGGCCACTGACTAACTAACAAAAATTTTCGCCACTATTTACAGCTATAATAAAATGGACTGTTTTAACCTAGTGCATTTTGCTGGGCTCTGCTCACGAAATACAGTAAGAAATGCTGCAACTGATCATAAATTTCACAATGAGTGGTAATAATGAGTGGCAACTAACCAAGTGCATAAACATTAGTTCATGTACAGTAAAAACACTGACAAAATTACTGAGCTTCAGCAGTCGTCTCTCTGAATACAAAATCGCACAGCTTTCACTGTTTGAGAAATAACAGTGAAAACAGTGATGATGCACCCTAAATTTATTTATTTGAAGAAAAAAATTATTCTGTTCTTTGGTTTTTCATTAGGTTGAGTTGGATTTTTGTCTTAGTTCTATAAAGCTTGTCAAGTCTCACAATATTTGCTCCAAAAGAACACACATGGATAGATAAATTCATAGACAGAAAAATGGATAGAAGAATTGTTTTCTGGTCAATATTTTTGGCCAAAAAACATTATGAAGACATATTTTTGTTGTTTATCTGAAATTAAGAGAAGAGTTTTATATCCAATATATCCACAGTAATTGGACTAATTAAATTAAGTAATTAAAAGCAAAAGAAACATCCAATAGAATTTTATGGTAATGGTTGTTTATAGTTTTGGCACATAAGGATGAGCATGGAGCCCTTGAGCATGTAAATATGATCCAGTGTGGATCTCCACAAAGAGCATCCACCTCCTGTGAGGTGTGGAGTAATGTGCTGATTATCTGATAATCTACTGACTACGTGGGACACTGTCAGTTCCTGGTCAACAAATAGTTTCATCATCAAGTATGTGTCAACAGATGGAAATGCCCTCATAAGGGTTGTGCTGTTAGGCTGTTAGCTGGTGAATTATTTCTGTAGGTCTTATTATATCCCACAGAGCTCATTGGCAGGAAAAATTTGAGGACAGTCAGAATTCACCATAGATATCCAAGCAATCTCAAACACTCTCATATACTCTGGGATGGTCAGTCCATTGTTCTATGAACACAAGCACTTTTTCTTTGTATTTTTTCTTCTTTTTTGTCTGTTTTTCTCAGTAACACCTTCTTGACAGCTATGCATTCTTTCAGGTCCAGTGTCGAGCTGTCTTCTCACAGTGGTTCAGATTTGAAACAGAAGCTTGATTTTCTTCTGTCTTTCAAATATGAAAACTTTGAGTACTGTTTATCCAATTGGTGGTATGCCAGGTTTTGCACTGTTGTTAGGAATCCCATTTTCTCTATATCGTTTAACGATTTTTAACACTTTACTTTCTCTTTCCTTTTGCAAGTGGATTACCTTATATCTAATGGCCTTAGAAACATCTCCTGAAAAATTAATAACTTGACAGTAAATGAAATAAATGAAGGGTGCTCTCTGACTTTTGCACAGCACTGTACACATATCTTGTGAATTGTTTTTACTGAGAGGTCATTAGAAACCTCAGTCCATTTGCAGGGTTTGGCCCATTTCTTATGACTGACAGGCAATGTGTTGTGTGTTGGCTCATATCTGCAGACTTGTCTGGTGTAGAAGGAATTCGTGTGCTGGGCCAGACAGAGGACTCTATCCAGGTGGACTGGCAGAACCCAGAAGCTGAGGTAGACTTTTTCAAACTGCGCCATGCTAGCTCTGATGGCCAAGAGGAGCAGGAGAATGTGGCCAGGAGTCAGGAGGCCAGGACCATGCACACTATTGTAGGTCAGTGGAAGTTATGGCTCCAATGGGGTATCGCCACCCAACAAATGGCCCAGCTCTTTTTTATTGTTGGCCAAAGAACAATTATTAGCCTATCACTGTATAAAATCCATATCTATCTTGACCTGCACATATATTCTTAATATAGATTTATTATCCCATTTTATTTTTTGAAAACGGACACAAAATTTATTTTTTAGGCCTACTGGGTCTATCTACGGTACCATCCTATTAAGCCGGGAAAAGATTAGAATCAACTTCTACTTCCCTATATTTTCAAACAACTTATTTAATAAAACATCTAAAAATATCTTCTGGTGTCTATGTTCCAAACAAAATAATAGCAATTATTATTATGACAACTGATTCTAAACCTTTAAATAGTGCACACCACAGTCCATGCCTCAAAACCATTAATTATTAAAGCGTCAACAAAGCTGCCCTACATAAATGCAAATGCAAAAGGCATTTCTGTTATTTGTTTGTGTACGAATTAAGTGTTTTTTTTTTTTTTCGTAGGCCTTAACCCAGGAACAGAGTACCAGATATCAGTGCAGGCCATCAAAGGAAGTAGCGAGGGCAAGGCTTCTCATGCCACAGGAGTCACAGGTTAGTTGCCAATGTAATTGATTCTACAGTAAATAAACTTTACTGTAGGGTAATGTCCATACATAAGCTTGTCCTGACAACTACGTGAACATTTTTAAGGTTTATTTCCAAAGTTGTCTGTCATAATGGTTGCTTTTGTCTCATTGATTTTTTGAGTCATGACACTTTTTTTTGAGTCATGACACTAAGATGGTGGCACGTGAGTGGCAGCCTATTGCAGCAGCTCCAGTTCACTTTGAGTTTTTTCTGACTTTTTGTAGTTTTCTCCTTTCATTTTTTTAAATATCTATGTTTTTGTCTATAAAGTAACAAGTAACAAACTGTAAAAATCTTATCAAGTAATTAATCTTAATCTTGTTACTTCTTTTCTTTTCTTGAGTGCCTTGCTATCCCTTTCCTGCTGTACCACTGAGAATTTTCCCATTGTGGGCCTAATAAAGGATTATCCTATCTTATCTTTTTTGGGGGTGAAATGACATATAACAATGGGCATCATGATGCTGGCTCAACATTGTGATGTCTATCAGCCATCAACAGTCTATTGGCCTGACCCTTTTGGCAATCTCTGTCATATTATAAACATTTTGTCACTGTGACATACACAGAGCTACAAAGTCTTTGTCATTTCACCCCAGAAAGAGTCATGACACAACTTAATGTCAGAAAACACAACAATGTCATCTGACACAGAGGTTAAGTCTGCATTAAGCAAATACAATGTAGATCTATGTCAGTTGTCATGAAGCCTTATATAGGTGTTGTGTGTCTGCCCTACAGTACAGTGTTACAAAAAAAAATCACGAGATATTTCAGTATATGCTTTACTCACAGCACTGGTTATTATGCTATAGTAATCTTTGCACCATGTAAACCCATTCCTCCTCTAATACTTTTCTACATTCAAGTACTGAATTCATCACTTAAAATACTGAGAAATATTAAAATTATGTTGACTGATACAGTATAATGGGAAGTACATTAGAAATCCAGTGTTCTTAGCTGACACTGAGGTTTGAAATATTTCATATACTGCCTACTACTTCTAGTGACACTACTTGGGATTCAATTTGTATGTTATGCTTTAAAACTATTTCCTTCACTGGGTTCAGTGTTTAATTCAGCCTTTACAAGACAAAGTGTATATTACCAATATTTTTCTTGTCACCATAAATCAATGAAATTGCTTCCTTGACTGAAAAAAGCAAAACCATTTTTTATTTCACCCAAAGCTGTTCAAACATGTACAGCTTCTCCATGATCTTTGCCCCTCAAAGTCACAGAAATCCAAGAGCAACAAATGTTTTTGAAGAACTCTGCAGGGATGGGTTTCTGGACAGTTTGTTATTGTGTGTAGTGGTCTGAGCTGTAGCCATATAAATGTGCTCATTTTAGCACTGACATTTCCACAATGCTGAAGCCTCAGCGCCACACTTTAAAAAAACAATTTTAGACCTGGTTCCTTGCCAACCGTTTTTGGAAATGTGTGCTCTGATGCTGAGTTATGGTAACGCATACATAACATTTAGTGGTGTGTCAACATTAGGAACAGGCCATTGCAATAGTTGCTGATTGAGGGAGCTTCAACTCGGTAAACATTTACTTTATGCCAACTCCAAATGGAAATTTTGCAGATACTACACTGCTCTTTCCCCACTGCCAATTAGACATATCTGTCTCTCTCATTAACAAGAATTACCATCTGGCAAACCTCAGACAGTGTACATATACTGAAAGCCCTATCTAAATCGCATGGATATATCAAAGTATCAAATAGGTCTAGCTCAGCTATAGGGACAAATAATAGTTTAGGCAGTGTCTTGGCAGGGTAATTGGGGTCAGTCATTCTGGCTAAATAATCAGACCATTCCCTTAGAATTATGGGACTCATTAAGGAGCAAGAGTGAGATTGCAGAAAATACTTCATTCAGGCCACAGCTATGCTCACTCAAGGGCTCTAATATATTAACTCAAAGGCAGCAGTGTTCCAACAACTCCTATTCAGTGTCTGGTCCATAGGGTTATGGCAGAAAACATAAATATAACATAGTCTGGTCTTTGACTTAAAAGGCATTATGGTCTAAGGTGCATTCAGAAAAGAGACTTAACTGTTGCTGCCCTCATAAAAGGGTATTGCTTCAACTGAGTATTCGTTGTATCTTCATGTTGATGGGTCATTTGTTCTTCTAGCCCCAAGGTCAATATAAATAGTTTTCATTCTGAGGTTAACACTTCTTTTTGGGTCCTTGTCTGGCATCTAACCCCTGACCCTCACATATGCTTTAAAGGTGATCATTAGATAGACTTGTTTAGTTAGCCTCATGATCCTATGGTGCAGCATGGATGCTTTGGAATTCAAGATCAACATGGACTTGTCTTTGAGGCTCACACTATATGTGCATATACCGTACCAATCAAAAGTATTTGTCTTAATATTTATTATTTTCTAAATTTCATAATGACAATAAAGACCACATATGACTATGTAGACCCACCCTACCTTATCACGCCTGATTGGCTTAAATGCATTAATGAGGACAGACATTCCACCAATTTACTTTTAAATGAGGCACACATACTAACTAAGAATAGAATCATTTTAAAGTCTTAGAGTAGATGTCATATTAGAGGTCAAAAAATGTCTGAAAATGTCTTGTTTTACTAATTAGAGGTATTACATTCTAAGATGATGCCTAAAGAAACCCTAGAGGTCTAGAGGATCTAAAAGCAGACAGTAGTTTATACTATAGAAATGCATACAATTCATTATACTTTTTTATATAGTGATAGAAAACAGTAGCACACAGAAAGCCTTAATGCCACATGTCACATTTTACTTTAAATATTGTCAAAGTTTCTGAATGTATTGACAGTATGTTATGTAAAATAACTGTGCAGGGTTTAGCCTGCTACTTTCCCCCGTTTGCTAAACTATATAGACCAATATACACTATATTGCCAAAAGTATTCACTCACCCATCCAAATCAGTGAATTCAGGTGTTCCAATCACTTCCATGGCCACAGGTGTATAAAACCAAGCACCTAGGCATGCAGACTGCTTCTACAAACATTTGTGAAAGAATGGGTCACTCTCTGAATTCCAGCGTGGTACCATGATAGGATGCCACCTGTGTAACAAGTCCAGTCCTGAAATTTCCTCGCTACAAAATATTCCACAGTCAACTGTCAGTGGTATTATAACAAAGTGGAAGCAATTGGGAACGACAGCAACTCAGCCACGAAGTGGTAGGCCACGTAAAATGACAGAGCGGGGTCAGCGGATGCTGAGGCGCATAGTGCGCAGAAGTCGCCAACTTTCTGCAGAGTCAATCGCTACAAATATCCAAACTTCATGTGGCCTTCAGATTAGCTCAAGAACAGTGCGCAGAGAATGGGTTTCCATGGCCGAAGCCTTACATCACCAAGCGCAATGCAAAGCGTCGAATGCAGTGGTGTAAAGCACGCCGCCACTGGACTCTAGAGCAGTGGAGACGTGTTCTCTGGAGTGACGAATCACGCTTCTCCGTCTGGTAATCTGATGGACGAGTCTGGGTTTGGCGGTTGCCAGGAGAACGGTACTTGTTTGACTGCATTGTGCCAAGTGTAAAGTTTGGTGGAGAGGGGATTATGGGGTTGTTTTTCGGGAGTTGGGCTCGGCCTCTTAGTTCCAGTGAAAGGAACTCTTAATGCATCAACAGACCAAGAGATTTTGGACAATTTCATGCTCCCAACTTTGTGGGAACAGTTTGGGGATGGCCCCTTCCTGTTCCAACATGACTGCGCACCAGTGCACAAAGCAAGGTCCATAAAGACACGGATGAGCAAGTTTGGTGTGGAAGAACTTGACTGGCCTGCACAGAGTCCTGACCTCAACCTGATAGAACACCTTTGGGATGAATTAGACCGGAGACTGCGAGCCAGGCCTTCTCGTCCAACATCAGTGTCTAACCTCACAAATGTGCTTCCGGAAGAATGGTCAAAAATTCCCATAAACACACTCCTAAACCTTGTGGAAAGCCTTCCCAGAAGAGATGAAGCTGTTATAGCTGCAAAGGGTGGGCTGACATCATATTAAACCCTATGGCTTAAGAATGGGATGTCACTCAAGTTCATATGTATGTGAAGGCAGACGAGCAAATACTTTTGGCAATATCGTGTACCTCTCCTCCATCCCCATTCCCTGCTGAAACTTGGCTAGTTCTTAAGAGCTTTGTCCAGTGGAATTTGATGCTGCTTTTTTACGATACAATCAAGTTCAAGTAGTTAAAGGCAGAAAGATGTAAGCTTTTTCACTGGCATTCATTGGACTGATGCTGTTGTTTGCAGTCTTCTAGGAGCTGTTGTTTTGTATTCCAACCCATGGCTCAAATCAAGGCCAGTCAAAAAAGACAGGAGCAATAATAAACAGCATTTAAGTGAGAAATGTGGATCCCAGTGTCTTTGGAAGGCATCATTAATCAATTTCCATGACGCGGATAGCATGGTGACACTGCACTGACCTTGTTGCAGTCACAGAGGAATACACCAAATGATGATTGCTTTTGCATGTCTTCCCACTTCCTCTTGCAGTTAACGCTGCTGGTGCTTGCCTGCCTTCTGTAAACCTAGCCGTTCACACACACACACACACACACACACACACTGCCACATTCTCCATATTTCGTCTTTGAAGCCTGGGCTGCCTATATGTTGGTAACAAGATCAAAAACCTGGCAGCAAATTGCAATATGCTGACACTGAATGCTTCACTGTACTATTTGTGCTGCTGGCCATGACAGCATATTGTAACTGGATGCACAATGTGCTAAGCAGTTTAAAAACCCATGAAATTAGAAGGCAACTGTCTTAAGACTAAAAGGATGATTTATGACTATACTGCAAAAAACTTTTTAACATAATTTTTTTTATGTAATTTGGTATTTCACACAGTGCTATGCATTTCTTGATTTTTACATTTGTCAAGAAAAGCACTTGTAGATTTAAGGGAGCTGAATAGAGTCATTTCTGAAGTGCTGTGGTTTCAGCATATAAAATGGATGACTTATATTTGTTACCAGCTCTTCTAACTATGTCGGTGCTTAATTTCTGGATTCTTTTGAATTCAATGCATATAAAACCATTCAGAGCAAATTTATTGAGGTTCATGCCTATGAGTAGTGGCACAGAAGCATCTCTAAACAGTGAGACTCATGATGTTCATGATTTCTCGACTGATTGATTAACTCAAACTCCTGAGAGACATTGAAACAGTAGACATAACTGCTACACAGTTCAGAAACTTTAAGCCATGACCAGTGGCGGACTAGGCTGTTTGATGGGCTGGGGCGAAAAAATAAGAAGAGGACCTACTGCACGACGATTTGGGAGCTTCATAGTCAGGAATAGTCACTCTTAAGTTAATAAAAAAAGCAGTTCACACCAAAATTTAAAGTCCTATGGGCATTTTGTGCAAATTACCCTAAAATTATTTCCTTAGGGAACGATTTTTGTTTACTTTTGCTAGATTTCCAAATTGAGTCTACAGGTTAGCATAGCTAAGCAAGGTACCTGTTTAGTTAACTAGCTCTTTAGCTAGGCATTTAGGCTAAAACTTGTGATACAGCTATCTATAAAAGCACTTGCAGTGTACATACGTTAATATTTAACTTCTCATACATTCTCATACATGTAGGGACATGCTTTATAGCACTGCATCACATTTGATCCACTGGAGGGGCACCCTTTGGGGCACTGTCATGAGGGGCAGCATAGAGGGCATTTCGTATCTGCACCCTTTTTAATCGGAAGGGCACCCACAGGGAACCTCAAGTTTAGACCATTGGATGGGCACCTTGTAGGGGACTGCATCACATTTTTTTTCCACGTTATCAAATTTTTTTCACTCTAGAGGGCACATCACCATAATTTATTGTATGAAGGCGCACCCTAGGGTGCACTCAATCAGTTTTCCCATTTGAAGGGCAGGCAATAGGGCACCTCTCATTTTTGCCACTGTCAGTGATGGGGGCACAGACCCCCCATAGCAGCATGTTCCCTACCACACCCCCTTATTTTGCACCAGTGGTGTTGAATATTGATATACCTTGTAGTCTTGCTAATTCAATGTTTATGTAATTAATTAATAATCAGAAAGTCAACGTAGCATGCATCATTAAATTAATATTTTCAAACAATTGTGTTTAAAAATATCAACTTTTTTCTGTGGTATTCCATGGTACATAGGAAAATCTAAAAAGTGGATCCAGTGTTTCATAAACTACTTTTTGACATACCCCCAAACTTGACATGCTGGACCAATCATGCAATACATGGCTGCATCGGATGAAACCAATGAATGGCATATTGTGGTGCATTAATGTGCAATAGAAATGTAAATGCAGCAGAAGACACTGAAGAGTTGCCTTAAGTGATTAGCCAACAACTTGGTTATGAACAGTTTCCACATAAAATGCAATATCTTATACTGTATATCAGTAAATAGAGATGACAAAATTCCACTTTGTCTTTAAAGATATTAAAGTATTGGCCGATACAGATCTGATGTTTTTTCTTTAGTAAAGTGTAGTTATAAATATATAAAAATAGCATAATAGGATAGCATGCTTATACTTCTTAAATACTCCACTACTCCAAAGCTAACAACATCACACAATGTGAGTGTGTGCTATTTCAGGATTGATTTGTTACAGGAGTGAATTGGATTGATTCTTTTTTTCACCTCTTTTTCTTTTTTTGAGATGATGTAAATTCTGTATATTGTGCACTAAGATGCTCATTCTCTTTTCCCTATACATGTTGATACAATTGCACTGGGCCAAGGAGTGCTATGTGAGGTCATTCCACCCACAGCCATTAGACTGTATAATGAGTCAGCCTCCATGAGGGGAGGTCATACAGAATGGTTCTGAGCTTGGTAGCATAGACACTTTATTGGTTAATAGTAGTCTGCTATTATCTTAGTACTTTTTAGGTAAACATAGTGTTACTCTGTTCAGTATCACATATGGGGCAATACTTGTGCATATTTTTTTAAATTCTTATTGTTTCAAATGGAAATGGTCATGTACATTCACTGGCCATATCTACATCCATTTCGGCACACATTTGTAAATCCATTGTTTATGTCTCTTGTAAGCATCTTCCAAATTCTGCAGTTAAATTTTACAGCTACTTCTAATGTATTGTAACATCAATGCCAACCGGCCTTCACACTAAGTAAACATCTTATAAATAGTCAAATGGAAATGGTCCAAACTTTTTGGTCACCAAATTACCACTGCGAGTCTTATATAGCATTAATCCAGCAGGTCTGAATCTCAAATGGCTTCCTGTTCCCTACAAAGTGCAATATGTTGGAATTTAAATACTGGATCCTGCACCCTACCTGTGCAAAATATAGCTTAGAAATAGTCATTAGGGACTCAGCCACATCCATACTCGACCAATGATGCAGTGTTTGGCTGTAGAACCTAAAATTTCTAAACTTTCATAGCACACTATTTAGGCAATACAGAGCCGTTTGGGATTCAGCCTGGGTTTGATGCTACTTCTGACTGAAACACGGACATTTGAAGCATGTAATCCATTCAAGTAACATTTTTTTGGACTTTTAAACTGCCGTTTTACAGTTCATCATACCGTAAGTACTTTAATTCAACTTTAATAAGAACTTTGGTTGCCAGCCCCTCAGTTTAAACAAAAAACAGGTTCTTACATCATCACTATACTAGCTGGTCCATGCAAGCAGCATGAAAGTGAAAGATTATTCCATTAACAGCTCAAGGGTTTTTTCATGCCGTGGCGCAGTAATACAGAGTTCAGTTGTTGTGAGTCATTCATAGGTATGCGTTTATTGTGGATTTTACAACAGCTTGGAACGCGGCTCAGCCAATAAGATTTTAGGGCCGGAACTACTTTACTAAAAACTATTCCGTTTTATAAATGTAATTTTACAGTTCTGTTTGTGCCAGTAGTATCTAACTGCCACAGAGTCACAACTTTAAACCCCACGCTTTCAGACCTGATTTAATCTGATTTATTGTGACTTAAATCTGACTGTCAGATTTTTGAGATGGTTTGTAAATCAGGACATAATATCATAGGAATTTAGCCAAAAGTGTAAAATGCCTGGAAACAGCATCTAAGACTATAGAGTGTGGACACATTGCACTTTCGGCTTATTTCCTATAGCATTTTCTTCTGATTTTCAAACATCTTAAAAATCTGACAGTGAAGATTAAGACATATAACAAACTCTCAAAATCCTGAAGAAGAAATTTTACTGTAAACATTTTTTGGGAATCTGGCATCTGATACTGTAGAATTTTCAGGCATATTACACTTTTGGCTTAATTGTTATGATACTTTCACCTGATTCTCAAACATTCTCAAAAATCTGACAGTCAGATTTAAGACACACTCAAGAATTTATAAAAATGCTCATTAATGAATATGATACAGAGCAATAAAATTTATGAGCTGAAACAATGTAAAAATAAACTGAAAATGTTTTTATTATAAAAAAAAACACTATTATGATACTTAAAATTATATTATTTGGAGGGGGAAAATAACATTTCTTCTAAACCTAAACACGGAACTGGAACTTTGCTATTAACATTTTCTATCAAACATATGCGTATCGTTTCAAATACACAGTATATGTGTAGCTTCCTTTTATCTACATAAAAATTCCTACAAATAATTGTCTATATCAAATGTCTTAATTAAAAGAAATCTCATAATTTAAAACCTTTAGACAGAAAGAATAATTAGTAATTTTTCTACCTCGTCTTGGTGAATGAATCTTAAGATATTTTGATGTCAGAGAAGAAGGGCCAAAAGAGAACCCTTTTTAGGACCATATAGTCATTTATATTATGATAAGAGGGTTTTTCATGATTTTCATAGGAGGTTAAATTTTGTTTCACGTTTCACAGGTAAGACATTTTGCTTTTTTCCATCAGCCTTGGCGCTCAAAAGGTCTGTGTGCCCAATCTTTGTAATCTTTCATGCATAGTTCACAGGGTCAGATAAAAAAAAAAGGCTACCGCAGAATGTCTTCTTCTTAAGATTTTCGACTTTTTGATTTTATTCAGAATTGCAAAAATTGTTTACACTATGAGTTACACTGGGTTACACGTATGATTTGTGAAAATTTGTTCTAGGGTCACTATTAAGTGTTTTAAGGAAAAAAATAAACAAAACTAAGAAGCCCATGCTTTTTAAAGTAAAAGTAAAAAAAAATCTAATTCTTCAAATTTTTCTTGTTTGTTATATTGTGTCTTTAACAGGATTTTTGAGAATAAAAAAATCTACACAAAAATTCTTCTTCTTCAGGATAATAATAGTTTTTATATTGTTTCTTAGATCTCACTGTCAAATTTTTGAGACATTTTGCAATCAGGAGATACTGTACTAGGCATTAAACCGAAAGTGCAATTTGCACACACCCCATGCTAACAAGGTATTAATTGAAAAACTTCATAGAAAATTTCTTCTTCAGGATTTTCATAGTCTGCTGTATTGTACCTTGATCCTGATCGTCAGATTTTTTTAGATGTTTTGAGAATCAGGCAAAAATTCCCTTGGAATTAAGCCAAAATGCAATTTGCCCACACTCTCTGTCACCATTGTTACAGAGTTGTCATAAAAAAAAATTTGATTTGATTTGATTCTCTTACATTTTAAAGAACAGTTGTTTAACGTTAATGATTCTATGCTTCAGAAAGACAGGGGTAGAAGTGTTCCTAGTTAACGTGTCTGGAGGTAAACTCTCTGTGAGGTAGTTAACACAATTTAATTTCACAAATCAATTTCCCTCAGATATTGATGCTCCGAATAACCTGGTCACCAGAGAGGTTACAGAGAACTCAGCAACTGTGACATGGGACAGGGTCCGTGCTGAGATTGATGGTTATATGTTGAGCTACAGCTCTCCTGAGGGCACCAGCCGGGAGATCCAAGTAGGAGCAGATGCTACATCCCACCAGCTGATCTCTCTGCAGCCTGGTGTCCTATACACCATTTTCATCTGGGCTTACAAGGGTGCACGCTCCAGCAGAAAGAGCTCTACAGAGGCTGAGATGGGTAAGCTGTTCCCCCCAAGGCTTAGGGCACCAGGCCTGGGCCTTGCTGTTTTTATTTCCTCCTCTTAAACGCTTCTTCGGGAAAGCCCATCATGGCCGGTTCAACTCCCCGGCTCTTGAATGAATAGGACTTCTTATTTCATTCAATAGCTTTATTGAGTGTACTATTTTGTTTTTTAGCTTGTATGGTCACAAAACGTAATGATTTTTACCTTTTTAAATTCATTTAGTTTCCCTCTGCCACTAAAACAGAATAAACAAAACTACACTGAGGAATTAAGTTTTTAATACGATCGTTGTTTTATGTGTCAGTACAGTAAATATGTCTTTGGCTTTTACTTCTGTCATGAAAAGATAAAGGTTAAAGTTAAATATCTCCAAGGCAGCAGAACATAACTATCTCTCAAGCCTGCAAAATAGCCCCTCTAAATGTGTTACCAGCTGAGTGAGTCTTAGGAAACCCAACCCAAAGAGTCGCCCACATCTGTGTTATAAATATTGTGGGTATCTTCTTTGCATACCATTAGTACTGAGCATTAGGGACTCAATAGGTTTGCTAAAATAAGATACTGTGATCTTAAGTGCAACAGGTAAGGTTTATGGTACAGGGACTTAATGGTACAGCTTTGATAGGAAAGAGTGATAGTCCTTTCTGTGGGCCTCACCATATGGAAAGGAAAACGGAACAGACATTGACTAGCCTCATAACTCAAATGGTGGGACGCCTCATGGGTGCAGTGATCTGAGAACAGGGAATAAAGGTGCATAACCTCTTTGTGTTTTCCTTTCCTTTTTCTTCCACATGCCTGTTTGATGGAACAAACATGTGTGTCAGTGACCCTCACATGAGACTCTGGGAAAATGCCACATTAGTGCTAAGCTACTGTGCACCATTTATAATCTTGCTTCTTGAAAAAGCATAATTCTGCCCAAAAATCCTTTTTTCATGCCTGCTAGAACATGTACCTCTCTCCCTTTCCCCAATCTCTCAGCAAGTTGGTAGACAATGTGGGCTTCTGTTAGTTGATGTAACAGAATAGGCAGTTAGTGTTATCCTCCAAGCTTGTTTATCTTGTTTAATGATGATGTTTTAGCAGCAGTTGTGTCTGTCTTCATGTGTTTTGAAGGAAGCCTTGCTAGCCCTCAAACTCACAGCATAATAGTATCTTTTCATAGGGGGAGACCTAGCAAGTGTTTGGAATTGGCCATCACTAAAAAATTAGTGAGAAAAATAAATGTAAAACTAAATGTAAAAAAATTTGTTTCCTTTTTTTTTTATAGACTGTGAATCTGTGACTATGATCTGTATCCTGAAATGCATGTTAAGCTCGCTTAAGTCAGTCTAACTAATTGTTGTTAAGTTACTACTCCAAATACAACGTTGGCTTCCCCAGACGTAGACATTACTAGGGCTGCATTGATACCGATACTAGTATTGGGTATTGGGCCTATACTGCACTCATTTACTCATTCTTATAAAAATTAATGACACCAACATTCCAATACCAGCTGATACCGTGTGACATAAGCCGAGTGTACGTTACTGCACTAATGAACAAACGCAGTGAAGGTGGCTCTGCACACACTGACCGATTTCATGACAGTCATACAGTCGGTCACTTTAAATTTTCCGCTTTGGCATATTCCCACCAGGCCTACTCTGTGTGTTTTTAGATTGTTTTAAGCACACAGTCACAGCCACTTCCCCAGTATGGGTGGAGACATGTAGGCTTATGAAATGGAGACAAAAAAAAAATTCGACATTTGCTACCGAAGTCCATCTGTGCCGACTTTACTCTGTTTGACTGAATAGAAACGTGAGTTATACACGCTAATACTGTGATTGTTGTAAAACAGGCTGTAGAGAGGCCATATTCTCCTACTGTGTGCATCACCGCCTGATTTAGTTTCAGTGCTCAGAGTTAGCAGCACTGCTTAGTTTTCACTTTGCTCAATACTCTATGCATAGCGGGCTCCTTGGAAGCATTAGCCTCATATGGGATTCCTGCTGTCACTATGCTACAGACACTGTTGTTGAAAGACAGATAAGGAGCAAAACTACAGCTGTACAGAAGTGCTTTTCTGACGCGGAACAAAACCTGCTTTTCTCCACAGCAGTGCTATTGAGTCCAAGGTGGCGTTAAATAATATAGTGTAGCTTGTTAATGCACTTTATTTAAAATTAGCTAAATTTAATGATTTAATGGTTAAAAGTCCCATTTGCCTGAACACACCCATCCCACCCGCCCTGCAGACCTACATCAATGAGATAAACTTCGACATATTCCAAAATTGTATTAAAGCTAAGGTACGTAGTGATTTAAAATAAATAAACATTATGAGGTTACAATTTGGCTTCCATATTTTTCACAAATGTCAGGAACGGTTGCCAAATTCTATAGAATCTCTGTACAGATCTTTGGAGAGAATATCTTCTTCGAGCTTCTCTAGCTTGAGATGTTGCATAGCCTATTTGATCCATTGAGAATAAGGCCAGTATGTTGCATTTGTAGTTATTTAGTTGGGCAACTGGTGGTGCATCACCAAATGATGCCATATAAGGAGAGTAGTCTATTGGTTGTTCCAGAATGTTAGAGAAAGTATCAAAAATAGACAGCCAAAAAGAATGTAATCTTGGTCATGTCCAAAACATACATAGTAAACTTGCAGGATCTTGTTTGCACCTATTACATGTATGATACAGATTTGGTCTTAATTTTGGACAGTCTAACTTTATACCAATAAAGTCGGTGTACTACCTTCAATAGTATAACAGAATGCCGTTGACAGATAGATGAGTACATTCTTCGAATAATTTTCTGCCAGATTTCTTCTGGAATTTGCTCATCTAAGTGCTCCTCCCACCTGCTTTTAAGATTATCTAAAGCTGTCAACTTGTGTCAAATGAGAAGCTCCCATATTCTACCAAGGTACTGCTTGAAGTCTTTCCCAAGTTGAAAAATAGAGTTTATCAAGGATGTGGGAGGGTAAAAAGGAAAAAAAAAATTCGGTTGTTAGAAGGATGCAAAATTATTATTTGTATAGAGGTCATGTAATGATGAGATCCCACTCTTGGACTAGATATAAAGTGCTCCATCTAATGTTAAACATATGATTTTTAGCTATTGGGGCAAATATTGAGGGACTTTTAAGTGAAAATGACCATCTAAACTGGTTCCAAAACTTTACTGGTTGTACAACAATGGGATTATTGTGATAACAAAAGATACTCCAGTACAGTAATACAGGTAAGGAGGTGACATTGCAGGTTCCGCTTTCTAAGATTAACCATTTGGGGGTATTAAAACCATCTGCATCCTTCATCCAGTACATCAACACTTTAATATTGGCTGCCCAACAGTAGAACCGAAGATTTGGGGATGCCATAGCACCCTGAGAGTTTGGCTTCTGCATATGCATTTCCGTATGAGAGGGGGTTTTATTGCAGATGAAGGTTGATATTAATGTATCTACGGATCTAAAAGATTTAGTTGGGAAAATAAGATTTTCAAACAAATATAAAAATCCAAGTACTACATTCATGTTAATCGTATTAATCGGGGTAGCAAATCCCAGTGTTTGATGTCCTGTTTCAAGCAAGATATCAAGGGTAGAAAATTGGTCTTGTAAAGGTCTTTGTAATTATGTGTGATCCAGATATCCAGGAACCCTCCAGTTCCATGTTCATTAAGTTGTAGTACTAGCTCTTGCCACTAATGGCAGTAATGAGTTTTCAAAGACTGGGTTATAGTACAAAAGAGAGATAGTAGAATTTCTGGGGTGATGGATGAAGATGGGTTGTAAAGAATATTTAAAAGACGTCTTATGTTAAAAAATGAGTACCTGCCTGTTAAGGCAACACTCACAGTGTAGTCTAGAAAGATGGCAACCTGTTCTCCCTTGTAATGAAGCAGACTGTTGTCTTGGGCTCAACACAGCACACCAACGCAGTCCTGGTAATAGTGAAGTTAGAAAGCTTTAGAAAGCTTGGAAACTGCCACAGGTGAACTTGAGCCAAGTTCTTCTGCAATACCCATGATTCAGATATTGTATCTGCGCATCCTCCCTTCTATGTCCTTGCCCTACTCCCTCAATTCAGCTATCTGTTTTTTAGTCTGGCCACTGTGGTCTGTAGTGCAGTTACCTCACCCAACCGTGATGACAGGCCTTCGTCCACGTCATTGATAATGATGTGGAAGAAGGCCATTTCAATGGCCTTTGTGCTGTTTACAATTTCAGATTTAACTTCTTTTTAGCTTGCTCTATAGAGAGCCAAATTATTCAACAAATGCATTTTTTAGCTCAAACTAACAGCAGAAATGTCTGTTCTCAATGAGAATAGGACAAAAGCTTTCAGAGACTCAGTGTCTGTTTTTGACTTTGTCTGTGAGCTTGGTGGTGAATCACAGCGATCTGCAGTAATTTGTGACGCAGAGATTTTGTATTTTGTATTTACAGAGACTGGCGGCCACAGACGCAACAGTTATAGCTAAGACTCACTCCAAAGTTTTCTTTATGCAATGAAAAGCAGATTTTGCATCAAATGTACACAATAAAACAAGAGTTTAAAGGAAGTCAGGCAGGAGCCTTTCTCAGCACATCCTACTTCATTGCCAGCTCACCATCGCCCCAACACCTACTTAATTCTAAGTAGATTACGCAGCGTGGTATCGAACATGCTATCGATGAGTACTAAAAAATATGTATTCGTACTTGGTCAAAAGAAAAAACTGTATTGATGCATCCCTATCCCTGCTCTGACCAAGAATTTCTAAATTCTTGGCCAAAGCAGAGGACTCTGTAATGTTGACGTGAGAGAGTATGTATTGACACTCTAGGTTAATTATACTTCTGAATTATTAATGTATATGACTGTCAGAGGTTCAAAACTGGTTTAAGGTGATTTTTTTAGTTAAGTAACAAGCTAATTAAGTGTTACTAGCAATCTTTCAAGGTGAGCTTACCTAACACTTATATAGATTTGTCTGTAGGACATAACCTGTTGTACCCAAGAACTGAATGGTCCTACTCTTGGCCACAGAGGTGACTCAGTCATCTCTGACTCAGTCAGTGAAACAGCACCTCCTACAGGTTCACTTGTCTGGAGTCATCTACACAATGTACATCAGAGCCATCAAAGGCTCTCAATCATCAGAAAAGCTACAACAGAGGCTCAGACAGGTTTTTGAAACATGTATTTCCAGATGGAATTATAAAGAAAAAATTGGCAACTCACTGGAAAAATATCTTCTCTGTTTGACAGTTTCTCTGTTGGACAGTTTATCTGGTTGAACAAATAAGGTTTGCGACATGTAAAGCTTCTTATTCCTATGCATTGAAGATAAAAACGTCTACTTTTTCCTTTTGGTCTGAAAACAAAAATTGGAAGCAAACTTATTCTATGAGTCAAAATCTCTGTGAATCTCATGTCTGAGGCACTATATTCCATGAATAAAATTCTGCTCGCTACATCTAAAATTCCTTTCTTTGTGCTGAGTGTGTGCTTATATAGGAGCCTGCCAGCAGATACAGAAATCAGGGCCTGTGTCTCTTAACCATGGTTTGCCCAGAAAGGTAGAAAGGTGAGAGAAAAGGTAATTTCCTAAAGATAGAATCTCTCAAGTAAATCGTATCTTGTCCCTCATTACCTGCATACAAAGCTCATGACCTCTTGTTGGAAGCCTGTCTTTTTTTGCATAGCAGTGCCACCAGACTCAACATCTTTTTATACATGCTGATACTGAGAAAAGTGTATTAATCCATTGAACGTATGGCTTTGTAGAATTAAATGCACTTATTAACCTCTTTGCCGGAAAGATAACAGAAGACTAAACGTTGGTGTCACAGTGCGAAAAGATGTTGTGGCTACACGCTAAGCTACACCTCTGCTTATGGCTCCAGTCAGAAGGTTTGAGTAGGAGCCACATGTTTACTGGTCTGAGGCCTGGAATTGTCTATTAAGCCAATGTCTGGGCCATCAACGGCTCTCATACTAGCAGAAAAGCTACGACAGAGGCTGAGACAGGTTTCTTAAACATGTCTTCCCAAATCAAATAAGTGAGAAAAATTTGGCAGCTCACTAGGAAAAGAACACTGACATTTTTTGTGACAGTTTATCTGGTTGGGGAAAAGGCTTGCAACTTTTAAAGTGTTTTTTTTCTGTCCACAGAAGATAAAAAACTCCTACTTTTTTCCCTTTTGTTTTGAAAAAGAATTTGTTTGGAAGCAAATTGTTAAAAATCGTAGCTCTCCAAAATATACATTTAAGATGCAGCAAAAATTACACTGAAAATGTGGCTTTTCAAGATTTTCACTAAGGTGTATGGTCTACAATGCAGTCCTTTTCTTGAAAATCAAAACTTTTACTTCCAGTGATAAGCAAATAATCAAAAACTGCATGCTACTAATGTAGATCTATAGTGCATGTTGTATAAATGAGTTTGGAACTAGATGCTCCTACAAAACTCTTGGCCAGAGGACTCAGCATTTGTGTCATGGGACAAGAGTGCGAGCAGATGTTGGTGGCTACATGCTGAGCTACAGCTCTGTTGATGGCTCCAATCAGGAGGTCAGAGTGAAAGCAGGCAGCACCTCCTACAGGTTCCCTAATCTGAGGCCTAGAGTCATCTATGCAGTCTACATCTAGACCATCAAAGACTCTCACTCTAGCAGAAAATCTACAACAGGGGCAGAGACAAGTTCTGAAACATGTCTTATATAATTTGCTTCATCTTCTGGTTTACCTGGCCCCATTTTTTCAGTCATATCTAGGACTGGTGCTGGTTCTTAAAGACTTTAAAGATTAACTTTTTTTCATCCATGGTGAGAGCAAAGGAATTGCTAGAAGATAGAATCTTTCACATCATATCCAGTCCCTCATTACCTGCATGCCAAGCCCATGTTTTCCTGTTGAAAGCCTGTCCCCATAATGTTTTTGTGCAGCATTACCTCCAGACTCAAGTTCTTTGTACATTCTGATCCTGAGAATAGAAGTGCATTAACCTGTTGTTGTACAAATGGCTTTCTAGAACTAGATGCTCCTACTAACCTCTTGGCAAGAGCGGTGACGGAGAACTCAACACTGGTGTCGTGGGACAGAGTCCAAGCAGAAGTTGATGGCTATATGCTGAGCTACACTTCTGCTGGTGGCTCCAGTCAGGAGGTCAGAGTGGGAGCAGACAGCACCTCCTTTAGGTTCACTGGTCAGAGGCCTGGAGTCATCTATACAGTCTACGTCTGGGCCATTAAGGGCTCTCGCTTTAGCAGAAAAGCTGTGACTGAGGCTGAGACAGGTTTCTGAAACTTCTCTTTCCAGATCAAATAATTAAGAAAAAAGTGCCAATTCAGTTGAAGGACAATGCTGAAATTCTGTGACAGTTTATCTGGCTGGACAAAAAGACTTTTAGTGTTTTATGCGTGATCTTTTTTCTGTTAAAAGGAGAAAGAAGAAACATAAAAGATGCCACTAGGTTATTGCCTTATAAATGATAATGTTATTTTAACACAAGATTAATTGGAAGCTTGGAAGTTATTTATTATCCTGTCAACAAATGTTCAAAATCTCTACTATGTATAAATGTAGAATACAGCAAAAATTAGACTTGCCAAGATGATAACTAAGGTGCCTGGTTGATAGTCCTTTCACGTCCACTGATGAGTTGTTAAATGTTGCATGCTGTTAATGTAGATTGTAGAAAGTAATTATATGAAAATTAACCTGTTGTACACAATGACTTTCTAGAATTAGATGTTCCTACTAACCTCTTGGCCAGAGAGGTGACTGAGAACTCTGCGTTGGTGTCGTGGGACAGAGTCCAAGCAGATGTTGATGGCTACATGCTGAGCTACAGCTCTGCTGATGACTTCAGTCAGGAGGTCCAAGTGGCAGCAGACAGCAGCTCCTATAGTTTCGCTGGTCTGAGGCCTGGAGTCACCTACACAGTCTACGTCTGGGCCATCAAGGGCTCTCGCTCTAGCAGAAAAGCTGCAACAGAGACTGAGACAGGTTGTTAATCCCAGCTGGCAATCAGCGTGGCTGTATAAATTCACCATATAATGTCAAACTAAAAAGGAACCATCATTATTAGCGTTTGCTACAGGTTCCTCAGGAAGGTTTCTTTGAATGTAATCTTTGATGTAAATACTTCTCTTAAAAGTTTGAAACTGAGGTTAATGTGTGGGACCTGAACTTTGGAAATTTTCCATCCATGTCAACAATTCCTTAATTTTGAACACAAATGAATGGTTATTCTCTGAAATGAAGACATTGCTGATCTTAAACTTGGTTTGGTATTTCCAGAAATTGATGCTCCTAAGAATCTGAAAGCTGCTGATGTCAAGACAGACTCTGCAGCTTTATCCTGGAAAACTCCTCAGGCTCGCATTGAAGGCTACATCCTCACCTACAGGCCAGAGGATGGCAGCGTGCAGGTATGTTGCAGATTAAATTAAATTCACCTTCAGTTTTCCCTAAACCTAACTCTCACTGTGATGTTAACCTAGATAATCCTTTCAGAATATCTAACTAACTTGGACCTTCTAATATAACTATTTTTAAAACTAAAACTGTATGACCACCGTGTTAGTGATTGTTCCTTTCAAGTGTTTATTCCCATTGATGCATGTAGATACATAGAAAATTATTTGTTACTTTTTAAAAATAATTGATTTTTTTTCAGACAGTTGAGAAGAAGTTTACTGCAGGAGAGACCAAATTGACCCTCTCTGGTCTATCCATGGGAAAAAAGTATATTGTGGCCCTCAAAGCCTACAGGGGCTCAAAGAGGAGTAAAGTGGTGGAGACCACATTCAGTACCAGTGAGTAAACCATCTGTACCGTCAGTATGTTCTCAATAGTTGTCTGTTATCTTTTTGAAAAATAATGCACATGCTTAAGTGAATTTGATTATTCTATGTTGACACCATTAGACAGTCAAGAATGTTAGTTTATAATGTTGTGTTTTGTGAACTATGGGTCACTATCTGGGAAACTGGCCATCTGTGTTTTTGATGGATGCACTTCATATAATCTAATACTGTTTTGGGTCTTCACAGTGGGTATAGCTTACCCCTTCCCAATGGACTGTACACAGATCATGAAGAATGGAAACGTGGAGAGTGGAGTTTACACAATCTATGTAGCCAACAACCGCAGTAGACCATTGCAAGTGTACTGCGATATGACAACCGATGGCGGTGGCTGGATTGTAAGTGAATTATCATAATTGAATCCCTTTTCAAATATGTTAGGCTTATCTGGTATATAACTAGTGGAATGTAGCCTTATAATAATGCAGATACAAACTCTTTTTCACCATATGTCCATATGTCTACTACTTGCTACTTTGAGAACTATGTGTCTGAATAACATCTCTTATCTATGGCTCTGTTATCTAACTCAGGTTTTCCAGAGACGCAACACTGGCAAACTTGACTTCATGAAGCGCTGGAGACAGTATATGCAAGGCTTTGGGGAAATGACAGATGAGTTCTGGCTTGGTATGAACATCTTGTTGAATTTGATTTTATTGAAAGGATAGCCCCTTGAGATGTAGCGTCTCATTGGACCCCCTTGAACATAAACACAAATAGAAAATTATAAAACACTTGCAGACAAATGAAAACAGCTCTCACCCTCTCCCACCCACACCCCAGCACTTGGCTGTTGTACAAGGGTGAAAAAAACTACAACCTAGAAAAAACTACAATAACCCAGATAGTAGATAAATTATATCAGCATAAAGGGCAATAGAAGCGGTTTATTATTGTGCTACAAATGAACTCAAGATTGGAAGTACCTAAATTAAAAACAGAAACAAGTTGTTTTAAGATGAGAAAACAAAGATGTCCTGAAATAGCAGAATGAAGTAAGAGATCTCAGGAAAAGAGGAAGATTATTCCAGTCAGAAGAAGCTTTGTATTGAAATGACCTACATCCAACTTCTTTGAAAATTCTGGGGACAAAGAAAAAAAGGATATTGCATATGTCTGAGTGGATATGAGGATCCACATGGAACAAAAAGGACAATTAAAATAAACACATTTGAAGATGAACTGAACCTAGTGAAAATTGCCTTCTAGATTTGGGCTGCAATAGTTAAGCATTTCATACATGAAACAATGGTGAGTTCTAAATGGACACCTCAGATGAACAAATCTACAAATATAACTACTCTTACTGTTGTATATAACTTTATAAAGAGTTATACAACAGTAAGAATAAAATGATATTGTACTGATTGTAGTACATTTGTGATGTACTCTCACTGGCCATTAGAAGGCCAGGTCCACCTGATAATGTACAGTTATTTCAGTCATATTTTGGGTGGCAATGATGTTTGTATGTACCATGTCACTACCTTGTCAGTTTCACTGCTATGCTGAGAATGGTGGCTATTTCTATTATAGTGGACAGTGATTGTAAGTTGTATATGTAGCAGTGGAATTTAGGGAAACTCTAGGACATGAAACACAAACATTTGAAGTAGCTAAGTAAACGTATGTTACATATCTTGTGCTTGGAAGAAGTTTTGTTATCATGTTCTGTTTAGACAGGTGTTTAGCTGATGTCTGTATCCTCACACAGCTCTTATTTCACAGTGTAAGCATTTGATATAAGCTGTCCTGATTTTTATGTTGTGTTCTCGAGGTTTGGAGAAACTGCATGAGCTGACCAACACTCCAACCCGATATGAAGTACGCTTTGATCTGGGAATAGGAACTGAACGCGCCTTTGCTGTCTATGATGACTTCAAAGTAGGAACATCTAAGCAGAAGTTTAGGCTGACTGTCGGCAACTACAGAGGAAATGCAGGTAGGCTGGTAAAAAGTGCTAGACACAGTTGTCCTGTAAGAAATCCAGAAGCATTGACATTGGCAAAGAGTAACCCCTTTTAATTAGTTTTGCTTTTTGTGTATTTCCACAGGTGATGCCATGACCTACCACCAGGGCAGACCTTTCTCTACAATGGACTCAGATAACGACATTGCCTTGGGCAACTGCGCACTCACTCACCGTGGTGCCTGGTGGTACAAGAACTGCCACTTAGCTAACCTGAATGGGAAATTTGGGGACAACAGACACAGTATGGTAAGATATTGCCTCTGCAGAGCTAGACGCTCAGTTATGTTGGAGGTGTAGTGTATTTTTTGTAGTCAAATCAAAGTCTTACAGCATGCAGGAAGGAAAAAAAATGCTTTTGCTCAGTAAAGTCATGGTCTTTGGCAGTGGTTTTGTAATCTTGCTTCTGGTGACCCATTGGCTAACATGATTTCAGCTATCCATCATCACCCTATCCCCTAGCACACCTAACTCAGCTCTTGAAGTGCTTGATAATTCGCTAAGGGACTGGATCAGGTGTGTTTGGGGAGGGAATAGCTGAAACTGTGCAGGCCAGTGGGTACCCAGGAGCACCTAATTAAAACATTGGTCTAAGCTAGAGGTCAACAACCCACCTCCTAGAGAGTTATCTTCCTGCAGGTTTCACCTCCAACCCAAATCCTCATTCAGTCAACACCTTATGAATCTGATCAAGGACTTCTGAAGGTAATAATTAGATGATCAGGTGGGGTCTGGAGCTAAAGTATACAGGAAGGTAGATCTCCAGGAGCAGGGCCACCACCAGTCTATGATTTACTTCAATAATGTACATTTTATCACTGTTGAAATAAAACCTGTTACCTCTAAAACAGTAGTTTTATAGGAAAAAGAAAAACTGGTCTTAGTATCTGTATATGGTATGACCAGATAAAATGGCCAGTGAATGCAGATACAGAGTGAGTGTTTATAATAAAGTAATATAATTAAAGTAATTTCAGACCATTTATATTGGTCCGTTCCTCATGTTCATTTGACCCCAGCTGGATTTCATTAAACGTTGGAGATGATAATTCACCACTAAGGATTTTGCCATACAGCATTTTTTAGAAGTGCTCCCTTGTACATGTAGGGTAATGATCAGCAGGGGGAGCTATCAGAACAGTAATGTTTATGAAGCTGCAGTCTCAAAAGCTCAGTGGGAAAAGTCCAGTTATTTGAAAGAAGAGCAATGTCCTAAATCTATCGGCTCTCATAAATCCTCAAACTAGTGAAAACAGGAGGTTTCTGTTCCAACTCCCCTGTGAGTTTAAAAAGCTTCCTGACTTGTGCAAGGCTTTCAGGGGAGAATGAAACTGACAGTTTTGTATCAGATGAAATGTGAATTTATTTTGAAGTGTAGACATAAACATTGCTGTATCAACACTGCTATATCAGTATTTCAGGCCTCTGCTGTATCACTACCAAAAGTTGCTTTACAGGGATTATTAACTGGAGAGATTGCAATGTAAAATATAAAGCTACTTATCATGTCACCAACCAGTAATACATTGTGAATCTTCAAATGTTAATCTGCTTATTCATTAGCCTATTAGAGTCATACTTCTGAAATGCTCATATAGTTTTACCCTTTCATGGTATATTTACCACTTTTTATAAAGGCCACTTTATTAACCATGCTTGTAAGTCCACCTTTCTGGTGTAGACTTTGAAAATGCACCTTGTTGTTTTCAATACACAATTTGTTAGTCATCCTGTAGCTCTTCATCAGTGATAAGTTTCTGACCAGAGAATTGCTTTTGTTTCTAAATTTCTTTGGTTAGCAGAGTGTTCTCAACCCAGCAGTGACACTGACATGTAAAATCCCCTTTAATATAACTGTGCCTGATATACTTGAAATATTGCCATGCACCCTGCCGTTCCACTGCCATGTAAATGTCACTGCTGTACTGATAATGATAGGCCACCCAAATATTATCTCGTCCGTGGTGGTCCAATGGCAGTCTCTTTCCATTGATTTGATTTAGTAGACTGTACAGCAACAAATGAGCTAGAGTTTTGTAAACTGTACTGTTTTTGCAAAATGAGCCACAATTGTAAACATACAAAGAGCTCCAGTGTGGTAGATGTTTCTTATAAAATGTGAATGCTCAAATGTCCTCAGTAGAGCATAGCAGAAATTCCTATTTGGTGTTGTAGTCCACATGACTGGTAGAATACAGCACTTAAAATATACTGCTTTTCTATGTTGTTTCGTCACGTACATGACTTGTGGACATGTATATAATGTATTTGTCTCATTCAGTGGAGAAAAACGGTAATGATTTGTTTCCGCTTTCTGCTGAATGTCACAGAGAGGCTAAATCGCACTTTTAACTGTGTCCACCAGGGGGTTAACTGGGAGCCGTGGAAGGGCCACCTCACTTCACTGGACTTCACTGAGATAAAGATCCGTCCCGCAGGCACGGCCAGCCGAAAGAAGAGGTCACTCAAGAGGATGGTATCTGCCTAATGACAGTCACGCGACGAAGCAAAAATGGCACCAGGGCAGTATGATGAATTAAAAGCATCATGTAGAATCTCATTCCAAAACATCTCTTTTTCAAATTTGGGTGGGAAATGGTCTTTATTTCTTATCAGGAAATTGACTCTCTATGCTGCAATTCAGATACTGTGTACCTGTATAGCTTTAGTACATAAAAACAAAAGCCTAATTAAAAAAAAGTGAATTTGTAAAGTCTCATTAAATTGAGTATATATACCAACTGTCATTTAATAAAGCAATCTGCTTTGACATCTTGTACAGTATAGCATCAACCAGTGAACCATAGGTTGTTTTTTACATTTAAAGATAAATGTGTCATCTTCAGTGATAAAATCAGTGATTAATTTATGCTACATGCCACCTGTACCATGTTAATTAACTATGCATATCATAGTAGGATCGTTCTATCACCATTTCTATTTGTTTGACTGTTTTTCAAGTCCCTGAAATAACATTTTGTAGTTTTTTTACAAGGTAAATAGTGCTATGACAACAGTAGATTCACAAGTTAGTTTGGCACAAAATGTTGTACAAAATGCATTAAGCTCATAATATTTTAAGTTTGGATGAGTTCTGTATTTGTACTAAAATTGTAATACCCATTAGTGTCACTCACAGAAATAAAGGTCCTTGAAATTAAATATACAGGTAGTTTGTCATACAGTGCCCTCCACAAATATTGGCACCTCTTGTAAACATGAGTAACAACTATAAAAACATTCTTTATTGCTTATCCTTTTGAGCATTCATTCAAAATACTCCTAAAAATGTAACCTTTATTTGAAGTACAATGGTTGTTTAAAAAAAAAATCTTAACAGGAAATAATTTTTCTCAAATCTCCTCCCAAGTGTCCCACAATTATTAGCACCCCTTAATTTAGTACTTTGTGAGGTAAGATCAAAAGGGTAAGTAATTAAAAATATTTTCACTGCTCATTTTGCTCCTTTTGCTAGTTAACTAGACTAGGGGCCTATAGTGCATATATTTTGACACCTATCTTGGTATCAGAATTGTCTGCTAGTTTGCAATACCCTGAGCATATTTTCCCCACAACTGAGAGGGTGACTATTTTTTGCAGAATTAATGGGCGCCAAAACTAAGTCCTTTAAGCAGTATGCCATTATTACAAAGGAGGAAACATCTGTCCTGAAGAGGAACAAACTGTGAGAAGTGAAAGTGGCGTACCAGCAAGACTTTTCTAATCCAGGCATGAGACCATGAGCCTAAGTTCACCATGCCACTGCCAAGTGTCAGCTAGAGGTGTGAATATAATCAAATCCAACATCATTGTTCCAACATTTAGTATAATTCTTTTCCACAAGAGTAGAGGCTGTTACAGCAGCAAAATATGTCCCTTTTTAATGACAGTGTGCAAGCTGAACAGTGGCTGCAAGCTGATTAACTTATACAAGCTTCTGATGAGAAGATCAAAACCTCCAGGGAGTTATCTGAATGTGCTTCCAAGAAAGGAGTAAGACACAAATTAAATTAGAATTGTGACCTAGATTGTCATTGTGGTCTCAGACTTTTAGACCCTGTAATATACATTCACAGTAGTATGTGTGTGTGTGTGTGTGTTGTCTTCCATGCCAAGGTTTGTCATTATAAAGATTATGGGCTTAACAATTTGGGTGAAAAGTTTAAATTTTAAAATGAATTTCAGATATTTTTGTGTTTGGTGTGTCCTCCTTTTGCTTTAATGCCAGCGTGCACTTGACCTGGCAATGGACTCCACAAGTTTCTGCATAAGCCTCTGACAGTTACATCAAATCCACATAAGAGAAATTATCTGACTTTTTGTGCGACTCTATTTCCAAAAAAGTTGGGACGCTGTGCAAAATGTAAATAAAATAGAATGCAATGATATGCAAATGATTTAAACACTAAATTTAATTGAAAATAATATAAAGACAACATATTAGAGTGTTTTTTTTTTTAAAAATATATTCCCATTTTGAATTTGATGCCAGCAACATGTTTAAAAAATTGTGTGTCAACAAAAGACTGGTCAAGTTGAGTACTGCTAGAAAAAAAAAAAAACTTGGTGGAACATCTCACAGCTAATTAGGTTAATTGGCAACAGATCAGTAACATGATTGTGTATAAAAAGAACTGAGAAACTGAATCTTTCAGAAGTAAAGATAGGGAGGGGTTCACCACCACTCCATGAAAGACTACGCAGGCAAATAGTGCAACAATTCAAGAATAACGTTTCTTAACATAAAAGAGCAACAAACTTGGGGATTTCATGATCTACTGTACATGGTATCATTAAAAGATTCAGAGAATCTGGAGAAAATTCTGTATGCAATGGGCAAGGCCAAAAACCAATATTGGCTGACTATGATCTTCGGGTTCTCAGGTGGCACTGTATTAAAACAGACACAATGGTGAAAATTATTGAATGGGCTCAGGCACACTTCCCAAAACCATTGCCTGTGAACACCATTCGTCGCTGCATCCATAAATGCAAGTTAAAACTCTACCATGCAAAAAAAAAAAAACATATATAAACAGAATCCAGAAACGCCACCACCTTCTCTGGGCCTGAGCGCATTTACCATGGACTGAAGCAAAGTGGAAAAGTATCCTGTGGCCTGACACATCAAAATTTGAAATTCTTTTTGGAAATCATGGGCGCCGCATCCTCGGTGCTAAAGAGGAAAGGGACTATTCGGCTTGTTATCAGCACACAGTTCAAAGCCAGCATCTGTGATGGTATGGTTGATGATGTTAATGCTGAACGATGCATACAGGTTTTGGAGCAACATAAGCTGTCATCCAGATGACACCTTTTTCAGGGAAAGTCTTGCTTATTTCAACAAGAAAATGCCAAACCACATTCTGCATGTTTTACAACAGCATGGAAATATTTGGCGCATTATGAAACGAAAAATACGTCAAAGGGGATCCCAAATCGTATAGCAGCAGCTAAAATCCTATATCAAGCAAAAATGGGAAAACTTTTCCCTTTCAAATCTACAGCAGTTGATCTGCTCGGTTCTCAAATGCTTACAGTGTTAGAGGTAATATAATACATCAGTAAACATGCCCCTCTCCCAACATTTTTTGAAACGTGTTATTGGCATCAAATTCAAAATGGGTATATATTTAATACAATTTCTAAGTTTAAACATTTGATATGTTGTATTTCTGCTATTTTCAATTAAATATAGGGGTTAAATGATATGCAGATGCATTCTGTATTATTTACATTTTGCACAGTGTCACAGTTTTTTGGAAAAGAGGTTGTACAAAGCCCTTAACATAGTCACAAAGTTGCTTAAATTTGATTAGTGACCTAGGAATAGATAGTTGTCTCTCTCACTCAGAACCAGGTCCAGGACCCTAACCAGTCTGGCTTGAAACTGGCACACTCAACAGAAACTGCCTTTATAGCAGTGATTGAGAATGTCCAGGCAGCACGAACTGTCAAACTGCTATCGGTTCTGTTTCTTCTGGACTTCTCTGCAGCCTTTGCCACTGTCAACCACAAGATCCTCCTGTCTGTCTCTCCAATCTTGTCATCGCTGGCTCTGCAGGGAAGTGGTTTGAGTCCTATCTGGAGTGGCCGCTTTTATCAGGTAGAATGAAGAGGGTCCACATCAGGACGAGCACAGGCTTGGTGCTCGGTCCTGTTCTCTTTTCACTCTACACTTATTCTCTTGGTAATGTAATATTCTCTCATGGCTTTTTGTGCCACTGCTATGCTGAAGACACCCGTGAATGCTTTCTTCCCAACTTCTGATACTAACTTGCATCTGCACCAGTTGCATCTCAGTATGTCTGACTGACATCTCTACATGGATGGCAGCTCACCATCTTCAGATCAGTCCTAGCAAGACTGGAACTATAGGTCCTCACCATGGTCTTGTCATCTCATCTAAGAACTCCTTTGTCATTTCGTCTGAAGCTGCACAAAGTCTAGGTGTGATTCTGGTCGTTTAGGTTTATCTCCTACTGCACTGGAGGATTCAATCATTTCTTTCTCGGGAGGCCACTCAAGTGCCTGTTCAGTCTTCTGTCATCTCAAGGCTTACATATACTGAAAGCACCATATATAAATATATACGCATCATATATATATATATATGATGTGTGTGTGTGTGTGTGTATGTATATATCTCTATACATTCTTATGCATTTGTTTCTAAACGTTATGTGTCTAGCCCCTAGTCCCACCCAACTTTTCTCTCAGCAGTCTGGACTGAGTCACTGTTTTCACTAGGCTATGTCAGTGTTTCCTCCCTTTCCCTCCTACAGTAGCATGAGCCAGACCCAAGGCTGAACAAAGCCTTGTTTGTTTGGGTGGAGGGAGCCAGGAGCGGGTGTGTTACACTTACAGCCCAGACCGCTCCATCATGCTGGTGCGAACCTCCCCCAGTCATTCTCTTCTCTGGCCCTGGACCATCAAAAATACCACACAAACCATACAAAACTGTGGGCAGTCTTTCCCCCTATGAAGTTATTTTTGTGTGTTACCCTATAAATTCCAGTTATTAAATTGATCATAAACATTTTAAATTGTGACAGGTGTAGTGCTTTAAATACACTTGATTGAAATTCAGTAAGTTGCATGTGTAAGGGCGGTGTTATCGGTGAGTGTTCAACTCTAAATCAAGGCTCAAGGACAGAGTTGGATTAAAAATTGGCTTTGACCTTTTGTTTTCCAGACTGGGATATTATAATTGGCCAGACATCAATCATTGTTCAGTGTACACTCACTGGTCACTTTATGTAGACTGAAATAAATTAGCCCGCTTGTTATCAGAAACAAATTATGTAAACAAATTATTTGTTTATGTAAACAAATTATTGCCTACTTGCTTTGCAGATATGGTAGCTGTGTAACAGGTTATATACTTAATATCACCCAAGTAAGGTAATTTTTTTTCCTTGTTAGCTAACTAAATAAGGGCCCAAAGATGAATAAATTTCTAAAATTCCTTAATGTTACCAGCTTAGCTACTATTATGTTAATCAGTAGTGCTAGCCATTGTAAACAAGCTGTTGTGCTGACCACCTTTACACTTTACCCTCACTCTGAGGATGTTTATCTCAGTGCTAAATCCGCCCCCTGATTTGAATGAACCCAAAGACATCAACTATGTTGTAGAGTTTGTCTGTACTCCATTCAGTCACTTATTGTCACTTATAGCAAAGTACTGTGGATCCCCTTATAGCTGGTTGAGCCACATGCTGCTGAACAGAGGAAGTTCAGGGAGTGACTTTATCAGGAAACACTCCCTTACAGCCTGCATTTCTACAGCTGCGGAAGCATTCACACAGATGTGGTGACTGGTAAGCACTGTTAAAGTGTCAAAACATACTGTCCATTCCCCATTCCAAACAGTCCATACATAGAAATGAAGCTCCAAAAACAGGCCGTTTTGAATTAATGGTTTTCATAATGTCATGAAAACAAACAAATTTACATATGTCCACCTATTCAGGATACAGAAGTTCTGCCCATTCATGATTGAGTATTAGGAACGTGTCAGCCCAGACTACAGGGCAGCCTCTTAGAAAAGATGTCATTTACATATATCAGTCTTAAAGGCACACCAACAAAGCAGGTTGTTTAAATCTAAGGGATAAAGAGAGGTTGGAAAATGTTGTATAAATTAATTATAATTGTTTTTGGTCATATATCATACATGGATCTCAGGGAAAAATAAAATCTAGGATATGGTTCCTTTAAAATGACTTATTTTTAAATAATGCAACCTCTGATCCAAGAGACCAAATTACTGTAATGCCATTGGGCTTAGGGTCCTTCCTCTTTAAGACACTTACAAAGTTTATTATGAGGCTTTGCAGGCCAAAGTATACAGTAGCTTGGGTATAGGTATACCCTTATTAGGAAGAAAATCTTTTGTAGGCCCATTCTATTAACAAAATAATATATATATATGTATATATATATATATATATATATAATATCTTTATTTAATTTTTACAGAAAAGACACAATCATCACTTTCTGCATGCTTCAACCAGTGTGACTTATGACAATGGAGACAAAAAAAAAAACATTGCTTCAGAACATTCATAATAATTCATATAACAAACATTTTCATGCAGAATTAGGCTGCTCAAAGCTTTGCTATCACACAAACTCAGATTGTCATGAACGACACAGGACATGACAGCAGATTGCCTCCTTGATCCTTTTGTACTTGAAAGACAACTTAAACGTGGAAGTTTCAAGTTACCTGCTGCTGATTTTTCATGCTGAATTCAGGATCTGTCAACAGTTTAACCATGGAAGTATGGAAATATACAAAGATGGAAAGATGGGTGATACATATGATTGATATCTGAATAAAAGTCTTCAGTGTTGAAGCACCTATATAACCGGTATGATGCCTTAAATTTACAGCTGAGAAAGAAAGTAGCTTCCATTGTTAACCCATCAAAACTCTGGCTACACACAGCCTTTTTTCCTGCAATAATTTATTGTACGTTCCTTTAAGTATTAACCAGGTAAGTGTGAGGTACAAACTACAAAGTACTAAATAATTATTATCACTTTAACCAAAAATGCTACGCAATTATTTTGGGTAATATGATAGTAAGTTCCAAGATGATTTAATTAAATTACATTGAACTGGCCATAAGGTATTAACTGGGTTAGTGTCTGATACAAAGTGTATAATTGTTTTGCATAAAATAATAATACCTAGACAGTCTCAATAAATTATTCTGAAAAACTGACAGAGGACATAGTGATTACAGCATCGTTGTTACTCCAAACAATGATCCAGTTTTGAGATATTTTACTCTGTACTTTTTTTGCTTGGTAGCTAGAACTGTTTAAGTTTATTCCAGTTTAAATGGACAGACTGTCTGGGAATTTATTATCATTTTAATCAAATTAATTTTACAGTACTTTGGAGTTCGTACCACACACTTACCCAGTCAATATCTAGAATCTGTTAGACATTTCAGTGTAATTTATTTAGACTGTTTTGGAACTAACTAAAAAATACATAGTACTTTGGATTTTGTACCTCACATTTACCTAAGGGACTGTAAAAGAAAGTGTTAGGCCTTTTTCTGTATAAAATCTGCTTTATGTTTTACAACATTGATTATATCTATCTGGATATATCTGAACATTTTGAATTGTGATAAATGAAGTGCCTTAAAGACATCAATTAGCCACATTCTGAGTTTCTGAAAGGGCTGGGAAAGTATTATGGGTGAGTGTAAATGTGCATAACTCTCAACTCTCCACTTCTCATGTGAATATGAATGTTCAAAAAGTAAAATGGCATTTTTGCAAAGCTGTTTAAAAGCTGCTATTGGTAATGTATGTAAATAAACCCAAAGACATCAACTGTGTTAAAGGCCCTCTAATAGTATGCAGAGGTGCTCTCTACTCTATTCACTGTGTAGAGCATAGCACTCTGCTGTGGCTCACTATAACATAACACGGATGGAAATATCTACATAATTCAACTAAGATATAAAATCATTTAGAGTGGTTTGATGTTCATCGTAGAGAAACTTAATGACTCTTTACAATTGTAATGATTGGAACCAGGGAGTCAGGATATCTACAATGCAAAAACAGCCATTTTATTTACTTTTAAAAATGATCAGCAAACTTACATGAGTTTTATATGTAATGTTGATAAATAAAATAGCAATAAATCTGAAAAAAAAAAAAACAAAAACATTTTCTTAGGAGATGATTTTTTTCTTAAACCACCCTGCATGTATCATACCATAAAAGGATTTTACAAAATACATTTAAGGCCAAAATCCCCTATCATAAAACAATGTCTCAGGCATCAGGCAATGTATTTCATGTAATATGTGTTTGTAAGGTAGCTGTTAAACCATTAAATGGTTCAAATGATTCATATAACAAACTATTTCAAATAACAAACTGTTTTCTATCACTATCACTGTGAACAATTTTGACTTAATAAGTTGCTCTGCAATGGAGCATATTACATCAAACGACTCTGAACGACCCTTGTAATTATGCAGAACATAATCAGTAGCATTTTAAGGAAATTCTCACTGAGCAGTGTTATGCTTAGAAATAGGAATGGGCAATCCACTTGTCGTGAGTTGGCATACACGCACACATAATGCTACCCCACACCATTGCTTAATCTCAACTCTGCTTAATACGCTTTTCAAAGTCACAAGACAAATTGAACTGGATTCCATTTTTCAGGCACATCAAAGTCAATAATTACAGCGCAATCCTTAATATCCCTCCCATGTACCTTGCTGTAAAACAGGGCCTAGATATAAATAAATGTCCAGTCTTTCCTTTAGTGCAGAGTGCTGCCTACTAGCTACACTATAGTGAGAGCCACTCTGTCTGGAGTCATGGGGTCAGTCTTGACCGAAATCCACAAGTCCTCCTCTGTCTGGCCACCATTCTTCTTCTTGTTCTTTTTCTTCTTCTTCTTTTCTACCAGGGTGCTTGTGACTGTGGTACCATCTCTTTGGCAACAGCATGAGCAACCATCAGCACCTCGACAGAAACAGCAGTGGCAGCACACTATCAGGGAGGTGAAGAAAACAACCAAAGGAAGAGTGAGCAGCACCATAAGACACACTGTATTGTAGATGCCCTTGTTGTGCCTGTCAGTTGCAAGCTGCCACAAGTCATTAAAAAACTCAGTGATTTGCTCCATCTGGTACAAGCTGGCTCAAGGAAGTCCCTCCACTCCCTCAAGAGTTCATCCACAGATTAAACACAAAATGTCCTTTGTAGCAAATGGCCAGTCTGATGACCAGAAGGTGATTAAGGTCTTGAGTGCCCCACTTGTTAAGGGGGAAGAGGGATATCTCAACTATGGTCTTCCAAGCCAAGTCTAACTATGTTTGTAGACTATCTTGCTCATTTCCATTCCTCTGATGTAAGGGAATATTCACAACAGATACAAGCAAGCACTATTGATTGAGGGCTGGAGAGTAGTTGAGTCCTTGATCGTTTGTGGTAAAAGTCTGTTGAGCAGAAGAAGTCATGATTTTGCCACTTCTCAAGTGAAAATTTTGACTTTGGTCTTCCAGGCCAAGCCTAACCTTTTTTGTACAATCCCTTGCTCAATTCCAGACTGGTAGCTCCTCTGATGCAGGGAAACATTATATCCTGAAGAAACATTTAACAGTTTCTACTGGACAAGGTTTGAAGAGTGGCAAGATCCTAGATCCTCACAGGCTTAATCCAAAAATGTGCATCCTCAGACTCTTACAACGGCTTCTCCACAGTCCTGAAGACCTGTTTTGTCTCTAAGTTTTGTTTATAAGAGGCCTGCCTGTGAAATCCAGGGTTTTTTGATGATTCATATCTTGCCATGGGAAGGACGGCTGAGAAAGTATATTTACATGCTTTGCATCCCGCTTGGTATTGCTTCCTCTGGTTCCAAGTCTATTTTAGTCCCTCCTGCTTTGACTCTTACTGAAGTGAAAAGAGAGAGAGAGAGAGAGAGAGAGAGAGAGAGAGAGAGAGCAGAAGGTGAGCAGGGTGAACTACAGATTTCCTGATGTCTTCCTCCCTCTGTTTAGGGTCTTATTTAGTCTGACTCTAATTAAAGCTGCAGGAGGGAGTCCTGGCTTGGCTGTCTGAGTGCTTTGATAAGGGAGGTTAAGCAGGCTGGACTCCTCCAAAAGAACACATTAGTAAGGAGGCATGAATGGTAATTGAGACATTGTTATGAGCTGTGGTTCATTCTACTAATGAAGTGATGGAAGGTCACAACATTGTAATGTCTTGGGAGGTCTCAAAAGGAGAGATTACATGATAAAAAATTTCTGGAAAGTTAGCCACAAAGTTCTCACAAAGTGCATTTATTTAACAATGTTTTTTTTTCTCAGTTGAGGCTGGTGCATAATTTTTAGGCCCTACAGTGCCAGTGGTGTGACAACCCAACTTCATGCCTTCCATTTCAAAAAAGGAAACCACTCAGCGTCTCTGAAAACTTTACACTTTCAAACCAGCTTTTATGCTTTGGGCTTTAGAACTTTTAAACAAATGGTATCATCTTGAAAGTATTCCACAGACCTTTACAAATACATTTCATATAAACTGCATATGCAATCCATATATTCAATGACTTAAAAATAAATAATCTATTTATCTGCTCTTGACAATAACACATTTAAGAAGTGTCATTTGCCATACTGTCTTGTATAATATAAGACTGATACTTCCTTATAACAAGTTGGGCCAACTGTTCCGTGCAAGGTTTCTACAAAGGAATTTTCCATTCTTTTTCAATGCTCATTTGAGCTATTCACGAATGGTAAACAGGAAAACTCTATGAACTTTGCACAAAGCCAGGACGGGCCTTAGAAATGCACTCATAACATTTGCAACATACATACTCCCAAAGCTATTTGAAGAACTTAACTTTGCATCTGTGCTTCCCAATCAACATTTCAGCACAGTTTTTGTTTTCTTCAATTTAATTTATTTCAACTGTCTAGAAACCAAAACAATCGTTTAGCGTTTGCAGCACATTCTTTGTGGTACAAATGGGACCTGATGCTGACAGCCAAACCCGCCATTACAACATGATCTTCTTACAGCTGAAAAGAGAACATTGTCTCAGAGTATTACACTTCTTGCCTTTGACCATCTACTGAGTGCCTGTGAGAGTATGTGTCCAACCACTGATGTCAAAAGCTTGATGTCTCACCCTCACTTAGCTTTAAGCCCCTCTGCATACATCTGTTCAGGACTGTGCAAGCCAAAATGTCTAGCCTTATTCAGAAACAATTACCTCACCTGCTGCTATTAAACCTATTAAGGCAATATTTACACAAAGGAAAAGGCCTCTTAAGTGGGCTTAAACCAACAACTGCCAACAGTTCTTAGTGCCTGGTTTACATTTGTGATGATTTACTGCTCATGACCTTCTACTCTGGTATCACTCTGGTACCAAAAAAACAAGAGTGTGTAGTAAAATTTAAATATAATAAATCCTACCATTCTGTCATCTGCACAAATGTTAACAGTCACTCTAAAGCAAAAAATATAAGTCTTTATATATATTCTAATCTTTGCCAGCTGTCAGCCAATTGCCAGATAAGTTAAGCAAAATATGTTTCTCACCAGTGTTCACAGGCAAGCCATGCTGTTACATGCAATGTCAGCCGCTTTTGTACAGTTAAAGGAAAGAGAATGTGGGCTGAAATGAGTAAACCATCCTTGACTCTGCCGGATGCAACGGTTGTAGACTGTAACGATCATTCATCAGTTCCCAGGAAGCCCAAGTACCATCAAATACCATTAAAGCTCTGACCTTATGGGTTCTGTACAGAGAATGTCTGGAGGTCTTCTATGTCTTCACATAACCCTCAGACAGGCACAACGTATAGTTCCTTCTTCATCCATGGCTTTACCTGACAGGGTTAAGTCCTGAGTGGGCAGATCTCTCGCCTTTGGCAGGCCACTGGGTGGGAGAAAACGCTCTGTGTCTAACTTGCACTCTCTCCTTTTGCCTCACATGCTTGCATTCTTGTGGGCACATTATATGCTCAACTCGCTGTGATGTCACAGGAAAAGAGAGGGAGGGGTGAAGAGGGTAAGAATGTGGAACTGTGTGAAGGCTCAGTCTACAACCATGAACCTGTGATACTGAGTCTATACAGAAACAGACTGTCTGTTTTGCAGCCTTGTATGCTAGACAAGGAGTAAAAAGAAACTGAAGAAAGTAAAACAGAAAAGCTGTCAAATTTTTAAACTGCCACCTAGGTAACCCCAAACCATTTCCCTGCAAATATTTCTGATAAGCCAACTCAACCACTGTAACACACTTTAATAGTGCATTAGAAGTACAATTGAAAGGTCACATGATTCACAAAATCATGTGAATATCCAGAGAAATTCATTTAGCCTTATTATGGTGACACTGAATAAAATGTCCTCATCTACAAAAGTATAAGAGGTCATGGCAGAAATGGATTTCACTGGAAAATAATTTGGTCTTTGACTTCAGTATGAGGTGAATGTTTATTTAATCTAATTGCTGTGTCAATTTAACTCTGAGTCAACAGAGGGACAGTTCCCTCTTGTTTCTAATTACATATGTTCTAATAACTGTTTAATTTTGATAGAGAAGTCATCTCTTTTGATGAATGTTTTTATTTCACAGGACTCATTCATGTTCCAATAAGCCTTTGAACTTTGTTGTGGAACTGCACTTTGCTTGTAACAGACCAGTTTATTGTACATACACTGGGCGCTTCATTAGAAATTATTTCCCTGTAGATCCACCTCACTGGTGCACCGTCAGTGACTACATCCTTGGTGATGCTGTCCAAAATGTGTCAAAAACAGTCAAAGGTCAACATTTCAACCATAAGACTGAATAATACAGCATTTAAACGCTCATGTTTACCTTTGAAAAATTGCAGGAAATTTTTGTTTTGATAGATTTAGTTATGATAGATGTCACTGTCATACTTCTGTGTTTATTGTCAATGGTCAAAAGAAACAAAAGCTTTCATGTGTAGAATATCTGTAAAAATCACCTGAGAAATGCCTAAACAAACAAACAAACAAACAAACAAACAAACAAAAAAAACCTAATAATTTCAGTAAAGTAAAACTCAGAAAGGCAAATTAATATCAGTAATACTACAATCAGTGGAAGAACCCAAACTATTTCTCATACACATTCTTAAAACATATTTACTTTTATGGGCTATGCCAAACAGATCACAGCCATTCCAGTTTCCAACTGCATAGTCCATGCCAACAGCCTTCTCTCAACAAGAGAGAATGGGATGTATGTAAATCAAAGTTTTTTTTTTCTTAACTGACTGGATGTGGGAAGAAGTTAGAGGTATTCAAATTTCAAATTCAAATTTATAATCTTTATTAAAACTCATCAAAATATTAGCCCAATCCAACCAAATCCACCCAACACTGCATAAATTTGGTCTGTTGATATTTACATGCTTTTCAATGATCATGACATTGAGCAAACAGGAATAAGTATCAGCAGTAAAAAATGCAGAACTGAAAGTGTGTTCAGTGGAGCACATTTAGGGTGTGTCGGTAGCAACAAATGAAGCTAAAAACAAAAGTCAAATGATCCAAGGTGCTAGCTTTGCCAACGATGTTGAAAAGGCACCTCTAGTAAGACTGCAGACTTTAAAGTGATGGTAAAACTGTAGCCTTGTGGTTAGGTTATACTTAAGTCAGATACAGTTCTATCTGTGCCATAGTGCAATTTTGCAACCACCTAACCAACCTAAAGGAAGTGAAACCTTAATTTAGATGCTGTGATGAACTGAACTTTCATGCTCAACAGATGGATGACTGTTGTTGGTGAATCTAGCGTTGAACCCTGAATCTAATGCTGATGTACTCTCCACAGACTCCATTTTAGCTCTTACATAGCCATATGGCATGTACAAAAGATCACTTTGTTGCAGCAAAATGGGGCAAGCAGACTTCACAGAAGTCGCCTCCTTGCCAGCTTCTTTCCCTTCATGCTGTTCTCTAGCCTGATAGGATCCTGGAGGGGGTAGGCAGCATATTGCCTGTCTCAAAGGCGTTGTGTACGTCTCAGGAACGTGATGGAGCTTGGTTTATGAGCCGCTCTCTTAATGAAAAATAAAGCATGGTTGCTCTGAAGGAGTCTTCAGAGAGGCCAAATATAGCTCAGGCTGTTGCTAACCAGTGGTAAAGCACAGTGGAGCCCATGAGTCAGGCTAATGAAATGTATCAGCTTAGTGCTATGAAAACAAGACAGACTGGAGAATGCACTGCACTCTGCCATAAATGGGCCTATTCCCTCACAGTACAAGGCCCAAAGTGATTCTGAAAGCATATGTACATTGTTTGTTATTTCTTTATCTCCTTCACGGTTTATAAAGTGTAAGTCTGGGATTGTGTGACTGTGTCATACAACCCCATTTCCAAAAAGGTTGGGATGCTGTGCAAAATGTAAATAAAAACAAAATTCAAGTCAAGTCAAGAGGCTTTTATTGTCATTCCATCTACGTAGAAGTACACAGTGGAATGAAATTACATTCCTCCAAGGAACACGGTGCAATATGAAACAAAATAGACAGTACAAAGTGCAACGAGCAGACATAAGTGTGCAAAAAGAATTAGACCACAAACAATACAATAAATATGATAAATAAAACAGACATTAGACACAGTAAGCAGACAGGACAGTGCAGCGCAGACACAGCACTCATTTCTGAGCATGAGGTAGGGTTGTGGAATAAGGTAGACGTTGGTGTTGGTTGTAACAGTCATGGTTTTTGAGTTTAGAGTTTAGCAAAAAAGCACCATTTTGTTGTTCCCGAAGTGGCCGCTGCAGCTACACGCTGCGCCGCCGGAACCGGTGATGATGCAAATCATTCAATGATGTGCAAATCATTTAAACCCTATATTTAATTGAAAATAGTACAAAGACAACAAATCAAATGTTGAACCTGAGAAACTTTACTGTTTTTTGAAAAATATATGCCCATATTGAATTAGATGCCAACAACATGTTCCAAAAAAGTTGGGATGGGGGCATGTTTACCACTGTGTGGTATCACCTTTTCTTTTAACAACACTCTGTAAGCATTTGGGACATGAGGAGACCAACTGCTGTAGTTTTGAAAGTCATATGTTTTCCTGTTCTTGCTTAACATAGGATTTCTGATACTCAATAGTTCGGGGGCTCATTTGTTGTATTTTTCATTTCATAATGCACCAAATGTTATCAGTGGGTGGCAGGTCTGAACTGCAGGCAGGAAAGTTTAGCGCCAGGACTCTTTTAATACAGAGCCATGCTGTTGTAATACATGCAGAATGTGGTTTGACATTGTCTCACTGAAATAAGCAAGGCCTTTCCTGAAAAAGACGTCGTCTGGATGGCAGCATATGTTGCCAAAACATGTATATATCATTCAGCATTAATGGTGCCTTCACAGATGTGCCAGTCACCCATGCCATGTGCACTAATGCACCCTATACCATCATGAATACTGGCTTTCGAACTGTGCACTGATAAAAAGCTGAGTGGTCTTTAGCCTGGAGGACACAGTGTCCATGATTTCCAAAAAGAATTTCAAATGTTGATTTGTCGGACCACAAAACACTTTTCCACTTTGCCTCAGTCAATTTTAAATGAGCTCGGGCCCAGAAAAGGTGGCAGCATTCCTGTATCCTGTTTATGTACGGTTTCTTCTTTGCGTTTTAGAGTTTTAATTAGCATTTTTGGATACAGCGATGAACAGTTTTCATATACAGTGTTTTTCAGAAGTTTTTCTGTGCCCATGCAGTGATTTTCTCTACAGAATCATGTCTGGTTTTGATGCAGTGCCGTCTGAAGGCCCAAAGATCATGGCCAGCAAGTACTGGTTTTTGGCCTTGTCCTTTGCATACAGAGATTTCTCAAGTTTCTCTGAATCTTTTAATGTTATTATGTACTAGCTATTGCTAGTTTTTTTCTAGGATTATATATAAGTTGTCCACTAGCTAGAATTGATTGTGTTAGTTGAACAGAAATTTTCTTGCCTGTGTTTGTCTCTGGTCTCATATATGCTTAATGCAGATTTTGTTGTAAGAGTTTACGCTTGCTTTGGTTAGATACTGAATGTTTATTGTTAATGTTGAGTGTTAAGGTAATCAGCAATCTGTAGTGGAATGTATTTTACTCCTATCCCAGTAACAACCTTAATTTATTCAGTACCTACTATTAAACGATATCTATATGTCCCACTCTCTCTCTCTCTCTCTCTCATATGTAGTTATGACACATTTAAGTGTGAGCCCACATAGGTATAGACTCTTGCAGATTAAAGGGTTAAAATAAAATACTTGAGAACCCACATTACATTGCCTGACAGCAAGCTTCCTGTTTCTTTTTTTATTTAGGTCTTATATTAAACAACTGATAGCACATATATCAGCTTGTGATGGGTTTCCAACTAATGCGAGAACAAAATGAAGAAATACAGTGACCTAATGGTGATCTGCACTTATGACATTAAACAAAAGAGGAAATTCAATGTGAGAGGCACTAAAGAAGCATGAAACTCTTACTGTGATTTTCAGTAATGTCTCATGCTCTGCTTCGGATTGTACAGTTGTAGTCATACCTGTGAAGCTGGTGAAGCTGTGGAGAGTTTAGCCCTTACCCCACACACACAGTAAATCAGCCAAAACGTGTTTGGTTTTTGAAATTTGCTTCTTTAGTTTTACATGGGATGCTTCTTTTTTCTAGGGAGAATATAAAAATAAAGTTGGGACTTTCCCACCAAAATTTAAACTAACCTCACAGTCTCACTTATTTTTGAGCTATTACCTCATTCAGCAAATCGATGGATTGTTTGTGTTTAAAAGGGATACATTTGAATAAGGTCCATATAATCAGTGCTAGCTCAAATATACAAAGTGTTTCAGCCAGCTGTCAGGCCAGATTCCAACCTGTAGAGGCAGTTAAGCCTGCCAAAAATAAATGTGCTGAAGAAGATTATTTGAAAAATTTAACTTGGTTTTTGGTTGCATGCATGCCAGAGTAATTAACTTATTCTTGGGTAAGAAGAAGGGGTGTGTGGTGCTGCCATTGTGCCAGTCTTTTCAGTATCTCTTAGGAATGTAGAGTTTAAATAAGACTTGTGCCTCAAATCCTACATATTCCGCATTTTGCAATATCACAAGTGCCGTCTGTCTCCCCAGCAGTGTTGACTTAAAAATGGCACTCTCCTTTTCTTCTGTGGGCAGAAAAACACAGCCTTCAAGTTCCCCATTAGCTGGGAGGTGCCTGAATTCTATTCAAAAGAGAGAGAGAGAGAGAGAGAGAGAGAGAGAGAGAGAGAGAGAGAGAGAGAGAGAGAGATTGTCCTAAATAAGCCCAATAAAAAGCCTGAAAGCCATTCAAATACAAGACTTATTATGAAGCACATAGCCTAAAGGGGCTCTGTTGTGAGTTTGCACCAAATGTGACATCAAAGGACAAAAAGGGCCAAACATACAACATGGTTTATGGAAGAATGTTGCCTGAGAACAACAATTTCAGCATGGCAGGAGCTCCAAAAAGCCCGTTTTTACAGAGTGCCCTCTCGCTTCTCGCCGTTGGAAAGCTCGTGCCCTACAAAAACCTTTGTTCAAGAGAAAAGAAGCACAACTGAAACAACTGAAAATTATTAATCCTCTTTATTTATTTATTTATTTTTTACAAATGTGCAGTGTTCCTTAAATTACAATAAAAAGATATGGTTTAATTTCCTACACTTTCACCACCCACTTATACAGCCTGTTAAAACTAGACAACAAAGAACACTGGTTTCGACAGTGTTGTAATTGAACATAGAGTACACTGTTTACAAAAGATTTTTTATCACAGATGCACATTACTAATAGTCAATCAAAGTTATGCTGTGCATTGCAATACAAAATCATTTCAACCCCCAAAAAGATTTTCATTATTGAAAGGGGACCTTGCTTTAAATTTAGTTGTCATTTCCCTGACACATTTAATACAATGGGTGATCTGTCCTTGATTACCCAATCCAGGCTAACCTAAGCTTCAGTTGAATAAAACTTTGCAAATTAGCCATGACCTGCAAACTTTCCCACAACTTCTAAGGGAAGGCTGTTGTATTACTGCATGACACCACCTGAATGAAACCTACCTTCAGATGAAGACTGGTTATTGTTCTTATAATCTCCAATTGATATTGCAGCCCTTCTGATAAATCAGTTGCACTGGTTATGTTGCAACAGCTCCTTTTGTTGTAAGATCCTTGGAGCCTAGTGTCTGGGGTGCCCAATAGCATGTCCTCTAGCCTTGTCCTCCAGCAGCCGCTCAGTCTTGGCTTGTGGTGTCAGGAGCAATTAGCACTCAGCACTCAGCGCCTTATGCAGATCTAGGTGGCAAGCTCTCAAACCCACCTCAGTGCCGGGGTCACCTAGGGACCCGGAGCAGCATTCAGCAGGGACAGAGATGCATCGCCTCGGCTGGACTTCTAGAATTCTGTGACAAGAGACCAGCGTGGTACACTAGCAAGCCTCTTTAAAAGTGCCTTCTGTAAATACCCCAAGCACAACTCTCTAGCTCAGTCTGTTTAGAAGGGCTTAGGAGAGAGCACAAAGGCTGTGTAAACTTCAATGCAGGCTTAGGCATGACACATTCTACCCACTGGCTACAAAAAACAGGCTAAAAAGATATAGCAAAATTCTCAGATTTTCTTGGTTTGGAAACAGTGAATGAAAAGAATGCACCTATCAAATACATTTTTCTCACAGTCACTTACACCCTCACAGATTGTAAAGACAGATTTTTCTCAAAAAAGTTTGACAAGCTAACGAATGAAAGCTGCCAGGCATCAGACTAGCCTGATGTAATTTGTATCGCGCTCTCACACTCGCATTGATTGTCATTAGTAATGAAAATAAGACTTTTCCCACTTTTAAATTTTGTTGTAGTGGCAACAATGAGCAAAAATATATATAAAATATACTTTTCTCAGAGTTTTGACCCCAATCCAAACCCTAACCCCAACCCAAGTCATTACAGGTTTAACTTCTTAAATGCAGCAGAACTGGGACTCTCTCTTGTGTAACCTAAGAATAACCCAGCCAGATTGTATTGTTTTCTATGTAATTACTGAATAATAATAATAATTAGAATCTAATAACATTATTGGGGTTTCCCAGACCCACATTAAGGCTAATGCTAAACAATAAAGAATTTCCAATGGTGACTCACCACTGGCACTGCAAATTAAAAAAAAAACAAAAACCTAAAAAACTGACCAACACTGGCAGGGTGTGGGGTGTGGGAGCAGAGCTAATGGGGAGGGGGGGTAGTTTACAAGAATAAAGTCTCATCCACAAAAGAGCATAGCTAGTGAGATGTAATTAGCACAGACCAACCTGATCTAATTTGTGTCCCGCTCACAAACTCTCAGTAGCTTTCATTTACTAGTAATGAAAATATTATTTTTCTATGGCAATAGTGAATGAAGGGAATAAAATAAGCCTTTAAAATTTCACTCAAAAATTTAGAATGGCTAATGAACGGAAAATAGGGGGGAAAGCAGATATTTACAAGCAGACACGAAAGACAGGGCAGGAATTAGCAAAATCCAAGCACCTTCATACTTAATTTTGGCCAGAAAGATTTTCTTTCTTTGCAAAAAAAGAACGTCAATTAAAAAATCTTTTGGTTAACTAAGCCTCCAAAGGTGTTTCTATTCAAGACAGCCAGTTAAAAATTATTTACAAAAAAAGAGGCAAAACAAATGTGTATTTAGAATATTTTATTAGTGAGTAGAAAATTTATTAAAAAAAGGAATTATACAGCACGTTTTAAGTCAAACTAGAGCTAGGTTGATCTGTCATATTAATATCCAAGATTACCCAACAGAATGTGTTCAGCCTACAGAGACACATGTTCCAGATTCGCCCTTTTCCCACATCTTGTGTTTCTATATGGCATGCAATATTCAAACTCTCGGCAGATACCGAGAGCCATGTAGGGAAAGGACAGACAGTCTAGTGTGTAAGGAATCTGCATTATCCTTTCTGATCCAAAAGTCTTAAAGATTAGTAAAACATTAAAGAAACTATATTAAGAATAAACAAACAAACAAAAAAAAGCCCTTGTAAAGGCAATGACAGCATCTTTCAATCTGGTTGATTTTTGGACTACCATGAGGAAGCTGGAATCACAAGTGCTTTCAGTGACATACCTCTGAGTGTGTTACCATGGCAAGTCTTAGGCCATTCAATGGGAGAGACGTGGAAATGGAAAGAAACTGGAAGAGCCTTTGCCATATGCTGGGCAAATAAATAATGGAGGGGACTCTGCTGTTGTTTCTATGTGCTGAGAGTTCTCCTCTAAATAAATTACTAATCCTCTTAATGTCAGGACAACAAAAAAAAGGGTGAAATACTGAAAACTTGACTTCATGTGTCATAGTTTATTTGCCAAAAGAAATGGCTGGTTAATATAACTGTAAACGTGCCACCTTGCTCACTCCTTCATTTTGCTTCACTGACAGCGTTGAGAGGGTAGAGCAACACATTATATAATAGCTTTTTTTCACTAACAATGTAGTGAGATGCATTACGATTAAATTCTCATAACCGCATTAGTTACTGACTTAATAAATTAGAATTTGAATTAGAATGTTGTTACATAGTGACAACAGTGCTAGTAAGATGTTTCTAAGTGACTAATGTTAATTAGAAGCAATGTATTATCTGGGCATGCCCTTTTATGTAAATTGTCTGCAACAGCTGACTTCATGACTTGGATTGTACATGTGACAAGTGCCATGCTCGCATGGCAAAGTCATACAGTAAATGGCTGTTTTTGAAATGTAGGCTTCTACTGAGTAGTTTCGACGTTTTCAAATAGCATAAGCCACAATTTCACAATTTTAACTGGCAACTTCTTGTTCAGAACAAAGACAGGGATAGTTGCATGAAGATATTTACAGTGATTGGCTGTTCCTTTCAAAATAAAGTACAGAAAGTACTAGTGGTTGTCATTCTTGCATTTTCCAACTAACACAGATTTGTATGAGTTTTAAGGTGTTTAAAGTGTGTTTCCCTCTGGGCAGTGCATTTTGTCATTTCCACTGCCAAATGATCTTACCATACCCAAGAATTTGTGCTGAATTTGGTTGCCATTTTTGCCAGGAGACTAAATGTGCTGATCCACAGCGTATGGGTGGAGCTAGAAATAGTGCAGGTTACTGATTAGTCAAACTGTTATACTGTCTGTGTTTCTACATATTAAACCAAATTTAGAGTAAAAGGTAAATCAGACCTTAAAGGTCCACCACTGTTGCTACAGCTCTTTGTGTTTACTGTTAACATTAATGTTACATGAGAAATCATGTGACCACCACAACAGCCTCCAGAGAATCCTGCCTACTTTCATGGTTCTGTTATGCAATGGAAAACAGACACAGGTACACGATTCTCAAGTTGAGATTAGTAACTGTACCATATCATTCTGTATTGTACTATCTGGTGGAGAATAGCCTCTGCACAGACATTAAAGAAAGTAGTCAGTAGTGAGACTACTTTTCATCAGGAAGTAAGCAAAGTAACTTCTTTGAGAGTAATCATAAGAGTTCAAAATGGAAACTATTCCACCACTGTTTAATGATCTAACTCATCAGCATTGACCAACACTTGTGTTTGAGATGCTACCGTGATTGCGGTCTCTAAACCAGTGAATCAGGAAATAAAGATGTCATGGTGCCAGTGATAGCAGGGGCTCATTAGAGAGCAACTTGACAATATGGCAGGGGTTGGTAAGCTGCATCATGGGAAAAAGATGACACATAGGTGGATTCAGCCAGTCCTTCCTAATTTAGAACAGGATGACTGCTAGAAAGGACCATGCAATCATATTTTTAGATTGTAGCTGTAATATGAACCATCGTGGGATAATATTTAACAATTATTTTGGCCACAGGAAGATGCTGGGACTGCAGTGTCCTTCAGCTTTTATGTTTTTTGTTTCTAATTGCTGATGTGCAAAGTCTATGAATAACCAGGAAGGAAGGCACAAGGTGCAAAGATGTTTCAAAGAGTCTGCCATATTTATCAAGCATTGTTAGAATAATTAAAGGAACATTGTTAAGACAGTAAAGAAATCCTGTGAGGACTAGAAATGTGTGTATTAATAAGTGAAGTCTCTTCTACATTAAACCAACAGTGGAGGCTACATCCTTTTCTGGTGAGTCATGGCCAATAATATGCAGCTTACATGCCAAGTAAAAAAGTTTTGGCACCTTTGACAGAACAGGCCTCATTTATTAAACATGTCCAGCGTCACTGCAAAGTGAGCATATATCAGTTTTTCAGTTTTCTCAAATTATCTCTCATCAGTTCACTTTTGGTGGCAAAACAGCAAAACGTATGTGTTTAATGGGAATCAAGAATGCAATGATGTAAGTTTTTAAAACTAGCTCAAACTCATGAAATAAATACATAAATAATACAAATGTCTAAGTAGTAGCTGAGTCAAACAGATCTTATCAAAATGTCATATGCAAAAGTCATATGCAAAAGTTTGAACAAAACGTTTTGTTTTGTCTAAGTGAAAATAAGTTATCCTCTACAGGGAACAAACCTAAGTATGGCATTTTTCTGCTACTTTTAGTGCACAAATTCTATTTATTTGCTGAGTTGACCATATTGGGAAAAAAAAGCATAAAATGTGCCATAACTTTTGCACAGTCAGCATTTTATGTTTTTTCCCAACATATTACACTCAGCAAATAAACAGTAATTGAGCATTAATATGTGCAACAGATATTCTCTGTTGAGGATGTGTACTTATGTTCACTTCTAAAATCTACAAAACGTGCAATTTGGCCAGGGGCACCCAAATTATACAACTGTATATAGAGTACATTAATTTGTTGCAGGCTATTCTTGCATCTGAATGCAATTATTATTCAGGAGACTACAAATTCCAATGTGCTTGAAAACCAGTGCCAAATGAAAGTACCATTTTGGATGAAAGAAGCATTACCCCCCCAGGACAAAAAATGTGCTGTGACTCAAACATTCGCAGTAAATGGTTGCATGAACTAGTTCCTATTTGTATCACAGTCAACTGAAAGATAGTCCAACAGCTTCAGCATGGGTTTATCTTATATTTGCACTTGAAATAAATAAATTAGTAAAATAAAAATTATTCTAAATTAGTCAAAGATAAAAGTAACCAGAAATTAAAATGTGCTGGTGAAACAGAAACATTACAGATAAGACTTGAGGTAAGAGTTACAGTTTTTAAGAAGAAAGTGAAGAAAATGTTATGACTGTGTGGCTTAGATTTACTACTAAAGTGACAATGACTGCATTACAGTCCCCAGTCCATAAATGGTTTGAAATTCTCTAACATTTTTTTCATGTTTTATACAAAATGCATTAAGGTGATGTCAATCTACAAAGCTAAATCAGTACATATGCTAGTGTAAAATAAACAGAACAATAAATAATAAAAAGAAGAGACATAAATGTTTTATATTTCAAAAGTGGATTTCATATGAAGCTGAAAATGTTGATGTGAGGGCAATACATTATGCTACGCATGAGCAAACTTTTAGCATGCATTTTGCCAAATTGTCTTTGAGACTCAATCTCAGCTAAGCAGTAGTTAGACAGACAATAGGTAAAAAAGTTATGGATGTTTCTCACAAAGCTAACACTGCAGAGTGAGACTGCTACAACAAGTTTGTAATTTAAAGGAATTACTGGGATGTAGAAGTTACCTTGGACTTTCAAGTCTACAAGACCAAGAACTTTTAAAACACTTAATGGGAAGAACATGACGGAAAAAATTATCTTTACTACACATAGCAGTAACGATGAAAGAAGAAATCAATAAAAAGATAAAAAACACAAATGATAAAGAAGAAAGACACCAGTTTTAAATACGCTGCAATAATCTGATTTAAAACAGTATAATCCATCTACAATATCAGGAGTGTGATGCTGAATTTTTTTTACCCCCTCCCACGTACAGATACATGCACATACACATGGACACTCTTTCAAAGAAAAGGTTGCCAGATTGTCTGGAATTCCTTATGGGTTGCACTGATGGCATTTCATTTCATTGTCGAAAAAAGCATCCAACATGTAAGCTTCTATTCTTAAGTATCACACCTGCAGGTGTTTCCCCTTCATAAATCTTTGGTTTTTGAAAATACCATCAATGCAAGCAATAAAAGTGATATTGATGTTGTTCTAGGTCTCCAAATGAGGTGCATTTTGAAGACGAGATTGGATGGCCATGAACACATTAATTCATACTTGTCCATCTGCAATCAAATGGAATGTTCTGCTATAAGGATTCAAAAGCAAATTACTGCATTCACATGTCAAGCAGTGGAATAAACTGAATGAAGGCGATAAAAAATTAGTTCCTGATGCAAAACAAAATAGGGGGAAAGTCTTCAACATAAATCAATCATTCATTTTTAACAGCTATTTTTTCACGAGTTATAAAAATAGAAGTCTCTTATTTTTCTGGGCATTCATTTTCTCCTAAAATCTGCTTTCTCAAAGGGGTAAAATAAGACCCGCTCTATGTGATCTTTATTAATGTAGTTATTTTTGACAGTCATTTGTGGTAAACTGTACATTGTACCCTATTACAACTGTAAACGTTTTTACCAAAAGTGTTACACAGAAGGGAATCATTTTATGACCCAAAGGGCTTATCATCTCTACTGAACATTCTTCAAAGGGAGTTGTATTATTCAAAGTTTCAAATACTTTACATAGCCTCAAATTTTCCTTTCCAAACAGTATGTAAAAATAGGAAAAGCTAGTAAGACAGGGGAGAAGGGCTGATTAATGCAGAGTGGACCTCCTTCGTTTGCCACTGATGCTGCGGTAGTTGTAGGGCCTCATCTTCATCTCCACAAAAGGGATAGAAAACTCATGGCCTTTCCAATGATACCAGTTGATGCCCTTAAATAAAAATATAATAGATGTAAGAATATGTACATTATGCACACATACTTTCTGAAACATACAGTTGTATGTATTGCTGAGTTTAACACATTGGAAAGTTACATTTTTATGCATTTTATATTGCATAAGGCCGCACTATGCAAATGAGCGTTCTACCAAACTGGTAGATGTGTATTTAATTCAATCCAAATATTCACCTTCACTTCCTTAAACCTAAAAGTAATCTAAATCTAACCTTAACTTAAAAACACCAACCTCACCATAACCCTATCCCTGGTTCTTGTATCAATTCAAACTGTAATGTTGTTAACAGTTAAGTCTTTTGAACAGTTAACTTCACTGAACTGAGCGTCTTTGGCAATGTTCACTTTAACTTGTTTAGTGCATTGGACAGAGTGAAATGTATCAGCAGGTACAATCAAATTTCTGTGTAAAACCATTTCTCTATAATTGTATAATTGTATGTCCAAAAACATGCAATCAGGCCAATTGGACATGCTAAATTGCCCCTAGGTGTGAGTGTGGGTGTGGATGTATATGTCTGTTTGTCTGCCCTGCGATGGGCTGGCGACCTGTCCAGGGTGTATCCTGCCTTCCGCCCGATGACAGCTGGGATAGGCTCCAGCACCCCACCGCGACCCGGAAGGATAAGCGGTTTAGATGATGGATGGATGGATGGATGTATAAATATGCATATACAACATATAAATGCATATATGTACCTTTACTGGTTGTACTGTGAGTGACCATCTCAGAAATTCTGCTTTAAAATGAACATGGTAGATCAAAAAAATGCAATAATGCCAAATTTTAACCATAACACTGGTATGACTGTTTTCAGTACTGTTATTACAGTCTATGATTGGCATTAGACTGCTAGACTGGGCTATACTAAATAGTCCTTTTTGTTTTTAACAATTTTAATGTAACCACGATGTCCAATTAAATTAAGCCTATGTTTAAGTTTTGTTAGGCAAGATGTTCTGTGTGTGAAAGCTACAGCTTGTCTTTATCTGTTTAGTCAGCATGATCATGGTGTGTTCTGACACCAGACAACATATTAGGACTGATATATGACATGGATTATGCTTACGAGACTTTTACGAGAGAAAACTGATTAATTTAGTGCATTTTAAAGCAGCAGATGGCACATTTTCTGACATGTAAATTTTATTATTTTTCACAAGCTCAAACCTACTGTGCTGATCACATACACATGCTCACCAATGTGGCAAATTTTTTAAAACTGTAGCCCTAAACCATTACTTAGAAGGCACTAAGTGAAAATGACATTAACCATGCAGCCTGGCTATTTGCAAGAACTCCACCTGGTAAATCATGTGACTACAGAACACCAAAATGCTTATTTTTTCTGTAGTTTTCATGGTTTTCATAAACAAAAATAAGGCAGTATTGAGAGAATGCTGTATTCAAGGAGGAAGTGGAAAGTAAGGTTATTTAGAATTAACCAGAACATACGTGAGAGTCATTTTCCACTTACTACTCAATAAGAATTGAATAAATAAATATATAAAATATAAATCTAATAATAACAATTACTAAAGCAGAAATATTGTCTAGTACAATAGAATCATGCTGGTTGGTACAGTGTAGTGGAAAACACCACTGCCCTTCGTATTCAAGACTGGGGTTTGACTCTCCAACTGGGCAAAAGGGAAATTTGCACACTATTTAAAATAGGCATTGAAATAAACAAAATAAAATACGATGTATATGATGAATAGTAAAAATATACTATATACAGTATATGTACACAGAAACTTCATTCTAATGGCACTTGGTGTAAATAGCATCTGCCTACTTAGCCTGCAAGCTGTAAGATCTGAACTCAAACGCTGAAGTGTAAACAGGTATAGAGATGCTGTATGGGTTAGTCAGCCTTTTTATAAACAAAATTTTATATCAGGGGAGATAATCTGTTCTCCAAATGACGTGATCTTAGTATAGTTGATTTATAATTGCCAGATCTCTCAGTATTTTGGACAACTGCTGCACATTTACTTTGGCTTTTGCAAAACTCAGTAGCTAAGTGACTGGCTGTCAGTATAAACAGTTCAGGTGAGATCACCAAGTTTAGATTGAGATCATTTCCAAACAGGATGTCAGGCATTTGTGGTTTGTCTTGTCTGCCGTTACTTCTGCATTCTTTTCTCGCTGTGACTGCATGCATCACATCAATTCTCAGAAACTCTCAGTTCTCAGTTCTCAGCCCTAACGCTGTTTAGGTTGAAAACTTTCTTTCAAAAACAGGAAATGACAAAGGATGGTGCATATGTGCAGAGGTGTTTGGGCCAACAAACTTGAGTCCAAAAATTAAACAGACTTCGTTTGCAATGAATGTTAGTCATTATGGCCAGTTGGTTATAAATTGTTCCATTATTTTAATTATGAACAAAGTGAAAAAATAGGTAGTGCTCATTATCCAGAGGCATCAGAAGCTCACCTGACTGTGTCTGGACTCGCCGTATTTGCCATTGAGGTTGGCTCTGTGACAGTTCTTGTACCACCAGGCTCCTTTGTAGGAGAGGGCACAGTTTGTGACGGCGATATCATTGTCTCTGTCTGTGGTGGAAAAAGGCCGACCCTGGTGGTAGTTCAGAGAGTCACCTAGTACAAAGAGAAGGCACAACAAAGGCTTTCACACCGGACTGAATTGTAGGCAGTTACATTAGAGGACTTAAAGTAACTAATATAGTATGAAATCCTCGCATGTAAAGTACTATTGAGATGGGATTAGTTGTACACAATGTCATTTTACCACAGTGTTCTTTGGATGCTTTGATGCATCAAACATAATTTTGATCAAAATAATGCAAGCCAATGCCAAGTGCCACAGAACCATATCACAGCATTCACCAGTCTGTATAACTGCCAGTATGTCTAAGTATATCAGAATCAGTAGGTATAAGCAATGTTTGAGACTAATTCACACAAAAAAGAAGCTGCAAACATTTGACTTAATCAAATTTTGTTTAATCTTCTACACAGCTGTCTTAAGTGAAAGTAATGTTTTATTAGCATTGTCATTAGTTTAGGATTTCAACACTGCTGCATAAAATCAAACATTTTAAAGTCATTTTATATATTTGAAAACTGCCATACTTAAGAAAGGTACGATGGAATATTTACTGACATGCAAATTCACACAGGATTATATAACCTTGGATTATTTATATATTTTGCTCTTAGAATAGGTCAAACCTGCTGGGACCTTTACTGATGCAGGATTGCAGTGTCTGGGAACAGTTACTCACACAGAATATTCAGAAGGATCTAAAATCACCAAGAAACACCTGTAATAATTACATTACCCCAACTCCCGATGGAAAATGAATCCCGTCCAAACAGTAGTAAAGTACTTAAGTGTCAAATATCTTTTCAAAAATCTTACACAAGTTCAGGATCAAGTTAATTTCATTGTGATGCCCAGTCTTAAGCAATGATATTTTTGAGTTGAGATGGTGATGGGCAACTTTGCCGATTCCTTCCTTCCTAACCTTTCATGTTCACTGTAAAGGAAATTATTTGTTTGCATATAGTGGAAAAAATGTCTTGAACACATTTTACTGACATTGGGCACTGCAGGGACCTATTCAGCACTGTTGTGTGACCAACATCATTTGAGTTAAGATCAACATCTATATGTCTCAGGAGAAATATAGGATCACCAATAATGAAGGACAGGAAGATCACTAATTTCTAATTGTTTCCTCCCCCCCCTCCCCCCCTTTAGAAGAAAAGAGAATATTAACATTAGAATTGAATTATAAGAAGTTTGAAGAGAAAAATGTGTTGTTCTTCTACACTGATGGATTGCTAAAAGATTTCTGAGATGTAGAAGAAACCTATAAAAGAAAATTTTTAACTTAAGTTTAATAAAACTTTATTCAGCTAAGACGTTGCTGAATTATAACCAATAAAATTGCAATAAATTAAAAAAAATTTACAATTGACTATTTCACAAAAATGAATACTATTCAACACTTTTGTCCAGCTCAGTACTGAATTCACATCCACTCACCAGCAGTGCCGTTGTATTCTCCTATCCTCAGCTTGTACAGACTCCTAGCATCTCCAATGGAGAATCTGTCGTAGTTGGCGTAAACCGCCTCCTGGCCGTCTCTCATGTCAATGCGGAGCTCGTAGCGACCTTGAGCTGAGATCTTTTGAATGTTGTCCAGGCCTACACAAAGAGACAAGACTAAAAGCTATGACAGGACCACGTTCAGGCCCACAGCCTATATTGTAGTGACACATTTTTACCTCTGAACTATTATAATTTCTAAACCAAGCAATCAAGAACTAAAGAAGTACTTCATGTAATTACTTTTCAGGCCTGAAAATTATGGTCCAAATTCAAATATAGTAGGTTGACAACATTGTCAATCCCAACACTACCCAAAGACTGGAAACTGAGCCCAACTGTACCCTAAAAATTCTGTCTGAACTCATTTGTAGCTCAAAAATATTCTATCTGAAGCCAACATAAACCTAGCCACCACAAACTGGTAACTAAAACTCTCGCCTTAGCAACAATGACATCAGATAACCAATAAACAAACAAACAAAAAAAGGGTAGCTGCAATAAATATATAAATCATAATTACTCAATTAATAAACACTTACAAAAAATCTCAAAAGTATCCAGATACATTCTGGCCTACATTACTTTCTTATACTGGCTTTGTGGACCTTGGTCCTCAGTGCAACAACACAAGTGACTCCAGCATGTCAGATTAAATACTGTTCAAAGTATGAAGTAGAGATAATGAATAAAGTACTATAAAGAACTAGCAAGTGTAAATGCAGCTAAAAATCAGTTAAACATGACAGGCTATGAGAATCCAGAACGTGAAATTTAAACTCTCCTCAAACTCATTATGAGTAGAGTAATGAAATCCAAACATGACCCTAAAACTTTGACATGAAGAGTCCGGTCCCAATGGGTTTCAACAAACATTTCAAGCTTTGTTTAAATGTGTTGGAAGCACAGAAAGAGCAAAAATGTGAATTGTCTGGGGGTTCACAAGGACTAAATGGGGGACCACTGCTTTAGCTTTCCCAACAAGCAGAGTGTCCGTGCTTTTAGCCCAGAAATGTTCAGGAAACCCGGTATCTCCTCAAATATGGCACACATAGATAACAGCCTGTAGTCTATGGTCAAAGAACAGCTACAAGGTAAGTAGAAAAGCATGGGAAGAGCCTGTTCACCAAAGATAACTGAATTGTCCAACTGCACTGTGGAGAAATGCCGTGCTGTGATGATGATGTTGCTTGGTGATAAAGCATTTAGAGTGGATTGTGGGGGAAGCAGGGCTGAGGTTACGAAGAGTCGAATCTTACCACTGTCCATAAAGTTCCCTTCAATCATAATACCACAGACTGAACCCAAATGTCACTCATTCGCTGAGGCAGCATTGAGGAATGCCAAATTGCAGAGCACAGAACACAACAGAGAATGGAGCAAATGTCCATTTAAAGTACTTCACATCATATTGTACTATACAGTTTTTGATTAAAAAATGGGCAAAGACATATCTCTGTTCTCATTATGTGCTCTCTGCTGTGTTACATTTTAAGTCATATTTAAGTGCCTTTTTATTTTATTACCATTGCACTTCTGCACCTTCACAGAAATGAAGAAGAAAATTAAAAAGTTTGATTATAATCTATTCCAAAGTACATCACTTTTCTCCTTTACTCTATCTGCAAGTTGGCCATATGTTTGGACAAGAATGCATGTCAGAAGAACAGATTGTGTATTAGTCAATACTCAGAGTTCTGAGATCTAAAAAAACAGCTTTGATGACAGAGAAGAGTCTGATTTAAAGTGTGTTAGGTAGTTATTAATATAATGGCAAGTTCTTGTTTTGAGTTAGACAATGAAAGAGTGCCTCAGGACCATTGTGAACTTAATGGAAAACTACACATAGCTTGACTTGGGCCTATTTAGTGACCCCTCAACCCCATTTACTACCACTTAAGAGAAAACATTGTCCTTATAACACCTCACTGCCTGAAGGAGATGAAGCACACACCAATGCAATTCTACTGTACTGCTGACCAAAAGCCTAACATTATGTTTGGTGTACAAATGCATTTTGATTCCTGTAGCATATAACCTTTCTACGGTCAAAAATGAATTCAATAAATAAATAAATAAATTTCACTTTATGTACAAAATAATAACATTGTCTTATTTTTTGTGCAAAAGTTATGGCACACTGTATATTTTATTTTGTGTTTTTTTCTTTTTCAATATGTTTAACACAAAAAAATAATTTAAAAGTTTCTACTTTCGCATACAGTATAATTTTTACAAAAGGAAAGAAAGGACAGGAACGTTTACCATTGTGCTGCATCACTTCTTTTAACAACACTCTGTAAGCGTTTGGGAACTGAGGAAACCAGTTGCTGTATTTCTGAAAGTTAAACATTTTTCTCATTCTTGTTTGATATAGGATTTTAGCTGCTAAACAGTTCAGGGTCTCCTTTGTCGTATTTTTGGTTTCATAATGCGCCAAATGCTTTAAATGGGCGCCAGGTCTGGACTGCAGGCAGGCCAGTTTAGCATCTAGACTCTTTTACTACAGAGCCAGTCTGTTGTAATATGTACAGAATGTGTTTTGGCATTGTCTTGCTGAAACAAGGTCCGTCCCTGGAAAAAATGTCATCTGTATGGCAGCATATGTTGTCACAAAACGTATGCTTATGTGTAAGTCACCCATGCCATGTCCACTAATGCACCTCCATACCATCACGGATGCTGGCTTTCGAACTAAGTGCTGATTTAAAGCTGGATGATCCCTCTGCTCTTTAGCACCGTGGACGCAGTGTCCATGAATTCCATAAAATAATTTCAAAATAATTAGTCGGACCACAGGACACTTTTCCATTTCGCCTCAGTCCACCTTAACTGATCTTGGGCTTAAAGAAGGCGGTGGATCCTGTTTATATGTAGTTTCCTCTATGCATGGTAGAGTTTTAACTTGCATTGGTGGATGCAGCAATGAACCGTACTCATGGGCAATGTTTTTTGGAAGTGTTCCTGATCCCATGCAGTGATTCCACTACAAAATCATGACTGTTTTTAATGCAGTGCCACCTGAGGGCCCGAAAATCATGACCAGCGGACATTGGTTTTCGGCCTTGTCCCTTGCATACATTTCTCCGGATTCTCTGAATCTTTTAATGATATTATGTACCGTAGACGGCATCAAATTCAAAATAGGCAGATATTTTTCAAAAAGCAATAAAGTATCTATGTTGTATTTGTACTATTTTCAATTAAATATAGTGTTTAAATGATTTGCATTTCATTGCATTCTGTTTTTCTTTACATTTTGCACAGCATCCCAACTTTTTTGGAAATGGGTTTGTATTATAAGGTGTCACTTTACAACAGTACACTGATTACATATAAAAATACTAAAAGGCACAGGAAGGAGAGAAATATTGTATAAAGAGGAAATTAAAGTATAGTCTTGAAGAGGCTGTGGTAGGGAATTTCAGAGTTAGGAGTTAGAGTGCTGAAAGCTGTAAGAAAGTCTAGCATATGGGACTGCCTGTAGTCCACTGGTAGAGGATCTGAGAATGCAAGGAAGCTGTATGGAGGAATGCAATAAGATAGGATAGTTTTTTATAAATGTTTAATATTGTAAATAATTTCCAGTCAAAATGGCTATTAATTCAACTTAATATACTATCAGATTTCAGTATTAAAGGTTTTTTTAAAAATAAAAATGGTCAGGGGTATTTTTTTCACACCTCCAAACTTCAGTCTTAGAAGTTTTTGCTTCTTATGATCCAAGTAATCCAAACAATGATGTTGAGGTCTGGGCTCTGGGGAGACCAGTCCATTCTTCTGAGAACTCATGATAAAACTCTTATGGCGCAAAAGTGAGTGGTATATTTTGAAACTTCAACAATGTTTACTACCTTAAACTCCTTTATTTAAAAAAAATAAAAAAATTGAATTAGTTCTTCCATTTGTTGATAAGTTTTTGCAACTAACCCCGAGTGTGTTATGATGGATGAATTTTTTGTTCACTGCAGGTAATGCTGAAAAAGCACTGCAGATGTTTAGGGAAGAGATCCGTTAGTCATGCTATAACTGACAGATTTCACACTTTCTGTGTCAAAGTTAACCCTAGAAGTTGTTTTTACTAGTTATAGATAAGAAGATCCAGAATTGCATTTACTTTGACAGACACAACAGAAACATTAATTTTTTTTTTAAGAGATGTAGGAGGGGAGTGCACCAATGAGAGGAGCATTAAAGGAAAAAAAAACACATTCTAACACAAACATTTTCTCAACATTTATGCTCTGCTCATCATTCAGTGTGACAATCTTCCACATGGGCTTCTTTCAGTCTAAAAATAACTACGCATATTATCCACGATTAAATATGTGGGGGTATTATTCATAATGTTTTCTGTTTTATCTTACACTGAGACAATGCTCTGAAATCTGGACCAAGCAGAGACACTCTTTTTTTTCTGCCCCATGAGTTTTACTGAATATAGTTATAGTTCCATAATGAGATTTGCAGAGAATATTCTTGCAGCAGAAGAAACTGAAAAGTCTCAATTGTTCTTTGTCAAATTGGATTTTTGACGAAAACAATTACAGGATCGTTTAAATTGACTCTGAAAGCTGAAAATCCTCATTATAAATTATGAAGTCATCGTGGCATAGAGCCAACACACCAACAAAATTACCACTGGCATGTGCACAAACATATAAACATAAAGAGGAACTGGGAGTGGAACAGTTTCTTGGATATTCCACTGTAGATGCTTTGCAGATGATCAACTTATATTTAATTAACTATCTATTAAATTCATACTTTACAACTTACTCTAAACTTAACAGCTTTTGCATAACTTCCAAATAAATATTAATGCTTTTAAATACCTTTGTAAGACCTCAACAAAAAAACTAATATCATTTCCATCACAAAAGTTAAAATCTGGCATGTATTAAACTTTATTCACATTGGCTGAAAAACATAAATGAATATATATTTTTTGACGTACAGCCATGATGTGTGTTAGTCACCAGCCCTCTTCTCAATTTCCCTATCTATCTCCACTAACTGACTGCTCTTTTTTTATGCACAGTCTTTTCAGCATGTTTGACTTTATCAGTTCTGCCATCCTCCTCCTTTATCAGAAATGCCCTTTTTCAGTCAGTTTCTGACAACAAGAGAATCATCTGGTATGCAAACCCCACTGCCCCAAACCTTTGATTCCTGCACTTTTCTTTGTCTTACAGCGCTGATACATTACCACAACTTACATTAAGGTGTTGAAAAGCAAGCGCAGTCAGCTTCATAATTATTAGCAACCTTGGTAAAGATAGGGAAAAAAAGTCATGAAAAAATGTTTGTGGTTAATTAGCTCAATCTCACCTTGAAAATATAAGAAAATATATTTTTAAAAAACACCACAACAGCGATTGACACCCTTGTATTTAGTACTTTGTGCAATCTATGCAACATAACAGCAATGAGTCCTCTCTTATAATGCTTAAAGATATTAGTGAATACAGAGCGAGGGATCTGAGACAATACAAAATTTCCTCAGAGTCCTAGGTCCTCCCTTTCGAACTGATGCCATGTATCTGGTAGGTTCCCAGAGCCTTTGGAGGAAAAACAGCCCCCAAAACATCACATATATCATACATCAACATTTACCATACTTAACAGTATTTTACACCAAACATACCCTGAGGTTTGTTGCCCAAATTTTCATTTCTATTTTCACTCGTTAAAAATACAAACAGCTGCAGCTACATCGACCACTCTGCTTAGAACAGCCTTTTCCAATGAATCATGCAGCACAGATACATTCTGATACAATCTGATAAATTCAACACATCCAACAACTGCTTGTTATTGGATGAAATACTGTTTTGGTTGAACAACGAAATGAAACAGATAACATTCATATACCCTCATTGTTGTTGCTTTTTACAAATTAGTGAAAATTTTAACAGCATGTTATGTCTCAGTTGTTTGCTGTAATATTTTTTTAGCCTGTCTAGGCTTTCTAGCTTGCACCCATATACTGAAAAGGCAAGCAACACCCAGATCTATGCCCTTTCAGCACTGTCAGTGACTCATATGTGTAGGTTGTATATAAAAATTATGTAAATATTGCTGTGGTCAGAAGAAAACCTTCTATCTCCATTTTTGACATTTTTCAGTTTTTGATATAATTTGAAAATGACTGTTGCCCTTTACATTGTATGTAAAGGTCATGATGAATGGACTAAAAGAAATTACCTAAAATGACTTGGAGTCTGGTTTCATTGACTTACATTAAAAGTAAAGTAGGTTCTATCCTTCTCCTGTTATAAGTTATTATTTTGAGGATAAGAGTTCTTTTCTGACAACAGCGACATAGTCTAAAATGTTTTGAATTTAAGATTTTTGAGTTTGTTTTTTGGACTTTTTCACAAATGTCACTGACTATTAAACATCATTGACAGCTATGTGTTTTTTATTTTTATCTGTTTAACAATAACTTTAAAATGTTTTAAGTTTTTGCAACCTATACTGTCTAAAACTCAAAGCACTTTATTTCTTGTAATGTTATAACATTAATTTAATGCAAGTTGTGAGTAAGAGATTCATTCTTGTAAATTTTCCCACTATATGCATCAGATTCATGGCAATGAATATTGGCCCCAAATATCGGTTCTTGGTGTCCTTGATTACTAGCAACTGGTTTCGGTATCGCCTCTGAAAAATAACACATCGATATATAAAAAGTCTCCTTAATGGGAACATGCTTCAGTTAATTTTTATTCTTAAAAATGTTTTAGGGGTGACAATAATTCTGAAATATTTTTAGACAGTGTTTTGTTTTCTTAGACTAAATTGTCTTTGATTAAATATTATATTTTCCTTATATTTTCACTGTAAAACTGAGCTGATTAGCCACTAACATTTTTTATCTTCACCTACGATGACAAAAATTATGGAGCTGACAGTAACTTAGAAGTACATATTAGTCACTAAAATGTTTGCTTGACTAATGCCAAACATTACATTATGACATTAGAGACTCTCACCTAGCCAGAACTCATCCTCCAGGTTACCAAAGCCAGTCCTGTAGTCACTCCACTTCCTGAAGAAATCAGTCAGGCCATTCTGGCGGCGTTGGAACACCTGAAACAGGACAACCCCATCAATCAGATAATGTACAGTCAAGTGGTTTGGAACTAATCCTTAGTGGTGAAATAGTAGAGCTATAAAAAATTGCTAAAAGTCTGGTCTAGCAGAGAATCAAGGCAACCAGACTTCTGAGGAGCATCGTCAGCTCAAATGAATTCATAAGCCATGTATCCATGTCCCAATGAGTGGCAAAACATCTTTAAGATTAGTGATTATAAATTGCTGAAAGTGGAAAACAATTCAGAATTCCTTTAAGGAAAACCAAATGTAGTCATGGATTCTACAATCTTCAATTTTACTGGATATTTGGATGGCACCATACATGTAGTTCAGATTTTGGAAGTGTACATGTCGAATCCTCTGTGAGCAGCAACTATCCATATACTCTCTCCACAATATCTCAATGTAAATATGTTTAAGGTAACATTTTATGGGTAATTGTAGCTTTCATAGGCTCACAGAGCAGTTAGAATGCGACACTGCCAAAATCTCAACTACATGGTTTGAGCAAGGAAGTATCCAGAGCTGTAGTACAAATAGAGCTGGGATAGAGACACAACCCAATAGAGCCATAAACAGAATAATGTGTTATGAAAAGATCTTCAGTGTTTTACTTCTTCTTTCTACTGTTTCTTTACTACAAAGCAATGTCAGACTTTTCTTGAGGTTGAAAACAGATCGCTGTATGTTTTTTCCTCATTTTCTATACATTCACATTTGGTAAATGCAACACTGCCCCCTAGTGCATGCAATATGTTATGTGCAAGCATGTTGGCAGAACGTCTGCACAGAATAGTCCTACAGAAGTATAAATCTTAAGTCGCTTGAGCCAAACAGGAGTACACAGTATATTGTTTGTTAATTCTTTTCGCTATATTTGCCTTTACAATATTGATTCCACAGGAGGCTCCGGTATGCAAATGAGCCCTCTAATTGATCAAAATGTTTTTATTCCACTGTGAACAGTTCCAGGGTTAATATAATGCATGTCACATTATTGATTTACCACTGTGTTTTTAGTATATTGGAAGGTGTATTGCAATCGAAACGTGCAGCAACAATGACAATTATTAGTAGACACTCACGATCCAGCCACCGCCATCAGTAGTCATGTCACAGTAGACCTGAATGCCCTGGCTGAAATCACGATTGATGTAGATGGTGTAGACTCCACTCAGGAGCTCGCCGTTCAGGAGGTGCTGAGCACAGTTTTGTGGCATGGCAAACAATCGGTTTCCTGAGTGGGGAGTGGAATTGGGAAAACATCCGTAACCAATAAGCAAAGACTGGCAGAGGAGAAATGTCTGCTAAAACGAACTAGTGGAGGAGGAAGCCCACTGATTTGACTATGACAGAGCTCACAGAGGCCTATTTTTTATTTGATTGCAATCAGCTATACTAACCCAATCTAATTCCAGTCCTTTGCTAGATTCATTTATCCCAATGCAGCTATTTATGCCACTGTCATTAAGGTGACATTATCCACAACTTAAAGAGGTAAGGCACAATTTCAGAAGTGGTCTAGATGTCGGCAGTATAGATCTTTAGTAAGTGGAACATGACCACAGCACAACAACTACTTGTAATTTCTGCAATGCCAGTGGTTACTGTTTACTGTTCCCTCAAAACAGTAAAAGTGGCAGTGTGTAAAAAGGTAAATTGCATTGGTTTTAATTAACTCTAATGTGTTTGAAGTGTGCACTGCACAACCATGTTTTCTATAAAAATACAAATTCTGGATGAGAATCAGTGTTGGTGACTACTCAATATTAGATGATTCAGACTCAGGATAGAGACATGTCTGACTAAAAGTGCTCGATTAAGTTTTATCCAAGCTTCTTCCAAATATCCATTGCTTTATTTGTTTCCAGTATGTTTGTGTGCGTGTGAATATAATGTACCTGTGGTAAAGGAGGTGGAGACAATGGCACTGGTCTCGAGGCCTCTGGCCGCCTGCAATCGTACGGTGTACTCGGTGGCCTCCGCCAGCCCCTCCAGCCGGATCCATGTGTCCTCAGCGTCTAGTATCAGCTCCTGCAAGCACCACAAACATGGACGTTTCTTGTTAGAAGCTATAAAATAAACTCACTGAGCATTTTATTATGTACACCTCCTTGAATCTACACTCATTGTCCATTTAATCAGCTCCTCTGACCATATAGGTGCACTTTGTAGCTCTTCTCTGCATGCTTTTTTAGACCCCTTTTACCCTGTTCTTCAATGGTCAGGACACCCAAAAGGACCACGGCAGGTATTATTTGGATGGTGTACCTAATAAAGTGCTCAGTGAGTGCAAGCAGTTACTTAGGGCACCTGAGCAAGACTTTTTTTGTGTCTTTCATACTGGTAGAAAAATATCTTAAGACAACATCACTGATAACATTGCTTAAAAAATATCTGTAACAAATTTTTTGGAGGCAAAGTCATCAATGTTCATGCAAATGCACAGACAGAATAAATTTTAAACCAAGTTTTCTTTATTGTAAAAAACATGAAATTGTGTCAGGTTTCAGACAGTGTGGTTGGTGACATTACAGCCTTGCAGACTTATAGTTCTTTTGGCTGCCTTGGGGAAATCTCTTACAACACTATGGTTTACCTTGAAACATGATTATACTGTCTCTATTAGTATGCTGTATATGTAACTTATGTTCATGTTGCCATTTTTTTCCTTGAAACCCAGCCCCTTAAAATGTCTGTGCTCATGCCTGTCAATGATATCATCTTAAGATATTTTATACACTTTATTTCATTATTTCAGTTAGTGAGCAAGTTTGTCTTTTTATGTACATACAAACACTACATATGCAAAATCTAAGCAAATTGTTTAAAACCATTTATTTCTGTAGTAAGTGTATTTTTGCAAGGAAACTTTCTATAACATTAGAAGAAATCTTCATATTTATTCTGATGTTATAGAAAAATGAACATAAATACAGTGAAAATAACAAGAATTTCAAATTTTCCAAAAAGTAGTTGATATTTTATAAGCTGGTTTTAAAAACACAAGTTTGGTTCCAGATTTCTCCTCATTGCGCATGGATTTCTTAAAGTGCATCAGCAGCACACCTTATTTAACTTACTGACAACCCAATTTTACATACTGTTTCAAGTATTACTGTATTAATGGTATTTGTATTTATTTGTATTTATTGTTTAATTGATATTTGAGTAAATAAAGAATAAACACAATTAAATAGTGTTTTTAAATATTGTTTTCCCAGGTGCCTTAACATTTTGCACAGTACTGTATGTAATTAATGTTTTATGGTATTTTTGCAGCATTTATTCAACTCTGCTCCTAATCAAAGTACTAATTAATTTTTATTCTATCAAGACTAAATAATTCTATACTAAATATACTAAATAATAAGTAGGATGTTGCTCTGGGCCCCCAGATGTTCAGAAATGGCTTTGACCACAAAATCCACCCACACATTTTCAAGGTAAAACTACAGGTACTAAAACGAGGACCTGTGTGGGTTCCAGGGCCTAGAGTCTCTAAAGCCTTACAGTGAAAAAGTTAGCTCAACTGCAGACAGAGTAACGGTCTTTCTACCTCACTGCAGATCTTCAGACCCAGCAGAGGACAATAAACTTCTCTAACACCAATAAACAACAGCCAAAAACAGCTTAAAAACTTTAACTGTACATAAAATGTGTTTTTATCTTTAATTATACATGCTCTGTACACACACTGCATGTCAAAATTGTGGGGACACGTTGACTTCTTTTGAAACCTCAGTTTTCTCCCAATGTAACAGCTTCCTAATAATATGTATGGGGTCTGGCATTATTCCAAAATTACGCACATTTTTGAGCAAGGTACCACATGTATTGCTTTTTTACGCCAGATTTCATATTCAAATATGAAGCATTCTCAAAAGCATGCATATTACATAGGAAACTGGCATACAATGCATGTACATGGTAAAACAAATGTGCATTTGGGGGAGGAATGGACAAAAATAAGTATTACAACTCTCAGAACTCCTCCAGAGCTTCCTAATCACTCCTGTGCCTCTGACCTTCTTTGTTTTTATTTATGAAATTCAGAATAGAATAACATCCCTGCAGAATGTTTTGGTGGGAAAGAACATTTATTAACACTTATCTTTTTGTGACTCAAGCTGCATTTTCAGTTTTCTCTCAAGCTCAACAGCTACACTATTTGACCAAGCCCTTCAAACCCTTTGCCTTTTAGGCACAGTGCAATTAGTAAGGAGGGAGTCCTATGTGTCATTTGCATGATTTGTTAGAGCCTTAGCAAATTGAACATTGATTTTAACATATATTACACATATCGCGGCTGTATTGAGGCACATTTTTTTGCACTGCACTTTCCCAGATACATACAGGCCCTGAGTTAAAAGGGTAGGACCTCTGAATGCTGTAGGTAGACAAAAAAGATTTTTCCCTCAAAGAAACACACATAAACCAGGCTGCAATCACTCCGGCCCAGCTTGACAAACCATTATGTTCGCTTGTTGAGTGCTGTGCTGTGCATTTTATGCAATGTTGCCCCTGCCATGCTGCATTCTTTTTTGTTTTTTTTATTTTCTCCTGCATGAGTGGCAGTTCTGAAGGCTGTACAGGGGAGAAAACGGCTTATCAGGCTGCCAGGAAAAGGAGGAAGAGGAAGCTTTTCTAAACTCATGACAGCTTCTCTCCCCTCAACAAATCCAGTTTTATCAGACTGATCTGCTACGGACGCGGCCAGTGCTTTCCTCCATCATTTCTCATTTCTTTCTTGTCTACTTATTTTTTATTTTTTTTATTTTTTTTGCAGCAGGAGAAAAAAACACAAGAAAAAAATCTCTGTCGGTTTTTCAGAGAGCCAAGACTGACAGCATTGTGTGTGACCTGACCTTGAAAAAAGACTCGTTTTTGAAGAAAGATCAAATGATTTAAGAGGTAAGTTGCTAACTGGATTGGTAACTGGAAGAACACCACACAGTGTCATTGATGTGAGGCACCAATCTCATGAAGCAACATTTAGGTAGCTTCAAGGCAGCTCTGTGGGGTGCTTCATATCCATAAAATTGTTCAAACTGTCATCCACTGGAGAACAGTACTGAAACACTGCTTTACTCCAAAAAGAGGGCTCTGCATGCTGTATGGCTACGATTACGGAGACGAAGTATACATTCACAAGACTACTTTTTTAGAAACAACTACCTTGTAGCTCTACCTTGCTCATGTACAGTTAAAGACTGTAGGCCACTTGTTGATGCAAAGTTTGTATTACATTCACTATGCTTTTGCAAAGAACTACACTTCGCTTGTAACACATCAGTTTATACACTCACTGGGCACTTTATTAGAAACCTCTACCTTGTAGATTCACCTTACTTGTGTAAAGTTAGTGATGATATCCTTGTTGATATGCATGGTTTATGTAATCCAAACTCTAGGTGTTCATCTGTGGTCAGTTTCTGACCGCAGAGCTGCTCTTGGCTGAATATTTTTGAGAGAGGACCTCTCTCAACCCAGCAGTGACCTTGGCGTGTGTAAAAAACCCAGAAATATTGCTGTACCTGAAACACTTGTACCGGTGCCACACACAGTACTATGTTACCATCATGTCAGTGTCACTGCTGTATTGAGAATGGTTCACCACCTGAATAATATCTAGTCAACAGCAGTCCTGTGGTCAAATGTTGGATGAGCAGGTGTCTACAAACTTTTGGACATAGAGTATATAGTAAGTGTACCTGATAAAATGGCTGATGTACAAGGTAAGTGTGCCTGGCAACTCAGTTTCAACATTTGACATGTTGTCACTGTACTATTTTCAATTAAATATAGGGCTTAAATGATTGTCACATCATTACATTCTGTTTTTACTTACATTTTGCACAGCATCCCAACTGGAAACGTGGTTGCAAAAATGTTACTATTTTACACACCATATTTTAAGGTGACATATCAAACTTTTCAACTGAAGTGCTGAAGACAAGGGCAGCAATGGAATCAACACACTGCTCACCTCTCTGACTGTAGAGTATAATAGCAGAGCTTGTGCTTTGCTAGTAGGACCTTTTTATGGGCCAAGCTCACATGTGCATCACTGACACCCTCTGGACAATCAGCTGCACTGACAACAGTACAGCTCAATTATGAATGTGCAACTGTGTGAAAGAGAGGGACAGAGAACGAGAGGTATGAGAGATGTGTCCAACTGTAGCCAAGAAGTAAGTAAAATGAGCAGGGGTGGCACCACACTTCTAAAAGCAGTGGGGCAAAATATAGTACTTCTTAAAAAAAAACACACAAAAAGAAACTTTTGTTTAAAGCATGCTTGGGGAAGAGTGACTGACAGACAAAAGAAAACTAGGCTTCTGACCAACTTACTTTCAGCACTATATATAGCCTAATGAACAGCGTCAGTGCTGTTTTGTTTTGACCCTGCACAGTTCACTGAATTCCAATCAGATAACCTGGCTAGCATCTCTGAAAAAGAACAAATTCTAGCTAAGTGAGGTAGCATTAAGAAATATTAGGACTGACATTTAGTGAATTTCTCATAGTGTGGTAACATAAACTGACCAAGCGCCTAAATATTAGCTTTTACTGGTTTAGTGAGATGTGGCAGTTCTCTCACTGCATAATTTCAACATTTGGGAAGTGCCCCTCCCCCCAGCTGCAACAGAGATTCTGCTGCTGAGTTTGACTGTCTGTCTGTTTGTGCCTATAGGTCAAAGGTCTGTTGGGACAGGAAGAGTGGAGATTCTTTTTTCGAAAAAGGTGGCCTGAACTTCAGCAAAAATTGGTGATGCTTCAACCCAGTTCTTCAAAAGTACTGAGATCAAATAACTGCTCACCATCTTTGTTCCGATGGCCATGCAACTATAGACAAAACAGTGTAAATTTAATATATTTTATTGTCATGAATATGATGTACATGTTTTCAGCAAATTTGAGCAACACTTACCAGTAAGAGAGAGAGAGAGAGAAAGCAAAGCATAAGAGGAGGAGAAAGTGAGAATGTGTGTTCGAGGGAGCTAGGAAAATTAGAATGGTGTTAGGATTAGGATGAGGAAAAGACAATCTTCTAATCTTTCTGTAATTTTCTAAAATGTTTAGTGCTACATCATATGAAAGATAGTTCATTTGGATATTGAAACTCCAACCAACAGGCATACTGAGTATGATATAATTACATGAAACTAGTGCATGCTGAGGAAAATCAAAATTGTTTCTGGAGAATCCTTAGTACGCATATTGCATCTGGAATAGCCTTGTTAATTTACTTTATTAATATTACTGAGCAACATCAAAGAATTTAATTACAGCAAAAAAAAAAAGAAACTTTCATATAGGCAAATAAAAAAAAATCTAAATGGCTCCCTGGATTGGCCAGTCACCGTGGAATTGGTAAGCAGTGTACAAGGAGAGTATGTTATGAGGTCTTGGGTGATGTGGGAACAGCATTAGTTAAATTCAGCGAGTATATACTGAACAAGCACAAATGAAATCGATGAAGGTGAAATATTTATCCATATTGATTTGTATGTTGAAGGAAGAATGAGCAGAGAGGCTGCCGTGAGTGAGGGAACGTGTATGTTTCAGTGTGTGAGGTTTTATGTATTTATTATATTGTTATTATTTAGCAGGGCGACCAGGGTCCTTTCTGTGTGGAGTTTGCATGTTCTCCCTGTGTCTGCGTGGGTTTCCTCCAAGTAATCTGGTTTCCTCCCACAGTCCAAAGACATACAGTCAAGCCAACTGGACATGCTAAACTGCCCCTAGGTGTGAGTGTGTGTGAATGTCCGGAGTGTTTCCTGCCTTCCACCTATTGACAGCTGGGATAGGCTCCAGCTGCCCCGCCGAACCCAGAAGGATAAGTGGCTTAGAAAATGTGTGTGTGTGTGTGTGTGTATTTTATTTATCATTTTAGGGATTTCCCAATTTTTCCACATTTTAGAACAGTTAAAGTCAAGTCAAAGTTTCTATATTGAATAATAATGAAGACATCAAACCCAATAAAGGGCACATATGGAATTATGTAGAGACCAAAAAGTGTCTATCCATATTGACCTATGGATAACCTGTCAAAATAAATCAACCTATTTTTCAAATTTTTCACAGTTGAATTTGAAGTCTTGATGCACTGTTACGTACTTAACATTCTCTTAAGCAGCTTCATGAGGAGCACCTGAAATGTTTTGGAAATAAACTCATTTACTATTCATAAATCACAAGCTAATTAGCTATTTATATTTTTCTTACAAGCAAATTTTCCAAGCATTTAAGTTTCTTTTTGTTTTTGGGGAGCCATATATAACAAAACATCTAGCTAGCTTTATGTTTTCACATATTGCCAATATACACAGAGAACGATATGCTTAAAAGGAATGGCTTAGAGTAAAATCTAATTCACACAATTTTCCAACTGATCAGGCAAGACAGGTTCCTCCCACGAATTTAACTCCAGTTTGAAAATTCATGATTAACAATTAACAATTCAGCACAAGATTTTTTGTCTGAAGTGGCTGCCCACAGCGTTCAGCTACAGTAAAGTTTTGTTCACTTTTAAAGTTTACAGTAAGTCATGCTGTGTCCTAAATCACACCGACAAGTCGGTTTGAGGGGGTTAAGACAAGTTTTAGAAATGTATGAAAATTGTGTGAATAAAATGTTTTGCCAAACCATTCCTTTAAATAGACCAAAACACAATGTTTGTAAACATGAACACCGACTATACTTCCACATGACTATAACACATCCAGTCAGTGGTAGAAGCAGCTAGTTTTAAGTAGTGGTAAATATAATCAGAACAGACTGAACCCAAAATGGTATGAATAATGGTAAAATATTGCTGTGTTTGAGGCTGTAATGTCAAATGGTTTAGGGGGAAGTCCATATGCCTTTAAGAAACAGACACATCGGTGGATTCTTTCAGATCTGAAACAAGAGTGGGGTGTTTGTGTGTGTGTGTGTGTGTGAAGATGTTCACCACTGCTAATACTGGCCGCATGTAAGTAAGGAACAAACCTAGGTGTGTGTGTGTATGTCTGTGTGTGTGAGAGACAGATCCACTAAAGGGGAAGACAATTAGATGGTGTGTGTTCACACGATCTCCTGCTACTGCTGAGAGAGAGAAGCTTAATTTCAGTGCATAAAACTGCAAATAAATGCTGCTGTGCTTTGGAGCTCCACCGTGCTTCAGTATGATTTGCTGCAGTGAAAAAGCATGCTAAAGTGACTGGGTATCATCTAAGAGCATCTAGCCCTAACTCTGAGACTTTTTAGAGTAAAAAAGTTCCCCTCATCCGGCCAGGAAACAGGATCAGAGAACAAGCTAATGATATGTCCAAGAAGAAGTTTTTCCTGTTTTCCAGCTTTCTAAAGCTGGTAGAGCTACGAAAAGTTATTTGAGACACAGTGAATGCATCGCTAGCTTGGCATCAACATAACAGCTATTAGCATTATCACAGCAGAGAAAACAAAGGCTACTTATAAAATTATGTCTGTAGTCCAGTTAATGGTTATCAAAGAGAGTAGATCAGTTTAAATTGGAGTTTAACTGCACCTGAACAGTTTAAATAGCACACACGTTTGCCAATATCAGCAACGACGACATTTAAAGCATATAGTTAACCAATATCAAGGAAATGGTGTCAAGAGTCAGAGATTTTATTTTATAGATAGATTTTACTATATTACACAAAATTTACTGCTAAAAGTTACCTTAAAAATAAACATTTAAAAAATTAAGAAGTTGTATAAAATTACATGTTATCTTATTGGCTAAGGGAGTAGGGGTTTAGACATTTATTATTATTATTATTATTATTATTATTATAACAACTTGATGCATTTTGCATAGAGCAATCACTGTATACATCACAAAGTTTTAAGGCCACCAACATTTAAACATAAGTACATACAAAGATATGTAATTCAATCAGGTGTGTCCTGAATAGGTACGGTATTAGTTATTTCTTTATAAATTATATTGTGTTATACTTATTTTCATACATATTTGTGCAGAGCCATCTTTGTTTACATCATGAACTGATGAGGCTATTCTGGGTTTACCTTACGGCCACCGTCGGCCGACTTGTAGGACAGCATGTAGTTGTCGATGTTTGCAATGGGTGGTTGCCAGGAGATGAGGGCACTGCGGTGGTTCACCTCACTAGCCGTCAGGTTCTGGGGCGCATCCATAGCTGCAGAGTAAGAGGTCAAAAGTCAGTAAAAGCACAATGGAACTTCTTCAATCTCGGGTTGATGATGATCTGATCTTTTTTATTCACCTGCGGTCCCCAAGTGCCTCCGCTCCACTTTACCCTCCATAGTGTGTGTTTGTTTTCATGCATTTTCAGTAAAATAATATTTTGACTGTATAGCAAAACCAGAGAAAAATAGGGCTAACCTACAGATCAAACAAAATGTTATAGACAAAATGTCAAAGCAAATGTTGTAGTCAAAACCACTAGATCAGAGTCTGATTCAAGACCCAGAACAGATTAAGACTTTTTTCAGAATGTGTGTACACGTGTGTGTGTGTGAACATTCATTTTCATTATTAAATGAAAACCGTAATAACATCATTCCGATCTGCACTCAGGGGATGTTTGAATTTTGGACCCAATGAACATCAACAAACAAATAATAGTTACTCCACCATGGAAATAATCATTTAGATCCCTAACCAACAGATTTTGTTTAAACATACACAACAGTGGTTTTAAATCTGTGGGCTCCGGCCCCCCAGGGGGGCATGGTGGTACTGCAGTTTTTTTGTAAATGCAAAAAATCTTTACTATACACATTTAACCAATCAAAATTTTAAATATGACAAATACTCATAATTATTTACAAAAAATTTATATTGAGCTCAATGATTGTTCTAACCCAATTTTCTCCCCAATTTAGTCATCGCCAGTTCCACCCGCTAGTTAGGACTCCCCCAGTCACACGATACTATCAACGCTAGGAGGGCGAAGGCTAACACAGGCTTCCACCGAGACCTGTCGAACTGCTGCTCACGCAACGTCACTGGACAGCTGAACGCGCTCAGAGGAAAGCGCCAACCGTCAGATCTGTTACGTCAGCTAACAGACGCCTGCGCTGACTAGCATCGTGTTGAGTGATAGGGGAGAAGGAGGGGCCATTCTACCCACCCAGGGAGAGCGAGGCCAATTGTGCTCTCTTGGACTCCCGGCTACGGATGGCTGTAGCATCACCAGGGATCGAACTCGCGATCTCCTGATGATAGAGCCAACGCTTAGACGGTTGCGCCGCCACTCGGGAGCCCCTCTCAATGATTGTTCTGGCAAAATGCTAGGTATTTATGATTATATTTACACTGCGTAACCGAACCGAAGGAAATGCAGCAGTAAATACGTAGCACTGGGCTTCACATATGTGGATTCTTTCAGATCTGAAACAAGAGTGGAGTGTTTGTGTGTGAGTGATGTTCAGCCCTGTTAATACTGGCAGCATGTAAATAAGGAACAAACCCAGGTGTGTGTGTATGTCTGTATGTGTGTGCGTAAGGCAGATCCACTAAGGGGGAAGACAGTGTGCCTCCTGTCTCTCTGTGTGCGGTTTTATCTGGCAGCATGCCACTCTAACTGCGTTACACCACCACCCCCCCCACACACACACACTTAATGCGCCCCTGAGCTCTCTGTATAAACTAATGTTTCAATAACCCCCTCCCTTGATGTGCAGCAACTTCAAAAAGAGCGCTTATGTGTCAGGTCTGGATGGGCAGCTTGGTACTGAAGTATCGATATTTCATGAGGTTTCCTTGTGAAAACTGATCCTTACACACAAATAAGGCAATAAGCCACTCAAGCCAGCGCATTACATGGTTAAGGGATACTGTTAGTTAAAGCATTTTATAAAATAGCAACAAAGTACATTATATTAAGGAATCACAGATGACAGCACAACCACTACCTGAGAACAAATTCATATTCACACTCGCAGCTCTGTCTTCATAGCTATTAAAGCAGTACAGTAATCCAAATGCTGAAGACAGGCCGTGCTCTCCTCTGGAGGGAGGCAAAAAATCTGTCTTCTATTTTCATCTCAATTATCTGCTAAGCTCTCATAAGCTCCTCCATAAATGCCAAAATGACATATTTCTGACACCTCGACACCCCCAGAAGGAATGTCCATATATTACAGAACAGCCTTAGGATGTTTATTCCACTCTTTCCTTATTTTTTTTCCTGTCGTATTTCAGGCCATGAAGCATTGTTACATTTTATCAGAGCATTGCAGCATCTAAATTCCGCTGTGGTATTAGAGCATAACTGTTTCCAAATTAAACCGCCATTAAATAGGGAGGAGAGGAAAAAAGAGAAAGAAAAGGGAGATCTGTTTGAAGTCGACGGAACCCAGCGACCCCCATCAGGTGATTCTACGCTAAGATTCGATGTGTAGCAGAGTTTATGGCCTGAGACACTTTTACATGCAAATTAATTCCCTGTAAACAATGGCACCTAATGAAAGCTTTGATGGAGGGCTGCTGGGTTAAGGTTAAGTTCCAATACTTTTTACTGCCTTTTTGCTGAAAAAACACTTCTACTGAAGAGGGACACAGCGCTTTGAGAAAATACTGTCTTTTAGTTGTGTAAAAAATGCATTGATGTACCACAATCTCTTGTGGAGATTCAATGATTCTGGAAAATTAGAACTCATTACAATCATTATAATGATATTTAATAAAGTATGCACTAAACTAAAATTCTCCATGTAAGAAAAGCTTGGTGTACTGTTTTTATTGCCTATATTTCAGTACTGTAAATAGTTCTTCACTCTTCAGATTTGTGGATTCAGTGTATTTTTTTTAATCTATACAGAAAAAAATCAATGCAGATTTGTAGTGAAATTTGTTTTTTTTTTCATTAGGCATTGAATCATTTCCTAAATAATTAAAAACAAACTAAATTTACATCCCTACTGTCTTCTGCATTTAAACAACCTCAGTGGAGAAAGTGTACAGAGGAAGAGAAGGAGGAGGAGCACTGCTGCATCTGCTCCACTCTTCTCCTCTCCCTTCTCACAAGAGAAAAAGCAGCAAAAAGGCCTGCTGATGGCAGTGCTTTACTTTAGGAAGTCCACAAATAATAATTTCTAATAATTACACTTAAAAATTACATATTGTTCTTTTTAACACTTCACACAAGGGAGTAGAAAAATAGTACTGCCTCTGATTGTTGCCATCAGTAACTATGTGTCCTACCAGGACCTATGTTCACAAAAAACATGATCAGCTAAATCCCATTCTGTTCCAGGCATAGTCACCACAAAGCCAAAAAGAGATCCAGAAATAACACTTGTACTTTGATGACTAAGGCTCTGTTTGTGTCTAGGCTGCTAGTGGTGGTTGCTTGACATCACAGAGAAAAGAGAAGGTTCTGGATGTGTTATACAGGCTGCCTGGGTGGATTTCCAGTGAGGGTGGACATGGATATGGTGACATTTTATCACTATCATGATCAATTACATCACAATATGGTTTTCTGAGCATATTGTGGATGTACTTGTACTTAAAGAACATTGAAGAACTGCATGTTACATTACACAAAGAAAATAATTTATTAAGTTTAACTGGATTTATCATTCTTAATATTCTTAATATGCTAACATTCTTAATAACTTCTAGTCAAAACGGTTTTATGTAAAGTAATAAGTAAAGTCAATTACTTTTCATGAGATATTTGGTAGACCACCAAAACTGACACAATCAGATAAACAGCATCCAAAGTTTTCATCTTTGAGAGATTGAAATCAAGCTTTACTCGTTTCAAATCTGAAAAATCTATGTGCTTCTGTCCATCCTTCCACCATGAGAAAACAACTTAATGATATGACTCCTGCAGACTGTCAAATAAAGAACAATGTTGGTCATTTTGGTTTAGAGATTTTTGCATTTTTGTGTTTTGTTGGCTGGAACTGAGCTGGGTGGGGTTATATTGGAAGAGGTAGATATGAAATAATCCGCTGAACTAATAAAAAGTCTATTTAGCTGTGCCTGACCGAGTACCAGCGAGCGAGCAAGCTAGCATTTAAAAAAATAATAATTAGATGTGGTAAAATTAACGGAATGTACTTTATTAAATATAAATCAATAAATAACATAAATAAATAAAACGTCTGAAATGCTGGCTGCACAGATGATCTGTTCCACTATTTCACACAAGTGAAACTGGGCTTTGAACAGCAACTTGATAGGGCTCTTACTTCTCTCTCTCTACTGTCACTGGATGTCTAAACTGGCAAGCTGTTTGGCCAAATTCATTAGTTTGTCACAGTCACTCCCAGCTGAACGTAATATTACTTCCATAATCCATTATCTCATATATATATATATATATATATATATATATATATATAAATGCTGCCACAGAACTGTTTATGTTGCCCTGGCTTTGCCACTGTCAATCACTAAGCTGTCTGAAATGTCCACACAGTCTTGATTAAGCAGAGAGGTTTTTTCCTCCATTTGAAATATTGTTTAGGATTAATTTTTTTTTTTCAAATCTCATTAACTGGTATATATGGTTAATGATCGACAAGTCACAAATCTTCATGATCATTGAATATTTACAGTCTAACTGACAGCCCCTTTAAGATAGATAGAAAAATAAAAAACCTAGTGCTTGAGTGGAAAAGAGACACTATACTTACGTGTGACAAAGTTGGCGATGACGGTGCCGCTGGTAAGAGGACCCTTGGTGGCATAAAGAGCCACTGAGTAAGCAGTGCTGGGAATCAGCTGACTCAACTGATACTCCTGCTTATTCCCTTCCACAAGAAATGTGTCTGCTGTAACTGCAGGGAAAAGGAATGAGCATTAGACCCCAACCTACAACCAAAAGAGTCAATGAGAAGTGAAAGAAAGTGCCCTTCAGTTAGTTTGATGCAAATTGTATCCTGTTAATTGGGGCTAAAAGCCTGTGGTTCTTTAGCACACTGCAAAAGAGCACAAGCCGGCATCTAGTCTTGCTAGAGTAGGCGTATGTACATTTTGTATGTATTTTGTATTGTAACTCTGCACTTTGAAACTTTCCTTCCATTTTTGCACTTGCCTGAGTGTCTATTTTACTGCACAATGATAAAAAATTGAAATAAATGTAAATTTAAAATAAAATAGGTGCCTGAACCCACAACTTTAACCCCTAACTTGACAAAGCCAAAGTGCAACTGCTAAATCTGAAACCTGAACCCAACCCGAACCCACTCTAATGGACACTGATTACTGCAGTCAGTTTTACAGTTCTGTTTATTTACTAAGAGCTGGAGTTAAAGTAGTAAAACTGGGATAAACTAGTATTTTACACATCTGTACTACATAAACAGTATACCAGCATTGTAGCAATCACCAGTATTAAAACCGAAATAACTTTTGCACAGGTCGTGGTGCTTCTTTCCAGCTGTTATTGGCCACAGCTACTCCATACATATATGTTCTTTTCTCTAACAGCTTGTTCACTACTAGCTCATGTCTCTTCATCTCTCTCTCTGCTCACACACACTTCCCCAAGGTGTTCCTAGCCCCATCCTCTACAATAAGAGCTGTTAGCAAAATGACCCAAGCGTAAAAAAGGCTAGAGAGCGAATATCCTATAACTAACATGCAAGAGTGTTTCTTGAACATGCTACATTAGCCCTACCTTACAAAAATCCCCACCCTCCCCTCCAGGAACTACAAAGTTTTGAATCAACTGAGGGGCCACCCCCTCCTCCTGGGGCATGCTGGGGCAAACCATTTGACCATTTGTCCTCTCTTAGGGCTTTGTCCTTGGTGCAGAGGCTCCTCAGCCTACCCTGCTCTGGTTGCACTGTCAGCCTCTGAACACCAGCTCTGTGGCATCCTCTCCATCAGTGCGCTGGAGCAAAGAGACCAAAGCAGGGCATGCAGCTGCTGCAGCAGTCCTCCTCCTGGGCATGACAGAACTCCTCACAGCTCACAGCGTCAACTCCTGGCTGCGACGACAGCAGCTGCGGCACTCCACCTGGCTTCCCTCTGCATCGTTAATGCTGATAAGGGTGCTACTCATGTGCGACCCTCAGGGATCCATCCACCAGTGCTGGTGCTGTGTGTTCAGCTTCTCCAGCATTTGCTGCCCCAACAACAAAACATGGAGAAGGTGGCAGAAGTTTGATATGGACGTTTGCCCCACCTTGGCCACTGTTTGTTAGCTGCTGGTGCTGCACTTTTTGGCTTGTGTAGCATTCATTGGGGGCAAGCGGCTTGTGGATGCAGGGTCCTGCAGTGTCCCGCTCAGTGTCCCCAATGGACAAGGCTTAGCCAAATGTCCTGGCCAGCCACATGTCCAGCACTGGCAGCCCCGTGCCACCGGCTGTATGGCTGCAGTTATGGCCAGCCTTTAGATGAGTTCTCTCAGCTTCTCCACCTATGCCGGCTTTGGTGACTCATTTGACTACTCCACAGCTCTGGAACATCAGTGTACTGTGATGCTACTGAACACACTTTCTCTTCTGCCCAGCACCAACTCCAGGGCCAGACACGTGGACAGGCCAGCCATGTTTGGACATGCAGCTCAGTTGGAGACAGTGTCATATTAAACTCATCTTGGGATCTCGCTCTGCACAGAAAGTGACATGAGCACAAGTCTGTCTAGCTAAAGTTTCAATATTTTTAGCTAGGGTTCTAAATGGTTCTCCTGTCTGTCTTTGGCAGTTACACAGTACAGACAGAAGGAAACGCCTCCGGAGCGCCACAGTGTAAACCCACTGTAATCAGAGAAAACGAATGCATCATCGGCCAGACACAGCTTTAGGTGCAGGGCTTTCCGTTCATTAGACCACTCATACGGTTTGGCTACCAGTTCAAATTGTGCATGGAAAGCCACTTTACTCAAGTATTTTGGAGTCTTAAAGCTTACTGTTAAGCACAGCTCCTGAGAACCACCTTTGTTTATATCTGCAGATGATAATAAAGAGATCAGCGCACAATGGCTAGCCTCTAAACTAGCTGGTGTCTTTAATTTTTACCCGATTTTCTCCCCAATTTAGTCGTCTCCAATTCCACCCGCTAGTTAGTACTCCCCCAATCACACGATGCTATCAACGCTAGGAGGGTGAAGGCTAACACAGGCTTCCTCCAAGACCTGTGAAGCCAACCACCGCTTCTTTTCGAACTGCTGCTCACACAATGTCACTGGACAGCCGAACGCGCTCGGAGGAAAGCACAAATCGCCAGATCTGTTACGTCAGCTAACAGACGCCTGCGCTGACTAGCATCGCGCTGAGTGATGGGGGGAGAAGGAGGGGGGGAGAAGGATGGGGGGGAGAAGGAGGGGCCATCCTACCCACCCAGAGAGCGTGGCCAATTGTGCTCTCTCGGACTCCCGGCCAATTGTGCTCTCTCGGACTCCCGGCTACCCAACCCAGAGAGCGTGGCCAATTGTGCTCTCTCGGACTCCCGGCTACGGATGGCTGTAGCATCACCAGGGATCGAACTCGTGATCTCCTGATGATAGGGCCAATGCTTAGACAGTTGCGCCACTCGGGAGCCCTAGCTGGTGTCTTTAAGTTTAGGCACCACACCATCTCTTCCTTCATCACTGCTCTCTCACAGCTGTCCTGGGTACTACGGCTCAAACCTGGCAGCTATGGCGCTCCTGAAGATGCAAACTTATCATCATTCTCTTCTACTGTCACAAAAACAGAGTGCTCCCTCCCTTCTCAGAGCTGTGTAGCTCAGCTTCGCTGTTAGCAGCTGAATCATTTACCGCTATTAAAAAAGACATAGCTTTTGCACACGCTATCATGCTTTATTTTCAAGCTGTTATTGGCCACAGCTATGCCGTACAAAGCAGAGTTTTCTTTTCTCTAACAGCTCGTTTACTACCCAGCTTATGTCTCCTCGTGTGTCTCTCTCTCTATACTCACACACTTTGTGTTCCTAGCCCTGCCCTCTACAATATGAGTCCTCAGCAAAATGAACCAAGTGCAAAATAGGCTAGAGAATGCATAACCTAGCACTAACATGTAAAAGCATTTCCTAAACACGCTACAGTATATTCTTGTGAGACAGATGATAATAACTGGCAGAGAACTGTACTCTCCTCTGATGAACTGTTAGGCCCACTACATTTTCTCTCACACCTGCTGCTACTTGCAGACATACTTAAGACAATTCTGGCAAGCTTAACAAGCAAGGGGAAAGACCCAACACATCCATCTTATCATCCATGGTATAACTGTGACTGAAGTATGGCTGAGCTTCATTCATGGTTTCACTCTTTCTCTCGTTCTTTCTCGTAGAGTTATAGTCTATTGCTGCCTTCAGAATAGCACCTGAGGAGAGAGTGATGGTGCCCCTGAATGAAACTGGGGTAGCAGGTTTCTAGTATTAAAGCAGGCAAATTTATCTTTCTGTAAGTAAAGCCAAGACAATTCCTTTCTTACAGTTTGGAGCGTGTACGTAATTGCACAGTGAATCATCGCTTAAAATCTGCCAAATGAATCATGCATGAAAAATAATAATTTTAAAATGATATAAAATAAAATAGTAACTAGGCATTAGCCAATTTAATCTTCTACTGTATGTGAAATGCGGATGATGTTTGTTTTTAATTGTGTATTTAATTGTGTGATGATTCAAAATCTGGCACCTGAATATTGAAAAAAAAAAAAAAGTAAAAAGTCCTCAGTGTGTGATGAACCCTCCAGTGAATTAAAAAAAAGACTCTTAACGAACGGTGCAGTGAGTCAATAATGCCATGGCATTGAATGCTGCAGAGTAGCTATTATTTGTGCTGCTATCGACACAAGCCTGCAGCCGCACTCTCTCTCTCTCTCACTTTTTGATTCTCTTTTTCAGGGTGCTGATGTGTGCCTACCCTGGTTGTGGGTGAGGGTCAGTACATAGTTGTCCACACTAGAGACCGGTGGGGTCCAGCGCAGGAGTGCCCCTTGCGGGGTGACGTTCAGGGCAGTCAGCTCCATAGGCATGTCCATGGCTGCAGGAATAAAGCAGTTTGAGAAGAGGTTACAAGAAAAACGTAAGCTAACAAATACAGTGCTGGATGATTGGCAGCAGTCCAATATCTCTCTCTCTCCTTTTTTCTTCTGCGTTTGTACAATTTTTCAGAGAAGGTGTAAAAATAGCACATCCTGGCAGGTTGAAACTAATTTGTTTTGATGATCTGCCTGGAGAAGATCACAATTTCCTTAATTAGCCGAGAAGGTGGGGTGGGCGAGGGGGATTCCACAGTCAAACGTGCATAATCCTCACTTTCGAATGCGAGTGGATAGTGAGAGGTGTTTTTTGTTGGAAGTTTGGCTCTTTCTTTTCCTAGTAGACTAATGCCATCTTTGCAAATAATTTGGCCAATTCAGCTAAATTGTCAACTGTGTAATTATAACAACACCAATAAAAAAGAGCAAAACATCTTTGCATTACTGCCTCAGTATTGGCCTTCATAATGTCAAATAACCTACATATTTGACCTGACCACTGCAGAAAATAAAGTTTTTCCTCAGCTTTCAGAAAGATAAGTGCCTGTGATCATCGTTAAATATTGCAAATATCCCATCATTAGGTAATATTCTTTTATTATACTGTTACATATTGTTGCTGTTCCAATAAACTTTACCCTTCAAATCGAGATTTTATTCTGAGCATTGTTACAGCATTTCTATTGGTCCACTTATCATTTCATAAAATGCAAATCTCAACTGCTGTGTTCAAATGATGTAGAAAAATAATGAAAAAAAAAGAAAATGAAAACTGAAAATTGTCTATTCCATGCCAAACACAGTAAACACAAAGCCAAACAAAAACCAGCTATACCAGATCCAGAAGCAGCTCTTTGAGGTGCTTTATGTTATTTTGGAATACTCGGTGGATTTCATTCAGCAACAGCCCTCACTGTGCTGACACTATGGACCTATGTGTCCATTATGAAAAAGATGGAAATATGATGGTGCAAACTGACATGCTAATGTTGTTAGCTGTAGTTACTTTGCTATCTGAAATTTCACCCACACTTTATAAACTAACATTTGTAAAAAATAGTAATCGACACATCAGTATACACATAACATGCCTGAACATTCTAGTTTAAATTCTGATCATGGTGATTTAAATGTTACCAAAAAACAGGAGAATAAATTTGGTATATGCTTTATCAGACATGACCACTTTGATTGTTTTGACCATAAACAATTTCAGTATGTTGCAGTAGGCAGCAAGATTTAAGGTTAGCTATCGTTTGGTAAAGTTTATCTAAAATAAATTAGCTTGCTAGATATGTAGCTAACTACACATTAATCATGTGTAGTTTTTATCTAACATTAGTTCAGACAGGACCACTTTGTCAAAGAAAACATTTTGTTTCCATTTGCAGTGTTATATGAGGCAGTATGGCTCTGTTCTGGGACCTCCCTTCCCTTCCCTATGTATAGATTGCAGAGAAATGAGAATGCAAGAATGGGCAGGCTAAAACAGCTTAAATAAACACCCTGAGAAATTTAGCCAATCCTATGCATAGCAGGCCATCAGCTGAGCCATCAGCTGTTTGAGATCAACTGATAAAAAACAGTTGATTTGAGATTGGGGTCTAAGCTTTGGGGTCCGACTTTGTGGCCTGTGTAAAATAACGTGCTCAATTTCAGTCAGGACCACTTTGTCAATGGAAATATTTTATTTCCATTAGCACTAAGTGATATTTGGTGGTATGGCTCTGTTCACGGGCCTCCCTTCCCTTTCATATGCATACATGGAAAGCCTAAGGCAGGGAGAGCAGCAGAAAGACCCCTAAAACAATTATACCAGGCAAACACCAACCAGCAGAAGAGTGCAAAGTGGTTTGCAGAGAAGCGGTGAAAATGGCCAGGCTAAAGCAGCTTAAATAAATGATCTGACAAATTTAGCCAATCGTATGTGTAGCAGGTGATCAGCTAAGCGATCAGCTGATTGAGATAAACTGATAACAGCTGGTAATTTGAGATTGGGGCTTGAGCTTGACTTTGTGGCCTGCTTGAACACTGTGTTCAATTTGTCTAGATAGTGGTAGCTAGTCTTGCCATAATTTGCAGAATGATAGCAAAAATAGCTAACATTAGCCAGCTAGTGTTAGCTAATTTTGCTATATTGTTGCAGAATTATTTTTAAGTCAGCACAGAAAATACTAACTAGAGGTATGCATAAGGTGAGTGCAGTAGTTATTTATAGCTTATATGGACACTGCCTATTTTCCACTAGGTTTTAGGCAACTCTACAAAATGACTTCCAAAACAGTGCAGTACTATACATTAAAACACTAATTACATGGTTTTTGTGAAAACACATCCTCTGTAGCAAACTATTTAAAAAAATGAAATACATAATAATAATAATAATGATAATAATGTAGTTACTTTGTTTTTTTTTTTCAAATAATAAAATAGTAATGTAGTGACGTGCAGTAGTTTGGACACCCTTCCAGTTGTAAAGTCTCAGAACTTATTCATTAACTCTTATTAACTGACTTAACTGACTGTGCAGCTGACTGAGGGCTATAAAAAGATGTCAACTACCCAAACCATTAAGAAATGGCAGTTATGGGGAACAGAGGAAGTCCAGGCACAATTTAGAAGACCAAGAAAACTCTCAGTGTAGTGGCTCCAGCTGGTTTTCTCAAAAGCCAATCCCAGATTTGGCAACCAAGGTTCAAAAGGATTGATAAGCTATGGCTACAGCCTTCAAAGGTAATTGACATTTGTTTACAAAAGGGGGTTAACTCTGGTTCCTTCTTCAAAGAACTAAGACAATAAGTAACCTTTATGTCTCTAAAAGGACACAGCTGCGTGTTTTCCCAGACCCTCTCATTGAGCTAGCTTTTAGTGATCTGAATTTCATGAACTTTCAGGAAACTTATTTTTGAACATTATGGAACTCTTGCCACTGCCACATCAAAACTCAACTAGTAACAATCTGTCTCAATTCTTACCAGAGACCCATCAACCATTAAGCTGCAAAGAACTTGTGTATTCAACACTTAATTTCCTGTATCAGATCCATATATGCCAACCTGTTGATTAGACTGATTATTCCATGCTCAGCTTACCATTTATGCCAATTAAAAAACAAGCCAGTTATTTGTAAACATTATGGACTGTGTATGAGATCATTTCTTGCTAATGATGACTGTGTATAAGACCATTTCTTGCTCCTTGGGTATTCCTTCCCCCTTTTTTAGCTAGATATGAGATCAAACCAACCTGTGTTTGTAGTAGAGGAGTAAAACAGGTGAAATTACTATTATTGCTACTTGCTGCTCATTTTTTGCTACATCAGATTGATCCGCATTTATGCTGGCCCAAAAGGCAAAGCAATATGACAGCAAAGGACCTCCAGTAAGGTGATGCAGATAGAGATACATCAGCTCATCACAAATGTCCAATTTCAAATGTCTAAAGTACGCAAAACAACTTCCAGATATGCCAGAGGCATTTTGGAAACTAGTCCTGTGGACCAATGAAATGAAAATGAACTTACTGACCACAATCACCAAAGGTAATGTAAGGTTTCTGGCCAACTTTTGCCGTCAAAATGCTGTAATAATGATAAAAGATCAAAAGAGATGTGCTCATACTGTTGTTTTAATTTGAACAGGCACTCTGACACAAGAAACAAAACATAAGCAGATAGGAGTAAATTACACAACAGCACATACATAGACATTCCAGGCTCTATGTTTCTCCTTTTCTCTGTAGGGCTCACCCTAAAGGGGCAATGTGCAATATATTTCAGCTCCCAAACTACCATTCATTGCAGTACATTTCGAGAAAAAAAGTTGCAGCATTTGATGAGAAGAACACCTTGTTAAGAATGGGGCTTGATCTTTTTTGCTTTGGGGTTGTGCAGCAGTAAATGGCACAGGAAACTGCGTCATATTTTATGTTTAAGCACCCTTGGTCAAATTACATATTTTGTTGATTTATCTAAGCAAAAATAAGTACACATGCTCTACAGAGAACACAGGTCTGCACATTTTAATGCACAATTACTGTTTATTTGCTGAATTTAATTTAACCAATATGTTAACGCAATCAAAAAAAAAAAAATCTGCAGTAAAAATATCAGAAAATGCAATATTTACTTTTGTTTCCTGTAGAGACAGGGTCCAGAGCTCTGATCCAATACACCTGGCTCCTACCATTTAGAAGTTCCTGAAAGCTTTCATTACCTGGATCAGGTGTCTTAGATTAGGACTGGGGCTAAACTTTGGAAGGTGGTAGATCCCTGCTGTACTACTTTTTTCCACATGCTATTTTACCGGGGTATTTAAACTTTTGCATATGACTATATGTTTTGTTTTTGACAGCCTGAGATGGAATCCACAAAGCCTTGGACCCTTGTTACCTGTCTGGTGTCCTCCGCCAGCAGTACCACAGCTCTTCTAAATGCAGAATTCCTCTCATGCCACTTCAAAGCGTCCTAACAAGCGAAGCACTCACAGTCTCGCAAAAAAAGCTCTGCCACTTTGCCTAATGTGGTGCATTCATGACCGTTTTTATCCAATCTTTCTTTTCACCTTTTTTTTGTCTATAGAACACCAGTCAGCGATGATGACGCTCCAGGGGCCATTAGGCAGAGCCACGGTTCTCATCTATCCACCGACCCATCAGGCACAGAGCTGAGATGAAAACTACGCAGACTGCAGCCCTGTTTTAATGAGCACCTCTACTGTTTATGCAAGACTTACTCCTGGTTAAAATGAAGAGTCTCTTCTTGTTGCAACCTTGCACTATTAGCCAAACTGTAGACATCTGATGGCTTTAAGCTGTTAGTCTGTTATCTGTTTTATGAGGGCAAGGACAAAAACTGTCATCATTCAGCAACAGTGCTTGGAGAGAAACCGTCTTCCATACTAAATAGTAAAATAACATGTCAGGCTATTTTGCTGTAGGAGGGCATTTTATTTCCGTTCTATCCACATACATCTCCACCTGAGTCTGCTAATTAGATATTTTGCTTGGTTCAAGCTTGAAGTCATTACCTATTAATGCTTGGTTGGAATAAACACTTGTAGGTCAAGAGCCTGTCTAGACATGACTTAAAAACATCTATAATAGGCCATTATGAGCTATCTAGATTTGCTTAACAGTGTAACAATTTGCTCACGTAGACAATGACACCAGCATTCTTGCATTAAAACAGATGACACTGGCCTCGGTGCAACAGAGGGAATGGCGCAAAAGTGATACGTATTCAATCAGTAAACGAAGCTTAAACCTAGATATGTTAGCTCCCGAGTGGCGCAACTGTCTAAGCGTTGGCCCTATCATCAGGAGATCGCGAGTTCGATACCGGCCATCCGTAGCCGGGAGTCCGAGAGAGCACAATTGGCCTCGCTCTCTCTGGGTGGGTAGGATGGCCCCTCCTTCTCCTTCTCAATTTCTCAGTCCCTGATACCTGTATTACTCAGCTACATTGTAAATGAGGGTCTCCCTCAATGTATTCCGAGTTTAAATAAAGGTTGGTTGATTGATTGATTGACTGACTGACTGACTAATTGATTGATTGATTGATTATGGAGTGGTCTGCTGGGGTAGCAGCATCTCAACTGCGGACAGGAAGAGACTTGACAGGCTCATTAAGAGGTCCTGCTCTGCTCTCTCCCACTACCTGCTCTGGAAGCCCCCAAACCCAGTGCAGGTGGTGGGAGACCGATGCTAGCATCCATGTTGGATTACGGCTCCCACCCCACGCATGAGACTCTGGCAGCACTGAGCAGCTCCTTCAGTGACAGGCTGCTTCACCCCTAGTGTGTGATGGAGCACTATCGCAGGTCCTTCCTTTCTGCTGCTGTTAGACTGTACAACCAACCTCACACACCTACAGTACATAAACTGTGAAACAATATTCCAGTTTCTAATCTGCACTTCTAAATATATTGGTATATAGTATCACACTCAACATTCCATCCTCTGAAACTACCGTCTCAGACCGGTGTTTCTTCTAGCATCTTACTTACCTGCCTTATTATCCCACTTATCCCTTCTTTGCCACTATATACCCTTTAACCGCTGCTGCACTCAGCACTTTAAAGGCACATACTTTGCACAATGTAAGGTTTACAGGTATGACTGTGCGTGTGTGTGTGTGTGTGTGTGTGTGTGTGTATGAGTGTGTGATGGTAGGAATGAATGTTTTATTTTGTTTTATTTACTACATGTAAATGTTTGTCTGATACTGTGCACTGTAAGCTCCTGTAACCAAAGCCAAATTCCTTGTATGTATAAGCATACATGGCCAATAAAGCTTGATTCTGATTCTGAATTCATCACCATTTCCTGTGTGTAATATAATCAATACTCCATTTGGAATACTTGTAAAATAATTATATTGTTAATTCCTCACCATTATCATGTATAATATAAATCAGTACCTCATGTGCAATACTCCATATGCAGTTTGGGTAAAATATCCTTACTGTGTACTGTGTTGCTTTTTTATTTATAATTGTTTATACTGTTAATTTTTGTGAAGGATAGAGTTTTTTTAAACATATTTTTCACCTTTAGTATTATATATATTGTCTATATAGTAACAAGTAACAAACTGTAACTTTGTTATTAATTACTTGCTTGTTAATTCTCTTCTTCTTACTTCTTTTCTTGAGTGTCTTGCTATCCTATTGCTGCTGTAGCACTGTTAATTTCCCCGTTGTGGGACTAATAAAGGATTATCTTGCAATGATGTGCAAATCATTTAAATCCAATTTTTATTTGAAAATAGTATAAAGACATAACATAAATGTTAAAACAGAAATTTTTGTGTTTTTGAAAAATATATGCAGTCCCACAGGAATCACGAGGGGCAAGTAGCCATTTGATCCACCCCTTTTCAAAATACTGGGGCAAAGACCCACCACTTTATTAAACTACATGGAGCACTTACTAATACCTAATTTTCCAAATAGTAGCGCTTTCATGACTTGGTGTTCAGTGAGAGAAGCTACAGGTCACTGATCTGATAAAAGTGGTTTTACTGCAGTACATAAGCTAATGCACTGTGTCATAGTTTGTTACTGTTAAGTGTCAGTCTGAATATTTCTTACTGCTACATTGCTAAACTAGGAATGCTTTCAGATCTACTGTGGTTGGTGTGGACCTATTGAAGTCCTTCTTTATTTCTCTAAACACTCCATCCATGTTCAGGTTTGCACTAATGAACAATGAAGGGCATTCAACACCAGAGTGTTTTCTTCACTTCACATCAGAGCTGTACTGTCTGCACAATGTGTGTGCTTTAACAGTTTACTCTTTACAGACACTCATATTCTTCATGTAGCTTGAGCTGCGGTTAATAACATAAGATGAGCAATAAAACAATAGTGAAGATTTTGGCACATGGATCACAGAGTGTATTTTTGTCCACTGACTGCTTACATGTAAAAATGCTTAATCAATCATTTGGTTTGGTTGATAAACCAGTCATAAACAAGGACAGAAAAAAACAGATTTAAAGACATGTTATTATCATGACATAAACGGTGGTTTTAGGCAGTAGCCTAATTTTGAAATTTTAACAGCCAGCAGTGTGCAAGGGCTTTTCCGAAAAAGACGCCATCCGGACAGCAGCATATGTTGCTCCAAAACCTGTATATACTGTTCAGCATTAATGGTGCCTTCACAGATGCGCAAGTCACCCATGCCATGGGCACTAATCACCATCATGGATTCTTTTGAACTGTGTGCTGATAACAAACCAGATGGTCCCTCTGCTCTTTAGCCCCAAGGACGAGGCCAAGATAATTTCAAATTTTGATTTGTCGGAGCACAGGACACTTAAATGAGCTCAGGCCCAGAGAAGGCGGCGACGTTCCTAGATTCTGTTTATATGTGGTTTCTTCTTCGCATTGAAGACTTTTAACTTGCATTTGTGAATTCCTCAAAGAACTGTGTTGACAGACAATGAGTGCATTTACATACACTTAATAATCTGATAACTGCATAAAATCAGATTTTGTCAGTAATCCGATCAACACGTTTACATGCTCTTGAGTAATCAGATAATGGGAAACTACATGAGTCAGGCAGTAATCAGATTTCTGCTTTGCAACCAGCCAATCAACTCACAGAAGAAAAACTGTAAAATGGTAAAACGTGGCTTTTTTTTAAACACCGCGCCACTTTACCTGAAAATATGAACATCATTTAGTGCCATGCAGTGATTTCCACTACAGAATCGTGTCTGTTTTCAATGAAGTACCACCTGAGGGCCCAAAGATCACAGCCACCCAATACTGGTTTTCAGGCTTGTCCCTTGCAAACAGAGACTTCTATGATATTATCATAATATTATATACTGTAGATGAAGTTCTTTGTTATTTTACGTTGAGAAATATTATTTTATTATTGTTTCTACACTCATTGTCCAGATTATCAGCTCCACGTTCCACAGGGCACTTTGTAGGTCTACAATTACAATTACAGACTGTAGTCCATCTGTTTCTATGCTTACTTTGTTAGCTCCCTTTCACCCTGTTCTTTAATGGTCAAGACCCCACAGGACCAACACAGAGCAGGTATTATTTGGGTGGTGAATCATTCTCAGCACTGTAGTGACACTGACGTGGTGTGTTAATGTGTGTTGCGCTGGTACAGTGGATCAGATATAGCATTGCTGTTGGAGTTTTTAAACAGCTCAGTGTCACTTCAAGACTGAGAACAGTCCACCAACCAAAAATATCCAGCCAACAGCATGATGTGGTCAATGTCCTTTGACCACTGATGAAAGACTTTGGGATAAACTGTGCATCAAAAGATGAACTACTGTCTCTGACTTTACAAGGTGGACCAACAAATTAGGAGTGTCTATTAGAGTGGACAGTGAGTGGACACAGTGTTTAAAAACTCCTACATATCATGTCCAAGTGCAGTCTAATCTGAACTATCTGTTGTGCTTTTTGCTGAGCTTAACAAATTTCCCCTTCTCTCTAGTTGGACACTGGTGCAGAACTGTCCTTGTGTGTTCCTGTATGCCTGCCCTCCGGAAAAGACTGACCACCATCAAGCCACCTGCAAGTGCTGTTGCCCCCCCGCCATTGTGCCAGAAAGCCTCACCTGCCTGTGCCACTCATCCTCCATTCTCTTAGATTATTTTAGAATACTTCTGTATACTTCCATTTTGTTTCTTTTTTTATTATTCATTTTTTTTATTATTCATGATTCATTTTTCATCATACTCCGTTATTGCTATTGCAGTGTTATTGGCCGAATCCCAGTTCTTATTTTTACCCCATGTTTTCAAGTGTCAGCTTGCCCCTTGGAATACAGTTACAAGGGGTAGTGGTTGAAATCTTCTCCTACAAAATGGGACAACCCTCAAATAAAAATGAACATTACTTCATTAACAGGCTACTAGCAATGCTCTGTAGGCGACCCTGCCAGCCTGCAGAGATAGCAGAGGAACAGTAAAGTCTTCAGTTAAATTTAGGGAAACACAGGCCTTTGGGGGGAGGGGGGGGGGAGCAGTTATTTATAATCACCCACCCCTAATTTCTCGATGATATGAAACTGAAGTCAGCTATTCGCTTGTTTCTTTTCCCATTCCATCCTAAATGGTTTAAGATGGAACTGGAAATTTAGCTAGCTACCTACCAAGACATCAGCATACTACTAGTGATTTTTATGCATGTTATGAAGATAAGGACCATAATACATTAAAACATCATTAAACTAAGATAATAGAATGGTTATTGTAATTTTTTAACAGAGAAAATACTTATATTTGTGGGTTTCTTTGGTAGCTTGTGCAGACATCTAGCCATTTTTCCTTTTTTCTCATAACACTCTATTTGGAGTGTGCCTCTGAAAAACCTCCATTATGAGTGCCATGTAGCCCTAACACTTCGCCCTACCTCTCTATCTCAACAAAAATCGGGACACCCTAATCCTAGGTGTGAACATGCAAAATGGAAGGGTAAGAAGTAAGTGGTAGGGGCAAGGGGTGAAATGGGATTGGGCCACTGTTTTGCCATCTGGTGTTAACCAGAGAAAGATGGGTTCCCCTTTCCAGTCTTAGTTTCTCTAATGTTTTTTCTGTTATCAGGAACTTTCTACTTCGCAATATTGTATTTGGACGTGGACGTGGAACCAGATGTCACAAACTGCTTTGTGACAATGCCTGTGGTAAAAAGTACTGTACAAATACATTTCCACTCACACTTGACTTAATTTATCTTATTCTGTATAAAAGAGCCTGACCAACAGCTTTTGTACCTTTAAGATCAATGTAAAAATGCAGCTATTTTGGCCATAGAATCTACACTCCTCTGTCATAACTGTGATGTGAGATATTTGGTTTGCCAAAAAACCCTTGCCAAAATAATTTTAAGTGATCAAAAATTAGATCAAGTCCAATAGTTTTAGTTGAGGGAGTTAAAGTTACTGGTTGTAACTTTTTTTTAAATGAGATTGTCAAGTCTCTATTGTCAAAAATGTAAATAATTAAAGGTAATTAATTCTATTCTTTTTTGTAACTAATCAAGATTAATCACGTTTATTTGCACAATTTTGACCAAAAAGAAAGATCCTTTCTATTAAAAAGCAGTGCAATTTTTGTAGCTATATAAGTGAAGCCTCATTGGAATGTTTTTATTACTTTCACTAATTCAATAACATTATTTTGATCTTGTGAAAAACCACATAAAAAGAGTGAACATGAAAACAGTTTTCATCACTGATGCACAGTGAAAGCGGCTGACTGAGAACAGTGGCTAGATATTCCAACTGGGATTGTAGCTTCTCGCTCTCATAACACGACAATGTCATATTTCGAGGGGCGCTTTAACTTTTCACTTTACTATTGCTTTTGTTAGTTTCTCTCCTGCAATCACCTGTCCAGCACAGTCTGCTAAATGACTGCATCAGGGGTGTGTGGTTGCCTGTAAATGATATTTTAGTGTGCTAAATTCACAGCATTGCAGTTTCTAAATTTGACTTTTTAGTTTCATAAAGACAGCCATAATGTCATAGCAGTCATAGCAACAGCGGTCAGATATGAGCGACTGTCAGGTTAATTGTTTTGTTTTTTTGAATGCAATAAATTTATGCAATCTTAATATAGGCTAATTTTATCGGCCAACCAATGTACTAGTTGGACCCTGCTGTAATGCAACCTGCACCTTCTGAGCCTTAGTCCCTCCCAGTGTTTCCTCCAGGTTTTCCTGCCACTATCTCCCTCAACTTGTTCATGAGGGGGCTGGTCTGTTGTAAATGTCTGTCGTGAAAAGCGCTGTACAAAAAGAACCAAGCTAAATGGAATTAACCTATGCAGTACTGTGGTTATTCATGCCTGGTATTTCACAATCCTTAGGTCCAGTACTATATAACATCAATAAGCCTCACTGTTTCGTTGTTTAATACAAAGACAATAAAAATATTTGAACTTGTACTTGAACTAAGCTTCCAAATGCTATTACATTTCTGCCTCTGACTGTTGAAGACGGACATGTTAGTACCTGTGAAGACGCTGGTGCTGATGACTCTGCTCTCCTGACTTCCCCGCACAGCATTCAGCTTGATTTCGTATTCTGTTGCCGGATGGAGGCTGGTCAGAGTGAAGTTAGTTGCCTCCTTTTCAATCACAACACTGTCCACTCGACCTGTAACATGAGACAAAAGACTGTTAATTTTCTCTATGACTTTGTCGTTTGGACCTGTATTTATATTGAAATACAACTGAACTGCCAATGACAGTACCTCTAGCAGACTGGTATGACATTTTGTAGTAATCGAAGCGAGCAAGTGGCTGAACCCATGATATGGTCACTGAGTCTTCTGTGACATATGACACAGTCATCTCTCTGGGAGGATCCATTCCTACATTGGAGAGAGGTAAATCAACACTGATCAAAACTAAAGATTGCAGATTTGCCAAAACACATAATAAAAAAGAGCCACTGATTAGGGCTTATTTGCCAGAATACATGTTGAACAGTTGTAACACCTGTATTTATTGGATCTATTTGCCAAAGCACACACTGAACAGCTCCCCTGTTGACTGGACTTATTTGCCAAACATTAATGGAAACCTGACAAAGGCAACACATTGGTCAGGGAAGCTTCTCTCTGGGTTTCTACCAATAACTTCAGCAAAGGACTGATGTTAAAGGAGTAGTTTGGCTCTTTTCCTCTTTCCCCAAATGTACTTTGCTTCTTTAGGTTTGCATTCAGGCTACAAAGCTGATGTCACCAACAGGTAATGGAAGCTTATACTCCAGCAATTAGCAAATGGCATGTCTGAATCACACACTTGCCTCTAACCATGCTGAGTTGTTAAATAACCTCACATCGACTTGTTTATGTGGTTTCTGACACTACGGTATATGACACCCCATGCTCTACAAAAAGAACAAGTTCACCACAAGTGGCTCATAGATTACAATTACGGTAAAGGAAAACTGCGTAAATGGTGTACATTTTACATCAAACTATTCCTTTAAGGATGATTTGAACATCTCTCATCTCATTTCCAGCTGCATCCATGAGATTAGTCCATGCAACCACATGCGGGTCACACCAGCTCTACAAGAGCATTTGCATTACAATTGTGTGGTGTTGTTCAGCAGGGAACCTTTCGTGTTTTGTTTACTGCTCTCAAGAGCTCTTACTGTTGGCAAGGCAATGGTACCGGGGAATAATTTTACAAACAATTACGAAGACTATGAGGTTCCACGCTATTCTAAAGAGCAAAAGAGAAATAAACATATTGACTCTTTGCCTTACTGAAGAGTGTCACCATTAAAATGGGCATAAAACCATCCACACCCACCCGTATTCATTAGACTAATGCATTCAATTCACAAACTAGGGACGGCAATTCATAAAGCCGTCACTGGGCCTCATTTAAAAGCTTCCAGAGTAGAAAACACTCCCAAGTAAATGAGTTGTGATTATTCATGAATGCATATCTTAAATCATTATTCATTCAGCAGAGCTGTCAGTAAAGGCTGCAGAATGCATCCTCCGTATTTAAATACTGTTTACGGACCAACGTGATGGGGAGAGGAGAACAATGTTTTTTGACAGGTTCTAAATACACTGCGCTTGTGTGTCTTGAACTTCTAAACCTCAGTTTTATTTGACACATATGCATAATGTAATACAGAAACAATGAATGGTGAAAACAAAGGGAAAAAAGCTCAGTAAACCACAGTTCTAAAAACAGACAAACCCATTTACTGGTTCATTAGAGCTCAAGATCACAGCAAAAAAAACTAGCATTGCCTCGTGCCTAAGTGACGTGTCAGTCGAAGAACACATCACCTGGAGATGTGCAAACTGGCAAAATCATCCGTGCCAGCATCAAAAAATTCGTCAGACTGGACTAATGGAGACACAGGATCAGTGTTTGGAGCTCCAGCAGCAGCTTGCTGATGGAGAAGCTGAACACTTTCCCGAAGCCTCCACATTCAGACAGAGGTAATTAAGAGAGGATTACACACTGCAGAATTAATTAAGACACAAAAGAGTGGAAAAAAAATTAAGCGCTACAGCTGTGTGGAGGAATCCTAATGAGAAAAAGTGTGGGGTAATGAGAAGGCAGTCTTCGGTGCAGCAATAAATAAATAATTAAATAAATGTCTACTACCATAATAAGTTCTGTGAAAAATCTCTGAGAGACCATAAATTCCACCTAATTGTAAAACAGTCTACAGTCTTTTTTTTTCAGTTTTTGGCAATGTGACAATGTAATGCAGGAAACACAGGTGTTAATCGGCATCTGAAAAGTTACAAATATAGTGTGTAACGGTAAGAAAAAATTCATTGTCCACTTCATTAGAAACACAGACCAAGTATGTCCACGCACTGGCCTCAGACAGTCTATGGCTTATTTATTGATGCTCAACGCCAGTCACCCTCTTCCTCACCCATCATTGGTGAGTGTATGAACATGGTAGCAGTATTAGAGTGCGTGCAGTGCTGGTACAAGAGTATTAGGTAGAGCTGTTTTTACACATGTCAGTGTCACTGGTAAGTTGAGAGAGGTCCACCACCCAAAAATGAAAAAGGGCAAGAGGATGACTAACACCAGTTGCACATTTACAGATGGGCTACAGTCTCAAACCCACTAAAATGGAACTACAAGGTAGGGGTTTATAATAAAGTGGTGTGCAAAGGCACAAAGTACTATCCACCTTTACCTCAAAGTTAACAACTAACGAACGTTAGAGGGCTTGATCACTTTGAAAGCTTAGCCATCATGTCAGGCTCACATGTCAATCCTATCACAATTCTATCTGGCCTGTAAAATTATTTTAATTTTCTGTTTCACAATGCCCTGCACTACAATCACCAGCATGCACTGCAAAGTAATGTGCACGTATATTCAAGCTTAAAAGTTACAGTGTATCCAACAATAAAGGCAGCACCATCCTTCTTTTAAATAGTGATAGAAAACATGCTAGCATACAGACAGCTTAAATTCCACATGCTGAAACACTTTACTGTGGCCAATGTGAACATGCATATGACAACTAAGGGCAGGGCAAATTTTTAGCTAAAATCTCTGAATGCTGGTGAGATGTTAGCAGATAAATAATCACTTTATCCATTTTTTAGTACAATAAATATACCCATGAACAAAAGATTAAGATTTTTTCTCCCACTGTATAAACATCTATTATATTAGCAACTATCTCTGCTATCTCTGCAAAAGTGCATGTCACATAATGAGAAAAAAAAATATTGCAGTCGTTGAAGAAGTTGAATTTAGCATTTACAATACAGCACAGTACTGTGCTAGTCAAACAGGTTTTATTAAAGTTTTAAAGATACTGCCCAGTTAATCTAGTATGCTGATGAAGTATTTCCTCTGCCTTCATCTTTTAACTGCATCATCAATAAAGAGGCAGCAGTAGATGTTTTCATGTGTGGCTAGTGACACTATTTATTTACTTATTTATTTAAAAATTTTTTTTAAGTTTATTGCAATCTGCCTTTCTGGTTTTCATATTCCAAATTGTTGCTTCCTTCTGGGCATAGGATTCAGATTATTCAGACATGTTTTTTAAATTATATTAAAAAATCATTAATTATACTGAGATAGTTGATTAAAGTTGATAATTTGATCACAGCGTGTGTGTTATTCAAGGTTTATAAAACAACATGTAATCACTTCTCATTTAAGGTTAATAGGAATTATATCTTGGTAATATGCATATCTGATTGTAATTTGATTGATTGATTATAATTTGGTTATAACTGGATGATTGTTCAAATCTTGGAACAGTGCGTGTAAAGGTCACTCAAGAGTCTTGCAAAAGATCCAGACATCTAACACTTCCTATTTGATTAAATGTATCGCCTAGTTTCCTAAGGCATCTTGGCACTGGGTCCGAATTTATTTAATTATGCTTCTCGTAAGCATTTAATTTTCCACATCCGCATAAGCTTGAACTTTCTAGAATGTCCGATTCCTCCTATGATCAGTTTCCAACAGTTCAGTCAACGGCCTTTTAGCTAATTCCAGTATTCACTTTATCCAGAGACTGGTGATGTTATTTCTTACAATCACATTTTTAGTCAATTATTAAACCAACAAATAATGTATGTACTGTCCCTTTTGTGTTATGTCACAGGGCCTTTAAAATGCACTGTAACATCCTATGGGAGGTCAGATCTTTGATCTTAAGCTCTGAGTCATGTCTTCCTTCTGTTACTGTTTGATTCTTGACTTTGTGCAAATAATAAATCCTTTTGATTCGCTTCATAACTCTGGTCGGCAATCGCTGGAGAAATAGATTTTGAGACCTCTTGCATAAATTCCTGCACCATGGCAAGTGCCAAAGACAGATGCAAAGGCAAAAGTTTAATGACGTCAGTGAGTTGCCTGCTTGATATAGTCAATTATTAAATTATTAAAAATGTGATAAAAAAAAAATCATGCAGTAATTACCTAACATAGTCAGTGAAACAGTGCTAGGGAGGGTATCTCTGCTAGGTGAACATTTGCACTCAGTGATAAGTGGGGAATGGGCATGGGTGGGAGAACATGATGTTATTCAGAGATGCACCAAATTGGTAAAACTTTGTTTTTTTATTTGAAATAGAAAAAACAATTAAACAGGCCTGCAACGAAGTGTCAAAATCTTTACAAATTATTTACACATGTATGTAATGACAATAATGATGATGAAAATTTGAAGTAGAGATAAAAAACACAGTTTGTTCCCTGCACTTTTCTGTGCTGGTCAGTGCAGACACATTAAATGGTTCAACCAACAGCAGATAAAGAGTGAAAAGCTGCATGGTTTCTACGGGGACATTAGACAAAAGATTTATAATCACTCTTCATGCCAAGTATCTGGAGGAGGTATAAGAGACAACGACTTCACTGCAGATTTAATACCACTTCAAAACACAACTATCTGCTTGATTTGCTGAATTACAGCAAAACAATAGAAGCAAAAAGGAAATGTTCACTGTTCACTGTTTTCCCTCAGCTTTTGCCATTTTCAGTTTTGGTTCCCAGCTCAGTATGTCTTGAACTTTGGTTTCAGTTTTTGCAAAAACTGTTGGTTAGTATTACTTTTCCACTCCAGCTTGTGCATGCTGACATACTACACAATTATAAGACATTGCAGGTAAAAGGCACTACACTTTGATGGAAAATTATGACATGAATTTTAGTCATTTAAATGGAAATTTTGAATTTTGTCTTTTAAATTATATGATATGATTGCACTTAATACAGCCAGGGACATGAACTAACATGGTACATTTTGATTTTAGGTTTACTTTAAAGCATGTTAATTTGTTTCAATATTTATTCTCATCTAAAATAGTAATATATGATAAAGGAGAGAGAATGCTCAGAAGTAACCAGAAATCATTTTTTCCTTATCTATTTTCATATCTGACCTGAAAGCTACCATTTTGAAAATTAAGGTACGTCACAAACTCTACATCTGTCAAATGTAGAGTCTGCCCATCTAGCCTCTGCCAGCCAGATTTTTGCCCTGCAGACCTAAACCAGGCCAGAATAGAGCCTTTTAAATAAACTTATTGTTCTGTACCAATTGGACTGCATTTCACAAAGTTTATATCCTGTAAACTAGTATGTTACCATGTTACCCATCTCAATAGTGTAATAAGACACAGTCACCTTCAAGGCATTCATCCTGTTTTTGTTTTTAAAACTGAATTAACAATGTTGAATGTGTAGACTAGATATATAAAACATACTATGTGGCTATTTTGGCTAACTTGATCAGGTTCAGCTCAGTAAGGTTTTATTTACAGATTTATTGAGTACAGCATGATTAAAGTCTAACATTTCCCTGCTACAATGTCCATATGTCACTTTACACATTTTCCAGCAGGGCAGTGCTCCACACTATCTAGGCAGAACACACACATGGGTAACTTCAATGTCCAAAAAATTAATAAATAAATAAACAAAAATCCACATAGAGGTACAACATACTTCTAAAACTGTGTAAACATCTTCACTGTTTCTTCTGAAATAAAGGGGATTAATAGGGAGATTGTCTTCCCTTTGCTGAAGTAACAGCCACTACTCTTCTAGGAAGACTTTATAATAGATGTAGGAACATTTCTGTAAGGATTTGATTCAGACATATGAGCATTAGTGAGGTCAGGTACTGATGTTGAATGATTAGTTCTTGGGCATATAGTGCAAACCACTTCTGTTTCAAATCTGAATACAAACAATTTGGTGTAAATCTTCAATCTCACAATGACTCGGTTCTTTAGAAAATGATTCGGCAGATGACAAAATCTCAAATGTAACAGCAATTCAATTCAAATTGATTATTTTGGTATGATTCAGAATGATGCAAGAAAAATTAAAAATGCAATAAAATACACTTATAAAAATAACGTGATCCACTGTATTTACATGGAACTGTAAAAAAAAATCGTGGCTCAAAAAATGACATGCTTTATTGGAAATAAATTATGAATTGATTCTAACCAATTGTAACATTCTAAAACTGATGCATGTGAATTGATACCTTCAGATCAATGCATCATGAAGCATCTGGGCATTTTTATATCCCTAAAGCATGTTATGTATGGAGCATACTGAGATACTGATTTAGATATTAGCACTGTATTCAGTGAGTTGAATGACTTAAATGATTGTTAAGCAATGGTGTGGATCAGCTTTGGACACTAATCAGCCTTAGACACAGTTAATCTGATAAAAAAGACAAAGATATTGAACTGGGCCTTTAATGTGGACTGAAGCAACAGTACCTGTGACGACGATGCCTGTGATGGGCTCTGAGGCTGTGTCTCTGTGTATGGCAACAAGGGTAACTGTGTACTGTCTGGAAGGCAAGAGGCCAGTCAGGATGGTCCTGGTTTTAGACCCGTACAGAACAACTTCAGACTCATCGCTGGAATCCTGGGTACTGTAGAACAGTCTGAAACTACTGGCAGGTGGGGCGGGGGCGTTCCAAGACACGGTCAGAGAGTCGGCCATGACATCCGAGAAGTAGAGCTGGCTCACAGGGCGGAGGCCTGAAATCGAAGGAACCATTGACCACAAAGACTGTGCATCACGTTGTAGTCAGTGATTTGCCCAAGTAAGGAACTAAGTCGTTTCTGAAAATCACCCCATCACGTCTTCTGCCAAACAAAATTGTTCCAATGCCAAACTTTTTTAGTATGTAATTTTTTTTTCTTTAATATCACTGTGAATTTTGGGGTCATTAAGCAGTTAAATAAAACAAATTGCTATACATGCTATAATCTAGCTAAGCATTCTGTGCATTTTATTAACTAAGTTACATGACAGTAAAGCTACTACTATAACTATATACTACTGTGCCATTTATTTTTATTATTAGCAAATAAACACTACCAGATAAATCGTTTTTTTAAGCCAACTGCTTTTGCACATTACCCTACCGCCTAATCAAGCTATAGCCTACTGCTATCAAAGCCACTTACTGCTGCCACTATCACATCTAAAAAAAATGTGGCTGATTTGTGCAGGAAACGTTAGTGACTTCTGACATTAATTTAATACACAATACCACTATTAGCTAGCATTTAGACTTAGTAACATGGAAAAATGTGCCTAGGACAAAACGTTTTAGAAGTCATCGATGGGGCAATAATAAAAAAAACAGCTCATTTTTCCCAAAACTGGCTTAGACCCAAGTCTCATCCAGATGCTACTGGTGATCTACAAGATGAAGACACATTCTCAGGGATCTGGTGGTTCCTGCAAGGAGGGAACTCTTCACTGATTTGTGAATCTTCTCAGAGAAGCAGAGCGAGGCATGCTGAATGACTGCCATGACAAAGAGAGTAGAGAGTGCAAAGTTGGCACATAGGGTGGAAGGTGTCCGAAACCAAGCAGAAGAGGAATTTTTTTCGAAGAAAGAAATGAAGAGTATGGGGTGAAATGAGATGAAAGTAAATAAGTCGATAAGGGTCTTCATCAGCCGTGCCAAAAAAAGGCAGAAATCACAGCTGAGTTGATGACTGGGCAGAGAAAAAAAAAGAAAAGCCTGGCAGGTAAATTAAGTATTGATGTGTAGGTGTTTAAAAATGTGTTAAGGAGAAGCAGAGGGCCAGATGGTAGCATAATCACTCAGATGAATGAACAGGTATGAAAGGCCAAGAAAAATTTTACTTTGTCAGTAAAAATTAATCTCACGCACTTGAGGATAGACCGTTTCTTGAGTACAAGAACAATAAAAAAGATTCTGAAGGAATTTTATCATTATAGCAAAAATAATTATATGCAGTTATAGATACTATTTTTCATACATAATGGACAGTCATTAGACCTTAACTGAGTAATCCTCTGTATCTAGAAATCTGCTTGACTCAAGGTAATTAGGGACTAGCTAACTAAATGTTTTGAAAAAATCTACAAAATGGACAACAGTATGTCACATAGTCGAAATTTTATCTGTACTTTTGTCCCTTTTTATAAATAATAGTATGCCATACTGTGTCAGAAACCACATAAACAAGTCTATTTGAGATGAGAGAACAATTGTATGTGGTTAAAGCAAGTATGTGATGATTTAGGCATGCAGTTTGCATGATGCTAATTAATGGTTACAAGCTTCCATTCCTTGTTATCTACATTAGCCTTGTAGATCTAGCGCAGAAGCAAACTTCAGACACCAAACATGTCCAGGGTAAAACATGATTACAACTGAGATAAAGGAAAAACTTTGTTAATCAAATTTTCTGACAATTTATTCCTTTAAGGCAGTGGTTCCCAACCCTAGCCCTGGAGAACCACCTGCCCTGCACATTTTAATTTTTTCCCTGCTCCCAACACACCTGATCCATCTAAGAAGCTAATTAACAAGCTCTTCCTGAGTTGAAGTTGGTAAAAACAGTATATAATTCATTGACATATTCTACTTTGCACCATATACTAATAATGCATGACCCAGTCTGAGCCTCATCCTTAGGGCTACAGCTATAATCCTGCATTATGCATGATATCCACAGTGCTACGCAGAGTTACCTGTGAAGGCATCGATTGTGGCAGCTGAGCTTTGCTGCCGGCCCCTCTGGGCCGTGACTGTGATGGTGTACTCCGTGCCGGGCTCCAGGCCGCTCAGCATTGTTCTGTTAATGTCTTTGGGCACGGTCACCTCAGTGGTCACTCCACTGGCTGAGGTGAAGGTCACCCTGTAGTGATCGATAGGTCCCTGGACTTTGCCCCAGAGTAAAGAGATGGTGTTGTCTGTAGAGTCAGTGACCATTAGGTCCATAGGGACATCCAGACCTGCAGAGAACAAAATTACAACTTAATCTTATGATATAGGATTACTACACTGAAAACTGAAACTTAATGTGTTGAATTAACTGAATCAAATGTGTGCATCTTTTTCACATGAATATAGTAATGCACTGAAATAAAATCTCTTGAACAAAACTCAAACTTAAATTCTAATTGTGCTGCATTCTACATATAAGCGTGTGTGGTGTTCAAAAAAAGTTTGGATAGAAGCGCCTCCTGGACTAGTTTGTTTGAGGAGCGCTTTAGATAGGATAAGTATGAACATTAAAAAAAAAAACCAACAACCAAAAAAAAAAAACTCCAAGGCATTCTCCTATTAAAACAATTAAAAAGGCTTCGTTGTCATGGCAACCTTTAAACCTTGAAAAAAAAAAAACGCACTTCAACAACAAGCCTTCATCAGGGACAAAACAAATGTCATGGACAACTTGGCCCTTTTCTAGTGCTTTTACACCAACAGGAAACTTCCATTTGAAACATGATTTTTTGGCCTAGAAAAGGGTGCAAGCTAATAAATACTTCAGCAGATGGCATCATTTTGGCCCACACTTGAGAAATTATTCAACAAAAGGGCATCAAACGTTGTAACCTTTCCCATAAAAAAGTGCCTTGGAAGCATTATCAAGAGATGATGAAATTGTTTTCAAGAAAGCAGACATATATGTCAAAGAGGCTCTTTGTCAGTCATTTTCATTTTTCAGGACAAAGTAATCAAACAGACAAAAGGATATGCTATGGGAGCTTGCTATAGCCCTTCATATGGAGGTCTATACCTGGGTAAATGGGAAGAAGATTTTGTGTTAAACCACAAAAGAAATAGCTTTTTAAAGTACATTATCTGGTGGTTGATGATGTCTGTTTGTTTTGGTCAGGGTCAGAGGCAGAGCTACAAGCTTTCTAGAAGCAGAGCTACAAGCTTTCCATTCTGAATGGTATTAACGTTAACATTAAGCTGTCTCTAGATTACAGCAATGAGAGTACACATTTTTAGACAATTAAAAGTGATTTTGTGTACATCTTTATTTAGGAAAACAACAGACAGAAACATCATACTGCATGCTAGGAGCTTACATCCCAGTCAGCTTAAAGAGAATGTCCCTTACGGCCAATTCAAATGAGAAAAGAAGTCCAAAGTCAAATCTAAGGAAATGGTATCACGTTTTCAGAAATTGAGATATAGAAATACTATACTACAGAAAGCCTATACTAACTAGAGCCAAACACTTGAGCCAGACAACCGTCACTACAAAGCTATAACCTAAACAAACAAAAAATAGAGTGGTATTTATCACAACGCAGAATTTAAAAAAGGCAGAAAATATTAAACAGATTATAAAGAAAATTGAGCTATTATTGAGAGTGATGATATACTCAGGCAGGTCTTTTCTGAACCATCATTAATCAGTTTTAAGAGAAGCCCTACTCTACAAGATAAACTGGTACACAGCTATCTTCAGTCAAACACCCAACAAGCATGGTTGGGTCCAAAACCCAACGGCTCCTATAAGCTTAATCATTGTAACCACTGGACAAATGTAACATAGACTAAAACATTTACAGATTTTACATCTCAAAAAGAGTTCACCATTAACCTTGTTTCTCATCTACAGGCTAGAGTGTCTCTGTTGCAAAGTTTTTACATTTACATTTTACAAAAGACATTTGCAGGACAGGCTAGCAGAACATAAATATGCCATTTGCACAGGGAATGTTAACTACCCTATAGCTAGACACTATGTGGACTTCCATAACAGGGTCAGGGCCCATCCACATTACAATCTTTTGGCATTGATTGTACATTCCATCTTCCATATGAAAAGGTGACAGACAAAGAAAATTTAACCAATGGGAAGACTTCTGGATTTACCCATTACAGGCTACTGAACACCCAGGCCTAAATCAAGACCTAGGCGTTATTGCTTTTTTGTAGTACGTTTAGTCATGTGAACACTAGGATTGTAATGGTACAATGGGGAAAAAAGCAACAAAAAAACCCAAATGCATAAGGCTAGGCTTCTTTTCATTTATTTTGAACAGTCAGTAATGCAAGTTACAGTTTGCTCCACCAAATGTCGTATAGTCCCCCCTGGGGTAACTGCTACAGCCTGTAGTGTGGGTCATTTTCACTCGATGGGGAAAGTCACTAACATTAACTAATGTGTACAGTGATTTGTAGCTAGGAGCAGAGAAAACAGAAAAATTTGTAAGGCTTCATGCTGAATTTCTTCACAGATGCAAAATATTTCAAGCTGTGGATAGGGATAAGTCTTGTTTCATTCGTTTAATTTCAACTTGTGTTCCCTCTCTTTTTATTAACCACGATAGCTGCCCTCCTTAACTCTTGTTCACTATTCAAACAGCTCAAACTCCACCTCACAGCTGATCGGGGGTCAGGAGTAATGATGCTGCTGCAGCTACAAATTCTATATCGGTATTCTATATCATTTTGCGCTAGCTGCAGATGAAGGCTCCTCTGCAGACCACTGCTGCTAACTTGCTAAAGGCCTGCAACTTATGGTTTCCGGGTGGAAATCACGCTTGTGAAATTTGGTTCTGCATAATGTTCATCAGTCTTCGTACATACTGTGTATTCTCCATACGACTGCATGCTCTGAACTGTAACGTCCGCACTGTGAACCGTGAACACATAGCATTACACAACTTTACCAGTCTTTTGTTGCCCTTGTCCCAACCTTTTTTGTAACATGTTGCTGGCATCAATTAATAACGTAGCATATATTTTTCAAAAAACAATAAAATTTCTCAGTTTCAACATCCAATATGTTGTCTTTGTACTATTTTGTTTTATTAAATAATTGGTACATTTTGCAAAAGATCCCAACATTTTTGGAAACGGGGTTGTAAGTTCACTAATGTTAATAGAATTTTCCATTTTTCCTGCAAAAGATAGCCTTTAGGACATCTCTTATGATGTTATGCTAACAGTCTTGCATCAAATAGTGAATTCCACTGTAGGCAGAATGTTGCATGCATGTCTGCACAGTGGGGCCTAATATGATACCTGTTCATGGGGCCCAAAATCCCTGGGGACATTAGTGATTCAACCTGTAGTGGAGAAGTTCCTGGGCATTGCACATTTACTAGATACCACGCATGAACAATAATTACAAATCATTTGTCTAATGTCCCTTGTAGAAACTCTGCACCTGCTCAAAATGTTTGTGCTTTGGTCGCCACAGGATAGCAAAAGAAGCAAACTGTAATGCTGAACAAGCACAGAAAGACGCTCGCGGATCTTAAAAACAACAGTTGGTTTAATGAGAGAACCAAGTCAGGGCAAATCCAAAAACAGTATCCAAAAACAGGCAAAAGTCAAAAACCAGAAAATGCAAAAACACAGGCAACCAGAGCAATAAGGGCAAATCCAAAAGAGAAACAATCAAGAAACAGGCAAAGGGTTCAGTACACAGGTCATGAAACTAGAAGATAAACGCTCAGTAACCAGTAGTGTGGCAATACCTCGCAAAGAGAACAAACCAGGAATCTTTTAAGGTCTAAGGCAAACGGGTACAGGTGTGTTGAATTAGTATTCAGGTGACTGAGAACGAGGCAGAGGTCTGTGATTGGTGGAAGGAATGATGTCATGAGGATTGGGATTCTGGGAGTCCTGGAGTGTGTTAGGCAGGGGAGGAGGACCCAGAAGCATGACACAAACAGTGTTTTTAATGCCTATCTCTCATTTTCCTTACCATTAAAATTTAAGTTTTTTTTCCTTTTTTTCAGGCCAAATTTTTTTTCTCTTTTGGTCAAAAAAAAAAACCAAAACGCCACTTTAGACGTTTTTCACCCAAATTTTTAAGTGGTTTAAATTTGGGTGATAAATGAAATAAATTACATCAGCACAATCTGGACAGTTTACTTACTTTTGCCAGTGTGAAATATTTTCTGATATGTGAAATGTAGTAAATTCAATGCATCTTTTTTCAGTGCATGTAAATGGCAATGGATGCAAAAAACTGCCAAGGACTAAGCCAAAAGGATAATGGATGAATGGATGAATAAATATTAAATGGTGAACAGATGGACTGCTCTCTAGACTGGTGATGATCACCCAATCACTGTATGTTGATTACATGTGATTTTCTACAATAATGAAACACAAACACAGTTCCAAACATTTAAGTTTTTCATCTTCATCTTAGCATTCAGTAGAAGTCATAAAAGAATATTATTTTCTTAAGTGATAGCTGGAATGGTATAATATGCCAGCATTCTCTACGAGCTGAGCTATAATCTGATCTTTGGATCGCTTACCCGTCCTGGCATTCATCGTGGCTGGGATGCTTTTGTTGGTGCCAAGAATGGCTGATATCCCAATGCCATACTCAGTACCAGGCTGCAAGTCTGCAAAGAGGAAGAGAGGATGAGAGACAAAGAAAGAGAGAGAGATGAAGAGAATGAATAATTTGTTGTGAGGGAAAATAATTACTTGATAATATGGAAAAGAATGGATTTGAGATGAATAATTATTAGTGCAGTGTAGTATTTGAATTATCAGTGAGACTCATCAGAGAGGCTGATGAAAAGCCTCAGACAGAAACTGGGACAAGTTCCTTCATAAGTTTGATATGTCTGTTTTTTTTTTTTTGAGTGATTAAAGAGGTGGGGGGAGGTTTCAGGCAGATGGTACATCTTCAGCCTGCCCATAAAAAAAGAAACACATCTTGCCCAAGACTGCAATATGTTCTCTTCTGAAGGTCTGCTCACATTAACAAACGCATAACTAATCAAAGAACTGTCTACGAAATCTAGGAAACACAAAGCGTACGATTTTCAATGGATGATGGTAGTAGATGTCAATATTGACACCACTAAATTCAAGTAAATCCCACCCTCCTTTAGGCCTTAATTCACTACCTGTCAAAGGTTTGGGGACACCTAGCTTAACAAATTGTTTTAATAATTGAGCATGTTTTCTTTGTTGGCTTGCAATAACTTATTAAATAGAAAGCTGTGTAGATTTTGCCATTTTTCTTTACAAACACTCCAAAACACATTTTGTCCCCTTTGTGATGTCAGAGCTCAATATTATCTAAACCTATCAGCTGTTTAACCCACCTTTGGGTCAAAAGATTTTCAGAATGTGCTTTTAACCACTGTTTGGAAAAGAAAACTTTCCACTTTATTACAAGTAAAACACTTTGATAAGGCTAAATGTTGCAAAATATACCCAAACTATTAGCAAGCAGCTGTTTTATGTTAACAAAACCGACTTCATTGAAACAAACTGAAAAATCAAACATTTCACTTTTGATGAGCAGTGTACACTTATGTTCCTCAGTAGAATCCTGTAATCAGAGCTTAATTTGTGTGGGAGTAAGCACAATCTAAATCCGGAATGTTAGCACAATATTTTCGCAAATATATATTTGTTCTCTCTAGTTCTCTTTCCCAACACAGTGAATATTGTCTCTAAAGCATCGTCATCAAGTTACTTGCCTGTAACATGGACAGTTACTTGCCTGTAGCATGCACAGAAATTCACGTTAAAGTGACAGTCAATAGCTGACTTTTGTTTGTGGTGCACAACTATGTTGCATGGCGTACAGAACAGCTTCTGCCCTGCTTTCATGTAAAATGTATAAAATGCAGTAATGGGACAAAATTACAAACGTGATATTCTATATTGTTATTGTCTTTGTGTTATTTATCTGTAAAGATAAAGGAGGCAAGGAAGACAGAGAAAATTCTTATGCTTATGCATTTTCTGACGTTAAAGTGATATCTTGGTGAAAAATCTTTCACCTTACCCCAAATGTTGTGTCAGAAGTCTTTTTTGTTTTGCACTGGAGCTACAACGCTAATTTAGTTTACAAGTAACAAGGACTCTTAAAGCAAAGAATTTGTTTGAATTCATGGATTGCTGGAGGGACTTCATTTAGTCAGCAGTAAATATGTTTCATGCAAAATTACATGAAATTATTGTAATGGTCTCTGCAAACAGCTTGCTATATCCCCATAACAAAAAACAAAATGAACAAAATGAATGCACTCCACTGACTCCACTGGCCAATGACTGTATTTGTTTGGATGCACACAGTAACTTCACATTAATGGAGAAAATGTCTGTTTTTTTGTTTGGTTTGTTTTTCTACCTTGACAAAACAACACTAAAAACAACACTGATGCTATGTTAATCACTCTTAAATATGCCCTGATGAGACTGTTCAGTTTGATCACCAAGCAATCTACAGCACTAAGGTTGATAACCTCTTAAAAGAGCTTAGCAAAATAACTACTAAAGAACCTGTTTGTTGAGCTCCTTGTAAGAGTTCATCTGTTATGTTTTCTTTTGAAGGTCTGCTTACATGTGTGAAAGCAGGAAGAAAAACAGGCCTGTACCCATGGAAGGAAAAGAAGAGTAAATGGTTATGCTTACCGGTGAGAGTGGTTTTGGTGGTGGCTCCTTCGCTGCGTGGGACTGTGACTTTATCATACTGATCTCCTGCCAGAGTGCTGTAGACCACTTGGTAGGCCTCCACGTCTGCCTCGCTGTTGTCCCACTCTAGTTCTAGTGTGGTGGAGGTCCTGTCAAGTACTTGCAGGTTCTTGGGAGCGTCGATCTCTGAGAAGAATGACAGAACTGAAAATGGTTGGGGCACTCAGACTGGCCATCTGAAGTTGGAAAGAGTGCATTTTGCAAGTGCTCTTGTTACGGTACAGCTTACTGTAGTTGGTGAATGAACTAAAGAGATTGTTCAGCCAGAAATCTAGAGGCTATAATTGTTGATAACAACAAGGAGAGTCATGGTATTGGATGAATGTTTCAGAGAACAGTGATACTGTTGTACACTACTGAGTTATTATTTGTTTACATAAGCATTGCATACAGGTTAAAAAACAAAATTTACTCTCTTTTGCCCCTATGACATGAATACCTCTTTGTATGTTTTGTTTAATTATTTCCCACTCATCAGAACAAGTAAATCATGGTAAATCATAACAAAGAGGACTGTCATGGTATTAGACAAAAAGATTTTCAAGAAACTCTGTTAATGCTAAACCATTTTTTTTTATTACATACAGATGGTACATAAACAATCCACCTAAAGACAGAAATAAACCCACCTAAGACTATGCTCTTTTATTTTATCATTTTATTTATTTCATTATATTTTGTGCTTTTTTTGTGCATTGCATTAAATACTATGTATACCCATCATAATATTATGAGAGGCAGTGCAGATCCACTGCACACTTACACTGTCAGACAAAAAGAGTACTGTACATTTTTGCTCATCAAAGTAAAAAAAAACAAAAACAAAAAAAAAACATATATGTATCTTTTCATAACCTAATGTTTTCAAACAAAAAAAAATTAAAAGCCCTTAGTCAAGACATGGTGTATAGAGACAAGTAACGTAAAAAGATACCTGTAACAGAATATGGTATAATTACATTCTCTAACGTATACGTAACAGAAGACATACCCTTGTATAACAAACTTTAGTTTTTATGCTGTTAGTTGCCGCATGTACTGTGTGTACTAGAAGTTCTAGTTCAGTTCTACAATGAATAAAGTGTTTGAAAAGTTTTTTGAGCTGATATTTTAATTCTCTTAGTCGAGATGTTTTTACCATGGCTAATGTTACTTCTACTTGAAATTAATATTTCATTAAAGACTTAACTGAGGATGGCTGGGACCTCTACTAGTGATGGTATAACATGACTTTCTTGATGCTCATGATTAGCATTATGCAAATAATGCCATGCTAAAACAAGTACAACCATTCACTTTACAATCAGCCATGTTAGCCTGTTGGTCAAATTATTTCTTTAAGCATGACATTAATTGGTGTTACTGTATTTGTGAGTTGATTATCTGTAAAGATAACGGAGGTACGGAATAGAGAGAAAAATGCCCATGTATTTTCTGACTTTAAAGTGACAGTTTGGTGAAAAATCTAATAACACCTTTTACCTTTGCCCAAGCGTAGTGTAAGGCATGTTTGATGTTTGAAGGTTGATTCTTTAGTTGTGCACAGGAGCTATGAGGCTAATTTACCTAACAGGTAACAAGAAAGTTTAAGGCAAGAAACATCTGCATGCCTAAAGCTAGGTGTACACTATACAAGTTTTAAAATGTTATCGGATTTCTAAAAACAGAGACTTCATGTTAGTTTTTTACATAATTTGTTGTGCTGTTATGAAGGCACGCACAGTAGATGATAAGGCCAAAAGAAGGTATTGCATACATAACAGGTTTTGGTTATGAAAAAAATGAAATCTTCCATGTTATAACGTGATGCAAACAAAGCTAAACTGGAACGTTTACAGAAAAAACACCAACTGGTAAAGAATCTGGAGTTGAGAAACATAGATATCACAATGAGAGTTGGAGAAATATTTCACTACAAACTGGCTGATGTGAAATTGTAAAGAGAGTGACTGATCTCAACTCACAGTGCATGTACATGCACATCTCTTTGCCTTTTTTTCCCTCTTTCCTTGCTTTCTCATTAGCTGGTACCTGAACCACTTGTACAATGCTGAAAATCTCCTACTACAGGACAGATGTTTTAAGTTGTGAAAATTAAACATGTTTGAAAATATTGGATGGCGTCCAATCATTCTGGAGCTCAGAAGGCTAAATATCGGCCCAGTGCCATTTCTTATTTTCACCCCTACCCCTTGTTTTGAGTGTCACCTTGCCCTTTGGAACTGAGTTACAAGGGGTTTTGGTTGAAATCTTCCCCTACAAAATGGGACAATTCTTTAAGAACCTAATACGTTATCAGTAGTCGTTGATGGCTTTTATGTAAACAGACGTGACAAGTTTTGCCAGACATTACAAAGGGTGAAATGGGACTGGGCCATTGACTTGTTGACTTTCACACAGATCGTCCGTGCCGTCAATCGCTTCCGATCAAGCTCCCGACCTGAAAAAGCACTTCAGTTGTAGGCCCAGCTTAAATCATCACACACACGCCTCAATCTGCACTGCATTGAGCTATCAATGATGTCTTATGACTTGCTTATGTAGTTTTTGACACTGTACTTGACATCTATAAAGAAGGATAAAAATAGAATAGGCGACAAAAAGTTTGTCCATTTTAGACAATTATAGACAATAGAGTCATGATGTGCCAGAAACGCTGCAAGCAACTCTGTTTTCACTTGGTTTGAGGCAAGTATTTTATGGTTCAGGAATGCAGTTTGCATGCTGTTAGTTTGTGCCATTTAAGCTTCCATTACATGTTAGCTGTATTAGTCTCACAACTCCAATACAAACCTAAATAAGCAAATTTAAGACACCAAGTGTTGACTGATCAACTATGTTTGAGCTAAGGGGAATAATGTGCAAATTAGATCACTTTGTCACTTTGAAGTGTTCAGATTAGGAAATAATAGATGCTGGGCACGCGGTTTGTGCTGGAGGTGTGCTCACCCGTGGTAAACTCGGCAGAGATGGCTTCGCTCTCATTGCCCTTGCGAACTCCGCTGACAGAAACCTCATATCTGGAGCCAGGCCGCAGGACCTGCAGGGAGTACTGGCTCAGAGTGGGCTCCAAGCGGAATGTAGTCTTGGGCCCATGACCACCAACTAATACATAACGCAGAACAATCTGGTCCACTTTAGCCCTGGGCGGCGTCCATTCCACAAATGCCACTGTGTCGGATACATCACGGACTATGAGCTGGGTTGGTCCATCAATTACTAAGAAACAGACACAGAATTACAATACAAAAATATTAAAGATAAGAAACAGGTTACATAAAAGTGGATAGTTCTTTAGATAATAAAACTTAGATATATCAGACTTCATTGACCCTTAGATTGAATTACATATAGTAGTGTGCAAAAGTCAGAAACCATTCTTTATGTATTATCTAAACTCCAGCCAAAATAGTCATTAAGTACAATTTACACATTTTTAATGTCAGGAAAAAAAGCAGGAAGCATATAATTAACAGAAAATGCAGGCATATTTGTGCACCTTTAAAGTTCAGTCAGAGTCTTATGATCCAAACACATTCAGTGATGTTGAGTTCTTCACTCAGCAGAGGTGCTGGCAGGTGCCGGTAGGGATTTTGGGCCACATCAAAAGATATCACATTGGGTTCCACCACCCAACCACCACAGGCTAAGCCAACCCTGACAATATGACACTGTGTAACATTCTGCCTACCATGGAATTCATTCCATGCAAGATTGATATACTCTATAAGAAATGTGCTAAAGGCCATCTTTTACAGTTTAAATGTCATTTTAAAGGTAAAATTCTTGAATGAAAATTCATTTAACATTAATGAACTTACAATTCCGTCTCCAAAAAAAGTATAGATGCTGTGGAAAAATATAAATAAAAACAGAATGCAATAATATGCAAAACAATTCTATATTTAAAAGAAAATTGTAAAAAATGTTTATTGTTTTTTGAAAAATATCTGCCCATTTTGAATTTGATCCTACCACATTTCAAAAAAGTTGGAACAGGGCCAACAAGACTGATAATAATAATGTTCGTCAATGTAAAATAGCAAAGAACTTGGGGATTTCATCATCTATGGTGCATACCATTAACAGATTCAGAGAATCTGGAGAAAACTCTGTATGTAATAGACAAGCCCGAAAACTAATTCTGAATGGCTGTGATCTTTGGCCCTTGGGCAGCACTGCATTAGACACAGATACAATTCTGTAGTGGAAAACACTGAATGGACTTTGAAAAACCAACGTCTGTGAACCCAGACTCCTTCATGGAAAGAAGAAACCATACACAATGAGGATCCAGAGCTCATTTAAGATGGACTGAGACAAAGTGAAATAGTGTCCTGCATTCTGATGAATCAAAATTCGAAATTCTTTTTGGAAATCACGGACGCCATTGGCTAAAGAGGAGAGGGACTATCCTGCTTGTTATCAGCGCACAATTCAAAAGCCAGCATTTGTGATGGTAGGGGCTGCATTAGTGCACGTGGCATAGGTGACTTGCACATCTGTGAGGGCACTATTAATGTTGAGCTATATATATATATATATATATATATATATATATATATATATATATATATATATATATATATATATATACACAGGTTTTGAAGCAACATATACTGCCATCTAGATGATATCTCTTTCAGGAAGGGCCTTGCTTATTTCAGCAAGACAATGACAACTACATTCTGCATGTATTACTACAGCATGGCTCCATAGTAAAAGAGTCCAGGCCCTAAACTGGCCTGCCTGCACTCCTGTCTCACCCACTTAAAAACATTTGGCAAATTATGAAACTAAATAAATGCAACAAAAGAAACCCTGAGCTACTGAGCAGCTGAAATCCTATATCAAGCAAGAACAGGAAAACATTTCACTTTCAAAACTACAGCATCTGGTCTCCTCAGTTCCCAAACACTTACAGAGTGTTGATGAAAGAAGAGATCAACATAATGTTGAACATGCCCTTGTCCCAAGTTTTTGAAACGTGTTGCTGGCATCAAATTCAGACTGGGCATGTATCTTCAAAAAATAATAAAATCTCTCCATTTCAAAATTTGATATGATGTCTTTGTACTACTTTCAATTAAATATAGGGTTTAAATGATTTGCACATCATTGCATTCTGTTTCATTTAAATTTTGCAGAGTGTTCCAACTTTTTTGGAAATGGGGTTGTAAAACAAATAATAAAAAAAAGAAATTCCCATGGACCCCCTGCAATTATGCCAACTGACATGCGAGTCAGCACAATACTGTTCACATCCTTCTTCAACTGTGAGCAGGGCTGGTTCATCGGTAGGGGTATGAGGATAGATATAAAGACAGGGTTGGTTCATTGGTAGTGGTATGGGAATGGATAGGAAGACAAGGCTACTTCATTGATAGGGATGCAGGGATGGAGAGTGTTATGTGCCAGCAAAGTACGTATGTTTTATTCTCTCTTTCTCTCTTTTTCCCTTGCACTCTACTGAACTACTCAACAAGTATTGTGTTGAACCGGTGAGGACACTGTTGATGCTTGGCTGCACTTTCCTGTCCACCATTCCAAGTTGCTGCTCCCTGCTGAGAGGTTGGTCTTGGCAAATTAAAGAGAGGTTGTGTGTGGGAGCATTTCATGTGTCTGTGAGACTGTTGGGTCACTAGCAGTATTGTTTTAGACTGTGCCATTTGACATGCTTAAAAATGTAGCCAGTAAATGTGTTAGTCTCACTTTGTTGCTCCCTCTGTTTTCTCTCTCCCTGATTTCTTCCTCCAATGCGATGTGTGGACAGTTAAGTCTGGGCGTGCCTATAAGCACACGGTGGTTGTTTCATTATTTAGACACATCAGGTAAGGGGTAAATGCCACCTGCTGTATTTTGCTTTAGGATTAGACCTGGTTAGGCAAGCTAGTCGTTGTTTTATTGTTTTCATTTCTTTGGCACTGTCCTCAGTCCACCTTTGCCGGTAGCAGGATAATCCAAGTCAATGTTTATATTAAATTAGTGTTTATTTCAATCATAACTCTTAACTCCATACTCTTCCTACGTATTAATAACTCGCAACAACTGATAGCCCATTGTATAATTACATTTTCATGCTCCTTTGTTCATAAATACTATTCTTTGATATGTGGTACCACTTTGTATCATACACCTTTGCATGTGGGAAGTAAAATAAAAGGCATTGACTGAAATTGCAGCTACTGTTTACATATGATTTATGTATCAAAATGTTCAAATCTGCACTCATGACTTCTTTCTGTTAGTTGCAATGTCAACAACCTGAAAAATATGCAAAAAAATGTAGCTTGTGTTTATTTCCTTTCCCCAAACAACTGCATACACAATGATAAATTGCGTTCAAATTCAAATTATAATAAAAATGTTGACTTATCTATAAATAATGAAAATGTAAGAAGATGCCTTTCAAGGCATTTAAGCCATGGGAATGTAGGGTTAAAAAATGAAATTTGTGAGATATTTGATTAAGGTGCATTCTATAAGGAAATAACACTTACTGCAGTTATGTAGCGGATTACATAAGTATAATATCTCATTATTATTTATCTTTTGCACTGGGAGTGTTTAAGATTTATGTTTCACACAGAGTGTTAAACCTGTCTGAATGATTAAATGTCAAAATGAATAATGAGCAGAAAAGCACAACTTTTCCCCCTCATACCATTAAATACAGGTGAGGGAGTAGAGATATGAATCTGCTCTAAGCTACCTTTCCACGCAGGCAGAGAGCACTGAGCTAGAGCCCTGACATTTCCTACTGCAGATAAAGTGCCAAAAATAGCCATAAAGAGAAGGTTTATTCCATTTGATTTCAGTAGGGTCCCCATTTTTACAATGTTTTCTTGTTTGATATAGGATTTCAGCTGCTCAACAGTTCAGGGGCTCATTTGTTGTATTTTTCATTTCATAATGCACCAAATGTTATCAATGGGAGACAAGTCTGGACTGCAGGCAGATCACTTTAGTAGTCTTTACCCCGGAGGACAGTGTCCATGATTTCCAAAAAGAATTTCAAATGCTTGCGCAGTCTTTCACAGAGTGGTGAACCCATCCCCACCTTCTGAAAGACTCAGCCTCACTGGGATGCTCTTTTATACCCAATTATGTTACCGACCTGTTGCCAATTAACGACCAGATGTTTTTTTTTTTAGAATTACATTACTTTACCAGCCTTTTGTTGCCCCCGTCCCAACTTTTTTGAAACGTGTTGTTGGCATCAAATTCAAAATGGGCAAATATTTTTCAATAAACAATAGAATTTCTCAGTTTCAACATTTTATATGTTGTCTTTGTACTATTTTAATGAAATATAGGGTTTAAATGATTTGCACATCATTGCATTTTGTTTTTATTTACATTTTGCACAGCGTCCCAACATTTTTGAAAATGCGGTTGTATTCTAGACAGTGTCTATGTACGCTCAGCTGCTACTTTATTAGGAACCCCTATAGTAGTCTTCACTAGAGACCACTTGCCAAATGTTTCTATTTTGTATTATTTTCTAATTTAGTACAAAATTTTTCATTAAAATTGTATTCTATTATCAACAATTTGAGTGAAATGTAGAATCTTTAGAATATTTCAGATATTTCAGATTTTTCTGTATTTGGTATGTCCTTCTTTTTCTTAATGACAGTGCGAACCTGAGTTGGCACAAGTTTAAGCAAAATTCACCCAAGAGTCGTCTGAACTTGTGCTTCTTTTTGTACAAACATGTACATGTCACACATTTGCTTACATTTAAAAAGTGGCAGGCAGAATATATATATTTTTTATTTTACTTGTCATAACTTTTCTTTGTTTTAGGTTTTTCAAAATTCAAAAACTTTCTGTTGTTTATTTCCAGGTTTAAATGAACAAAAATTCAAAATTTGCACATTTGTAGATCCACCTTGCTGTATATATATATTCTTCAAAATAACATCCCCTTGTAAACTGTTGCAATTCTCTTGAGTGGCTTGGCTGGTTTGGGGGCATTTAAAAAGAACATACAAATAAAATAAAAATAAATTCATACAAATACATTCATTTCACTATTTATATCCATATATCCTTTAGATAAAAATCTTTGAGTAGGTACGTATGATGGCCCTTTTTCTCTCCCCTCATCACTCAGAGAGATGCTAGCTGATGCTGGAGTCTGTTACCGGCCACTTAAGAGACACTACATCACAGCTATGTGGCTGCCTGGGCTATCCAATTGAGCGTTGCTACATTGCAGCTATCTGGCTACCTGGCCCTGCCACAGGAGTGACGCTATATTGTAGCTATGCGGCTGCATGGGCTAGAGAGGTGCTACGCTGCAGCTATGAGGTCTCACAATATCTTGTGGTGCAGGCCAAATTTTCAGTGTTACATGTGGTAACATGCAGTTAATAAACAGCCTAAATAATATAATAACAATCACATAATAATGAGCATAAATAAATAACTTCTAACAGCAAAATAACAAAAAATTATTATTATTATTATTATTGGCATTATTAATAGATACGGTGGCTGGCTTCACATGTCTCAGATGAAGCATGTGCTAGCCTTCACCAACCAAGCTTGGTATGATCATGTGACAAGTGGATATTCTAGCTAATGGGTGGGAACTAGCCATGACATTCAATAAGGTATGTCCAAACCTCTGACCGGTACTGTATACAGTTGATCTATAAAGAAGGTGTTTTCGATAAGTAGCCAGTGAGTGGAAGTGAGTAGCAGATGTTACTAATAAAGTGGCCAGCACGAATGGGGTAGTAGCTAAGTAGCACACTACTCTTCGTAGCTAACTACAAATTTTTGTAGTTAATAGCTGTAGCCACTACAGTTTTGTTAAATGTAGCTAGTAGCTGTAGCGCCTACAAATGTTTGTGTAGCTATAGCAAAAATTTTCGCTACAATTTAGCTACAGGCTTTAGGCAATCTGCGCAAAATCTGAATCACAGAACGCAGTCGTTAACTGGGCTTGTGGCGATTGTGCAGTAATGACTGGACAGTTCGAGCAAATGGGCACGCGCTCGGCCCACGCGCTAATCACCCCTTACTAGGAGGCTTAGCTCAGGGGTTGGCAACTGAAATGTTAAGAAGAGCCATTTTGTCCTTTCAACAAAAATGAAACCAGACCGGAGCCACAACATTTTATGTCTAATTCGCCATCTTGGCTGTAAATATGTCTCAGTATGTGCAAATGTACAAGTACAGGCTAAAAATATAAACGTAAATGCAGACTTACTTTGCTCTGCTATAAGCAGCTGTAGCCGCTTTTCTCGCATCTTAGGAAACTTTTCAGCGAGTTTTTTGTAAAATGTCTCACAATGTTCGACTTTTTACGAGGCTGAAGTCGCTTCTCATTCTTCAGCTTCTCGTTTGAATTTTTCCATTTCGCCTTAAATGGTGCCTGAGGCACCAAACTGTACTGCTGCTAGAAAAATCTAGTTCTGTTGTGGAGCCGCAACAGCTCTGCAGCAGTGGGGAGATTATTCAGCTGCGCAGGCCCGATTCTCACCCCAAACAGAGCCAGGGTCACTGATGAGAATTTTGAGGCTAAAGTGTTGCTGAGGTTTAAAGGAATCTGAAGGTCATCTGTTTCAGAAACAGGCACTATAATGGAAGGCAATTGTCTCTTATGTCTTTGACCCGCAATTCTTAACTCAATTGAAAAGCGCTAATTGGACAGAGAGGGACTTTCATCAGCATCCGTGGTTTTACCTTCATCTCTGTGCTTCTTTAGTGCCTCCATTTAAACTTCTTCAGCAAGCACATCTCTTGAATGTACTGGATGTGTGAAGTGATTACTTTTGCTGTTCTCTCAAGACACTGCGATCTAAATGAAGGTAGCTTGAAATCTCAAATCAATTAAAGAGTGAAGGTTCACCTCAGGGGGTTTGCATTCTGGGGCATCAGTAGTTATTCCATTTGTTTTTACAAGAAACAATCACTCTCATTACTGCCATACTGTACTATAGAACCACTAAATGGGAGCACACCTGGGGCCTGGACAGGATCTGGTTTATACTTATGCATTCATTGTAAGTAATTCAAAGTCAGGCAGTTTTCTCTAATGGTTCAGCGCTCAGACACTGGCCTGTCTGCCAGTCCAGAGTGCATATGTTAAGGAAGTTCTCTACCCAAGCTGTTACAGTAAAAGATAAATCTTTGTGCACATAAATAAATAAGTGACATAAAATTTATCTTTCTTTATCAAATAAGGTATCTGCACAGGCCACATGAAATATTAATGGTCCAGCATGCATAATTAATGCCTCTTTAATTATGGTCGACGGTAAGGTGCGGCTGAAATTAATGGCGTTTTTGCTGCAGAAGCACAGTTTGGATTGTTGGGGAAAAAGTTCAATTGAATCTAATCATTCTGTCTGTAAGTGACAGAGGGAGAATTCTCAGGTGAAGTTTACATTAAGTGCATAATTGCTGGTGGACCTACTCATTCATCAAGGTGACATTTTCCATTAGCTCAAGCAGTGTGACACTTCCCTGCATTATACCACACCAGCCCAACGCGCATTCACACACACACACCTACACACCCATACACTCAACCTGGTGTGCAACCGTGCACACACACAAACACACTCACGCTCTCTTCTTCTCTCTCTCTGTCCCTGTTTAGCTCTCTTTCTCCCTCTGTCTATATGTCTCTTTCTCTCCCTTCTCTTTCTCCCTATCTGTATCTCTCACTTCTTCCCTCTCTGTCTCTGTCTTTGTTTCTTTCTCTCTCTCGCTCTCTCTCTATCACTTGTATTTCTTTCTATCTCTTTCTGTATGTATCTCTCTCTGCATTTCTGTTTCCCTCTCTCCATCTCTCCTTCTCTGTGTCTCTCTCATGCTCTCTCTCTTCCTGCATCTCTCTCTCTTGCATGTTTCCAGACATGTTTCTCCAAGACTTCTTCTGAGGCTATGTGGCAGTGTGACGGTATACTCTGTCACTGAAACTACATGATATGACCGGAAGGAAATCATCTTAACCCTTGGAAGTCTACGGTTATTATTGTTATTGTGCTATGCTCTTTAAATCTTCTGCTAAACAAGACTGTATGCACCACAGTCACTTCTTTTTTATCAAAATTTAAAATCAGAACAATATCTTCTTTTCTATTTATGAAGTATATATTCACATCAAGCTTTTGTTATTGTTGGCGCTAACTCTGACTTCTAAGGGTTAAAGAACAAACACTCTAAAGAACACCTACACAGTGGTATTATCTGATATATCAGGAGAAAAATAACACATATGCACATGGCATAATAAAATTAAAAAGTTTACTACAGAGAAACCATATGTGTCGATGAGAAAGAGACACCTGCAGAGAAGCAGCTATGGTCATGCACATGGATGGACACAACGATTTGTGAATTGTCTTGTAGTATAAGCACACAAGTAACAAGTAACTAAGCAACAGCTAATGAGCATGCAAGAGAAAACTCTTACTATGAGAACAAAATGTATGTCGAAGGCCACTTGCATTCTATGTAGACCCAGAAAACTGACGGCAGGCTCGTAGATGCATGGGATCTTCACAAAAAATAATAAATCTGAAGCTTTTAGATCAGTATAAAATCATTTACTACTTTTACTACTGCATACACACAAAATACCTTTGTGTGTGGTGTCTGGAGAATGCTTTCTTGCGAGAGTATCTTGTGTGCACACACAAATTCCAGATTTTAGATATTTATCTATCTTTCAAATCGAATATTGAAGCTTTTTTTTGTAAAAAAAAAAAATAAATTATAAAATAACATTTTAAAAACCCACCTGCCTTACTTATTTGAATAATATTTTGTCTTTTTGGCCAGTGGCCCACCACAAATGTTGCAGTTTGGCACCCCAAGATAAAATGTTTGGGCACTTTTGCTTTAGGGATGTAGTATTTCTCCAATAATGAGTGCACAAACAACAACTATAACAATGCTCAGGCTGCGTTTTAGCAAAGTCAGCTGATCTTTTTTGTTTTCAGCAGCCAATGCGATTTCAGGATCAAGCGCTCTTTGAGATCCCATGAGGTGAAAGATGGTGAGTCTTGTCTGTGATAACAGACAGGTGAAGCGATAAGTGTGAGTAGTGATTCTGCCCTTAGCAAAGCTGTAGTGCCCAGTAGGCATAAAGCAACATTTGCCAGACTCACATGTGGTCACTGTGGCTGTGACCGGCTGGCTTCTGCCCTGGTCCTTCAGAGCCACCAGGTTAACTGTGTACTCCTCTCCAGGCCTCAGACCAGTCTGATGGAAGGAGGTGATGGTGCTGGGCAGCTGAGCCGTCATCCCTCCATCATTATCCTAAAATAGAGACAAACAGTGAAAGCATCAGTCATAATACTGACCCCCTTTCATAAACACACACACACACACACACACACACCAAGATCAACTGCAAGGAAACATGCAGCAACAAAGAGTAAACAACACTGATGAGCAAAGAGCTTTTCAGGAGACGGCCTGAGGTTAGATCCAGCCAAGCGTGTAATAAATCTGACAGTTTTTTTTGCACAGTGACACATTTAGCCAGATGCATGATGCATCAGCTCTAGCCTTATCTTTTCCAAATGGCTAAATAGAAGCCCCTGTTTCATACTGTCCTTGAACCATACCTAGCTTTTCAAAATATTTATAATACAATTGAGTGTGTTTTCTGGACATAACGTCAGTAGGTTTATTTTGTGGCAAACAATATTTGTGACAGCACTGCCAAGGCAATAATGCAACACTCCATGCATTTTATCTCTTTGTCAGCACTCATCAACTGCTCAGGCCTTTCAGTGTTTAAGCCACTTTGGGCCAAAAAGACTATTTCGACAGAAATAGCAGCTATTTTAAACATTTAATCTACACTTCTCCACTAGTAATGTAGCATCTCAATGCTAGTTTTGCATTTATTTCATATGTAAGGAACAAGATCTAACAAAGCTGAAATTTGGTAGATTTTTCTTTAGTTTGGGTCACTATGTACCATTTTAAACAAAAAAAAAAAACATGAATAGGAATATGAAGCCAGCAGTATACTTCAAACAAAAACAAAGTTTTGAAGCAAAAAGACATCTTTTGGCCAAAACAATGCAGTGTTTTGAGTTTGTATGCTGTGGTCCATGCCACTTGCTGCAGAACTCTTTCGCACCACCTCCTCCTAAAAGTGACTGGTCCACACGTCAAATGGTTGCCTGCATCACTTCATGGGACCTCCAGCAGTGCTGAGTGAGAACACTGAGTTCTTATTAAGCATACTTACAACAGCATGTTCAGTGGTTCAGTGGGATTTCATTTACTTGATTTGTTGTTTGAAGTATACCACCTTAAATGACAGGTCAGCTGTGTTTTATCGTTATTCTGATTAAACTAATCAGTTATAAGTTCCTACCAGTCCAAACTGAGCTCTAAATAGGGGTGGGCAATATCACTATATTTTATTGTTATCTTGATAAATTATGTGACAATATGCTTTTCTGAGCATATCAGGGATACTGTCAGTACATAAAAACACTGACTACCAATATGAGCATAATTAGGACATTTAATTGGTGCAGTGCAATTTGTAAAAACTGAAAAAAACAGTTCAGTTTTAGTTTTGTTTATTATTATTATTATTATTATTATTATTTTATAAAATTTTGTATATGGAACTTCAGGTGCTATTTTGTCTGTTCCAACTTCATGATATAATATTTTTACCATATCGCCAGCACTAGCTCACAGTTCATCCAATAACAAAAAGGCTGTACATAGTGATAGAACCAATAGAAAAGCGATAGATTATTTTCTACAGTTTACTATGACCAGCGTGGAGACACACACACCGTAACTCCTCTTGCAGTAGATTTAAAAGAGATTAAAGGCCATTGCCAAAGTCTCTGAATGTATTGCTGGTGAGATGTTTGGTTTGATAGGGTTTGCAAATAAGAAATAAGAAAACAGTCAAATTACTATTTATGCATTTTTCACAGGTTTTTTTTTAACACTTTACTGAAAAGTAAAGGCAAGAAAATTTAAGTTTTAAAAGAAGACAAGGTATCCTCAAACATTTGACAAACAAAATAAAGTAGTTTCACAATTAACCCATATTTTAGTGGGAGGACTCAAGATCAATTCCTTTCTCTTCTCTTGCTCATTGATTTCTTGTTGTTGCTGCATACAGGCCACCAGCTTGCTCACCCATTAACAATATTGTGAAAGATCAAGAACGTTTCTAAGGCTTTTTAGGCTTAAGCCCTTTACCGTTAACACCACAGCTCCTAATGTGATTTCCCAATTCTCTTCTCCAGACCCTCTCACCCTTGGAACAGCAAGGTACCCCGTGACTCTCCCTGTGTCCACCCTACTTTGTATTCAGCATGCATCCTCTCCAAAGAGGCTCCTGACTCTGTTTCCATGGCTTTTTTCTTTATCCCTCCTGCCTTTCAGCTACAACCCAAAGTTCTATAAAACCTTGACTCAGTGAAGGCATGATTATCCCACCTTCGGCTGTGTAGAAGGAGCCAGTGGCTGAAAGAGTGGGACAGATTAAAGAGGCTGATGTTTACGGAGAGAATTAAAAGCAAAGCTTTCCCAACTTTAAACATGAAGGTTTTTACTATTGTGACATCTAAGGCTTGTCCAGGGATACATTTCCCTAATCGCACGTCTCTCCGGAGGCTTGATGGAGGCTTGTCAAAGAGAAAGAGACTAGTTTGTCAAATGGAGAGAGACAGGTTCTAGCCTGCCATTCTTGGAAATGACAGGTGTGTTTTTGCAGAAACAACATAATGCCATTTCTCACCCTGCTGCTTTCCAACAAAGCACTAAGTTCTAAATGCTCACAGTACCACGTTCCTGAAGGTGGAGGGCTAGAAGCGTTCTCTTCATTCAGAAACGGCATATGAATGGAAAAAATGGAGGAACAGAGGCACTGTCCCTTGCCTCGACAGGGTTTTTACAATGGCAATGAAAGCCTAAGCATGTTATATCATGCCTCTTATTTTGAGCTTCACAGATGCAGCCTCTCTACTTTTTTGGGGGCAGTAAATCTACCACCAACCAAAAAGACACTGACTACTGTTACGCACCCATGCTTCATCGTCTGTAATATACTGAAGACAATGCAGTGCACATTGAAAGCTGAATGCTTACAGATGGCTATTTATTTTCAGCAGTGTTATACCAAGAATGGAGGCAGCAGGCAAGAATCAATTGAAGTGTGACCTCCCAAGGAAAAGACTTACCTTGGGAATGAAGCTTATTTCCCAGCCATCAAACAAGTAGTCGAAGGGTTGCCACTGAACCTCCACGGATGTCTCTGTGATAGATTTGAAGAGTAAACCATCTGGATTCGAGAGATCTAGAAGGCACAGATTGATGATTATTGGCCTCCATCTTCAGCATGCTCAATAAATCAACATTTTTCTCAGCCAAGACAGCCTTCCACTCTCTGGCGTTCTCTCCAGAGGAAGCGTGGTGTATTCGAGAGTCAAGAAGAGAGAGAGGCCATGATAATGGTTTGATATAAACTTCACATATGAGTGAACCAAAGCAATCTGTTAAAAAATCTGCTAAACCAAGTAGATTTCCAGCCACAAGTTCATGCCTATGCATTTGTTGGCCATTATAGGTATTTATTGCAATATTCTAGCAAAAGCCCTACAAAACCACAAAAAAAGATTTTTCAAAGTCAAAGCACTGTAAATTTTATGGGATTATTTATTTATTTATTTTTTAAGAATATGGAAAATGAGAGGTGAAAATACAGAACAATATTCTTAATATTGTAAAATAGGAGCAATAAAATACAACTGTAAAAATGTCATCTGTGGTTAATAAACAGTATTCATGTTTTTCAACCTTAACTAAGAAGCACTTAAGTTAAATCAAATTAAATTAAACCTTAAGTTAAGATTCACTGGCAACCTGTCCAGTGTTTCCTGCATTCCACCCGATTAACGCTGGGATTATCCTGGAAGGATAAGTGGCTTAGAGAATGGATGGATGGATTATCAGACTTCCATGTACAGCTGAAAAATTCTATTATTTCCCCAATATGTCAAATTGGTTAAAGATTAAACAAGGTTATATTTCATTCTTTGATTTTACACACTAAAAAAAATGTTGTTTCAACATAAAGAAGCACCTTAAAAATTTCTGACAGAAAGACAGCAGAACCTATAGAACCATAATCTGTGTTTTACATTCTGTCATTCCATAATTGATGTTCAATAAAATCTGAATTTTAAGGTAGACATTTATGGCAAAAGTTTTTAGATAAGCAGCGCTGTCCGGCTGTATTGCTGGTACATGTTTTACAGGCTGCATATTCAAACATTCTTTCACTTTCACTTTCATTGGATGAATCACATGACAGCACAGTTGCCTGTGAAATACTAGTACAGAATGAGCTAATTGCTGTATTCATAAAACCATTATTTTGGAATTATTTTCATGTGTTTTATAAACAGTCATTAACAATCAATGTACAGCTTATTAGTTGTAAAACATTATTACTGATAATTCACAGTCAAATGTTGATTTTAATGTTAATTTTCAGAAATATCTGGTGAAATAAAAATATAAATAAAAACATAATTAAAATAACAGTTTCTAATTATGGTATTTATGCTCTTGAGTGGTGTACGGGTTCACTTCATCAGAGAGAGATCATGAGTTGATCATGAGTCCAATTTAGCCATCAAAAAACATTAAACTTATTTACTATCTTTCTAGAATATTCACTATAATATTTCACATCTGTACATTTCCCATAAGAAAAAGGAATATATTACATGACGATTTAGGCACTTTCGAAATGAAAGTGCTATCTCATTGGGATCACTCCTCCAACTATGAATTCTAGTTCAATACTTTGAAATACAAATCACTTTTAACAACACTCCGCCTGGCCTAGTGTACTGCATGAACTTCGCATTTTGGTAAAGCTTATCGCATCGGTCATCCTCGATTACAGGTGTTAATATAAGCATGAGCAACTCATGTTAATAACATCCAGATGCCAATTACATGCCGCAATTCCTTTCAGATTAAATTTGCTCCCATTCGCTCGATTACCTCTAAATTAACTGTAATAACTCATGTGGCAGAAGCTTATCCTGCAGCGGTTAGTGATTCCATGCAGAATGCTCAACTGGCTTTTGACGAATAATAGGATATTTGCTGTGATACGAGGGGTGTGTTGTACTATTCTAGGCTGTAGCTTTTTTGTCTGCACATGGTTGACAGGCAGAGACTGCAAACAAAGTACCCTGCAGCATTTTGCCAATCTGGCACAGCTACCCAGCAGGTGGCAGGCGTCTAATCATATCCTGCTGGCAAAGGCGGCCAGTTCATCTGGAGGAAAATGGTGTATAGGCCTGTGTGTGTGTGTGGGTTTGAGAAACAATCTTTCATCCAGCCTCATCAAACTTACATGTGGACATGTTGAACTAGGGTACAGGCACATATGGACACTATAGTTCAAAAGTTCGTACTCATTGGTCATATTAATAATTGTTGGAATTATTTTATTCAATAATAACTTAAATCAGGGAAATTAGGGATGGCTCAGCATGATTTAGTGAATTTAACGTTTGGTATCATGTAACAAACTATTCATGGACTATTCATGGATTCTCTTCTCTGTGTAAATACCAAGTCACATGTCATCTATTATGGCTCTATTATGAATCTTTATCATTACAGAATCACCTATAGCTCTGTTTATCATTTCAGACATATATATATATATACATACACATTATTAAAATTAACATACAGCGTTATACAAATAAGATTAGCATCATAATCCAATGAATGTATATATGTACCTGCAGCAGATTTGGTTTTATGTGCTCGAAAATGTTTCTAAACAATTCTAGACTTTTGAATAGTGATTGCAAACTTTTGAACAAGTGTTTATTACATGCAATATCTACCGACACTTTCTCTTCATTTATCAGAGATAAAAATGTAGGCCTTGAAGAGATAAGTTTAGACTGAGAGAAGCCTTGTATGACGTCTATTTATAATCTGACATGCAATTTGATAAAAGGAACGATAATCGAAGCAGCAGACAGATAAACTCACAGGTTGAGACCAGGGCGCTGATTGGGACGCTGATGACGTTGTTAATCACAGCATAGACGTTGATGTTGTACTCCAGGCCTGGTTCCAGCTCTTTGATAGTGGTGTTGGTCACATTCCTTTCAACTCTCATCTCCAGCTGGACTCCACCAGGACTTGTGGGAATGTATGTAATCAGGTAATCTGTCACAACCAGTGAGCCCTCCCATTCAACATCAATGGTGCGCTCCGTCACTCCCCGAATTCGCAGATTCAAGGGAGGAGCCACTATGGAGACAGAAGGACAGGGAGATGTGACTATGATTGACCTGTTTTCTGATACTTATCTGAGGACTGTGAGTAGCAACCTTTAAAGCAGCCACGTTGCTAGTCTAGTTTTAGAGGACTATAGCCCCCTCTTAATGTTCTTCAGCCACCCCTTTCCAAATAAATGTACATTAGTTCAAATCATCTATGGTTTATTCTCATTCATTCTTCATTATTCAACAGTCTCCAAATTTACAATATACTGTGATAGCAGGGCACAATCTTGGAGAAGCACTGCTGCTGCTCTAATGCAATGCTGTTTCTGCTGTGATGTGAAAAGTGGAACCCCTGGCTTAGCCAATCATATTAGACCTCATAAATTGTAAGTCAATCATAACAGACCTGGGGGAAGGTCTCTGGTTTTACTCACTCTGAAAAGTAACACAAGCCAGCAACTGCTGAAGACAAAGCTCACTAAAATAAACACATATACACATATAGACATATAGATCAAAATCTATAATATGCAGAGCGAAACAGTAAATAGTTACAATGAAGATACAATATGGATTTGTGGCAAATTACGGTCAGTATAGCTGGCTATAGGGTTGCAAAGGTTATGCTAACACTAAAATTAGCTAGCTATTTGACAAGCAAACTAGTTTAAGAATTTGAAGAAATGTCACTTTATAGTGGCAATGTGAATGAGTGACAGAGATAAAAACATTACAGCTCTTTATATCCTTTGATTTTATACTTCTCTTCAGTATTGACACCAGTATTTGCCATATATTGTTTTTTACAGTAAGTTAATGTAGTAAAAAGGTCATACAGCGTTGACCATAACAGAATTTTATATTCCTCAATTCCTCAACCTGTATATGAAAATGAAAAGGTGACAGTCTCGAAGGCCAGCAAGATGAACAGAGTTTTACTAGTCAAACAAACAAACAAAAAAAAATCATTGATTAATCTCGTTATTTCCTAAAATCTGTTTAATAAAAACAATGTATTACTAAATGCAGGTAAGGAGAGGGAGAGAAAGAAGCTAAAGGAGCCTTACAGGACTAAAGGACCAGATTTGATGGAGGTTAGTGTTTGAGAAGAAAGCGAGCAAGAGTTGTTTAAAGCTTTCAGTTCAAATTAACACTGAATTAAACTGAACTTAATTGAGAAAATAAAACATTGTCAATATGATCATGAAATTCTGTCACTTATTAAAAATGCCTATAGAGTAACATCACTCTTTTTTAACTGCACCAACAGAGACTGAACTGATCAATAGTTTGCGTATTTGAATAATATATTTAGGACTATTCCGCTAAGAAGAGATGGCTTTGCTTGACTGCAGTACCTTCGCTTGGTTTGTGCCTGTTGTAAGTGGACGGATATAGTGTTAGTCATACTAGCTCTGTGCTTAACAAAAATTACAGAGACAGATCTACTGTGTGTCAATTAGACTGAACAGCCAAAATTTCTGGCTGTTGCTACTCTAAAAGTTCATGATGTTTTTGCAGATAACAGTATGTCATACAGTGTAACCACATAAACAGGTCTGCCTGATTGCTTAACAACTCGGCGCCATCTGGGGTAAGTGTGTAATGATTTATGCATGCAGTTTGCATGCATGTAATTTGGCTTTTTAGCTACACTCACCTTGTAGCTCCATTGCTAAACTATGGAAGGAAACATATCTTGGCTGATCAACTACATCGTGGATAAGGGGTAAATTGTGCAAATTAGATGTTCTTTTCCCAAGCATCACTTTCAAAACAGTGGACGGTAAGATAAGATTCCTGCACTGACAGTGTTAACTGAAAGGTTGTATTAGCCTGTTTCTTGTATTTTTATATGCTCGACTAGCTAGCCTTTGTTATTAATATTTTTCTGGGATATAAACTGTGAATCATCATTTGTATACAAGCAATACCCCAGCATCATCATACCTGGTGATTTTCATTAATCTTCCAATCTTTTTGAACTGTTTTCAGTGCACAGATGATAATTTGCAGTGCGCAGCTGAACACAACTCAAAAAGAAATGTTGCAAGAGGTAATTTTAATTAGCCGTGTGGGCCTCCACCATATGTGGTGATGCGTGAGAAGGATCCACCTATATTCTCAGATCTGGCCCTTTGCTGCATCATAAACTCGAGAATATACTGTGACATGCAAATTCAGGCACTCATAAACACAAGCTGCGGAAGATAGCTTAGGCCAAACAAGAAGACTGAAAAAACGCAGGGTCCTCTTGAGACTAGGTTTTGTAGAGAGGCAGTAAGCAGCCCCTGGGGGACCACTGAACACTTGAGAAAGAAATTCAGCTCCTTTCTCACATGTTTCAGACAGATGGGCATCCTCCTGTTCTCATTCGACCACTGACCCCTCAAACTGGAGAAAGAATCCTGAGGAAACTGCTTAACAAAATTTACCACTTTAGCTACTTTCATCTTAACGTTTTTGTTGCTTACCAGATCACAAAAAATGTGTCCAAGTTGTTTGGCAAGGAGAACTGATAGAGAACTAGAGAATACTAATTTAATTTCAAACAGCTTGCTAAATAATATTAAATAACATATACATGTAATGCTTCATTCTCTTTTACTTTTAAAACAGTGGATTATTACAGAGCATTAACAAGCGTAACAGGCAACGTCTGCTGTCTGATAAAAAATTCTCAGCATTTTCTGCACAGCTTAAGTGTTCCAAAGGTTCAGATAATTTATAAACCTCTGAAAATATAATACTTCTTGGTATCCCACAGGCATCTATAGCTAAATTCCAGAGCATCTTTGCTACAACAGGACGATGATAACGACAATCACAATTTTGTAACAATAACATGTTGTTTAAATTTTGTTTAGATATTGCCCAGGTCTAATGGTGACTTTACTCTATTTGATTGAATGAGTTAAGTCCATACAATAATTTATTTTGCCATGTATTAAGTCACCAAACACCCCACGTGACTCAAGAAAGCAGATTCAAGTGGCTAGTGAAAAATTCACACATGGCCTTCATTATTTAGAAGCTAAGCACTGATACACTGACTAGTGCAGAGCTGAGGTTTAAGGCAAATACAGAAACCAGAAACCCCAGCATAGTAATGCAGGCACCAAGCCACAACTGAAGTACAATGTCCCGTTACTTAAAAGGGAATTCAACTGATTTTTCAAAATGTCTGCATAATTAAATGGTAAAGATGTAAACAAAGTCATTCAGAGTGGTTTGATGTGAAATGCTCCACTCGAAAGAAACTTACTGAGTCAAAATAGTTTACAGTGGTGGGGATAGGACGCCTCTAACGCCTCTAACGGCACCTTCACAGCAAGTTATTACGTAAATGGGTTATTAACACGTTGAGAGGATTGTTTTTACAATAGTTTTGAGATTTTGGTCCACAACAAACATTTTTGCAATCAGTTCATAAAGGAGAGATACATGCAGGGGGATGCGAGGCAAAATATAACCCAAAGAAAGTGTATTTACCATTTTTTTTAAAAACTCAGAAGACACGTGTAGGTTCACTGGTGGTTTTAGATAGTAAATTAAATAGCTACGTTTATGTTGTACACATTATCATCATCATCACCACCACCCCTGTTCCCTATCACCTATTAAAAAAAAAAATATAGTGGAATTCCCTTTCAACAAGGGACACCAAAAATAACAACAAAAGTGAATAAATTAGAGGGCTTTAACGTAATCCTGTGTTATGAATGGTTCAGCTTCTAAAAACAATTTTTTAGAGTGGTCAAAGCCTGCTTCTAAAACAGATGTGCTCAACACTCCTCACTTGTCTCGTTCCTTAATGCAGAAGACAAAGGCGACAGCTGATTAGAGACGCATTTATGTGCTTGACTGCACTATGATTTAAGCAAGCGCCACGTAATTTTGCATTCACAAAACAAAACAGAGTTAAAGAGGCAAAACAAACTCAATCTCCTGGCAGTTAAATTGACTTTTGCTATTCCTTCAGTCAGCAATACATTTTCATTATAAATATAATAAATATAAAAAGGTTGTGAAGTTTTCACAAATATTGTACTAGTCCTGAATCCTAAAATCATGAAGTCATATACATTTGAATGCAAGATTACATGGGGACTCCCAAATGTCATCAAATTATTTTATATTTTACATGTGTTAATAAGAAATATTTTTTAATTTCATGGTGATAAATCTAATGCATACATTTTGGAGGAACTTTCTGAACCAAGAAATTTGAGAAGCGGATTAGAGCCCGGATAGACAGGTCCCACTTGGCTTTGGAGAAGTAAAATGAGGCCATATGTGCTCAAATAAGCAAATTGTACATATTATTCTCAATCACAAAGTTCAGTTAAGCAGAAGAAGTAGAAAAAAAAAAATTCTACAAAAACAGACTACTTTCGAAGTATGGAAAGGGGAAATCTATAGCCACGTAACTTGACAGCAGGCAGTGGTTTAAGCTCAGTCAGAAATGAAAACACAGCAGAAGCAGTGACGTCAAGCATGGATGACCATATCTGTAAAACACACTGAGTGGCGCAATAATTTCAGAGTTCCTGGACAGCAAAATTGCTGGCTATCGCATTACATCGTAATGATGTAATGATACATATCAGCATTTAAAGCAGCACTTTACTGAATGATGCTTTAATTCAGTGGTCTCCAACCCTGGTCCAGAAGAGCTACCTTACAGCAGAGCCTAGTTCCAACCACAATTTGCAACACCTGCTCCACCTAATCAATCTCTTCCCTAGTCCCTGATTGGCTGGATTAGATGTTCTAGCGTTAAGGAATGGGCAGGGCAGCTTATTGGATACAGGTGGGAACTAAACTGTACAGGAAGGTACCAGGACCAGGGTTACAGACCACTACTTTAATTTATTCTACAATAACAGCAAATTTAACTGGGTAGGAGAAAGCAGACGTTGTAATTATATATCACATCTTGAAAACTGTTAACGAGACCCCTCATAGAAGACAAGGGTTAAAATAGCAGATTATAATAAACTGATGTAATGCAGTTTAAAATAAACAATAATATTTTAATATAATATTCATTATAGTTTCTTTTTTTATAGAGTTCATTATACTTGTTTGATGTGTGATTTATCTGTAAATCACAGTAGTTCTATTTGTTCCCTTTATTTACATATGCACTAACAAAAACAACCAGCCATTAGCATTACATGTGTATGTATACAGTGAAAATTAGTTAACACATCCTCTACAGGGAACAAACATAAACACAACATTTTTCTCAAATATTGCACACTTTCCTTTTATTTGCTGAGTTTCACATATTGGAAAGAAATAAAAATAAAATATAAAATATGCCATAACTACTACATAACTTCATGCCATAACTTTTGCACATGCTCAACTGCTAAATACTTCTTGCATTTTATATTTTCCACTGAGGTCCATTTATGCCATTTGTATGGTTTTATTAACTAAATACAGTCTACAGATTTATTTTTATTTATTTTTATGTGAACATTTTCCAACCTCTCATTATCCCTTAGAATTAGACAGGTTGTTTTTGTTACTGCCTTAAAGTCGGATATATGAAAATGATCCCTCATCTGACTGGCTGTCTTGGATTGTCCCTTCTTCAAAAAGCAGTCAAGGCTTAAACACTCCTTATAACTTTAGTGTGAATGAGCGGAACTAACTGATGTAGGCGGAATAGGCATATATTTGTAAATGACTTTTCATGATGTCACAGTTTTTCTGCAGCTGACGTGCCAACTTCCCTTTAAGAGTTTTTTTTTGGTGTTATGCCACTACTGCTAACTGGTCACAAAGTGGTCATAAGTTAAGAGGGTCATAAGATCGTTAAAACAGCTCTTGTTACTAGCCTCCATAAAGCTTTGAGAATCCAGACCCTGGTCTCATATGACTGGAAATAACTGATAGGGATGTTACCAAGACAGCTGCTGACTTTCCTAGGATTTGTATGGAGTGGAGGTGTGGCAAGGTAGTGAATGAAAAAGTTGCCATAATTGTGATTAATATTAGGAAAACTTCAAATGTAGTACTGGCCAGCTCAAATTCTCAAATACTGTGAGAAAACATAAAATTATCACAAGAATATTTGAATGAAAATCATTAATGTTGTTGTTTACTTGACAGTCAACTCAGACAGGACTCTATAGCTAACTGGAGAAAACAGATTAAGACATAAGCTGACAGCCCCTTTAACATACTCAGATTCAACCAGACAGATTTGATCCCAATCTCTTTTCTCTCCAAAAGAAAAAACTGCTATACTGTAGCAAGTAAACAAATTATTGTCTAGCACAAGTGTAACCTGCAGTATATAAATGAGATTACATAACAACACCTTTAATATATTTGTTAATGACTAACTTAATTTTACACTTGTTTCATTTACACACACAGAAAAATATCTGTAAACAATTAGCAAAAATATATATTATTTATATACGTTTCTGAAACAGTATACATTCTTTTTTTATTCCAAGGCACAAGCCGTTAATCTGGGAATACATTTTGAACAAAGCTCAATTTTATGCTGTGTGAATTCCACAGTAAATACATCTCACATTTCACTGAATTGTTTTGTTGTTAGTTGTCACCCATCTGAATACATAATGTCATCTCCACTGTCTCTCTGTTCTAATGAAATGAGAAAATAGGGCCAAGTAATTGAAGGCAAAGCCATATCCCCCTATACTGTTTCTGTGATAACATGGAACACGTATGCTGTGCTGAAGCTCCTGAACCTGAGTATACTGTAATAATTCTCCCACGTCTCCTACATACTGGTCTGCTGTTTTTCTCCTAATTGCAATGAAATGAGCAATTTGGCCGCAACCAGATCTCAGAGAACATGAGAAGAGAGCAGACTTGGTAATATGATTTGCCCTTTCTCTCTCTTCTCTCGCTCTTCTTTCTCGTAAGATGACAGCTGTTTGTGGCGATGCGGGGGTTTTTGCCTTTCTTCTTTTTTCTCATTTTTCCTCTGAGAACGCAAGCGGAGTGTGATTGCCTCAGCCCCAGCTAATGTGACACATCTTCCGCAGTGAGTGTGACTTTTGACAAATGAATGCTGTTACACCCTGAGCCATCCCCAAATTTACAGCTGCGGTTGGAGGCGTAGGGGCTGGCTACACCGAAGGTTTCACTTGTGTTGTGTGCACCACTAGCAGGGCATGCAGCTGCTCTTCTGCTCAGGAAAAAATGGGATTTTCTTAATCACTGACTTAGTGTGTTCGAGGGATAATAGGCATTTGCGTATCGTCAGTAAATTTATGTCTGCACCACTTCTAAAGACATCCTGAACATGGGGAAGATGTCACAGTAACACAACTAGGTGCATCGTTAAAGGGCCCATTTCATGGAAAACCATCATCATCATCGTTAACCGCTTAGTCCAGATAGGGTCGCGGTAGCAGTTGGGAGAGCAGAGAATCCCAGATGACCCTGTCCCCCGCAACTTCCTCCAGCTCATTCCCGGGGACACCAAGCCGCTCCCAGGCCAACTTGGAGATATAATCCCTCCAGCGGGTCCTAGGACGACCCCGGGGTCTTATTCCGGTAGGCTGTGCCTGGTACACCCCCACCGGGAGGCGTCCAGGGGGCATCCGGATCAGGTGCCCGAACCTCCTCAACTGGCTCCTCTCAGTGCGGAGGAGTAGCGGCTCTACTCCGAGCTCCTCCCGGATGGCCGAGCTCCTCACCCTATCAAATAGAGTGTAGCCCGCCACCCTGCGAAGAAAGCTCATTTCTGCCGCTTGTATTCGCGATCTCATTCTTTCGGTCATTACCCACAGCTCATGACCATAGGTGAGGGTCGGGATGTAGACCGATCGGTAAACAGAGAGCTTCGCCTTACGGCTCAGCTCCCTCTTCACCACTACAGTCCGGTACAGCGACCGCATTACTGCTGCCGCTTGTCCCAGCCTGCGGTCGATCTCACGATCCTTCTTCCCATCACTCGTGAACAAGACCCTGAGATACTTAAACTCCTCCACCTGGGGCAAGTCCTTTCCCCTTACCTGGAGTGGGCATACCATCCTTTTCCGGGCTAAGACCATGGACTCAGACTTGGAGGTGCTGATCTGCATACCAACCACTTCACACTCAGCTGCAAACCGCTCCAGTGCGCGCTGGAGGCATCCATGTGATCCAGCCAAAAGAACAACATCATCTGCAAATAGCAGAGACGCCACCCTCCGGCCTCCACACACAATGCCCTCCTGACCCCGGCTACGCCTTGACACCCTGTCCATGAATATCACAAACAGGAGTGGAGACAGGGCACAACCCTGGCGGGGTGCAATGCTAACACTGAAAGAGTCCGACTTAATGCCGAGTATACGAACACAGCTCTCACTCCGGGCGTACAGAGATTGAATGGCCCAGAGTAGTAACCCCGGCACCCCATACTCCCGGAGGACCTCCCACAAGATATCTTGGGGAACACGGTCGTAAGCCTTCTCCAAATCCACAAAACACATGTAGACTGTGTTGGCAAACTCCCATGCCCCCTCAACAATCCATGAGAGGGTGAAAAGCTGGTCCATTGTTCCACGGCCAGGACGGAATCTGCATTGTTCCTCCTCAATCTGAGGTTCAACTATCGGTCGAAGTCTCCTTTCCAGCACCTTGGTATAGACTTTCCCAGGGAGGCTGAGCAGTGTGATACCCCGATAGTTGGCACACACCCTCCGGTCCCCTTTCTTGAAAATAGGGACCACCACCCCGGTCTGCCAGTCCAAGGGTACTGTTCCCGAGGTCCATGCACTATTGCAGAGGCGTGTCAGCCACGACAGCCCCACAATATCCAGAGCCTTAAGCATCTCCGGACGAATCTCATCCACCCCCGGTGCCTTGCCACTGAAGAGCTTGCCAACTACCTCAGTGACCTCCACCAGGGAAATGGCGCTTGACACGCCAGAGGCCTCTGGCCCTGACTCCCATGAGGGAGGCATGTCTCCCGGATTAAGGAGTTCCTCAAAGTGCTCTTTCCACCGACCGACAATATCCTCATTTGAAGTCAGTGTTTCTCCACCCCTGCTGAATACAGCCTGGGCGCAGCCACCCCGACCGCTCCTGAGTCGCCAGACTGTCCAGAACCTCCTCGAGGCCGACCGAAAGTCTTTTTCCATGCCCTCACCAAACACTTCTCATGCCCTGGATTTTGCTTCTGCCACCGTTGCAGCTGCCACCTTTTTTGCCTGTCGGTACCTATCTGCTGAATCGGGAGTCCTTTGGGCCATCCAGTCCCCAAAGGCCTCTTTCTTCAGCTTGAAGGCCTCCAATCACGCCTCTCCAGGTCTCCCAGTCATTGCCAACATGAGCATTGAAGTCTCCCAGTAAGACTATGGAGTCTGTAGTCGGGACCCTTTCCAGAACCCCGCCCACTTGCTCCAAGAAGGCCGAATACTCTGACCTGTTGTTTGGTGCATAAGCACACATAACAGTCAGAGTTTTCCTCTCTGCGATTTTAATACGCATTGAGGCGACCCTCTCGTCCACCGGGACAAACTCCAACTGCACTGCCGCCAGCCGGGGACTCGTGAGTATCCCCACACCCGCCCGGCGCCTCTCACCTTGTGCAACCCCGGAGTAGGAGAGGGACCAACCCCTATCCAGGAGTTTGGTTCCAAAGCTGATACTGTGGGTGGAGGTGAGCCCAACTATATCTAGTTGGTACCTCTCAAACTCCCGCACAAGCTCCGGCTCCTTCCCCCAAGTGAGGTTACATTCCACTTACCAAGAGCCAGTTTCTGCCGCAGGGGCCTAGGCCACCAAGGGCCCCCCTGCAATCTCCCACTGCCTGTACGGCACTGCACCACTCCCCCATGCTGGACCTTGCGGATGGTGGGCCCACATGGTCCCCCCACGTTGCCTCTTCGGGCTGAGCCCGGCCGGGTTACGTGGGCTGCCCGGCCACCAGGCGCTCGCCGAGGGACGCTACCCCCAGGCCTGGCTCCAGGGGTAGGTCCCGGTGACCCTCTCCCGGGCAGGGCACACGATGTTCTGTGTCCGTTTATCATGGAGGTTTTTTGGAACCTCCATGGAAAACCAAATTTTTGAAATAAAGTTTGATGCAGTATATAAGTTTGATGTTGTTAACAGTTTAAATTTGCAATTTAAACGTAACACTCACTTACCAGCTCACACAGTCCATACATGGACACTAAGCTGCAAAAATGGCAGCAGTGTAGCCCCACCCATTCATGTTAAAATTATAAGGAGTGCAACAGCCAGGACTGTTTTTTAGTAAGGCGCAGTACAGGGCAGTAAATCAGAACAGACATCATTCACATACATTAGTCTTAAAGGTAGAGAGCCTGTTTTGTAATGAGAGGTTGGTAAATGCTCCTATAAAAATAATTTGACAATTACTGGTACATAAAATCACACAACTGTTATAAGTGGACCTAAAGGGGCAAAAATAAATTTAGGTTCCTTTAAATAAGTTTCGAGTCCTTTAAATTGACAATTAAAATGATAGTTTGGCATCTTTATACAATTTTCCCCTTTCCCCTTTGATTGATCAGCCGAGAGATGTCTGGTGTCCGTAGTCCAAAAACTATGTGGCTAAAGTAGCTGAAAAATTCCTGAAAACAATTCCTCAATTCATCAAAATCTTTACTTTAACTACATTTTTTTTCTTTCAATTTTTTATATGTAAGTGTTCTACTTAGAGAACACTTTAGAGAATATTAAACTACAGTTGAACTACAGTTGAACCAGCCAAACAAAAGACTCCAGCAAGACTTAACAGCAAGACAAGTGAGCTCTTCATATGGATTAGTCTCATGTGATTCTTGCTGTCACTATGCTAAAGGGACTACTGTTGAAAGAGTTAAGGGGTGGGGTTCAAAATTATAAAACATACTTTACTTACAGCTGTAAAGATGCACTTTTATAATGTGAAACAAAATCCACTCTTTTCCACTGCAACGCTACTCAATTTGAGGTAACTAATGTAGCATTGCTAACTAATGCACCTCATTTAAAATCAGCAAGACTTTACTGAATGAACTGTTAAGATACATTGCACTCATTTCCACTAACAACTACTTAATTCTGTGTAGGTTTGAGAGTTTGGTATCGAAATCAGCATCAGCAAGTACTAAAATGTACATGCACTTGTACTTAGTCTGAAAAAAAAATACTACTTATGCATCACACTCATGAGAAAAATATAGAGTAAGAAGAAATTCAATTAATCGAGAAGTAACAGTAAAGCAGTTATCTTTTTTCTTTTTGCCTTGCAACTCATAACATTGACACTGAGTAACAGGTCATTTTGCTAAAATGTTAATCACCTAAAGCAGAAGCAACAACCAGTGAAGCATGGCATTAGTGCTTGTGCGTACATTTTCAAAACCTTTTTTGTCTGCAAAACTCAGACTCTTTGTCCCATCTGGTGAAAACTGTCCTAAATATGGTGAATGTTACTGTAAAATATCTGTGGGTTTTAAATACTGAAAAAGGCAATATTTTTAGACAATTCATCATACAGTACCAGAAACAACATAAGTCATCTAAAATAGATTTGCTTAACAACTGGACACAGTTGCAGTGCAGGTTAAAATGGTTTAGGAATCCAGTTAGAATCAGTCAAAAAAGAAGCATCTAACATGTCAAACAAGGGAAAACTTGTAAATTTGATTTGTTGCTAAACTATCACTGTAAAATCCAGTCATTTTGAGTTAGAGAGTGGCCTCTTCCTTACTTTATTTATGTTGAATGGTATAATATTCTGTATCTAAAATGTTCTATTGCATCATCAGTGTCATTTGTGTAAGGTAATGTGTAAGTTTTGGCTGTGTTTGACTTACTGTTGCTGTTTTACATTGTTTAAGAAGACAAAAAATTGTACAAGTAAAGCATACAAGAAACACTGGAACTATGCTGCAAATGCCTTACAAGATTGGCAGAGACAGAACAGGGCCAGAATGCCATCACATTAGTCAAAAACTTTTTTCTGCATTAGACATGATGGAAAATGGAACCATGTAGAATAACAGGAACAAGCTGTCAACAAATATTCATTTGTCAATACACAAGGACAATGGTGGAGATCTATGCTTTCATTGATCCAGGTACTCAGTGACATTTTGCAAGGAAATTCATGAGAAGGGCTTAAATACACTCTGTCCTGTCACATTTTAAACGTAAATAGAAGTATTTACATACTTGTGCATGCCTGTCACACAAGAAAACAGCAAATATATACTATAATGTTCAAAAGTGTCCAGACACCTCTTCTAATGAGTGAGTTCAGCTGCTTTGAGGTGCACTCATTGCTGCTGCAGGTGTTCAGTTGCACACAGACAGAAGCACATGAGCCAAGGTCACCATGTCCAATGCCAAGTGTCAACTAGAGTGGTATAGAGCTCCCCGGCACTAGACTAACGAGTTGTGGAATTGTGCTCTCTGGAGAAATTTGGCACTATCCAGTGTTTGTGAGATGAGCTGGAGTGGAGTGATTCAGAACTACAAGCCCATTTCCAAAAAAGTTGGGATGCAAATGTAAATAAGAACAAAATGCAATGATGCGCAAATCATTTAAACCCTATATTTAATTGAAAACAGTAGAAAGACAACATATCATATTTTGAAACTTAGAAATGTTATTGTTTTTTGAAAAATATATGCCTATTTTGAACTGGATGCTGACAACACATTCCAAAAAGTTGGGACAGGGGCAACAAAAGGCTGGTAAAGTTGTGTAACGCAAAAAAAAATAATAAAACCTGGTGGTTGATTGGCAACAGGTCAGTAACATGATTGGGTATAAAAAAGCATCCCAGAGAGGGTTAGTCTTTCAGAAATAAAGGCAGGGAGAGGTTCACCACTCTGGGTAAGACTGCATGGTCAAATAGTGCAACAATTCAAGAATAATGTTTCTTAACATAAAATAGCAAAGAACTTCAGGAACACTTTCAAAAACCACTGTCTGTAAAAACAGTTTGTTGCAGCATCCACAAAGGCAAGTTAAAGCTCTAAAATGCAAGGAAGAAATCATATATAAACAGCATCCAGAAATGGTGCCACCTTCTCTGGGCCTGAGCTCATTTAAAAAGGACTGAGGGGAAGTGTCCTGTGGTCTGACAAATCAACATTTGAAATTCTTTTTGGAAATGGACACTGTGTCCTCCGGGCTAAAGACCACTCAGCTTGTTATCAGTGCACAGTTCAAAAGCCAGTATTCATGATGGTATAGGGGTGCATTAGTATGCATGGCATGGGTGACGTGCATATCTGTGAAGGCACCATTAATGCTGAACAATATACACATATTTTTGCAACTTATGCTGCCATCCAGATGACGTCTTTTTCAGAGAAGGCCTTGCTTCTTTCAGCAAGACAGTGCCAAACCACATTCTGCATGTATTACAACAGAATTGCTCCATATTAAAAGAGTCCAGGTGCAAAACTGGCCTGTCTGCAGTCCAGTCTTTTCACCCACTGATAACACTTGCCACAGTATGAAATGAAAAATATGACAAAGGAGACTCCAACCTGTTGAGCAGCTGAAATCCTATATCAAACAAAAATGGGAAAACATTTCACTTTCAAAACTACAGCAGTTGGTCTCCTCAGTTCTCAAACACATACAGAGTGTTGTTAAAAGAAGAGGTGATGAAACACAGAGGTAAACATGCCCCTGTCCCAACTTTTTTGGAATGTGTTGTTGGCATCAAAATCAAAATGGGCATTTATATGAAAAAAAAAAACAAAATGTTTCAAGATATTTTTAACAGTGTAGTGTAAATAAAGAAATAGGAAAGTCATAGATGCCTCAAAGACACAAACGCAAAAACAAGTCCACCACATGCTTCCATGGGGTTGTTTAAATTACCATGGCTACACCCCTGTCTCTGAAACATGACAAAGTTCAAAGTGCTTCAAGTAGAGGAGTTTTTTCTAGCTCTTCACAGAAACAATGAAGTATTTGAGATTTGCAATCAAGTTAACACCCCATTTAAAAGAACTGAGTACAGTACTGGCATATATGCACTATGGTTTCATTAAAGTATAAAGCTAAAGTAAATTATAAACATATCACTCATTTGGACATTTTAGAATTCTGCATGCTTAATTAATGAAAACAGCTACAGGCATATGCAAGTTAACCGTGTAATGTCAGTGTTTTCAAAAACACTGAAAATGTAAAATGTGAAAATGTGAGTATTTTCAAAAACATCCATGTTCAGTGACTGAAACCATTTCCACGTGGATGGGAGGGCAAAACAAAATGAAAAAAGAATGTTTTCAAAAATATTAGGATATATGTGGACAGGGCCTTAGGGAAGCCATTGCAGAGCTGAATCAGTCTAAGATAGGTATTGCAAAAAGGAATCAAGCGGATCTTTAACAGGTTTTATCAAAGCTGTGCAGAAAATGCATGTAGAACCAACAAGTCTGGATGATGAAAATCTTCGCACAATATTCTACAAAGTGGAGTCCATCATCACTGATTGCAATCAGATTTGAAGGCTTTGACAGTGAACCCCCTTCAACTGACAAAAAGACAATCTGTCATGTATTCATGCAGACGTTGAAAAGAGATAACACATAGCCAGACACAAGAACACTTCACACTTCTCCCAGAATGAATAAAAAGGGATATTTTAATGCCTGAAAAAAGTGTGATTGTGGACAATCTCCTTGAAGAAATTTGTGGCTGATGAGATGACTCAAAGATGCTGTCTAGTAAGCGTTTGAACAATGACAAACTTCCTGGAGAGACCAACGCTGTTTGTTTACATTATGTCTGTTGAACGATTAAAATAATTAAAATAATTAATCACATTCGTGTTGCTAATTGCAGTTAATCACATTTGCCTTTTTGCCCAAAATCTGGCCCTAAAGAAAGATTTTTTTTCATTTAAAAAGCAGTACAATTTGTTATAGCTATACAAGTGTACAAAATAAGCTAATAAAAATCTAATTTCCATGTGGTGAACACAGCTACCAATTTTTGACATCCAGTGAGAGCAACAGTGACTGCATGTTTCAACCCATGAATACAAGTCCAATCAACATGGTTTTTAACAGTTTTTTTTTTAAGTGACTAGTTTCTTGATTTTCAAACAGCATCAGCCGTTCATGATTATCAAGCAGTACAACTGGCTATGTCTTGTTTAAAATCAGGCAACATGTCTTTAAAATGCTATTTAAATGTGATTGGCTATTTCTTTCTAAACAGAGTACTAAAAGGACTATTAGGTTTTCCTCTGCATTTCACAGCTGGTACAAATAGGCATGGATAGAGCAATGTAGAAGTAAAGTAATGAACAGTTAAATTATTATTTTTTTTTTATTACAAACAGTATTCTGCTTAAAGAGCCAATTAAAAGCTACATTTGAACAAGAGTGGTAGAATCAGTTTCAAAAGACTAGACAAATGCACTAACGCTGTTAAAAAACTTAAGAGTTGATAATTTATTGTGTTAACTCATGTTCAACATGTTACCTTTCACAGCCCTGGTTTGTGTATATGGTTTCATTTTAAATCATTCAAATTCAAATGGTCTTTATTTACCCCTATGTTATGTCTATTTGAAAGCCCCCCTGCCTATTTATATTGCTCCATCACTGTCATTTCTGTGAGGAAAAATGACAACATGGAGTGACACCATGCTTGACTTACCGAAATAGAAACAGAGTGAATTTCAGATGTCTATTTGTGCCTTCAACAGTATTTCTCCAGCTTCAGAGAGGACAGCATTTTTCCCCACAATGTTACGCGATTTTATTTGAAAAGGTGGGGCAGCTACCTTCCAACTCAACAGACAGATGCAGGTCCTCAGAATTTAAAGTGTCCTGCAAGTTTTCACCTTCACAGAATGCTCTGCATTCCAAGTACTGCTTGAAAGAGGTAAATGTATTTATAGGTGGAATGCTCAACCTCAAGGTGTACTACACAAATGTCTTTTTGAAATGCTGCTGTGTGTTGTACAAGAATAAATGAGCAGTGGATTTAAACCCTCTATGCTGTGATAAAGGTGAGTTTAATGGATGGAAGAGGAAATTTGCCGTGGCGCAGGGATAACCAAACAAATTGTATCTTCGGGAGTGGTTTATGCATCCAGTTTTTGAAACACTCCAATATTGTACTGTGAGATAGTTCAAACAGAACTAATACAAGCTTCCAGTACATTGCAACAAATGCTATGACTAAACCTTAGACGTTTGTTATCACCAGCAAGAACAAAAGCATGCTGTAATTTTCTAATAATTATCTCTCACTTGTGAATCATTGAAATATTTTGTCAAAAATGTGGACTCTATACTTTTAATCAATATAGCATTTGTTTTTTTGTTTTATGTAAATCAAGTATAACATAATGAATTAAACATAAGCCATATTTAGGCTGGACTAGTTTTACTTGTGGAGATACTATATTTAAAGTGATTGCAAACAAATTTGTGCTTTTAATCCAGTATGAATTTGCAGTGTCTATTGTTTTTTTTTACATGTTAATATAGAGCTCATTCAGTAATAACAGTCCTGTTCAAACTGACCTAATGTTCATGTAATAATAAAATAGGCATGGTTGGTTGAGTGCGTTGTTATTGTTACTGAGTGTGGGTGCCTGTCACGTAACACTGACACCCAAGATATGATGATTTAATCCAGGCTACCTCCGCTAATTTGGGGAAATTACACAGATGCTTTATCCCATATGAATAGTCCAGTCAAATCTTACAAATTACATTATGGAACCTCTGGTAAAACAGTTGAAACAGCTTTACTAATTCTGTAATTATATAATTACATTTAAAGAGCATAGCAAATGATACTGATATTAGACTTCTAAGGGTTTGAAAGTCTGAGGTCAGCATCACTCACCTGAAGCACAGTCATCTCCAGTGTAACCTTCCAGGCAGACGCAGAAGCCCTCCTTACAGTCTCCCTTCTGGCTGCAGTTGTTGGCGCAGAAGACGCGTGAGCAGTCCTCTCCCAGAAAGCCTGGCCGGCATTGGCAAGTTCCGTTCAGGCAGATGCCCTGTTCAGAGCAGTCGTTCAGGCATCTGCCAACAGAGCAGTCCTCCCCGGAGTAGGCCTCTTCACATACACACTCTCCATCAATGCACAGGCCATGGTCAGAGCAGTCTCCAGGGCATCGTGGCTCTGAACAGTTGTCACCGCCAAAGTCCCGATCACATACACATTCGCCCTCAATGCACATGCCCTGGCCAGAGCAATCATCTGGACACCGAGGCTCCGAACAATTCTTTCCTGTCCAGCCTTCATTACACACACAGCCGCACACCTCCATACTGAAGATTCCATGATCACTGCAGTGGGGAACAAAGTCCAAGCGACCTGGAAGACACATTCCACTCATTTTATTTTTGATCCAAATACAGAGTAATAAGATAATAAACCAATCCCAATATCTTAAAGTCTTCTAATGATTTATACAGTAAGTATACATAAACAGAGATGTAAAAAGAAATTCAAAGTCTTTGTTTTAGTCTTAACAAAACTGTCTAACCTAAATGTGCTAGGGTTAGGAGAGAGTGATGTAATACCAGGTAACATGAAGGCTAGTGTCCTGATATTGTAACATTCATAACATCTTGTGCACATAACGGAGGAAATCTATGATTTCTACAGCTCTGTCCATTGCTAGCTTCAAGACTGGTACATGTCAACATCAATAAAAAACAGATATCAAAGTTTTAGCCCTAGACTTAACTTATACCAAGCAATACTAAGGCTAGTATCCTGACATCAATCCCAAAATTTTTCTTTCTGTAAACATGAAAAGGGGAAATTTGTATGATCTCTACAGTGAAATTACACAGATCAATAAAAACATAACCATTTATATTTTATATTATATAATATATAAAATATTTTACCATTTCATGAAAAACATTAACTCATTTAGAACTTGATGGCAGCAACGCATCTCAAAAAAGTTGAGACAGGAATGTTGTCCCATTCTTGTCTGATGTGGGATTTTAGCCGCTCAACAATCCTGGGACTTCTTTGCCGGATTTTTTGTTTCATGATACGGCAAATGTTTTCTATTGGTGAAAGGTCTGGACTGCAGGCAGGCCAGTTCAGCACCCGGACTCTTCTGTGAAGCCATGCTGTTATGATGAATACAGTATGTGGTTTAGCACTGTCGTGATGAAATATGCAAGTCCTTCCCTGAAAGAGACGTTGTCTGGATGAGAGCATATGTTATTCTAAAACCTCTATATACTGTTCAGCATTGATAGTGCCTTTCCAGATGTGTAAGCGGCCTACGCCACAGGCACTAATGCAACCCATACCGTCAGGGATGCAGACTTTTGAACTGTGCGCTAATAACAAGCTGGATGGTCCCTCTCCTCTAGAGTCTGCAGGACACAACATCCGTGGTTTCCAAAACAGAATTTCAATTTTTGATTCATCTGACCACAGAACAGTTTTCCATTTTGCCTTAGTCCATTTTAAATGAGCTTTGGTCCATTTCTGGATCGTGCTGACATATGGCTTCTTCTTTGCATGATACTGCTTTAACTTGCATTTGTGAATTGCACAGCGAACTGTTCATATACAATGATTTCTGGAAGTGTTCCTGAACCCATGCAGTGATTTCCAGTACAGAACCATACCTGTTTTGAATGCAGTGCCGCCTGAGGGCCCAAAGATCACAAGCATCCAATATTGACCGTCAATCTTGTCCCTTGCGTAAAGGGATTTCTCCAGATTCTCTTAATCTTTTGAGGATATTATGTACTGTAGATGGTGGGATATCCAAAGTCGTCCTATTTTATGTTGAGGAATTTTTTTCTGAAATGGTTCCACAATTTTTAAACACAGTTTTTTGCAGATTGGTGAACCTCTGCTCAAGCCTTTTGTTGCCCCTGTCCCAAATTTTTTGAGATGTGTTGCTGCCATCATGTTCTAAATGAGTTAATGTTCTTCATAAAATGGTAAAAAATCACTTTCAACATCTGATATGTGTTCTATGTTCTATTGTGAATTAAATATGGGTCTATGAGATTTGCAAATAATTGCATTCCCTTTTTATTTACATTTATTTACATTTTATACAGGGTCCCAACTTTTTTGGAATTGGGGTTTTATATTTGTGATAAATATCTGATATATTATGAAATATATATTTGATACATTATGAAATACGAGTCTTTAGTCTGAACTATTCTGTCCAATCCAAGCCTGTATGTGCCTATTCATCAACGTGTTATTGAGAAATTGTGCTCACAATAAAAAGAGCATCATTTTACACATCCTTTGATTAGGGGTGCTTTACGTAACTAAATTTAGGTAATAATAACTAATAACGCTAATTAGGCATGTATTTTCCTGTTCTATACACATATTTGCTACAACCATTTTTACAGTGCAACACTTCAATAATGATTTGTTTTTCTCTCTTTTTATATTGTCCACTCAACATAGCCAGAAATTTCACACAATCTTCACTAAATTGTCAAGACACAGTATTTAATTGGCAGGCTGCTACCAGGCAGTTCTAATTCTTATCCAAAATGAAAGTGAGTTGGTTGAAGTGATGCAACTTGGTGTGAACAGCTGCTGTATTTTTGGACTTTATCTAACCTCAGTTAATGATCAGCATCAAATCAACAAGTTTGAGCTCTTTTATGCTTCATGGTAAAAACGAGCTGTTGTTTTAACTTTATCAACATGATTCAGAAATCATAACTCATTTTCCTTCCATACTGTGACACATTTTCAAGTAAAACTCAGAATCAGGGAGGGTCTGTGAGCTAGCTGAGAGTTTCCACTCAGTGTTAAGAGTGGGTGATGGGAGAGGGAGGTGAAACCATTTTAAAATGGAAACTCCAGGAATGTAAGTACTAACACAATACTGACACACCACTCCTACCCGACTGAGGAAACACTACACTTTCGCATGGTACAGCTTCATCCATCACCAGCCTTAACTACTCATTGAACACTTTCATCATTCCGGATGATAACGATCCCAGAATCACCAGACTGAAACTGAGGCAACACCTTGCAATCTCATTAGCTTGGACAAATATAGCCTAGTTTGTGCCAGCTTCCTGGAGATCCGCTGCACTTTGAAATGCTTAGCTTTACACCAAAGGTCTGGGGGAAAGACCTTTGTGACAAAGGCCTTGTAATTAATCTCCCATCTAACCTCATTTGTTTAGCTTAATATGACTTTTTCTTCCCTACTCCACCGTTTCAGCTGTTTTTAGTAGCCCTGGAGGGCCTCCACAGCCTCGGCTTGCAGGTGCAAATCCACTAAAGTGCACCTCTGAGACTTAAAACAAGCACAGCATTGTCACCATCCACTGTAGCGTTCTCCCTGCGGACACTGCCACCTCCTCCATTTAGCACTGCAGAAACATTCCAGAAGGAACAGAAACCAAAAGACAAAGAGTGCAATCCTTCAGTGATGACTTCTTTTGTCTCTCTTTATATTGTCCACTTCACATAACCAGAAAGTTAACATAATCTTCAGCAAAATATCAATTTACAGTATTGCAGACACATTCCAGAAGGAGGAGGAACCAAGAGACAAAAAGTGCAAACCTTCAATAATGACTTTCTCTCTCTTTATATTGTCCCCTCAACATAGCCAGAAACTTTGCATAATCTTTGGCAAATTATCAATCTACAGTATTTAATTGGCAGGCTTCTACCAGGCAGTTCTAATTCTTATCTAAAATGAAAGTGACCTGAGGTTGGTTGAAGCAATGTAACTTGGTGTGAACAGCTGCTTTGTTTTTAGACTGTCCTCAGTCAATGATCAGCACCAACGTGTGGCTATACTCTATGGGTCACTGCGCTGGAGCCTTGACATTTGTAAAGACGTATTTTCTACTGAAAGCTGATAGGTTTTGCTCCCTTCACAGCCATTACAGATTGATAAGGAGACATTCAACTTCTGTAAATGTCTTTAGGATTTCCACTTAACTCCTAAAGTGTCTGGACTCACTTATATATTGAATAAAGAGACAGAAGTGAGCTATGAGTAAGAAATGATTGATAATAAATTTATGTTTTGCTTACAATAACAGTTACTTCTAAGGGTTGAGTAAATAATAGAACCATTTGTAGATTTTTGTAAAACACTCCTCTTTCCCCCACAGCGGCCATAAATGCACATCTGTCTGTGACTTACCCATGGCAGAGCTTTCTCCACAGCAGCCGCTGCTGCACTGAGCTCGCAGCAGGGACACCTCTCTCTCCAGCATTTCTATGCGGCTGGCTAGCTGTTGCAGGGTGGCTGAGGCAGGGCAGGCACATGCTTGCTTAGGGATGTTGATGCGGTGGGTGAAGGTCACCTGACTGTCTGAGTCCATGGTCTGCTCCATGTACTCTGTGGGTGGCTTATCATCCCCCACAGAAGCCTTTGGACTTGACCCCGGGGCTGAGTCTAAATCGACGGAGCACAGGGACTCCAGCGGGACATTGATGTTGTAAACGTGGTTAAAGATCATAGGTTGTGTCTGGTTGCTTTGGAGGCTTACACCATCGGGGGCTTGCCTCCTGACCCTGGTGGTCCGTACCAGTTTGCTGTCATGGGCTGGGATAGCATGGACTCCGAGGAACAGCAGAGCCAAGCCCACCAGAGAACTACACAACATCATGGAAGCACACATCACAGCTGAGGGTCTAGAGTGTGTTCTCCAATTCCTCAAAGAGACTGGCACTACAGGCACAGAAAATAGAGATCTCGATTTAGCTAGATATTAGAAACAGTTAACATGGCACAAAAATAATAACTGAAAATGAATAAGATCAGAGAATGTAACCAACAACAGGAAAAAATCATTTTCAGATTTCCAGACCGAAAAATCTTAATTTCAAAATGGCCATGTTCAAAGCTGTGGTAAAATACTTCATATATACACACACACACAGTTCTACACTAATAAAAATTAATAGTCATGTGGCAAGATATTAAAAAAAACAATTTTTTATAAAAAGTTTATAGCTACTCTTTCATTAGCAGATGAGGTGAAGAAGAATCAAACATGTGGGCACGTTTTCTGGTTAATCTGGTTGATAAAAATGAGGCTGAACTTGGCTTCCTTCTCGCCAGCTTCTTTTTTGAATTTTCTAGTCCACCTTAATCGGCGCAGCAGTTACAATCTGGTGTAACTTTGTAATACTACTTTTAAAAAAGCAGGACATTAGAGACCCCTAGCTGAACTCTGCTAAAATATGAGACGGTACCAACACGGTACAGTGGCTGTTGCCAACTCAGCCACTGTGACAAGGTGGTTGTGTGATTTACACATGTCTGTGGGTACCAGTACAATTACAACTAAATCTAACAACTAAACTAAACTAATTTTTGATAACAGATAAACTGGAACACAGCAATATATACAAATCTCACAGTGTATGTTAGAAAACAGCTCTCGATGCTGGATTAATCTCTATCTGTAGCCTATGGTCGCAAACAATAATTTCAAACCCGGGCCACTCATTAAATCAGAAAAATGTGCAACACATTTGATTTTAGGTGGATTGTCTATAAAAACATAGTAACCATCACAAGTGGATATACTGCTTTGTTTAACTCCATCTGCTAATGTAAGATTAGCTGACAAGGTCCAGATAAACCTTTCACGCTGCGCGTGCTATTGGCCCCACCCTGATGGGATAACTGACTGGATGGGAAGACCACCAAAATGAAAATGCTGCCTGGTCAAATGCACTTTCAAAGGGAATTTGACACAGAATGAGTATGTGAGAATGTAATTGCAAAGAGGTGCTGTTTCATTTTTACATTTGAATTTTAAAATCTTTCTAGCTCAGTGTTTACTTTAACAATACCATTTTAAAAACATTATTAGAGAGTGCAAATGCATATGAGCTTTATTCTTGTCGTTGTTCATATTTTCCTGTTGCATACAAATGCTTTTCTGAGGGGTGCATGCACAACACCTTTTGCTATTGCATCACATCAAGCTTAGAGTTTGATTTAGCCACAGAAGAATAGTTCAGAAAGGGACAGTGACCAAGATGGCTTGTTGATACAATGTGTTGATTGGGTCAAGTCTTTGCTTTGGGGGGTTTTCATTGGACTGTAATCTGTTCTTTATTTGTGACAAAGCTGAGGACAACGGCAAACTGAAAAATGAGTGAGCAGCGAGGGAGAGACCACTGAGCTGTGGGACTTCGTTTGGCAAGTGATTTCTTCTGACATTTTCCACTTTTATAGGGCTGACTGCGGACCATCCCAAACAGACATGACTTTTATTACGATTCAATCACCAGAATAAAAATTGGAGACTTAAAAGTAAATGTCTTGTGCTTAGTCTCAGCTTTTAGAATCGAGAGAGAGGGAGAAGGATTGGGGGAGAGAGAGTGAGAGATATCAAACTTTAAGAACACAATTCAAGATCCTATGATAACAGACCCTGGCTTATACCGCTGCCTTCAAAGATCAAACAATGCATAAGTACATAATGTGAACAATACCAATTTCCTACTCAAAGCCATACTGAGGGAGATTACTAAGGAGTTTGCTTTGCTTTTTTATGAACATATGATAAAAAATATCTGTCCTTTTACTTTCCTCTAGCGAACGTTTCTGCAAGCTTCTGCCACACTGAATACTACATTTAATGCAAAGAGGCATCAGGAAATCGGTAAAGTTAATACATTCTCATCGAGTCAAGTCACATCGCAATGCTTTTCATTCTACCTACAGTTTAGCCATGACTGTGTCTCCCTTTTCAGAGGTTAACTCACCTAAAATTGAAGTCATAACACTGGCAAATCCCTTATATGTTACCACAGACAAACAGTGTCTCAAAGACTTTGAAATGTGTCATGTTTTGAAGAAGTGTACTTCAGATGGTCCCTTTTAGGGTGGGAGAAAAAATGCAATATTTTGGATAATACAATATCAATCAAACATCAAAATGTTTTCTTAGATGGTGCTGGGATGTCTTTTTATTGAACAGGTTAATGTTTCCATCACTGGTTGTATGCCAGCAAGAGTGCTTGGACAAGAGTCCTAATACTATATTCATCTACCATTGCAAGTCGCTCTGGATCAGAATGTTCTCTAAATATGTGAAGGTATACTCATAAAAATAAAGGTGCCAAAAATGATTCTTTCAAACAATGCCACAAAAGGACCATTTTGCTTCCCTAAAACAGTGGTTTTCAAACTAGTCCTCAGGGCCTGCAGGGATAGGGCAAAATTAGACCATCTTGGGTGCCTGAGATCTGGTTTGAGAACCACCATCCAAAAGAATCATTCAGAGGATGGTGCTTTGAAGAAGAATTTTTGTAAATGAGAAATGTGAATCTGAAGAACCTTTTTAGGTTTTAAGTTTAAAGGATCTCCACAAAACATAAAAGTTCTAGATTAGGGATACAGATTAGATTTAATTCATGATAATGGGTTTACGATACGATATCTCCATGATATTTTGAGCAATGTTTGAAGAAAGCAAAACGATGACTGTGGGATGACTGTGTGACTTGTTGATAGGTGCTGGTTGTTTGTATGCACGGTGTATTGTTACATACCTCTTCTAGAACAATTAAAGGTTTCAAACAATGTACAATGAATTATGGAAGGAATTCAAATTAGCTTTGCCTTATTCACAGTTCTGCCTTACTTTTACACCAATGCGTAAATGTTATTAGTTTAACAGAGAACATTTTCTTTTAGAAGTATAATTTGTACTACAAATACATTATATTGCAATGCCATTTTGTTATTGTAATTGCATAGAAATCTATAAAATTTGCAATAGGATCACAGTGTGGCTCAAGCATTGTGATAACATCGTATTGTAGGGCCTGTAGTAACTCGCACCCCTAGTGTCTTTCTGCTTTCTTGTAGTGTTCCTCAGAGCATGAGGCTTGTTAATTCTATCCCCATCTTGTTTCTCCCTTCTTCACGCGCACTCAAGTAGTTTGCCAGAACAGAAAGCCATTTCACCCTCAAAAGATCTGCAGGAAGTGAAAACTAGATGAAAATGAAACAGACATCCCACAACACATTCCACTTCGCACACATTAGCCAGAGCATTGGCTGTTGAATTAAACCACTCTCTTAGAAATCACAACCCCTTTAGCAGCACCACTAAAAAAATGCCCTTATATCAAACATGGATTTTCGCATTTCTATTCATTCTATTTAAAGTTAGAGATTTATTAAATTGATTTTACATGGTCTGGTGTACTCTGTAATGGAACAGATCTGTCATTATCAATGGAGGACATGAACACTCTTTCCTAAGCGATTTCGGCTCCTTTAGAAGAAGAGTAAGATCAGGTCATCCAGATTGCTTGAAGCTGCTCTTTTTGGAACAGGGGCTGCTGGGCAATGTCCTTTTGGACTTAGGGTCTTGGCAATGCCCCATGCTTGCCCACCCTTTCATGAGAATGGGACTCATCAGGCTGAACACTGAAGAGGCTCAATTAGTAAAGCCCTCAATTAGAAAGCTGAGAGCACCACAAGGCTTGCCCTACAGTTTTTCCCAGTATCCCAATTTACTCTTCAAGAGCACATGCCTTTTTAGCAAACATTTCTCCTTTCACTCTCCTAATGCTAGCTCTCATGCTAAGACGGTAATTAGGGACGACAGAATGGAGTTTTACAATGCATTTGCTCGCACTGTGCACAAATGCGTGTGTGTGCAGAGTCATTATAAAGCTCCACAGGAATAGAGTCAGAAGATAGTAAGATAGGAAGCTATGAATGCAGTGTTTGCTAATACGAAAATAACAGCTTTGAAATGTGAATTCCGCAAGTTTGCAATAGTGTTGCTTAAACCTCCTACAATGAATGAAATATCTGTGACAGTCTATACTTGTTTTTATTAACACACAGATGTTGGGAGTTATTACTTACCTTATGCTAATGTAATTCCATAGTTGAAAACACCTTATTATTTTTGTTTATATCATCTGTACCAGCAGGTGGGGAAAATAATCTTAATTTAATTAATGTTAATATTATGTTTCACCCCCCTCTCCAACCATATAGCTTTGAGTGAAATGCTCACCTAAATCCATGTCAGTAGGATTTTTAGGCCCCCTGAAAATTTCATAAATGGGCCCCCTTGCCGCACATCATTTCCCTTAGCATAACCTGTCACGACATGAAAATGTGCCAAAATTTTAAAGCCCCATAACTCAAATTCCTGCTTAGCATGCAACATAGCATGCAACAAGCATGCTAAGCATAAATATGGGCAACATGGGTACATAACAATATGGTGTATGCAACTGGCCAAAATTGTTTCCTAAAAGCATTGAATCTAGGCTTTGAAGTAAACTACAATGAATTATTTTTGACTATAGACGGAAAGAGAGGCTAGAGAGTGTCCTTAGTATTTATATTATCCACTTTTTACTTTCACTTTCAAGTTTGACTTCATCAGGGGTCGAGAGCACATGACATCTTAACACCAAAACATCAGGTACGTTGAACAATTGATTTATAAGGGAAAAAGGTGAAAACACTGAAGTTTGCAGTAGGGGATTTGACTCAATATTTCCATTCGACAAACACAGTTATTATCATAAGCTTCCTTTCTATCAGCAGCTCCAGTATATCATGATATATCAGTATATGATGATATACTACTGTTAGTTACAGCCACGCAAGCTGATTGGTTGAGAAGCATTCTAAGAAGCATTTTTTTCACAAACACTATCACTCCGCTGAGACACTGTTGCTAAGCAATGACTGACAGCTGTAGGAGACGCTCAAGCCATTTGAACGTTTTTACTTCTTTGCACAAACAGAAAATGGATACTTTTAAGATTACATTTGACCTACAGCCAATTTGTTCAGACTCCGAAGATGAGACTACACTAAATTCCAAAACTGTTGTTACCACTGAGCAAGCTTTTCAGTTGGCAGCTGTGACAGAAGAACAACATGGAATTAGCCAGAAATGAACCAAATACCATTCGCTAAACAAAATGGGCTGTAAAACGCTTTACAGACTGCCTGGAACAAAACAACATTAATTTTGATCTAGCAAAAAATGACAAAACTGTGCCCAAATCACAGCTGTGATGTTATTTCGCGATAACACACTCTCTCTCGTGTTCTACTGCTTAAATATACACACACACACACACACACAGTGGGGTCCAAATTCTATTTTAAGTATGTAAGTAATTAAGTAAGTACCTTTTCAGTCATTATACATGCACAGTACACCAAACATTTTTTTTCACTATGAAAGGAGGGGTCAGAGCGCAGGATCAACCGTGATACAGCACCCCTGGAGCAGAAAAGGTTAAGTGCCTTGCTCAAGAGCCCAACAGTGGCAGTTAGCAGACCCGGTTTTTGAACCCACAAACCTGTGATCAAGCGCTCAAAACTTATATTATCAGCCTAACTGTTAATAGAACCTTACCACATTTGAACATAATGTAAGAATTTCAGTATTAGGTTTGTCCTTTTTTGGCTTCAATGGCAGTGTGCACTCAAGCTGGAAGTTGACTCTACAAGTTTGTACAAAAGCCTCTGATGAACAGATAAAATCCACATGCGAGTCATCTGAACATGACTTTCAAAGGTCAACAACTCTGACCTTTCTGATCTGACCTCTACTGTGTGTGTGTGTGTGTGGTGTAAACTGATATTAATAGTCTTATTCATTGAGAAAAGAAAAGCTAAATGGAGAGACTGAGACAGGCTGACTCCATGTAAAGCAAATGATATATTTTTTTTTTTTTTAGTGTTGGGTGGGTGTTGGCTGGTGTTGCATCACTAGGTATTTGAACAGGGTGCTATAAATAGAGTGATTGCTAAAAAAAAAGTGTTTGTGTTTGTGGACTAGCATCATTAAAGAACATACTTTCTCTCTTTGATGTGGCTCCAGAGCTGACGTGAGAGCTAATAAACACTGGCATCTTTTAGCCTGAGTTGACAAGCAGTGATCAAAGATCAATAGCTGTCTATTTCCACAACACACAACAGCACTGTTATGATCCAGTGTGACCCAGTGTGATGTCTATACAGTACCACACTAAAGTTCCAGAAACTATTTTTTCAGTATAACAAAATTAAATGCTTTGTTTCATGTATATACCATTCAGCGCAAAGATCTTAGGCAGCCATGAAAATAGTTTAAAACTATTTATCTAGGCAGCGTGTTTTAAAAAAGTTGTAATATGTTGAACAAATGTTTGGTTCCTTGCTGCTCTGCATCCATTACATGGATTTGTTAAATAGCTCACAATTTCATTTTTTTACAACCTCATTTCCAAAAAAGTTGGGATGCTATGCAAAAGGTAAATTAAAATAAAATGCAATTATGTGCAGATCATTTAAACTGTATATTTTTTTGAAAATAGACAAAGATAAAGATAACGTCAAACACTAAAACTGAGAAATGTTATTGGTTTCTGAAAAATATATGCCCATTTTGAATTTGATGGCAGCAACACGTTTCAAAAAAGTTGTTATGGGGCATGTTTACCACTGTACTACATCACCTCTTCTTTTACCAACACTCTGTAAGCATTTATGAACTGAGGACACCAATTAGTTTGAAAGTGAAATGTTTTCCCATTCTTACTTGATATAGGATTTCAGCTGCTCAACAGTTCAGGGTCTCTTTTGTTGTATTTCGCGTTTCAAGTGCCATATGTTTTTTAGTGGGTGACAGGTATGATCTGCAGGCAGGCCAGTTTAGCACCCTGACTTTTTTACTATAGAGCCATGCTGCTGTAATATGTGTAGAATGTGGTTTTACATTGTCTTGGTGAAATAAGCAGGGCCTTTCCATAAAAATGACATCGTTTGAATGGCAACATATGTTGCCAAAACCTGTATATATCATTCAGCATTAATAGCGCCTTCACAGATGTGCCAGTCACCCATGCCATGTGCACTAATGCACCCCTGTACCATCACGGATTCTGGCTTTTGAACTGTGGGCTGATAACAAGCCTGAATGTCTTTAGCCCAGGGGATGCATGTGTCCATGATTTCCAAAAAGAATTTCAAATTTTGATTCAGCGGACCACAGAACACTTTTCCACTTCACGTCAGTCCATCTCAGATGAGCTCAGGCCCAGAGAAGGTGGCAGTATTTCTGGGTCTTGTTTATATATGATTTCTTCTTTGCATAGTAGAGTTTTAACTTGCATTTGTGGATGCAGTGATGAACTATGTTCACAGACAGTGGTTTTCAGAAGTGTTCGTGAGCCGATGCAGTGATTTCCACTACAGAATCATGTCTGTTTTAAATCCAGTGCCACCTGAGGGCCCAAAGATCTTGACTAGCCAATATTGGTTTCTCTGGATTGTCTAAATTATTTAATGATATTATGTACTGTAGATGGTAAAATCCCCAAGTTCTTTCCTATTTTACATTGAGAAAGGTTACTCTTGAATTGTTGGACTATTTGCCCACACAGTCTTTCATAGAGTGGTCAACCCCTCCCCATCTTAACTTCTGAAAGACTCAGCCTCTCAGGGATGTTCTTTTTCTACCCAGTGATGTAACTGACCTGTTGCCAATTAACCTTAAGGTGTTTTTTTTTTTTTAACATACACAACTTTACCAGTCTTTTGTTGCCCCGTCCCAACTTTTTTGGAACATGTTGCTGCCATCAAATTCAAAATGGGCATATATTTTTCAGAACAACAATGCAATTTCTCAATTTTAGCTCAGTTTTTGATATGTTGTCTTTGTACTATTTTCAAATAAATATAGGGTTTAAATGATTTGCACATCATTGCATTTTGTTTTCATTTACATTTTGCACAGCGTCCTAACTTTTTTGGAAATGGATTTGTAAATAGAAGTTTGACATTGTATGTAAGTTTTGAATTAACTGTTTTTGTGATGTCATTAGCACCAATGCTCACTATCATTATCTAGAATTAATGAAGTTACTTCAGGAGGGAGAGCATTTTTATACAAAGCCCCCAAGTTTTGAAACAACCTTACAGTCAGTGTTCAGGACACAGCCTCAATCTTTTTTATATCTAGCCTTTGCTAATTAGTCTTTCCTATTAGATAAAAAGGTACAGACCTGGGGGTTCACTGATATAGAGTATTATGGTAAACTGAGAATGTTGGTGCTGTCAACCCGCTGCTCTCACATGCTCACTTAAGTTTGTTGATGGTGGAGCAGAGGGAAGCTGACATCTCAGGGAGCCCTCATGTCTTTGCTACCTTCTGGCTCTCCTTTTCGGTTAGGCTCTAATAGCTAGGTCTTCCAGAGTCACTGTTTGTACTCTGTTAACACTATATATTGTTCTCAGTCACCACAAACAGAACTAACTTCCCATGTGTTTCTTTGTGGAGCTGAACAACTGTCCATCCTGTGCTGTCTGATGCTGTTGCTTTATCTGCCTTGATCGGTTGCCCTTGTTCACCTGCTATCTGCACTAGTTTGACCACTGCATGCCACTCACCCTCCTGGTGATACTAGTGCCTGTACCGACTCTACTATTTAATCACAGACATTGTGTCACCTGCCTCACAATATACTGAGCTCTCTTCATATTCATGCGAATGGATCATAATTACAGGCTTTTAAAAGTAGTCACTGATGTTCAAGTTTTAACTCTCATTTTCACTGTCATTCACTCGTAACAGTAGTCAATGGTTTACACTGGTAACAGTGACATTGTCATGGATTCAGACTATACAGACAAAAATATTGGGACACACCTCCATATTATTGAGTTCAGCCACACCCTTTTGCTAACAGGTGGATAAAATTAAGCACATAGCCTTCAGTCTCAATAGACAAACATTGGCAGAAGAATAGGTTGAGGTCATTTTGATGAGCTCAGTGACTAAACGTGGCACTGTCGTAGGATGCCACCTCTGCCACAAGTCAGTTTGTGAAATTTCTGTCCTGCTAAATCTGCCCCTGCCAAGTGCTATTATCGAGAAATGGAAGCACCTAGGAGCAACAACAGCTCAGCCACAAAGCGGCAGCAACGCAAACTCACAGAGTGGGGCCAGCGAGTGCTAAAGCGCACAATGTCTATCCTCTGTCACTCACTAACAAGTTCCAAATTGAAGTGTGCATCAGGAGCTTCGCGACATGGGTTTCCATGGCCAAGCAGCTACATACAAGCCTAAGATCAAAATGCACAATGCCAAATGGGTGGGGGGAGCGGTGTAAAGCACGCCACCGCTGGACTCTGAAGCAGTGGAAATGCATTCTGTGGAGTGATGAATCACGCTTCTCTATCTGGCAGTCTGATGGATGAGTCTGGGTTTGGCGAATGCTAGAATACTACCTGCCTGACTGCATTGTGCCAACTGTAAAGTTTGGTGGAGGAAGAAAATGCTATGGGGTTGTGTTTCAGGGGCTGACCTAGGCCACTTAGTTCCAGTGAAGGGAAATCTTAATGCTTCAGCATACCAAGACATTTTGGACAATTGTTTGCTTCCAACTTTGCGGGAACAGTTTGAGGAAGGCCCTTTTCTGTTCTAGCATGACTGTGCCCCAGTGCACAAAGCAAGCTCCATAAAAGCATGGTTGGGTCAGTTTGGTGTGGACGAACCTGACTGGCCCGCACAGAGTCCTGACCTCAACCCCATCAAACACCTTTAGGATGAACTAGAACAGAGATTGTGAGCCAGGTCCTCTCGTCCAATATCAGTGTCTGACCTCACAAATGTTCTTCTGAATGAATGGGCAAAAATTGCCACAGACACACTCCAAAATCTTGTAGAAAGCCTTCCCAGAAGAGTGGAAGCTCTTAAAGCTGCGAAGGGGGGAACAACTCCATATTAATGCCTATGGATTTAGAATGGGATGTGATGAAAGCTCCTGTAGGTGTAATGTGTAGGTGTCCCAACACTTTTGTCCATATAGTGTATTTCTTATTGTTACTACTATAGGCCACTAATAGTAGTCATTGGTTATCATTGGTTAAATACTTCTGTTCAATGACAGACTGGTTTCTTTTCTTTCTTTTTGTTTATGTTCAATATTGTATATTAACTATAAAACACTCTTCTCTATTCATATTGCTTTTGTTGTGTTATTGTTTTGCTTTCCAGAGTGGACCAGAGGAGGACAGGTTTCCCTTTTGAGTCTTACATTGCCTCAAGGTCTCTTGCTCTTGCTCTTAGAAAATTTTGGAACTAGAGTGTACTGTACTGTACTGTGCATTCTGGTAGTGTTCTCCTGGCATCCATCACACCTAGATTTGCCAGTCAAACTGCCAGCTAGATGTTTCCATTTCACAATAATAGTACTTACAGTTTACCAAGGCAGATGTAGCAGGGCAGAAACTTCACAAAGTGACTTGTGGCAAAGGTGGCATCCTATGACAATTCCAAGTCACTCACCTCTTTAGTATGGCCCATTCTATTTGTCTATGGAGATCGCATGGTTATGTGCTTAAATTTCTGAAACACCTAAAAACAGTACTCAGGAGGGGGAGTTCCACATACTTTTGGCCATACAGTGTAGTTCCAGAATCATGAAGAGAACTATAGATTATTTATGAAGACTGAAGAGCAAGAATGAAGTTATAATTAAAATCCAGAATATCCAGAATACAGATGAGAAAATCCTTCTGACCTTCAGAGAAAGTTTCTTCACTTTGCTTCTTATAAGAAATGATTAGTTGATATGAGGAAACACTTTTATAATCTATTGCAAGCAAAATTAAAATTTACAGCTGTCAAAACAAGGATAAAAAGGACAAAACAGGTTGATGAAATAAAATGGTTTATTTTGGTAATTCCCTATAAATTATATACAAATTTTCAAATTATTAACAAACTGAGGTTTAAGGTTGGAATTAAGACCAGGGTTGGGGTTGAAATTAGTTTTAGGTTTAGCTCTAGGTTTTGGGCTGAGTTTAAGGTTAAGTTTAAGGCTAGAGTGAGTATTAGATTTAAGGTTAGGTTTAGATAGTGGGTTAAAGTTAAGGTTAGGGTTAGGGTGACTTTTAGTTCTGGTGTTAAAAAAGTTAAAGTGAATTTGATAGATATTTAGTTTAATGTAAGCTACTGACAAGGTAAGCATCTGCAAAACATTTCAGTCAGCCGCTACGATAACGTTTTACCAAAAAAGACACTGAGTTGACAGTTTATTAGATCAAATTACATGGTATTAAGACTTTTACATTACATTACATTGTATTTACACAAGCCATTTTATCAGGAATATATACCATATAGGTGCACTTACAGTCCTATGAAAACGTTTGGATAGCCCTGGACAAATCGCATGTTAACACATCCTGTATAGGGATGTGTCATTCAAATTTTAGTGAACAATTTATATTTATTTGTTGTTATGTCAACTTCTGCACTGGCCATATTTTATGTTTTTTTCTAATATTTTAAATCCAGCAAATAAACGGTAACCTTGCATTAAAATGTGCAGAAGTGTGTTCTCTGTAAAGAATGCATTATTTTAAAAATCAACAAAACATCTAATTTTACCAGGGGAGCCCAAAATTTTACATACAACTGTCAACTCTGCTGTGGCCCATCTGTTCCTGTACAATTTATCAGCCTCCATCTATACTGTCCATCAATGGTAAGGGACTACCTTTGGAGCACCAAAGAGTAAGCTAAGCACAGCAGTGTTACTGATATGATGGTGGCATGTTAGGGTGCCAAGTAATTGTAAAAGCATATATCAGGGACAGTGGTGTTAAGGACACTTTAATGTTCAGAGTAAGTAGGGTTAGGCAGCTGGTGAACTGTACAGCAATGGATGGGCTACAGTCAGTAACTGTAAACCTAAAAAGTGCACCTATATGATGGGTGTTTTTGATAAAATGACCTTTGAGTGTAGATACAAGGTTGGAGTAACTAATAAACTGGATGGATCTTCTGGATCTTAGCAAAATACTCAGCAGCACAAATGCTGAAAAGACAATGATTTATGCATGCAATAATTAATACACACGTTGCACATTTTATACATCAGTTCCAGTCCACAGTATACACTATTTTTGGTCCCTGGTTGCATCTTGCTATGAACGTAATATCATAGTATGACACTATCAAAGCTATGACCATGACATTCAATACACTTTCTTCTCTGTTAACAGCTATTGGAGCTTTTACTTTCTTAAAGCCATGCAGGGTGAATGGTCCCTGATGGAAATGTCATGGCTGTGGGCCTGCCGCTATATTATATAACCATGACTTTTTCTTCAGACATGTAAGTAAGGCAGTGTGTATATTCTCTAGTGCTGTATACTGAAAACTTGTTTTCTGAGTTCAGTCCAAATCGCCTCAGAGAAAGCAAATCTCTCACATGTTCCAGCCGCGACCTATCCCATGTTTTGCTAAAGTGTTTTCTGTGTTCTCCAGTCATGATTTCATCAGGAAGGAGAGAGCTGCAGGTAAACAGTGTACAGCAGATACGTGATAACCGCTGTAGGCTACACGGTGTTAAGGCAGCAGCAGGTCAACAAAAGCATTAACCTCTTTCGCAGATAACGCAGGGGGAGGATTTGTCAGCCTCATGTTGCATCTGGAAAGGCTCTGTTGATAATAGGAAGCTAGCAACTACATAACTGCATGAACCTCACTTTAAGCACGCCAGCGGCAGGTTAATTTAACCTGTTGCAAAACAAGCCTCGAAGAGCAAAATATAAACAATGAAAACAAAACAGGAGAACTTTAAACCAAAATTTGTTCACCTGATGTTTCATACTTCAAGTAAGCACACTTAAGACTAACGAGTACTGTCTTGAATGGTACATTACAGCCGACCTGAGAATGCTGGCTGTTTCTTTTAAAGAGTTAAATAAAATAGAAAATCTACTTCATGTAGACTGGTGAAAATTTCTTTCCACAAACATCTGAAGTCAGAGTTATTAGCATTTAAAGGCCTTAAGCCTTAGAGGTAAAGGAATAACAGTAACACTTTCTATGAATGTCACCTTTGTAAGCATCTATAAACACATTCATAACATGTTATAATGCATTCATAAGACATTATAAACATAGCTATAAATATTTATAAAAATGCACTATACGTTATAGCCATGTTTATTATGCATTATGAATTGTTAATACATTATAAGTACCGATCATAACAAATTTTCAGAGCTCATAAGTCGTATTTGTCCGCTCTAAGTAAAGTGAAGCATACTGTACTAAAGCCACCTCCAGTGTTAAGAGTGAGGCTTCAAGTTGAAGTATTTACTGAAGGATTTACTGAAACACTAAAACATACACAATAAAGCACATTATGGGCTTCAAATGTCAGAGTTTAAACTAGTGCTGCCATCAGTGTTTTACCCAATGTGGAAAAGGTAATGTACACCAGCGTTAGCTTGGTATTTGTCTTTATGCTCTCTAAGCTGGGAATGACTTCTTTGGCACTGACATTATAACATGTTATTAACACTATTTATAATGCATTATATTAACAATTCATAATGTATAATAAACATGGCTATAAAGTGTAATTCAGTGTAATTCTTTTTTATAAATATTTATAACCATGTTTATAATGCCTTATGAATACATTATAACATGTTATAAATGTGTCCATAGATGCTTACAAAGGTGACATTCATAGAAAGTGTTACCGGAATAACTTTTGTTATTCTACTCAAACCTGATACCGTAATTCCATATGAAATTATATAGTGAGTTACACAATGAATTATTTATTTTAAATGTATTTCATTTTCCTTGTCTTATGACACTGACATATTAAAAACGGAATAACAATTGTGTATTTGCAATTGCATATCCACAGGGGAAGCACTAAAATGTGCAGGGCAGTATTAAACCAGGACCACCGTTCCTCCACCAGTCGAGCAAGCCTCTGCTGAAAAAGTCCAGAATATCCTGCCAAAAGATGGAAAATAAAAAAAAATGGCTATTTGGTCAAGTTGGCACACAGGTGTTTTACATCATAAACACTGTGTGTCCACCTGCAAAAGATTATAGATTGGTACAGTCTGTTTGTGCAATCAGAAAGAGTGTGATTTTGTTGTGTAGTTGCGCTTACATGTTTAATAGTCTACGTGTACGGAGCCCCGGAGGGGACAGAGGTAAAAAAAAATAATTAATTCGAGCAAACGTTTTGCAGTTCACACGCATCTTGTCTTTTTTTCTTGGTCACGATTTCTTAAATCGCTCCCTCGTCCTCTTTTAAACGGGCACATTTTTCTTTACTTTGTGGGTGCGTTTTTGTTTATTCGTGATGACGATTTTCTAATTCGTTCTCGTTTTAATTGTTGTCATGTTTCATTTTTAACTGAACGCACATTGTTTATTTTTTCTTTTATTCATGAGATAATGGACAGAGATGCTCATCAGGTCTGATTTTGATCAGGGGCATTATAAGGAAACTGCAGCTCCTCTTCACAGCAAACGGCCCTCAGATTCATCAGTGCAGCTGCAGTTTGGTGGTGAAATGAAGGAAGACAACAAACTACAACCACAATCTTCACTAAACTGCACTTTCTAATGATCATATTTAACAGAGATATAGAAGCAGTGCGGCCGCTTAGCGCTGTTTCTGCTCCCACGACGAGCTGCAGTGTTAGAGACCATCACACAATTACAGGAAGAAATGATCAGCGTCAACGTTTCAACAAACTCAAATTAAACACATACAGAAACATTCATGTGGGATGAGGTCAAATGGCAAGAGAGTTTAATAGATCTATGGATTAGATGTAGATATATTAATGTGAAGATGTTGAAACGCTGATCATTTCTTCTTGTAATTGTTTGATGGTCTCTAACACCGCAATTTGACTGGGAGCAGAAACACTGTGGGCCGTCAGCTGTGAAAAGGAGCTGAAGTTTCCTCATAACCCCCCCAAATCAAAATCAAACCTGATGAGCATCTTTGTTCATTATCTCATCAATCTAACACATCAAAACCCGTCAGACAGTCTCAGGGAGTTGTTATCAAAATAGAAACAACGTGCATTCAGTTAAAAATAAAACATGACCACGGTTAAGAGAAAACGAGAGAATGAATTAGAAAACTGTGATCGCGAATTTAAAAAACGTACCCACGAAGTAAAGAAAACGTGCGCACGATTAAAAGAAAACGAGGGAACGATTTAACAAATCATGACCACGAATAAGAGAAAACGTGCGTACGAACTACAAAACGTTCACTCGAATTAATTTTTTTTTTCTTTTTTACCTCTGTCCTCTCCGGAGCTCCGTATACGTCACATTGTCAGCACAAATATTTTTTTCTCAATTATTTTTTTGTATTTAGTCTCCCAAATAAGGAATGGTTAAAAACAACACATAGCTAATACACATGTGATTGTTTTGAAATACTTATTAGAAATATGAAAAAATTACTTTGAGACCCTCCTCCAGGTCTGATATGATTGGCTTACAACTTACAAGATCTGATATGATATGCTGAGCCAGTGTTACACTTTTCTCTGATCCTAAACATTGAAGGAATGCTGTCTCATGTTGTCATGTTAGAAAATCTCTGGTAGCACCACTGAGGCAGTTGTGGTTTAGAGCAACAGTAGCAGCTCCCCCAGTTCACACTCCTGCAACCACATTATATTATGAATTTGTAGAAACATTGACACAGTTGAATAATGAAGAATAAAGTGATGTGAGAACGATTCTAAGGACATGTGACAGACAGGGGCCCTAAAAAATTGCAAGAACATTAGGTAACTTTTTTCAATATCGAATTAACCTGTCATTAATAGAACATTTTATTTACAATGTAGGCCTGTCCAGCCCTTTCTCCCAATCCTCACCCTCCTTCCAATGAACCAGCCCTGTCTCCTCATCTTCATACCCCTACCTCTGAACCAGCCCTGTCTCCCCATCCTCATACCTCTTCCAATGAACCAGCCCTGTCTCCCCATCCCCATACCCCTGAACCAGCCCTGACTCCCCACCTCATACCCCTACCAATGAACCAGCCCTGTCTCTCCATCCTCATACCCCTACCAATGAACCAGCCCTACCTCCCCATTCCCATACCCCTACCAATGAACCAGCCCTGTCTCCCCAACCTCATACCCCTACCAATAAACCAGTCCTGTCTCCCCATTCCCATACCCCCTACCAATGAACCAGCCTTGACTCCTCATCCCCATATCCCCACCAATAAACCAGCCCTGTCTCTCAATTGCTATACCCCTACCAATGAACCAGCCCTGTCTCCCCATCCCCATACCCCCACCAATGAACCAGCCCTCTCTCCCCATTCCCACACCCCTACCAATGAACCAGCCCTACCTCCCCATTCCCATACCCCTACCAATGAACCAGCCCTACCTCCCCATCCCACACCCCTACCAATGAACAGCCCTACCTCCCCATTCCCATACCCCTACCAATGAACCAGCCCTACCTCCCCATCCCCACACCCCTACCAATGAACCAGCCCTACCTCCCCATTCCCACACCCCTACCAATGAACCAGCCCTACCTCCCCATTCCCACACCCCTACCAATGAACCAACCCTACCTCCCCATTCCCATACCCCTACCAATGAAATTGTTCAAAGACAACATATAAGATGTTGAAACTAAGAAATGTTATTGTTTTTTGAAAAAAAATATATAAGCCCATTTTGAATTTGATGCCAGCAACACATTTGGGATAGGGGTATGTTTACCACTGTGTTGCATCATTCCTTAGTTTATCAGCACACTGTAAATGGGACACTTTTCCACTTCGTCTCAGTCCATCTTTTCTGGATCCTGTTTATATGTCTTATTCTTTGCATGGAAGAGTTTTAACTTGCATTTGTGGATGCAGGAACAAACTGGGCTCACAGACAGATTTTTTTTCTTAACACAGAAGGCCCAAAAACATAGCTATCTAGTATTGGTTTATGGCCTGGTCCATTGCATACAGAGATTTCGCTGGATTCTCAGAATCTTTTAATGATATTATGTACCATAGATGACGAAATTCCAAAGTTCTTTGCTATTTTACATTGACAAACACTATTCTTAAATTGCTGCACTATTTGCCTGTGGAGTCTTTCACAGAGTGGTGAATTCCTCCCCATCTTTGCTACTGAAAGAGTCAGTTTTTCAGAGATGCTCTTTTTTATACCCTGTCATGTTACTGCCCAGATGTCAATTAATCTAATAAGTTGAGATGTTCCACCAGGTGCTTTTTCAGCATTACACAACTTCACCAGTCTTTTTGGAAACATGTTGCTGGCATCATATTCAAAATGGGCAGATTTAAAAAAAAAAAAACGACATATGTTGTCTCTGTACTATTTTCAGTTAAATATAGGGTTAAAATGAAAACAGGATTTCCATTCTTCACACAATTATACCAGCGATTTTTGTAATATCCTTAAAAAAAAAAAAAGGCATAAAATTAGAAAATCCTCAGCTGATTTTGTTTGAAATATGACATGGTACACACACAGTGGTTGTTGCCAACTCAGCCACTTTGACTAGGTGCCACACGTGTACACATGCACATTTCTGATATCAGATAAGGTGGAACACAGCAATGTTTTCATATCTGATGCTCATCTCTAATTGTAGCCTACAGTTGGCTAACACAGATAATAATTTCAACCCACTTATTGAATCTGAAAAATCTGCCACACGTTTGATTAAAGAGTCTTTATGGGTAGTGTATAAAGACATAGCAATTATCACAAAGTGTATATACTGCTTTGTACCATCCCATCTTCTAACCTAAGATTGGCTGCCATGTTTGCAGATAAAGCCTTTTCCACTGAGCATGCTTTTGGCCCTGCCCTGAAGGGATGAATGACAGGCTGGGAAGTCCACAAAAATGAAAATGTAGTTGAGTTGAATGCATTCCAAAGGCATTTTGCTTGGTGTTCTCTTTGATAATGCAATTTCCAATGCATTATTAAGGAGTGCAAATGCTGTAAAGTAAATTACATTTTAATTATCATTTTGACACCATTATTGTATAGTCACATGAAGCATAAATATACAGTTTGAAAATACATTTTTATTTAAATAAAGCCACTTATAAAGCATCTAAATCTTTGTGTAAATGAAATGTCAATATTAGTTTACCAAATGGCAAATTAAAATAACAAAATTCACTTTGAATTTTCATTTTCAGTCCAAAATTGCATGAGTGGGAAATTTAGTATCAAACATCAGAATACATTGCCATGTAACATATTACATTTTCATCTGAAGTTTGCTACTGAAATGCTTTGATATTTTACTGTTTTTATTATCTTTCATTTAATTCTTTTTTTTCTTCTTCTTTTATATACACTACGTCTATTCATTGTACTCATATTCTTTTGTCTATTATTTGCATTAATTGCTTATTTAAAGATTCTATATACAACATTTTTAACACTAAGATTGCATCAAACAACTACTTTATATGTAAAGATATAGTGGAGCAATGACATCTGTAATCCAAGCAATTGCATCATAATCAGAGTTGTTTTCTGTTTTATAGTCAGTCTGGCTGCGTGTCCATGTTAGTCTCGCAATGTGAAAATATTGGCCCTGCTCACATTTTGTTTTGCCCTCCCCAACGAACATACAGTTACTGCCTACACAACATTGTGCATGTAAGATGCGTGGAATGCAGCAGGAAACATTCAGGTGAAAGCGACCTTTCACCTGAAATTTGATCTTCCCAATATTCCTCTGCTGAATATTCCTCAGAGGTGACAAGGCTGAATTTAGCTTCATTTTCCCATTCCACATTAAATGGTGCAGCAGTTCCATTCTGCACCTGTAAGTGACTGCTGCACCATTTAAGGCAGACTGGGAAAATTCAAAGAAGCTGAGGCACCTGAATATCGCCTAACTGTTGTACCATTTAAGGTGGAATGGAAAAATCTGAACAAGAAGCTGACAAAAAAGAAGCTGACTTCATCTTCACCGAGAAATTTGAAAAGTATGAAAAGGGATGAGCAGTTTCTCTGTTTACAGGTGGGTAATATTAACTTATTTTCTCTGTTTCACAGAACCAATAAGTCAGTAATGTTTTATCCCATTCGCTAATGTTTGTGATACCAACTGGTTAACTATACAGCAGCAATTGTAGCGACAGTTTGTTAACCCACAACCTTGCTAACATTAGTTAACATGACTTGCTGTGTCGATGCTTGCTCTAATGTTTTGTCATGGTATTAGCCTGTATAACATTTGTCAAGGGTTTTAAAGCCACAAAGACCTAAAAAAAAACTATTTTGCTAGCCCAGCATTGTTCACCTTGGCAATGTGTCCATAAATTTAACAATGTTGTATACTGCGCTTTTAATATTTTTAAATAGTAAAACACTTTATTTGCTATTGTAAAAGATGTATAGTTGTTTCATGATTTTTTAAAGGGGTCATATTCTGGAAGAATGGTTTTTCCTTGATTTTTAAAATGATATGAATGGTATGTAAACATTGTTATTTCAAAATCATTCAGTTCTCAATCCAAGCAGCACATACATGCAAAAACTAAGCTGCAATAAACGCTCATTTATTATTCATCATGGTTGTGATGTCACAACCATAAACATATTAACATATGAGTGTCCATTCAGCCAACAACAGTTCAGCCGAGCCATTCACACCAAAGTCATGAGGAACATTGTTACTAAAGACAGTCTGTGAGTTTTAGAGGGGAAGGTGGGGAGGATTCCAAACCAAACAGGACTAAATTTCATTATTTATAATGTACAGGATGATTTCAACTTAACAATTTTGTTCCAGGCTGGACTGCTTTTTGAATAAAGCACAATACAGAGCAACCAATCAGAAAAGAGGCGATTTACATGTATGTGCCAAAAGCAGTTTACTGCCAGTGTAATTCTAAGCAATAAAAAGAAGTTTTAATTAATTCTGACTTTTTAATAAAAACACAAATGTTGTAAGCGGACTTAAATAAAATGTATAACAACCAGTTTCAATAAAGTGGAGCTGTGTCACAATTGAGAGAACATTAGGATCTCTGAGGAGACATTTTTCATCTATGACTGTATCACTCAGCTGAGCTTTCTCTTACTGTCTCTCCTCTCATCCTCTCCCTCTGCTCCCATTTACACACCGGCCTGAGGCGTTTAAAGGAGTTGTCTGTGTTATGTGGCAAGCAGGGCCTGTGGCGAGTGTTATCCTCTGGCAGGTGCACACCCTGAGGCAGCAAGGCAACTCTGTAACCCCTATTTGCACAGGTTAATGTGCAAACACCCCGACACGAAGGCTTCAGGGGCACAGCTAGCCTCTCTCTCAGCTTCCTCCAGCGCAGGACAACTCGGCCCTGCAACATTACTATTCTATTCTCATTACACCAACAGTGCCTGCCAAATTGCCATGTCTTTCAGGATCATTGGAGCCTGTTCATTTCCAGCACCTGCGACCCAGCAGGTTTTAAAAACCTCCATCTCCTCCAGGGTTCCTATGACAACACGGACCAAGGCCTGCGGAGGATAGAGGAAACTGAGGTTCAAGAAACCAAAACGTGAGGGTCTCCCTCCTCTCCTCCTCCTGTATGGAGAAGTTCTTCAACACCTTGCTCACATACACTGTAAATTCATGCAATACTCTGATCTGAGTGGCAGTAATTCCTAGAAGGTTGTTTTGTTCAATGCATGGTAAACATGATAGATATCACAAAATACTGGTTAGGTTTTGTTTTTAAATGTAAGCAAATTTGTGCTCCTCAATTTAGTTGAAAGCCAATTTCCACCCACTAGTTAGGTTTCCCCCTATAACATGATCCTACTAAGCAGAGAGGATGAGATCTAGCATGTGCATCTTCTCAAACTGCGGCTAACGTGCTTGGAGGAGAACATTACCTGCCAATTCCTTGAAATCTGCTAACAGATGCCTGCACTGCCTAGCAAGTGATGAAGGAGAGGGATGTCCATCTTGCTCACCCAGACAGCTAGACTAATTATGGTGAATGAATGATAAAGATATGATGACAATAGCAGATCATCCAACTTACATCTTTAGAAGACATGTTGACCAAGTTTCTTAGTTCTCTTCGAATACTCTTTCAACATGCTCTCAATAATCAGATGCGTCTGCTTAGGTTAGTTCAAAGCAAAATCAACATTACTACATGCTCTTCAAAACACTGCATGAAATGACACATTTGCACCAGAGAGGTCTCCAAATCTTACATAGTGTAGCTTTAACAATAGGCTTCATAAGAGCCTAGCAATTTTTTTCTTGTCAAGGAGAGGCACAATTACAATGCAAGATATAAGACGTGTGTAAAAGTGAAGACTGCAGAGGTAGGAGAGACCTTAAAGCACTGGTATATGAAAGCTCCTCTTCAGAACATACGTGTGCACATTCTTAGCAGCCTGACAGCGTCACAATGACACATCACAACTTAATGAAACAATGTAATTTGTTTAAATCTTACAAAAACATTGAATTAAATTTCACATTTCATTACATTGCTTTAGGAATTCTGGTGCCACAGCATCTCACCACTCGCAATTGTTTCCACCATTTTTTGAATGTTTTTGCGCTGCCTGTGAAGGATTGTGACACAGCTATAGTGTAGCTGATCCTAGTATGATTAGATTTGATAAAATGACTGTTGAGAGGGGTAAGATTTGTCAGTCATCCCTCAAAACAGGGGACAGATATAGGGGTGGAGCCACATGTGCACTGACCGTAGTAAATATCTGATTGGCCCTTTTAGTGTCCCTTTCCCGTCACTTTCCACCTTCTAACACATTACTAATTCATATACAAACTCATCGTGAAATTCACTGTTTTAAAGATGAATATGGCACTGACTTTAATAGAGCTGACCATAGTTCTTGACCTCAGTAAATGGAATAATTTTACAGCTATTACTTTCTGTTCTCAGAGTATACCAAAATGCTTTATTTTCTTGTCTAAACAATTTTCTCCTGGGGCACCAAGCCTCTGTACACAGTATTGGCTACTGAAATTGTTACGATGGTCAATTGATTTTGGTTTAGCAGAAACATGGTTTGTGAAGAAGCAATTTGTTGAGTTTTTCTTAAGAGTCTGTCTAGTTTGTTTGAGAAACATGTACATGTTAATGTTCAAAGGGAAATTTGTTGCTTTAGAGCCTTGTTAACTTACTAATGAATCTAATTAAGACCCAACATTATTGAGAAACCTACCACTGAGCTGCATGTCTAATGCACTTTTTTAAAGCCCACTTTCTTATGAGTTTCATGACACATAAAACTCACTACCCTGAAACCTCATAATTTACAAATTAAGCACTGCTCATGCACTGCCAATCACATTCCTGACGTTCCTGTTTACTTGTTTTCAGTTGCATTGGAGATGCACAGAATGTGTCACATATTCCACATGGTTAGGAATTGTAAAGACAGGAGAAAGATCTCCTTTCAGAACATTTCAGAACATTTCTAAATCTCATTCGACACCTGTATCCTCACTTCATAAGTTTATGAATTAAACATACCGTGTACCTCTTTGTATTGTTTCCATGTCCTCATCCTGAAAGAGGACTATTTTGAGTACAGCATGTACTTTTCCCTGTTTCGTTAGCTAACTTTTCAGAGCTGCTGTGGAAAAAAAGTGAAAATGAAAGGGTATGATAAGGCCTAAATTTAATCTGTGTTCCACTAACAAGTGTTATCATTAATGTTTCTTCAATAAACTATAAATGTGCGCAAATCAAACACATGCTTGACGAGACCAGTGAGCTTTAATGACTCTCGTCTTTTGCCTCTTTGCAGCTGGGAAGGCTCTGCTTTTATGTTATTCTGCTTTATTCAAGGCCTTGGTCTGTTTGTGTGTCTACAAATTTCTTGCAATATCGATCCCCATTTTAAATTAGACGGGGGGTTGTTAAGCACAAGCATGTCTTCTCCAGCTTGATCACATATTTTAAAGCCATCTGTGTCTGCTAATGAATTCAAAAGAGGAACAGATGAGTGTGGTTTGCCATGCAATCCGAAATGCAAATTCAATCCCTATAGGAACTTTACATTATGCTTTACTATTAACTTAAAAATGTCAAGATGGAAGATTCTTTTGTACAACTGTACATTTAGGTTGTGTTTACAATTGGCAGGTTTGGTTCCACTAAAATGAACGTTGGTGTGTTTGTTCTGTTAGTGTGGTTAGTTAGAGCAAGTGAGAACGATGAGGGTGGTGGAGAGGGGTTGGAGGGTGGCAAAGTGGTGGAGAGGGCGTTGGTGGACCGGCTGTCCACTGAAGAAAATGGAAGGAGAAATAATGCTTTAAATGAACACTGCACAACTTGCTTTTGTCCTTCAATAAAAAATAAAAAAAATCACCAATGTGAATACTTACCGAACCAAAACTAAAATGCTACAATGCATCTTTTTCTGCTTTAGTCCAGACCAAGGAATTATATGACAGATATAAACGTACCCTGACATAGGTGTCTGGCTTCCTTTTTGATAAATAAATGTGAGTACATGGTAAGTGTTTCTATGGTGAGTGTGTAACTGTGATTAATTTCTCCACTCTCAGATTTGAGTTATTTTCTTAGAACCCCATCCTTGTAGGTTAGATTTTTTTCTGATTCTACATTTGTGTAGTTCAACTATAAACTATTGTGTAGTTCGGCTAACAAAATCTTTTTACTATTTACCACACATTTCATACATTTCAGGGAGGTGTCTATGTACACACTCCCCAGCCACTTTATTAGAGGTACAATTACAGAGTGTTGATGTACAATTTGTATCATCAATCCTATAGCCCTTCCTCAATGGTCTGGCATACTGCTCTAAACCTAGCAGTAACACTGACGTGTAAAAACCCCAGCGACACCACTGTGCCCGATACACTTGTACCAGGACCATACACTACCATGCCACTGCTTTGTTCAGAATCACCCCCAACCCAAATAACTCTTATTGGTGCTATCGTCCCGCTGCTTTCATGCACTTAAGTTTGATTACGGTGGAGTGGAGGGGAGCTGACATCTCAGGGAGACTTCATGTTTTTGCTGCCTTCTGGCTCTCCCTTTTTAGTTAGGCTATAATAGTTTGCCAGAATCACTGCTTGCATCCGGTTATGTTACACTATATATTGTTCTCAGTCACCCCAAACATTTTCTGTGAACAGTAGTCACAAGTTTTCACTGGTAACAGTGACTGATTTTCATGTTACTATGATAGGCCACTAACAGTAGTTATCAGTTATAAAGGGTTAATCTAAATACTTCTGTCCATTCACAGAAAGGTTTCCTTTTTTTCTGTTGTTTCCTCTATATTCAACATTGCATATTAGTTGTAAAATGCTATTCTCTATTCATATTGCTCTTGTTGTGTTACTGCATTGCTATTTGGTGTCCACCAGAACAGGACGAGGAAAAGGATCCTCTCAAGGTTTCTTTCTCTTGCTGCTTTGTGACTATATACATGGACTTCACAACTTGGTGAATCGCTGTTATCCAAAAAACCTCGTATCTTCAAAATGATAACTTTACAGGAAAAGGACAAAATGTACTTTATTTTTAATGTATGTCAATGGAACCAGACTTTTTTCCAAGTCATTTTGGGCCATTTCTTTTGCTTTTGGTCCGCAAAACACACTGTAAAGGGTAACAGGCATTTTCCAATTATAAAACTGCAAGGTACAGGTTTCTAAAAAATGTGGCCAGTGAGTGAAAGTATAAAGTAGCATTTCTAAGAAAGTTATCTGGTATTAAGTAAAAGACCAGTGTTTCTAAAAAAGTGGCCAGTGAGAGGAAGTACAAAGTAGGTGTTTCTAATAAAGTGGTCAGATATTACAACCTGTTTCCAAAAAAGTTGGGACGCTGTGCAAAATGTAAATAAAAGCAAAATGCAATGATGTGCATATCATTTAAACCCTATAAATAATTGAAAATAGTATAAAGACAACATATCAAATTATCAAAAAGCAACAGAAGACTGACGAAGTTGTGTAATGCTACACCTGGTGGTTAATTGGCAACAGGTCAGTAATATAACTGGGTATACAAAAAGCATCCCACAGAGGCTCAGTTTTTTGTTTTTGTTTAGAAGTAAAGATCATGAGGACTTCACCACTCTGTGAAAGACTTCACGGGCAAATAGTGCAACAATTCAACAATAACATTTTTCAACACAAAGATCTTGGAGATTTCATCATCTTCATTAAAAGATTCAGAGAATCTGAAGAAGTCCAAAACCAATATTGGCTGGCTGTGATCTTTGGGCCCTCCAGCTACACCGCACTAAAAACAGAAAATATTCTGTAGTGTAAATCACTGTGTGGGCTCAGCAACACATCCGAAAACACTTGTCTGCGAAAACAGTTCATCGCTGCATTCACAATTGCAAATTAAAACTCTAACATGCAAAGAAGAAACCATATATAAACAGGATCCAGAAACTCCACCCCTTTCTCTGGGCATAATCTCCTTTTAAATTGACTTAAGCAAAGTGAAAAAGTGTCCTGTGGTCCGACAAATCAAAATGTGAAATTCTTTTTGGAAATCATGGACATTGCATCCTCCAAGCTAAAGACCATCCAGGTTGTTATCAGCACACAGTTCAAAAGCCAGCATCCATGATGGCATAGGTGCGCATTAGTGCACATGGCATGCGTGACTTGCACGTCTGTGAAGGCAATGTTAATGCTGAATGTACTGGTTTTGGAGCAACATATGCTGCAATCCAGACAATGTCTTTTTCAGGAAAGGCCTTGCTTACTTCAGCAAGATGATGTCAAACCATGTATTACAACAGCATGGCTCCATAGTAAGAGAGTCTGAGTGCCTAATCACCCATTGAAAACATTTGGTGCATTATGAAAAGAAAAATACTACAAAGGAGATCCTGAACTCTTCTAAAATCCTGCATCAAGCAAGAACGGGAAAACATTTCACTTTCAAAACTACAGCAATTGGTCTTCTCAGTTCCCAAACACTTAGAGTGTTGTTAAAAGAAGAGGTGATGCAAAACATTCGTAATCGTGCATCCATCCCAACTTTTTTGGAATAACAATAATAATAATAATCATTTTTATTTATATAGCACTTTTCATGCGGGTGGCAGCTCAAAGTGCTTTATAGACAGGTGATAAAACAGTTTTACAAGAAATCATTAGTATGTATTTAGAATCAGAAGAAAATGAAAAAGATCAAATGTGAAGATAAATACCACAAGACGTAGAGTTTTAATTAAATGCTAAGTTAAAGAGATACGTTTTTAGATGTTTCTTAAAAGTGAGCACTGAGCTTGACTGTCTAATAAAAGGTGGAATTGAGTTCCACAGTTTAGAAGCATAATAACTGAAAGAGGCCTCTCCGTGTTTTCTGTATTTTACAGAGGGTATTTGTAGAAGGTTACTATCTGCAGATCTTAGATTACGTGCCGGAACATAAACAGACAGAGACTCTGTGATGTAAGCGGGTGCTAGGTCATTTTGAGCTTTAAAAACTAGTAGCAGAACTTTAAAATCTATCCTGAGCGTTACAGGTAGCCAGTGCAGTTCTTTTAAGACAGGAGAGATATGATCTCTCTTTTTTTGTTTTTTGTTAGGATGCGCGCTGCCGCGTTTTGTACAAGTTGTAAGGGATGTATAGAGTTCTCAGGAAGTCCAGTAAGAAGAGCATTACAGTAGTCAAGTCTGCTTGTGACAAATGCATGAACAAGTTTCTCTGCGCCGCTCTGAGAGAGAAAATGCCGAACTTTAGCGATATTTCTCAAATGATAAAAAGCCACTTGTGGTTTAAATGATTTGAACATCATTACATTTTACATTTATTTACATTTACCTTTTTAAAATGGGGTAGTAAGTAAAAGGTAAGTGTTTCTAAAAAAGTAGCCAGTGAGTCGAAGTACTAGGTAGCTGTTTCTAATAAGTGGCCAGAAATGAAATAAAATACATGTGTTTCTAATAAGTGGCCATTGAGTTTAAGTACAAGGCAAATGTTTCTAATAATGTGGCCAGATATTAAATGAAAGGCAAATGTTTCTAATACAGTGGCCAGTTAGTGAAAGTACAAAGGTGTTTCCAATAAAGTGGCCAGATATTGAGTAAAATGTAGGTGCTTCTAGTAGCCAGTGTGTCAAAGTACAAGGTAATTGTTTCTAAAATAGTGGCCAGTGAGTAAAAAGCACAAGAAAGATGTTTCCAATAAAGTGATCAGTGAGTGGAATTACAAGTTGGTGTTTCCAATTAAGTGGACAGATATTAAGTAAAGGGTAAGTGTTTCTAATAAAGCAGACAGTGAGTCAAGGTACAAGGTAGTCATTTATAATAAAGTGACCAAAAATTAAATAAAAGGTACATATTACTAATAAAGTGGCCAGTATGTGGAAGTACAAGGTAGGTGTTTCTAATAAAGTGGCCAGTGAGTAAAAGTATTTGTTTCTAATGAAATGACCAGCTTGTTCAACAAGGTAACTGTTTCTAATAAACTGGCCAGATATTCAGTAAAAGGTACATGTTTCTAATAAAGCAGCCAGTAAGCGAATGCACAAGTAGGTGTTTTTAATAAAATAGCCTATCATTAACTAAAAGGCAGTTGTTTCTAATAAAGTAAAAAGTTTGTATATTTTGTATTAGGTTTGTAACAAAGAGGATGTGACAATGATGTTAACTTACATATTCATGCTATACTATGGTATAAAATACTTTCCTATAGTATATTTATTGGAAGTTTGCTTAAAGTCTGGGCTTTTGGAGATTGCAGTGACTGAGCTGTCCTGGCTAACATAGCCCCTGTCTCTTTACACAGCTGCCAGCCAAATGCGTCTCAGCCACAGATCAAATAATTTGTCAAAGAATGCATTTAACAGAACGCATAATGCCCTCCTCCCTTTGGCAGCAGGTACGTGACCCCTCTCTGAAGGCAAGTTCTCTCACTCATCCTCTCACTATAAGCCATTTTTCTTTCATCTTCCCCTCTCGCAGTCCTGTTTCCTGTGGGGCCATGACTGACAGTTATTGTTCTGCCTTTCATAAAAATACAGTTCAAGAAATCTCTCTGTTCTCAGAAGGCAAAGACGAGGCGAGGCTTGAAAGCAGACAACACAACACAAGGCAATATCATGCAGTGTCAGGTGGATGATAAAGTCACTGTGAAGCCGAGATGTGCCTTTGCACTTTATTTATTTATTTTATGCAGTGCTTGAATCAAGTCGTCCCAATGCTCAGAGCGTTAGTATTCCCGAGGCACCTGAACACAGAGTTTTGGCGTTGGTCAATTACAATACTATAGTTTCTGTTTCATAGACTGCAGTTTAACATAATATTAAAATAAGCCTTCATATGAGATTTCACCTTTGAATAAAAAGGGGCCTTTCACTTTCCTCCAAAAGTTTCAGATCCAGAATAAGTCTTGAAGTAAAACGACACTGCTTTGGGGGACTCTGTCCAAAAGCCACCATATATTTCTGATTTTAGTCCCATACAATCCATCATATCAGTAACTTTTAACAGATTCCAAATTCCCACATCTGGAAAGATGTCATAGGCTTTAATCTATACTTTCAGAAAAAAGGGTACAGTACAGGTACATTTTTGTCTTCTAAGGTCCAAACGTAAATGAACCCACAAGGGTACAACAGCAGTCCATTAGGTCTAATTGTGTACCTTTAAAAGAGTTTATTTTTTTTCCCAAAATAAAACAATGGAATAAAAGGCCTATTTGCCAAGATAGGGTGTATGGAGTTTAAGCCAAAAAATAAATAAATAAATAAATAAATAAATAAATAAATAAACACCACGAGAACATATAGTTTAGTACCTTTTTAATGAGAGTGTTCTATGAAAGGGAACTGTGAAAGTAATTCAAAGGTTATATTAGTCCTGGATGAATTAACATGTTGGTAAATATTATGTCATATCATGTGGGTAAAGAAGTTTCACTTTTTTTTTTCTTGGAGTATGAAGACTCAAAGACACATTTGTTTGTATTTTCTGTGGGCCAAATGAAACCACTTACCCTAACCATCTACCTACACTCTCAGAAATGAGGCAGTATCCCTCTTGTCACTGGGGTGGTACTCTCAAGTGTACATCACAGTACTTTTAGTCAGGGAACCATAATCCACTGAAATTCTGTTTTCTAAGTTGTACTGAATCCACACACCCAGTCTCGTCTCCAGGCTTTTTATTTTACTGTTCTGTTTTAAAACATTAGATTATAAAAAATTACAAATATGTACTTCGGGAAAAAATTATTTAAGGTGCACAATTAGACCATAAAACCACTGTTGTACCTTTGAGGGAACATTTACATTGTTTGTACCTTGATGAATGAAAAATGTACCTGCACAGAACCTTTATTTCTAACAGTGTAGCTGTGAATGCAGTGTGGTATTAGCATTGTCATCAGCTTAGACATTTACAGCCAAGACAACTTTTTTCATGTATTTTGTACACTTATAGTAGGAGTTATAAATTGACTGAGGTTATCAGAACAATTCGAAATTGAATCCATATGATTAACATTGGGTTTTATTTCTCAGTTTATCATTAAACTGATAATTATCCCATGTCTAAGCATACATTATAGACATGCAGCATTCTAATTCTCAAGCTAAGTGGACACAAGCCCTGCTCTTCATATGGTTGGTGTGAGAGCAATGCGTATTTTAGTTCTCTTATCCTATAACATTACCAACATCCTGTGTTAATATTAACTTTAGTACAGTAATTTTAGTGCAGGTCCCATTGTAGTCACGTGATCATCAGAGATTTCATATCCACACAGCTCTATGGCTCTTATCTCCTCCACCTGTGTACTGAGTTCAGCCTGTGAGGTCTCTCCCCGATCTTCATTCTGCTGGTATGAAGCTATTGTGGCTGTGTTAGCTGTCAGAGAAGATAAGAAGGTGAGAACAACAGCAGATAGAACACAGACAGCGCTGGAGCAGACACCAGACTGCAACATTATTGAGTAGCAAACGATCAGTGAGTAAAATCGGACATGTATGCCAAACTGCACGACTCTCTGGCATCAATTATTGAGCAGTCTGGTTGCAGGTCGATCAGGTATCAAGCCTGTCTTTGGCAGGTCGCTGCATTTCGATCTTCTTCAGCAGTGCTGCAAGCAGAGGAAGCTGAGGAAGAGGCCCACATTACAGGATGCTCACCAGTGGCCCTCACTTTCTCTCCTCCAAAAGGCTGTGCGAGTGTTGTGGTGGCTAAAATGCGTGGGACATTCACCTACTTTTAAACTTTTAACACAGAGGTGGAAAAATTGATAATTCTGACTTTATTTAGTCTTCTCACTAACATCTCTCTGCAGGCCCTCTAGTGTCCATTCTGCCAGTGGAATGAAATCGACTTAAATACTTTTATTTAAAATAACCAAATAAAATATTTTTCCCCACAACCTTATCATTTCATGGCTACTGTGAAAAGGGGTTAGGTAACACAATCTCTTAGTGCTGCTTAAGTGCTTTTTAAATTAAAAGCTGAAAAGTCATAAAAGTTTGTCAGATTTCCATTAAACAAATTTCGCACTTCAGGCTAAAATTGCTGAGTGATTTGAATTCTGGACAGAATCTTCTGCACTGCATATAACAATAATAGAGGCTAAGGCAGCATTGTGGATCTCTATCATTGCATCTTTTGATTCATTACTTCAACTAACGTAAGGGACTTGTGTCACAAGAGACCATGGGGTTTAATAATTGAAAGACTACAGGATGCTGTGGAAAAGGGTTATAAAAGTTTTTAAATAAAAAAAAAATAAAATTAAAAAAATTTAAATAAAAAAAAAGTTAAAATATATTTTAACATAATGATTTTCCAATTTTATCCCATAAACAAGCTGTTTTTGTTACTGTGCCTTTAAGACTAATATATGTAAATGAGCTTTGGCTCATCTGTTTGGCTGTACCTTTTATACCTTATTCAAAAAGCAACCCGCTCTGAAATACTCTGCATATTTTCAGTGAGAGTAGGCAGGGCTAAACTGTTGTTGGCTATGGTGAATAGATGGATATATGTAAATGTGTTGATTTCATTGACATCACAAAAACAGTGAATTCAAAATGGGCTGTTTTAACAGGTTGCATATATGGACTATATAGACATACGATGATATGGCCCCTTTAATATCAAAGTTGTTGTCCAAAAAATTCAAGCACTACTTGAATCATGAGAAGTGGAAAATGAAACCATCTTCTAAGACTGAACTTTGGAGGTGTGAAAAAATATCCCTGCAGAAAAACTGAAATCAAGTTTGCAACAAAAGAATGGAAGTTGGAAAAAGGCAAAGGGTGAACACACTAAACACTGAAACTTCTGAAAAGTTGAGGCCTCTGTGTAACTTTCTGTTAAACATATTGTAAGGTGTGTGAGAAATGTTTGTGTTAATTCTGGGTTATTGTTCTTCAGCAGTTATTCTCTTGGTTTACTCTGACACAGACTCCTATTGTGAAGACAGTGCTAGCCTTCCCTCACTGTCTTTATGTGTTACAACAGGAAGAACTGTTAGGAAACTCTCTTTGTATACAGTTGTTGATGGTGCTGATTGGTTGCATACTTTGGTGTTCAAACAATGCAACAGAAGCAGCTGTTGAGCTGCAGATTTCTCGGCTTAACTGAACACTAGTTGTGTGATGCAGCTGACTGACGAAGATGCACTGCTAAAGGCTATTATTCCCACAAGAGACTGGCAGTTCCCTTATTTTTCTCTAACGTTAGCTCCCTCAGTAACATCCTGGACAAACACTAACTCAGACTGTCACTGGCATTACTCAATAGCATATATGCGTGTCAGAAATTGCTTTGTAGTGTTGGTCTTCTCAATACAATAATGGTCTTGCGCAGGCAAATAGTGCGCAGGCAAATAGTGCAACAATTCAAGAATAACAGTTTTCAACATAAAATAGCAGAGAACACTGGGATTTCATCACCCACAGTATACAATATCTTTAAAAATTTTCTGAGAATCCGGAGGAGGCTCTGTATGCAAAAGACAAGGCTGAAAAACAATACCAGATGGCCATGATCTTTGGGTTCCTAAGGTTACACTGCATTAAAAACAGAAATGATCCTGCAGTGGAAATCACTGCATGGGCTCAGGAACACTTCCAAAAACCACTGTCTGTGAACACGTTGTCGGTGCTGCATCCACAAAGGCAAGTTGAAATTCTACCATGCAATGAAAAAAAACATATACAAACAGGATCCAGAACACTGCCACCTTTTCTGGGCCCAAGTTCATTTAAAACAGACTGAGGAAAAGTGGGAAAAGGTCCTGTGGTCCAACAAATTTATTTATTTTTTTATTTTTTATGGAAATCATTGATAAGGGACCAACCGGCTTGTTATCAGTTCAAAAGCCAGCAACCGTGACTGTATGGGGGTGCATTAGTGCTCATGGCATGGGTCACTTGCACATCTGTGAAGATGCCATTAATGCTGAATGATATGTACAGGTTTTGGAGCAACACGTGCTGCCATCAAGACAACAACTTTTCAGGGAAGGCCTTGCTTATTTCAGCAAAACAATGCCAAACCACATTCTGTACGTACTACAACAGCATGGCTCTGTAGTAAAAGAGTCCAGGTGCTAAACTGGCCTTCCTGCAGTCCAGACCTGTCACCCACTGAAAAAATTGGGTGCATTATGAAATGAAAAATATGACAAAGGAGACCCCAATCTGTTGAGCAGCTGAAATCCTATGCCAAACAAGAATGAGAAAACATTTTACTTTCAAAACTACAGCAATTGGATGCTCACAGTGTGGTGTTAAAAGAAGAGTTGATGCAACACAATGGTAAACATGCCACCATCCCAACTTTTTTTTTTAAATGTGTTACTGGCATTGTATTCCAAATGGGCATATATTTTCAAAAAATAATAAAATTTTAAATTTTCAACATTTGATATGTTGTCTTTGTAAGTTTTCCAATTAAATACAGGACTTATATTCCATGTACATATACTTTGTGGAAAAATATAGACCCTTAAAGACTTTATTCACCCTCTCACTGTATTCTGATTTTGCCACTGATCAGATACTGGCACAGTTTGCCATGCATTATTTATGGACAAGCTCTACAGAGTGCAGCATTTATCTAGCATTTATAATGGGAGTGAAAAATATTTAGGTTACACTGTACGCATGCATCATTGATAAGGAGAGGCAGAAAAAGACCCTGCTTTGATCTTACCCTAAAAGTACCAATAATAGTCCTCTTCTTTACCAGTCTAACCTCACTGGAGGAGAGCCAGCACCTGTCAACAGAAAAGGAAATGGTTTACTAAGCTCCCAAGAGCCAACAAGCACACATGTACACACATACACACACACACAAACCCCTGTTCATAGCCATGCTGTGATGGATTCTGCTAACATGAACCTCCTAGGCAGGCACTGAAACACATTAAACAATCTGCTTCATCAGAGCTCTGCCACTGATTAATACCATGACCACTTTTTTCCACTTGCAACATAAAAAGGAAATTTTATCAGTGCAGCATATCCTGAGGGATGGTGGCTGCTCTCCTTGGCTAGCTCAGATAGAGGCAAGGCCTCTGCCAGCTCTGGGGCACCAAATGAGACACCTTCTGCTTTGTGATTCCCTCTTAAACACAGTTGCAGACACACTGTGTTGGAAAGTGGAACCACCAGAATTTTTTCTTATATGGGTGGCCAGATGGGGCCTTTGAAAATATTAGGGCCGCACACCAAAACCAAAAGTCATAACTGAATTTTAGGAATTCTATTATGCTGTTGTAGCACATAGACCAGTTAAAAATTGTCAATTAGAGAGTTAAGAAATAGCATACTGAGATACTTTGGTTTCTTATTTTACGATTAAGGTTACTAATTATTTGATGTTCATTAGGGCTATCAAAATCGGCCAAAACCGACATTTGATTAGACTACACAAAAAACATATAGGTTCAAACCATTCAAATATATATTTTTGCGCATTACGCCCATAAGAAGGCAAACCAATACAACAAGAGTTGGGTTGTGAACTCATAACTACCACAAGGTGGTTGTTTAATTATTCGCTCATTTCAGTTGGACCTACATTTCATTTTAAATCCATGGCCCCGTTTGGCCCCCCGTTACTGGCGCCATTGGTGTTGGACCCTACCTACCTCTTCACAGAAGAACTGTCCTTATTTTTTACTATTATCCACGTTTTTGAACAACAGCGAAGACTTGAGAACAATCAAATTACACCAATAATTAAATGGCTATGTGCTTTCTGTATGGACCAACGGAGAAGAGGCTATAGGGCTCTTCCTTAACTGAAAATAAATTAATTCATTTCTTTCTTTTTTGTTCTTTTTTGTAAGTTAGCGCTGAAACAATGATTACAGCACAACATTTTGCCATCACTTTCAAGCCAAGGCAAGAGACTTTAATGTATAATGTATAAAATGTTAAAATACAGAAAAGGGAAAAAAACAGGTAAAGCAATGGCTATGATTAAATAGTTTGAGTCTGTGCAGCAGCAGCATCAGGAGGGTCAGTTCATGAAGACAAGGTTTGCACAGCATTGCACAGTGGGAAGCTCCTTGGTTCTCATATCTCTCTCCAGGCAAAAGATTGTGCAGTGTGTGAACCTTGCCAGCAATCGTTCGTGTAGTGTGTATACCACTACGCCGACCAACAAGCAATAAATGTTGTGTCCTGAGCTATTGAAAGCGGTGTCGCAGTTCTGACTTGACACATAAGACGTAAGAAATTTCTTTTCCAATCTTACGAGTGTTTCTTGCCTGTCAGTTTTTCTATGGTCATGCACATTCATTTTTGCAATACAGTTGCTTGTGTTAGATTTGATACCACTTCAAACAATTCAGCCTGAGCAAATGCTACATGCAGTAAACGTTTAAGTTTAAAGCAAAGAGGCACTTTAGAGTTTAGTTTAGACAGCAAGTATGCTAACTAGCACAGTAGTTAATTTAGCTGAAGTTGGCAACTAAGCTAGCTCAAGTTTTAGTAAGTTACAGATCACATTCTATATATTGTAATAAAACTTCAGCTGGATTATCTAATGCTAATGCTAGCTTACTTGCATATTTGCTATAAAAACTACAGACCAACCATTTAAGTTGCTTATCCTCTTTCATTTACTACATGTACTGCTTCAGTTCTGTACTTCAAACTGAAGGTTCTTCTATAAAAGGCATGTTATTTGAAGTTGTGTCAAACCTGACAAGATTTAGTAGAGATTTATTGGTGTACAATGCAATGACACACATGAAGTAACTTGTGGACATCTCTAGTAGCATTCATCAGCAGTACTCACATCGTTCTAAGATAGCTGGATTAATGGCCAAAACATACACGTCTTAGCAGGATGGGAGGGCTGGACTCACAGCTACCACAATAAAACTTCAATTCAGCCTTCTAATTTTGCAATTAATAAGGAATTTCATCTGCCTGCACATTCTAAATTCACCTCACTGTACTGCAATTACTAGTGGGTAGCCATAGAATCTAACATTACATCATGCACAGAATGAATGTCATTCTTGCTGACTGCAACACTTAACCTTTTACACTAAGATATTACAGGACACTTTTATTCCAGGATATCTGATACTTTCTAAATGAGCAAAAGAAAGTTTTGCTAATTAAAGAACTAAAATAATGGCTTATTCATTCAAGGTCCATGACCTATGTGTCCCATAATAACCCTAGGACATGTCCCATTGTACCTGAATCATTACCACTTTACTAAGACCTCTGCCTGGTGTGTGGCAGGGTGACCATTGGCCATTCATATTTTTTATTTATTTATTTATTTATTTTTCGTTAAATTATACTTTTTTCAGGGTGACCTAACTCAATACGTTTCTCTACCTCTACAATAAGTGTGATGTGCAAATAGTACAGCAGATGATGTTAAAAACACACACATTTGTGCAGTTTCCTGACTTTCAATTAACCAATCAAATCAATAGTATAGATACCAGAAAATGTATGTAGAACAACATGTTTAACAATTTTTTCATAAAGGTGAGGATTACATTTTTAAATTCAATTTTTTGTTTTGTTTTCATGGTTTTTATAGCTGGAATGTTGAGTGTTGCGTGTGGGGGAGGGGAAATAGACTTGATGTCAAAACTCTAGATGCAGCATCACGCTGCCTTTGCATGCTGTGTAAATGTTCAAATTTATTCTAATAGAAATGTAGAACAAGCTAGGTCTATGAAAGCTTTTCACTTTTTGAAAGAGCAGTCCTGCAAATAGAGCATATTAATGCTTTTTACAGCACAAGCTACAGAGAGACAAAAGCTCATATAGGTGCAATATAAAGGGAGTTCTTCCTCAGCACTGCTACATCCCCTGCAAGGGATTTATACAGTCATGACTTCTGAAGTACTGTATGCACACGTTAGTGTACTGGAATCCTCTTTAACATTGTAACAAGTAAGAGATATGAGAGAAAATGCATATATTATCTGTGTGTTGACAGTTTGCATAATGGAATCTCATGAGGTAACTTTCAAATGCAAATTGCATCCAGAGAGTGTGTAGAGGATTCAAAACACAAGCTGAGCTTGTGTTTTGAAAAAAAGTGCTGTATATGCAAAAAACAGGAACTGTAAAAATGTACACAGAAGCTTGAAAAAAAAAAAGCACAGAAAATAACAACTGGCACATTTTCATTCCTAACACTTCCTAACAATAAATTTAAAAAGTATTCCAAATGTACAGTAGGTTTGGGGACACACTCCTTTTCAAATTAAAATTTTCAGACTGCTGCTTTTCTATTAAACACAGAGAACACAGCATGTATTAATAAAAGTGTTTGTAGGATAATAAAATTGAGTGTTATGTTTAACATCCAGTAAAGATTGAATGAAAAAACAAGAGAGAAATATAATAAAGCACTGCTTAAAAATTGCTTGTCAATCCTATCGGAGAACTGTTTGGGCACGGCCCTAATATTCTGATGAGCACCCATGAGTCCAGGACTTCCATCCTACTTGAAACAGGTTCTACATATGCACTCTATGGCTCACATTATAGCTTTCATACAGCAGAATCTTAAAGAAGGTAAGGTTCTTATTAATTTTACTGTTGTTCCTGACAGATGCTGCTAGATGAGTGAGCTTGTTTATGCTTATTAGGCTAGCTTTAGTTTGTAACAAGTTTTTCTGACTCAAACACAGAGAGACCATAGAAGAACAGTTTGGTTGAAGCTGTGCAGGCAGGACAACCCATAGCAGCCTTGCGATTAGTGAGGATACTGCTTATGTATATATGACCCAAGATTAGGAGTGTTCAGTTTACATCAAAAGAGGAGAATTAAAAACAATTTGAAAGCTAGGTACCCCGTGTGTAACTAGTTTGCCCACTAGTTTTGGGATGAAAACTACTTGTTACTCAAGCTCACAGGAACATTTTGAACATAAAGAAATTTCTCACAAGTGTCTTCTAGAACGCTTTGGTGGAACTTGAGTTGCTGTATGCAGCAGCCTACTTTTGATAGTGCTGAGGGTGGTAGTGGGCAATATAATAATCATATTACGAGAAATTACATAATATACAATATATTGTCCTGAGGACATTGCAGATATCGTCAGTATTCTTAGAACACATACATCATAAAAAATGGAGAGCTAGACCAACTACTTTTGCTGCGTTCTGCCTACAAATTAGATTTTTCTTAGCTACTGTTTCCAGGCTAGAAAACCTTTGTAGAACACTGGTGGAAATCCAATCAAACCTAATAAGAAGCTACACTGGCTGATTAACTCTCTGGCTTCCTCGCTCTTTACTTTGCAGCTAACAAGATGATACACTGCACTCTAGTGTGCGTGTGGTAAGTGTCCCCAGTTACAGAATCAATCAAAGCTTACTTTATCTACTGAGACTGTGAAATTTGAGCAAAATCACTTGTTCTGCAAGCATACATGCTAAAATTTCCATTAGCTATCCTAGCTACCAAATAAACAAATATTCTTAAATGTGTTACAATACACAGTTAAAAGTTAAAACAGTCATTACAAACTCTCAAAATCTAGCTCACAATGTGCTTGTTGTGATACAATTTGACAAACTGTCAAATCGAATAATTGTGGAAAATAACTGCATACAGATTAGATAACTACAATTATCTCAAACAATTTTGATTATCTTAAATAACTGCAATCAGGCCATTATGTAATAATTGTGATAGGTCAATTGTAGAGCTTGCTGTTACAGATTAAACCTGCATTGTAACCAAAGAGCTGTTGAGATATTTGCTTATTATCTCTTTTTGTCAATCAAATGTTTGAATTTTTTCTATTTTTTCCTAGTTTTTAAATTAACTTAAAAATGTATACTTACAGTGTAGTTTGTTTCTTTTCTTTTTTTTTTTTCACTTTAACTTATCACTGTTGTTTTGCTGGTGCAGTATTTCTGTTGTTATCTAATGGAAAATTCAGAAAGCTGAATATTGTGGTATGTAGCGTGTATCATGAAAATGTTTCAAGTATCACGTTAGCCTATGCTGCCCACCACTAGATCAGGCGCTGTGACATCAGCTGCTATGCCAGCTGTGTGTCAGTCAGGGCAGTAAATGGGGGATTGAAAAAAGGGGGATGGAGCATGCTCCGGCATTCCGTGAGACACAGTGCCTCTCTGTAATTTGTTATCTTTTGGAAATCCCATTTCCGATGTGTTGATGCAGCAGATAGATTCCCTCACCATAACCATTTATCACCTGTCATGGAAAACCTGCTTCACCCTCTTTCTTCCTCCTCAGAGAAGAAAAAAAGGCTTTTTCAGTAGAGGCTCTTTTAAGCGTAGAGAGTTGCCTGGATCGAGCACAAATTAACTGTATTTTTTTTTCTAAATTGAAACAGTCATGGTGTCTGTTTAGTGTAAAAGCACTAAGAAGAAATGTTTTCCTGCTGACCTAAATAAACACTACTAAACATTAAATTAATGTAGTGCAAAGAAATGTAGGACAGAAAGGTACAAACATTAATGACTTAAGCACTAGCTGCATGCCACATTCACATTTCAAATGTAACGCCACAGTTTAAGCTTACATTTACAAACTACTTACAAGTCAATGCCATTTTTGTGCAGAGAGCAAGAGGAGGCACATTTTAAAGGCAGAGCTTTTGCATGTCACCTTAATTCACCACACAATAATGCCAATGAGCATGCCTAAACGCTGCTCTGCAAAAATCTCATAAACCGCTTTCAGAAGTGAAAGCCACCCTGAGGAACTAATATTAATGACTGTGAAAAATGACCAATTTTATGTTAATGAAAATGACTATTTCTGAAAGCATAAATTATTTTGTGCAAAAATCATTTCCATGATAAATGGGGCTATTCAATTTATAAATTAAAACATGATTAATTGCTTGTCGTGGAAAATAAAGGCAGTGAGCCTACTGTGCTCGGTGGGTTAATTGTAAGGGGGAGGGAGTCACTGATGCCTTCTGTTCAGGACTATGAATCCATAACCTTTAAATGCTACATTTTATGATGTACAGGCAACATGCGTACACTGCAAAACAACTGTGTAGTAAAGTTTTTTTAAAAATTCAGTTTGGAGACAGGATGCACTGTCCTTGACCCCAAAATAACCCTGTCAACTGAAAAGTCAAAAGTTTGGATACCGCTAATGGAATGCATGTTTTCCATAACTTTAAAAATATTTTAATCTACAACCTCATTACCAAAAAAGTTGTGACACTGTGCAGAATGTAAATAAAAAAAGAAGGCAACAATATGCAAATCATGTAAGCCATATTTTTAAAGGAAAATGTTACAAAGACAACACATCAAACGTTTAAACTGAGAAATTTTTATTGTTTTTTGAAAAATATGTCCATTTTGTAATTTGATGCCAACAACACGTTCCAAAAAGGGACATATTTACCACTGTGTTTCATCACCTTTTCTTTTAACAACACTCTGTAAGCGGAACTGAGGAGACCAATTGCTGTAGTTTTGAAAGTGAAATGTTTTCCCATTTTTGTTTGATATAGGATTTCAGCTATTCAACAGTTTGAGGTCTCCTTTGTCATATTTGTCATTTCATAATGCGCCAAAAGACAAATCTGGACTGCAGGCAGGCTAGTTTAGCACCAGGACTCTTTTAATATGGAGCAATGCTGTTGTAAAACATGCAGAACGTAGTTTGGCATCGTCTTGCCTGGGCTTCCCTGAAAAAGGTGTCATCTGGATGGCAGCATGTTGCCAAAACATGTATATATTGCTCAGCATTAATGGTGCCTTCACAGATGTGCATGCCACTCATGCCATGCACACTAGCACACCCTTATACCATCATGAATACTGGCTTTTGAACTGTGCACTGATAACAAGCTGAGTGGTCTTTAGCCTGGAGGACACAGTGTCCATGATTTCCAAAAAGAATTTCAAATTTTGATTTGTCGGACCACAGAACACTTATCCACTTACCCTCAGTCCATTTTAAATGAGCTTGGGCCTAGAGAACGTGGCAGCATTTCTGGATTCTGTTTGTATATGGCTTCTTTGTGTTTTAGAGTTTTAACTTGCATTTATGGATGCAGTGACTAACTGTTTTCACAGACAGTGGTTTTCAGAAGTGTTCCTGAGCCCATGCAGCGATTTCCACTCCAGAATCATGTTTTAATGCAGTGCCGCATGAGGGACCAAAGATCATTGCCAGCAAACACTAGTTTTGGCCCTTCCATACAGAGATTTTTCCAGATTCTCTTATCTTTTAATGATAATATGTACCGTAGATGATGAAAAGCAAAAGCTCTTTGCTATTTTACATTGAGAAATGTTATTCTTGAATTGTTGCACTATTTGATCGTGCAGTCTTTCACAGAGTGGAGAACCCCTCCTCATCTTTACTTCTGAAAGACTCAGCCTCTCTCAGATGCTCTTTTTATACCCATTCATGTTACTGATCTGTTGCCAATCAACCACCAGATGTTTTTTTAGCATTTCACAACTTTACCAGCCTTTTGTTGCCCCTGTCCCAACTTTTTTGGAAGGTGTTGTTGCCATCAAATTCAAAATGTATTCATGACACCTTTTCTTATAATATTGCTTTGCTGTAAAAGGCCTGCACAAAGGAGTCTCTCTCTATGCACATACACCGATCAAGGCATAACATTATGACCACCTCCTTGTTTCTATGGTCACTGCCCATTTTATCAGCTCCACTTACTATATAGGTGCATTTTGTCCTTCTACAATTACAGACTGCAGTCCATCTGTTTCTCTTCATACTTCGTTGGCCCCCTTTTACCCTGTTCTTCAGTGGTCAGGACCCCCATGGACCCTCACAGAGCAGGTACTATTTCGGTGGTGGATCATTCTCAGCACTGCAGTAAAGCTAACGTGGTGTTGGTGTGTTAGTATGTGATGTGCTGGTACAAGTGGATCAGACACAGTGGTTCTGCTGAGTTTTTAACACTGTGTCCACTCACTGTCCACTCTATTAGACACTCCTACCTTGTCAGTCCACCTTGTAGATGTAAAGTCAGAGACGATAGCTCATCTGCTGCTGCGCAGTTTGTGTTGGTCATCCTCTAGTCCTTCATCAGTGGTCACAGGACGCTGCCCACAGGATGCTGTTGTCTGGATATTTTTGGATAATGGACTATTCTCAGTCCAGCAGTGACACTGAGGTGTTTAAAAACTCTAGCAGCATTGCTGTGTCTGATCCACTCAGACCAGTGCAACAAACACTAACACGCCACCACCACATCAGTGTTACTGCAGTGCTGAGAATGATCCACCACCCAAATAGTACCTGCTCTGTGAGGGTCCATGGGGGTCCTGACCACTGAAAAACAGGGTAAAAGAGGGCTAACAAAGTATGCAGAGAAACAGATGGACTACAGTCTATAATTGTAGAACTACAAAGTGCACCTATATAGCAAGTGGAGCTGATAAAATGGACAATGAGCACAGAAACAAGGAGGTGGTCATAATGTTATGCCTGGTCGGTGTATGGCCAAGCTTAACAGCTTTGATCCAAAATCTTCCACATCTTAATTAAACATACAATTTTGCAGTGGTTTTAGTGAAGCACCTTTACATGGCCTGAACTAAACTACTTTATTTCCAGATTTTCTTATGTACAACTGCACAGCATGTGTTCCAAAAGCAAATGAGCATTTTGATCCATCTGCAGACCAGCACCAAAATGACGCAAATCTGATTAACTAAGCGAATCATTCGATCATGTCAGTGCATGTGCAACGGTGGGCGTGCACGGTGTGTGCTCAGAGAGATGTGACGCAAGCACAGAAGTGGGAATCAAAAATCCTGATTCTGAGCACATCACCCACACTCACCTCAAAGTGTTCAGTACGACTGGAGCTGAGCGCATGCTGGGAGAGAATCAGTAAACAGAATGAGCTTCAGGTCACAACCAAGCGAATAGAAAACTTAAGAAACTGTTCTGTGAAATGAGATGCAGGTAAAAGAAGCTGTAGCACTGCCACCACCCCGTCTGTCTCTTATTATCATCACCGTCATTCTCTCTCTCTCTCTCTCTCTCTCTCTCTCACAGAAATAACCCAAACACAGCAAGTCCCCTCCATTTCCTCTCTCATTAAATCTTTCTGAGAGAGAAAGAGAGACAGACAGACAGAAAGAGAATGAGAGAAGAGAGAGCAGTGTAAGAGAGAGGAGAGACCGAGTGTGAAAGAGATATCAAGAGAAAAAAGAGAGAAAGGGAGTGTGTGAGATTGTGTGAGACAGATTGTATGTGAACAAGATAGTGAAGAGAGAGATAGAAAGAGATAGATAGAAAGAGAGAGAATGAGAGATAGAAAGAAAGATAGATAGAAAGAGAGAGAAAGACTGAGAGGGGGAGAGAGAGAGAGAGAAAGAGAGAGAGAGAGAGAGGCCAAAAGAGAAAGAGAGAAAGATTGAGAGCGAGAGAGAGAAAATGACAGACAGACAGAAATAGAGCAAAACCCGAGACAGAAAGAGAGGGTGAAAAAGAGCAAGAGAGATAGTCTGAGAGAGAGGCAGAATATGAAAGAGATAGAGAGATTAAGATGGGGATAGAGAGAGCAAAAGAGAGGAACAAAAGAGAGAGAGCTAGCAGATCGACATCTGCAGCTTTGTACTAAATAACTGAACTGACTGAAATACATGAATCAGTTTTTAGCATTTCTATATAAGATCTTACAGACCATGAATGTAAAGGAGGCAAATAAACCCCATAATTGTATCTCAGGGATATTTTACTACAGAAAAAACTTTTCCCCTATGTAGCTTACACATGTGTTCATCACAGAGAAATGAAGCTTACTATCTTTAGCACGAGCTACAAAAGAAGGCAGATTACTCTTTTCAGCAGTGCAAGCCTAAAGCCTCAGGATCTTTTGAAGGCTTTTATCTTTGGTGTTTCTCTGAATAGCAACCTTCCCCTGAAATGCACGTCTACAGTTTCATCAATTCGCATCAGGTGAAGTTGAGACATCAAAAAAATCTTTTAAAAAAATGTAAAAATACCTAAAAATGCTGAAAGATAAAAAGTCAAACTTTGACCTGTGCCACACATGCCATCAACAGCATGTTCAATTTAGTACATCAGCAAAACAACAAACAAGCCTCATGACTTACAGCCGTTTTCCTCTCTTTCTCTGCTTTCAAACAGGGAGAAGAAAAGTACATCCATCAGAGGAAGCACAAAAGCCTTGATGGACAGAGTAATATGCTGTGTGCTTGAAGCGTCTTATTAAAAGCATTTTGATGGCTTTGTGGCTTGTGGTCTAAACCTCACTGTCTGAGGAGGCCAGTCGAAGCTGTCGAAGTGGCCCACACATTTTGCTGCAATGGTGGGAAATGTGATTTGTAATTAGCTTGAAAATTGTCACGTTATATACAATATGCTTTTCTAAACAAATCGTGGATATTATTATTATGTGAAGAGCAACTACCCATGGTTTCATTAAAATTTAAATGGACTTGGTGCAGTGCAGTATGTGACAAAAAATATTGTATTCATAGTTTGTATGGTATTTTTTTATATGTGGCACTCACTATTGGTTCTTTTGACCTGGTATGTACAGTGGTTAGAGATGACTAGTGCAGTAGCAGAGTTTTGGTAAGTAGAGAAAACATTCTACTTGAAAGCATCATTTGTGGGGAACAAAAGAATAAACAGACTGCTGTATCTAACCATGCCTCATTTATGTATGATACACGTATATGTAGGTGAAGGAGATAAAAAGCCATAAACCCAACCAGTGTTCCATCATATTTACCAGACATTCTTTCTCTCTTTCCCTCTGTCTGATGATAGTCTGAGGTGAGAAAAGGCTACAGAAGGATTTTCTTGGCGGCAACACAGAACAGAAGAGCGTGAGAGAGAGAGAGGAACTCTACAATGCCCGGTCAATCCCTATTTAACTCTTAGCACTGATGGATTGTCATTAAAGATGAGGAGTAGAGATTTATACTCCAAAAAGGAGAACATATTCTTAACAATACTGAGAGTAGCCTTCAAGGACAGATCATTCTGAAATATTTAACAAATTTATTCATGTTATTCTCAAGGCCATTATTTATTTCATTTCAACCAAAAAAACTAAAAAACAAAAACAAAATCAAAAAAACAAACAGCACTGCTGTGATGCAAAACACCATTGTTGCTCCACTTCTCATTACCGGATACATTCTGTAAATGCAGCAGTACAGTGTGAGCAGCACTCTAACTGGCATTGTGTACATGGCCTGGAGAAACAAAAGAAGTGCCACTCCCAGGACGAATTGGCACTGAGAACAAGCCAGCCCAAATAATCCTGTTTCCTATGTTCTAGTTTTTATAGCTGTGCAAATTGCCAGTTTTCCCCCTTCTTACATTAGACATACATGGCCTGAAGACTTCTTGGGGGGAGGGGGTGGTGTGGCCACTTTGCTGAATGCTAATTAAAAACCATGACACAATCAACTCAGCTACATTCAGGTGCAGTAAAATGCACAGTGAGGCAGCCTCCGCTCTGATACAGCAGAATCCCCTTTACTTGGCTGGTTTCTACAGTGACCGAACGCTGTTTACAGACTTGTGTGATGGATCTTTTGAAAAGCAGCTCCTTTTAGCTCTGCTTGGCAGATGGCAGCCCCATCGTTCTTTTCGCTTCAGCTGGAAGTCTCGGCTCTGGATGTGTGTGCTCCCTGTGGATCTAGCTCAAAGAGACAGACTCACACTCACACAAACAGCAGAGCCACTGGTTTCAGGAGTCAGAATGGATATAAAAGAGCCATGACTTCATCACACCCTCTGGAGGGTCAACAGTCAGAGATTTGGACTGACTGAGGCATTGCCAGACTGTAGATTCAAAATCTACTAGCTAAAATGTTTACAAATTGGACTTACAACTAAGGTTACATATGGGGCCTGTTTGCACATCTTAAACACTATTCCAGAGATAAACCTAACCTCATTCAAATAGTGCTTCTGCTGCAAGCTATATGCCGCAGAAAAGAGATCCAGAAAATAAAGTATCCTTGGTAATTTGTTTGGTCACTCTTCTAAAATGTGTGCAAATTCATGTCAACGAGGTAAGAAAGATGTCAAAGGTATGAGTATGAAGCCAGTTGTAATACGTTCTCCTTAAGATTCAGTTGTCAAAGCAGCTGTCTGAAGCCACACTAAAACTACCGGTATGAATTCCTCTGGGTAGCAGCAGTCATTCCATTCTTTAATACACATAGCCCATAAATAAACTGGCAGTTCTATAACATAGGAAAGCTGCTGTCACAACCTCACAACCTGTCATCAAATTGTCAAGTTAGAACAAGGTTGCCCTCTTTGAAAATTACACCTCAACTAATATATATCCATTTTCATCAAATATTTGACATTTGATGACAGACCTCTAAATTATGGTCCAAGCTTTGCAAACACATCTTACGATCTTATTATTTTCTCTGTCTGCAATGGAACATTGGAAAGCAACCCAAGGTCTCTACCGCTCAGGCCCGGTCGTAGCCTGCTGTGATTAATGATGCATTCAATCCCTCTCTGTGCTGTTGTCCGCTTTGGCGAATGGCACATATCACCACTATGTGGCTCTGACAAATATAGCTCAAAAGAAAGCAAGCCAATCACACCAATTACCATCTGGTCTCAGGTGCAAAAGCGATCAAAGTGGGTGGCCCTGCAGTTTGGATAGCCCTTCAGTATCTTGGCCAAGCAGAGCTCATAAAACCTATTGGCAGAAATGGCTGGCTCAGGGGACTCAGCAGGGCTTTGGGCTGATTTCAGGCTGCTTCCTAACAGGAGCGCTGAGTCCCTGCTGCCCATGGGACACACACAGGCTGGCCAGTGGCTGAGGATTCGCTGGCCCAGTTCTGAATGGAAAGTGGATCATATGGGTCCGTCCATCAGAGGAGCACAGCCAGCCAGGCCTGATGCAGCCTAGCCACCAACCAAACAATTTACAGCACTGAACCACATTAGAGACTTCATAAGATACTGAAAATATAACTAACAATAAAAAAAGAAGAGACTTTAACTCCAGTAACTTTGCAGAGCATGTTTAGCTTAGTATTGGATGCTTTTGACAGCTTGTACTAAATACAGAATATAAGAGTAGGCCATATTTTTACACTGGCCTAATAAGAGAGCATTGTCTGTGTCTTTTAGGCCAGTCATCCAGTAATATTGTTCTTATGTCTGAATAAGATTTTCTTGAGGCTGTTTTTTATAATTAGATGGCTAACTTCAGACATTGAAACACTGGAATCTGGGTGAAATAATATTGTCTTCCTTCAAGGAAGGTCACATCTCTGCTCATCATCTCTTCATTAAAAGCCCGAATAATGTCCAGCTGCTGATTAGATTTAATTTGCATCTCCAAATGAATTCTAGTCAGCTTCATTTGTATGAGCCATAACCAGAGGCAGTTTTCTAAGGGCCACAAACCTGTTTATACTCTGTAAACACACTGAGCTCTGGTGAGTGCTCAGGATCATCCAGCCTGCTTGGGATGGCTTAAAAAATATGAGTAATACTTTAATCTACTTTTGGAAATTCTTTGTCATGCCCAGTTAGATATGTGAGAACAGCTAATGTTTAATGACAAAAGGCCGCTCCATTTAGGACAGTCGTGCTAAATAAAGGTCAAAAGTAATCGAAAGTCGTTTTTCCTAGGGGCTGTTTTCCATGTATGAAAGGCTGCATATTCAACTAGGACAAGGGCTGACCACTTTTCCCCAAATCACCATAGTAACATGACCTAGTGAGCTCTCCAACCAAAGCACTCCACTGGAACTTGTTTTACCCTTCTGCATTGTTCCACTCTTGGTAAGCATCAAGAGCTATTGAGAGCAATGATGAAACATAAAAGTATTCATTTTTAGAACCACATTCATTATGCTCATCAGCAGCAGTCCTGATTGCCATGAACGCTAAAATCGCTCATGAACATCACCCTTTACCCACAGAAATGTGGATTCTTAAGGCCCAATCACACTAGCTTTTTGTCAGTGAAATTTTGCAAAGCAAAATTACATCAATTTCAATGTCACTGACTGCAATGAACAGAATCATGATGTCTTCTGGAGCAAAAAGTTTCTTGTGCAAAACTTTGTATCAAGTTCACCATTTGTAAACATGCATTGTTGACCACTTAAACCACTTTAGCTTCGTTAATCTCTGAAGTTGCAGTCTGCAGCACTGAAGATCCAAATGGAGGGTCTTCTTTTCAACTGATGTTAGGGTAACGTTATGTAATTATTTTCCCTGTAATTAAATAGTGTAATGCATTACAGTTTAAACTTTTTTTGTGATCAACTTTTTATTGCATTTTTCATCATGTTGTACAACATGGGTAAAGGTAAGGGGAAGGAACAGTTTAAACTATTGTAATCACATTACATTTATTGAGCTAAGATTTTCGTCAGTTGTATTATTCATATAATTAATACAACAGAATTTAAATTGCAACACATTTACATTGTAAAGGTCCTTTGTCTATCCATGTCTGTCCCTGTAGAAAGCATATGTGTGATCTTCCTGCAACAGCTGAGTGACTTTAATTTTTAGATTTTAAATTTGATCAGTAAAATGCAAGTGCAAGAAGCACCATAAACTCAAACAATCGATGAGCTGTTGAAGCATTTAATCAGGTTATTATGAAACTAATGGATAAAGAACTCTATGCTGAAGGATAGAGACCCCAATCTCACTTAAAAAGAACAGACATGCTTTGCTTTCTGAAACAAGCTTTATATTATATCCATAAAGATTTTACTTTGAGGCAGCTATTTTTGGACCACAATGGCTACAAACAGTCAGTCGGGAGACTGGACCTGAAGGTATAACCTTTTGTGGTAACTTTTTAAGGTTGGCATGTTAACTAGGTTGCCAACTGCACTAAAATGGAGGACTTTTTTCGTGGCTTAGCCTTGGTCACACCTTTTTTACAACACATCACAAACTCTAGCTTGACTTGCCAAGCTGAGCCCAGCAGGCTGCTGTCCGGGGTGCTGAAGTCACAGCCACTGGTGAGTTTCAGCACCCATGTTGTGGACAGCCGACCCCCACACTGCCATAGCACAGTGCCCCACAACAAGCATAAGCTACAGATGACTAGTTTAGCTTGCAAGGAGGAGCACCTGCAGGCAGTCATCTTTAGTCACTTGGTAGAAGGAAACGTGAGCACAACGCAAAATCTCTTTACCTCATAGCTCAGTTTATTTTGCCCATGCAGACATAGATGGTGAAGACACCGTCTATGGACCTGCAGCCAAATATGCTCCCTGCGCAGTGTTACTTCCTTTTCACTTTGTGGCACTTTGTAAATAAATTGGTCCCTTCGGGGCATGACTCCGGTCACTTCTGACTGTTTCTGTTTTTTGTGTTCGGCCCTTAAAGTCAGAAGTACCACAGGCATACTTTTAGAGGTCTCACTTTTGGAGGGAACCTTTACTTCACTCCAGTGAGCAGGAGGTGCAGAGGGTGGGTTCCAGTAATGAAGAGGTTGTGTAGACATTGTGATCTACAATACACATCATTTGCTTGGAAACAGTCTGAGAAATAAACTTCTGAAGTTTTGCAAATCTGCTCTGCTTTGTAAACCACCTGCATTACTCAAATGCACCCAAACTAACTTTGGCATCTGTCAGAAAGAGCTGTGAATTTGCTCAGATCTGCAAACAATCTGTCTTGCTCAAATGCACCCATACTAACTTTGGCATCTGTCGTGGACAGATTTGTCTCTGCTCCGTGTTCAGCTAATCCATGCAGCAGCTCATTTTCCTGACTGATTTCCCTATAGTACTTTTTGTTAATTGTGACTTGCCATGATTTTGGATGTAGTTTCATCCTGCTGTTTCTGTTAGCAGTCTAAGCCCTGACTATTAACTTCAAAAGAGCGTAGAGCGGCTTGAGCCTGTTTACACATAATTTGATTTGAGTGGTCCACTATCCACCAGAACACCAAAAGTGATTCATGACATTCCCACCAGGGGGAGTTTACATGAACAGGATAGCTCCTTCTCTTCTAATCCCTGCCAGTAATATCTCTCATGTTAATTACAAGGATATACTTACAGCAAGCGCACACCAGAGAGAACAGACTTGTTTGCAAGATACACAGCTCCATTGTATTGGACGGCTCAAAGCATCCATTCAGAACATTATATTCCCTTTGTAGCCATCAGCCTGGCTAAATGGTCTTGTGGTGAATGTAAGCTCTGTTTTGGAAATCTTCAAGGCAAGAGTCTAGTTCTCTTCAGGCAGTACACAGTCAAACTGTGCATTTATTCAGTAGCTAACTTTGGTTTCGCTTGTTAATTGTGCTGTCCAAGCCTAGTCACAGCAAAAACATTTTCTGTTGGTTTCAAGATTGTCACGCCTTGTACGAACTCCCTGACTGAAACAGACTTCATTTCCCAAGCTCCTTTGGGAGATCACGTGACTTCGAACTTCCCTTCGGAATCTGAGTCCGAAGTGGACTCCATTACCCACAAGTCAAGCGGGCATCATATGACTTATGACAAGTTCTCACACACCTATCAGAGATCTCAATCTCCTGAGTATTGACTGGTTTCACCTGTGTGCCTATGTCATGTGATCTGGTTAGAGTAGTATATATGCCCAGGCTTTAGCTAGTATGAGTGCGAGGTATTGCTTCCCTGAGAACATACTGAGTGTTATTTCTGATTTTATTATTCTGATTTCTGACCATTGCTTCATTTTTGACTCTGCCTTTTGCCTGTTCCTTTTTGTACTGTTGCCTGGATTTTGGATCTGTGTTTTGAATCTTTTTGCCTGCCTGTTTGACCTTGTCTTTTGTCTTGTCCTTTTGTTTTGTTCAACTCGTGTTATGATCACTTTCGTGATCCTTTTGCATTTCTCAGTTTTGACCCACGCCTGTATTTTGACTACGTTTTTGCCTAGTGTTAATAAAACCGATCTTATCAGTTTTATTCGCAAGCGTCTGGATTCTGCTGAATGGTTACAATGATGCCTTCATCACGGAAGCTCTCTTTATTTCCTAAGTAATGACTCATTCATAAAGATGAGTTATGCAAAGTGGGCAGATACAAACAGTTTCAGTTTTCAAAAACAGGACTGAAAGCTGCCATGGTAAATTATTAGTTTGAGATTCATCAGTCATGGGGATTAATCTCTTTTCCCAGAAGGAAAAGTAGTTAATTTTGCCTTTTAATGTACTTCTCGCATTAAGTAATGCCATCTCTAAATGCAGTCATCGTGTCTGTTAATACATACATACATACATCATCTAAACCGCTTATCCTTCTGGGTCGCGGTGGGGTGCTGGAGCCTATCCCAGCTGTCATTGGGCGGAAGACAGGATACACCCTGGACAGGTTGCCAGTCCATCGCAGGGTAGACAGACAGACAGACATACACATTCACACACACACTCACACCTAGGGGCAATTTAGCATGTCCAATTAGCTTAATTGGATGTTTTTGGACTGTGGGAGGAAACCCACGCAGACACGGGGAGAACAGGCAAACTCCACACAGAAATGACCCTGGTTGCCCAGCTGGGAATTGAACCCAGGCCATTCTCGCTGTGAGGCAACAATGCTACCCACTGCGCCACCGTGCTGCCCGTCTGTTAATAAATTAAAGGAAAATTATCAGTAACACTTTACTGAAGGGCAGCATTCACAAGGCTACACGAAATGTAAAAAGTCTTTCAGGACAACTGATACAAGCTTTATAAGCATTCATAAAGGCTTTTTTGAACAAGTGTCAGTTGTCAAGGTACTAAGGTGACAAACTGACAAAAGCACCCTTTATAACAGCTGAAGCTTGTTGGAATAAGCCTTTATACATGTTTAAGTAGGTTTGTATCAGTTGTCATAAATGGCTAAGGTAGGTGTCATGTAGCCTTATGAATGCTGCCCCTCAGTGAGATTACCAAATGACCTAGCATTCATAGAATTCATAGTTTTTGTACTGAACTACTACTAGGAATACACTTGTACCAGTAGGAATACACTTTACACGTCACTCTTAGTATTGTTCTGTTAAACATATGTTTCCGGCATCAAAAATAAGCTGTTAATAATTGGAATTCTAGCCTGCTCGTACTGTTTAGAAGCAGTGACAGACACTGAGGCAGCACTGTGGAGCTGCTACACTGGCAGTATTATTACTGCTTCCATCTGACACATTTGTGTGGTTTAAAAAGTTGAATTTCTTTCAAAGTGTTGACACTGGCATCTGTATCATTCTTCTTCTTCTTTGTTTTTTTAAAGCTGAACTATAAGTTTTAGTTAAAACTGAAAGGAGTAGTGATGAGTCAAGAGAGACAAAATACATGCTAAATTATGGTGTCCATGCGCTGCTGTGAGTCACCCTGTAAAGCCTAAAATTTCATTTAAAAGTCATTTAAAAGTAAAAGACAGAGTTCTTACGTAAATATAAACAGGCTCAAATAAAAGATTTGACTCAATGTTTAGGCCTCAAATGCAAAATCAACATTACACAAATAAATATGTAGAGAGAACAGCAGATGATTCACTTTGGAAGACATGTCGCTCACACAGTTTTGACTGTTTGACTTCACTTTGAGCATGAGTTTGAGTTTCTTTAAGCATGCCCACAATCATCAGATGCTTGGGGAAGAGGTCCGAAGAACAACCAACAAATGTTCTTCTGCACATTGCATGGAATTACACATTTCAAACAGAAAGGTTTTCTTACATAGTGTACCTTTAAAATGGCTCATAGAATACTTGTCCCAAAGCAAACTAAACAACAGACCTATTTAAAAGAGACAGAACAGAACAGATCAAACTTGTACAAGTACTCATTTCACTCACAGCATATAATGGAAAAACTAAATGGATAAAATCAGCCCCAGGGATACTACAAGGTGGGTAAGGTAATACAAGGCATACAAGGTAGCAGCTGAGGATGATTTAAACAATGCAGTTGAGTCTAAACCACAGCGTTTGCTAGCCAACATCATCTATGCATCACACTTACTTGGGGCTGAAAAGACAATGGACATTTAGTTGACAAATCCTCTGGAGATGTTGAGAGAAATGGCAGTGACCGACTCAAGGCTTTGTGGAGGAGGCTGAGCCAGGGACTCATGGCACACACACTGTAATAAAAGCTGAAAGCACTGATGCACATTAAACGTTCAACATCCATCACAGCTAGCCAGTGCGCGGCACACTGAGTTTACATGCACCTGTCAATTTCCATCAAGGCCCATCAAGGACATGGATACAGGCCAGTGGCTCGCGGCAGGGAATGTGCATTCAAACACTACAAGCCAGTATCTGTTCAATCTGTTATCATAAGGCTGCCTGGCAGGGCTGAGAGAAATATGTATGCTTGCTCCACTCCAAGGGTCTATTTTTCTAATTTCAAGTTCAGAAAAGCATTCATAACAACACTTGCACATGACAACTAGACGCTGATTTAATCTGCAAAAGATGAAGGCAAATTATGTTGCGTCAGGTCAAACATTAGAAGTTGCAGTTATAACAAAGGCATTCTGGAACTGAAAATATTTGTCACCCACAGCTTATTGCTATATATGTGTAAGTAAGTAGATGAGATAATTTGTATAAATTCAATTACTGCCATGTGCCAATATGCAACCTGGCAACTGAAAGTGCAGACTCAGAAGACGTACTTACATAATTACATTTCAATAGTAGATTGAATCAATAGTCATAACTCTTAAGTTCTAAGAGTTAAACTCAAGCTACAGAAAACTGCATTGGTAACTTGGACACAATGTCTTACTCTTAGTGATATATAAAGGTCTTATTTATGTTTTTTGTAAGCTCCCAATACACATTACATTTTAAATGTTCATTTTAAATCAAATCAAATCAAAATTCCAACAAAAACAATGAATTGTCTTTTCAGTACTGGATGCTCTGCAGCGCATTGCACATCAGACATTAGAAACACAATGCATGAAATGACGTTTGGTGCCTCTCATTAACTGAACATCTCACCACAAGACGTCCACTGGCAATGATGATGAGCCAAACTTCTGAAATGAGAACAGTTTCCGCAACAATCAAAACCGAAGGCACAGCAATTGTCTTCCAGCACTTTCATAACACAAGTTTGTTATTAATGAAGGCTGAAATGAAAAGGCTGCTAGAAATTGTTTTTACAAATTGCCCTGGAAGGACAATGATAAGGGTTAATTAGTATTGTTTTCAAGGTTTTTTTTTTTTGAGAAGGTTTTCCATGAGGGAAGTTATTGTTCCTTCAGATCCTGAGAGATTTTTCTAAATTATTAATATTGAGCACAAAGGATAAGCAATCTATATAGGGGCATTTTGCTGAATTCACGTTACATGGCATGTAGCCAGAAAAGAACACATTAATATGCAGTGCATGTCCTCAAACTCATACGAATTCAAAGTTATTATTTGCAGGGGGTTTCCAAGATTTCAGTCCAGAACTGATAAACCTCAGAACGTTCAATTGCAAACTGAAATATATAGCATACACTAGACAAAGCCTTTAAATAGATGTTTTAAGTGTTGTGTTTCACAGTGGCTCCTCATGAAGTCCCCACACGTCAGGCCAAATGCGTTCAAATCACACCAACACCTCTGAATATACTGAAGTGACAACCTGAATTGTTCCAATGTCTCACTTAGCTCCACAGTGTACTCTGTCACCTTCCTAATGTGAAACATCAGGAGTATAAGGTATGTTTAACCCTATCAAACCCTATCAATGTCTTCCTGGCAATTCATTCAGAAAATCTGTGAACTTGTAACCCACTCTGGCAGCAGATTTAACAATGATGTCTCAGTTAAAAAAAAAAAACAAATTGTGGCCCCTCTTTTTGGTGTGTGAGTCATTTGGTTACTGTTGCAATGTATAGACTCTGAGTGTGTATACACTCAGAACGGAATTAGGATTAGCAAGCAGTCATTATTGATTAATGTTTAATCAGAGTGACAATGAAAGGTGGCTGAGGTGTGACTTTCTTTCTCAAAAAAAGGTACTCTGTGATAAAGCATATAAAAAATACATGTTTTTTACTTATCAAAATAAATGCAACAGCACTGAGAAAACATTTACAATGATGTGTAGATTAATCTACAAAAATAGTTTAACTTTTAACAACAGTCTAATTCTTAGTCACAATTATTGCTGGCAATAGCAAAAGCATGGTGTAATTCAATATTAATAATTTGTCATGTGTGACTCATTGAAACAAGTGGAGCATTTTTGTAGAAAGTACAGTTTCTTTTCAGTTTTCATTGTCTGACATCAAGAGAAACACAAATGTTTGATGTATAGACTAGAAGCTGTTATACAGAATGACAAAACAAAATATATGAGTAATAGTAATGTCTTAATTACGTAATGACTTAAGGCTTAAATAATTAACAGTATTATAATGTTATGAAATATTGAGAAAAAAGGAAATTTCTACTGAAAGTGTAAGACCTGTTTGTGTATATGTGTGTGTGTGTGTGTGTGTGTGTGTATATGTGTAAATATATATATATATATATTTATATATATATATATATATATATATATATCCAGCTAAGGCTTCACTCAGACAGGTGTGACAAATACATTTTTGAAAGTGGTTCATTGGTGGAGGAGTGCAGGTGGTGGAGCAGATTCATTAATACCCTTAACTAGATAATAATGCCTTGCTCATTGTCAGGCTCTGCGGCAGGTAATTGGTTTTCATGGCCGGAGACTCTGAATTTACTTATCAAAAGGTGGCACTAACAAAACGCAATCACATGGAGTGTAATTAGACGCACAGACGTGTGTGAGACCCACTCCTTACAAGGCCACCTGTTCACTGCATTTATTGCGACTGCTTCTAAGATTTAGCTCACTTTCAGAACTACTATTGGCGTGTATCTCTCATTCCATATCTCCTTGACAAATAGTGCTAGATTCATTTCTGTAAAATTGACTTCATTACATAAAAAAAGGTGCAGACCTACAAGGCAAGGTTGAGTCAGTAATTCAGACAGGAGCTGTTGTAATGCCCACGCAATTTAAAATGGGCTAAAGACTATTTTGCTCTTATGGCAGGTTTCAGAAAGTAATGCAATTTATGGTATAAGGTTGAACCAAGAACATTTTCCTTTTTTTCCAATTTAGTCATAATCTCTTTCACCTAACAGAATTAATTTAACTTATGACACTATATATTTTAAAATTTACGTACACGCAATGTTGTTTCTTAAAATGATAGTTGTGATTATATATATATATATATATATATATATATATATATATATGCATATATATATATATATATATATATATGCATACATACACAAATATTTTATATTTATTTATATATATATATATATATATATATATATATATATATATATATATATACACACACACACACACACACACACACACACACACAAACAATAGAACACGAGAGGGAGTGTGTTATTGAAATAACATCATGGCTGTGATTTGGTCGCGATAACACGACTTTGAGTGTTCTATTCCTTTATACAATAGTTAAATAAATAAAGTAAGAAATAAATAAATTGGGCCATGAACGTGGCATTTAATGTGTTTTAATGTTAGCTGTTCCTTCCGCCAAATTATAGTTCCTTAAGTGGCAGCTTGTTGCTACGTCAGAGCAAAGAACTCCGCTCACTCGTTGCACAGCCAGCAGTTCGTTCTCCAGCTCCTTACACTAAATTCCAAAACTGTCATTACCACTGAGCTGTGACAGAAGAACACCTCACCCAAACAACCTAGAATCAGCCAGAAATTAACCATTCGCCAAATGTGTAGTCTCACGTTCAGCGTCTGATCAAATTGGACTGAGCCATAAAACTGCCGAGATATCAAGTTTAGCTCAGTTTTGTCAATTTTTGCTAGATCAATATTAAATGTTCTTTTGTTCCAGCGAGTCTGTAAAGCATTTTACAGCCCATTTTGTTAGGCAAATGGTATTCGGTTAATTTCTGGTTAATTCCAGGTTGACTGAAAAGCTTGCTCAGTGGTATTGAGAGTTTAGGAATTTAGTGTAGTCTCATCTTCAGAGTCTGACCAAATCAGCTGTAGGTCAAATGTAATCTTAAAAGTATCAATTTTCTGTTTGTGTGAAAAGTGGCTCAAATGGCTTGAGCGTCTCCTACAGCTGTCAAAGTCATTGCTTAGCAATGGTGTCTCAGCGCAGTGATACAGCGTTTGTGAAAAAACGTGATGTTATGGCAAAATAACAGCACGGTTAGAACGCTTCTCAACCAATCAGCTTGCGTGGCCGGAACTAACTGTTGTGTGTGTGTGTGTGTGTGTGTGTGTGTGTGTATATATCTTTGCTGATGGGTCACATTTTAGGTACAGTCCAACCAATACATCGGTTGGACAGTATCAGTATCGCCCAAAAATGACTGACGAGATTCAGTCTCTTGATGATGAAACAAAACTTTAGTCGGTTGTGCCACTGGGAGCCAATCTGAGTCACTCCTTGTTTAACTACAGTACTGTGCAAGCCAGGGACAACTCTTCATTTTCAGCCATTAAGTACAAGTTATCCTTTTTTAGACAATATTTCTGATGAGATTAGATATAAGATAATAATCCAGTTGTGTAAGGAAATCAAAGGAATGTAAAAAACAGGGAATGAGTGTTCAAAAAATGATTAAAAGATGAAGAGAAAATGAGACTCCGAACATCTGTGCAAGACCTGGCACCATACACCAAAACTGTCACATTCAGAACGGTACTTAAAGCTTTCATGTTTGAGAGACAGAAGAAAATCAAGCTCCCCTCCTGCTTCAGACCTGGATAAATGCACAGATGTCTATGTCCATCCTTCCACCATCAGAAGACAACTCAATGCAATGGGTCCGAAAAGATGTGTATCTGTCAAGAAGCTGAGTCCAGAGCTCAACAGTCACTGAATGTGTTTGGAATTTCTTGGATCATAAGAGGCAGAAAATGCAACCAACTTTACACATTAATGTGTATCATACAGGCTGAACTGATGAATTTGAACACAAAACAACATCATGGTAAGAATAATATCCTTCTGGGTACCTGAATTTTTGAGCACCCTCAGTCAAATGCTACACTTGGGATTAAAACATTAGTCCTTCATTATTTATATAAAACTAAACTAATTTATAGAAATATATATTGCAATCTACTATGTTTAGGTATTATGTGTTTTATATACATTTATGTATGACAACATATACCAATATACAGCATGAGTCAAAAGTCAAGAACCAAATGTCAGTTAGACACTTAATATTATATTGATCTCATCATTATCAGTATGACCACCATCATTTTCATTATTAGTCCAGTGGGCATACCTATGACACTCGTTACCCATTGGTCTAATACAGGCATGTCAAACTGGGGACCTTCCGGGTCAAAGTGCTGCAGAGATTAGCATTTGCCCTCATCTAATGCTCTGAAATGAGTTCATAAAGACCTCGGTAATTAGTTGATGAGTTTAATCAGGTCTGTTTAATGAAGCAGTGTGCTGAAATCTGCAGTGTTTTTGGCCACAATGACTAGAGCCTGACACAGGATCTAATACGTAATGTTAATGATGAGATCAGTCTCAGGCATCTTGGTTTCTTACTTCCGACTTGTTTTCTTTGTTGGTTTCTGACTTTTGACTCACCTACTTCATTTCTTTAGGGGTATCTCTGCAATGCTAAGTTCCACCTTTACTATCTACTATCCGATGGGTGCTTTAATACACAATGGTGATTATGCATGAGAAGCAAAGCAAGGTAATAAAACAGGATTGGATCAAACTGTATGACCTTCTTCACAGGGCAGAACACTTCTATCACCATGGAAGATGAGCAAGAGTTGAAAGTGAGCAAGAAAATGATAGAGGAGCAGAAAATGTGTCTGCGCTGTAGAATGTGGAGTTGATTCTGCGCAAGTGGGACTGCTGTGCTCCCCCACTGCTGCGTCAGGGAGACTGAACTGTATTTGAATTGAGAGCACTTTTTATGGACTCACATCCACATCTGTTCCCCATTTCGGCTGACATCACAATGACAATAATAGATGCATCACATTGCTGATCAGTCTTTAGCACTTAGGCCAGTTGCAGTCAGGTCCACCAGCACTCTTTAGACCATCAAAAAGCCTATGATGGGGTATAACTTTGAAACCAAGCAGGTAACTTTCATCTCCTTTTCAGCGTGGAACATGAAAAAGACAGGCTCTGCAGTAAAAGAACAGCACTAAAGGGAAAAAACGTGAAAGGATGAAAAAGGAAAACAGCAGGTTTTAGCCCATTTTCAGCACTTAAGAGAAGCGGGATAGGGGAACACATGAGCTGTGTTTATGGGCTATTTTTTTTCTTTCTTCTGCCCACAGCAGGTTAGCATCAGCATGATACGCTACTAATACCAAAGTAAATGAGAAAGTTAGCATGAGCAATGTGACCTCCAGCAAAACGGCACACAGAGAGCAGCTCCAGATATTGCCTTGTGCCAGACTGATACATAGGCCAAGTCCCATTTCAGTCAAATTAGGCCCGTCCTTGTTTCTTCTTGCAAATGGAAAATACACAATGAAAGGCGTAAATAAACTTCATAGCAACAGTACTTAAGCCTTTGCAAAAGCTGCAGCTATGGTCAGCCCTAACAAAAGCATGTTGCACTCTAATTGGAAATATTTCTTACTTGTACTGTAGAGTTTCCTGCTGTGGAAAGTGCAAATTCTAAACTTTCAGCTGATCCCATGTTTGTGTTAGTAAACAGAAGATAATTTAGTATCATTTTAATTTGATTCGTAAGTTATAGTTGTGCATTCACTCTTGTTGTGCAAAAAGAAAAAATAACCATTACATTTTTGCCAGATAGAAGTCAGAAGAAATTGGGCTTGAACTTGTCAATACAGAACGTAAAGCGAATGTAAGTGTAATTCAGTGCATAACTATGTAATTGTGAATTTACATTTCAATAGTATAGCAAAACAAAAGTAATAACCCCCAACTTCTAAGGGCTAACGGTCTGAAGCTGCTTTCGTTCCCAGCTGGCCAGTCCACTGATCTGATCACCTGATGCAATTCTCACTATTTCCCTTGATGATAACTTCAGATTGCATTGGGAGCTGGCTAGTTGTTCTGTTGTTACAATGTTAAGCTTGTAACAATAGGAGAATCTTTTTGGTGCTATATAGAACTTTTTTAATAATATATACAATATACAACACGTTCTCTATGAAGAAAAAAATCACTATACAAAGAACCATTTAAGCATGAAAGGGTTCTATTTAGACCTCATGGTTCTAAATAGAATAATTCCCTTTACTAAAGAACCCCTGAAGAACCATCTTTTTTAAGAGTGTAGAGTTTAAAAAGAAAGCTTTTAATTGTTTATTAAACTCTCCAAACAGTTAAGAAAAATGAAAACTTTACATTACTACATCTTTTATTATTTACAGGGTATTTTCAGTTTTCAACACATCACAGTTCCTATTCTATCAATTTATCTATACCAGAAAACATGTTGAAACTGGGGTGCTCTTTCCAAAATGCATGAGGATGTCGGTCCAATTTGTGACAAATGTGAGAAGGCTCTTGCACTGTTGATTCATATGTTCTGGCAATGTTCAGTTTTACATGATTACTGGTTAGAGGTTTTCAGTATGATTTTGGATATCGCTCAGATACACATTAGCCCTGCTTCTATTACAGCTATCTTCGGTGTCTTACCTGATGACATTTCTCTTCCTAGCTTTATGTCAGACTTTATTGCTTTTGTTACTCTCCTAGCTTGACGCCTCATCCTGTTTAAATGGAAGTCACCTGTTCCTTCCACACAGATTTTTTTTTTTACATATTAAGGTGGAAAAAGTTAGATGTATGTTAAGAGGCCAACAACTTTAACAAACTGTGGGAGCATTTTCTGGTCTATGCTGAGCAATTAGTGTTTCCTGTCATTCCAGAGTAAATTAAAATGTCTGTTTGACTCACTAGTAATCTTTCAGGTTAGGTTCTATTTTTTTATTTCTTTATTATTTAATTGTTTATTTATTTATATTTAGTTTTTTAGTAAGTATGTGTATGTAGGTATGTATATATATATATATATATATATATATATATATATATATATATATATATATATATAGAGAGAGAGAGAGAGAGAGAGAGAGAGAGTACATGGGTATATATATGGAAATATATGTATTTTCTTATTTATTTTGGCTTGGTTTTGATAGGTAAGAATAGTAGATTTTTTCAAATCAATGATGCTTTTTGATTGTTTGTGAAATTAATAAACAAATGTTTGAAAGACATATCATGTGCTGCATGCTGTGACTTTTGTGAGTTATTGGGTTTTCACTTTGCCACCACCATTGTCCAAAGCTCTGTCTATGGCACAAATCATCTCCTTTTATGATGCAATGAAGACACCATATTAAAATATGTCAGAATTAATGCATTTAAACATTTTGCATTGTGTACACAATAAAAAAAAATCTATGTTAATCATTTTTAATAATCAACATACTTTGTTAACTTATTGATGCAGTCCTACAGTAAAATAAGTTATATCTACACATTATTGCCGAAAGTAAATGAACTTGTGAGACAAAACTGTATAGGTGTAACAATCTATTCACGTGGAAATAATGTAAACATTTGAGTCAAAGAGGTTCAATGCATTCCTTAACGTTGGAGATGGCTCATTAACAAAATCCAACAGCGTTTCTGGCACTGTGCTGTAAGCAGAAGTCTAGTTTGTGAATCTTTGACATAGATGAGAAGCAATTATAATTTCAAAATTGCAGCTTTTTATTATGGATATTCCTCTAGATGAAGCAGCAAGTGAATTTTTTATTTTTCTGAGTTTTCATTGGGCTGCTAATCTGCCTGCATCTTACGTGCTCTTCCTTAACGTCTCATCTATAGTAAACCCTGCCAACACACACTTTGAAATACACACACATACCCCTGCAGAGCCCACGACTATCAGCAGAATCCATCATGTGGACAGAATTGCTGAGTGGCTATTACTCCTCCGCAGCCTCCATAAAACCAGGCAATTAAATGCTATTGGGCCATTCTGCTCTGTCTTAAAGCCCAGAGCCCCGGTCACAGGCTGCCAATGGAGATGGAAAATTAAAGACTGTGACAGTTACTGTGAAATTGCAACTGATGAACTGCGCCCATCTCACCAAGGCCTATGAAACACCACTTTGTCTTCAAAGGAAATTAGAGCCATGTACAGAATCCTACACATATCGATTTTTTGACAGCCCAATCAGTGAGCTTAGGATAACAGGTAAGTGCGAACTTGATCGTAAACTGTAAAATGCTCTACATCACTGCTTGCCAAAATGTGTCACTATAATCCATAAGACTAATCTTAAACTAATCAAATCAGGTTAACCCTTCATATGGCCGGGGCCCCAGGGGCAATTCTATGACTGCATATTAATGGTGTGGCCATTGGGTGGCCAAGGCAATTTTAGAGTGTCCATAGAGTCCATAAACCTAAGAAACCATAGACCCAGAAGAAAAAATGAACCCTATTCCATTTCTTCCTGAGCAAAATTTATAATATTTAAATCGGACGAATGGCTCACAGAAACATATTTTTACACCCACAATATAAAAACAGAGCAGTGAAAATACTGGAAGGCATTACACTGATTATGACATTTTTAAACCACACTCAATGCATCATTAATAAACACCTGTACACAGAAAGTCTAATGACTCTCCTACTTCTTATTTGAATTTCCCATTCCACCTTAAATGGTGCAGCAGTGGGAGAGTGGCAGCGGGGGGGCATTATACTGTTGGTCTTATTCTACAAAAATCTAAACAAAATATTTTTTTTTAAAATAGTGCAGCAGTTACATTCTGGTACATTATTAATGTAACTCATGCACTATTTAAGGTGGAAGAGAAAGCTTTAGACTTGTCATGGGTCTATCTGTCTTATGTGTACTCGCTCACAAAAATAGTCTTTCATACATACCCTCTTAAAAAAGATGATTCGTCAATCATGGGAATGGTTTTATTTAGAACCATGAGTTCTAAATAGAACCATTTCATGCTTAAATGAAATGGTTTGTCAAAATGATGGAGAATGTGTTGAGTATGGTTCTTTACAGAACCTTGTCAAAAGGGTTTTATACAGTACCAAAAATGGTACTGCTATTGTTACGATGTCAAGCTTGTAACAATAGACAAACCTTATTTGGCGCTTTTTAAAAAGGGTTCTATATAGAACCATTTACAACACATTCTCCCTCAAGGTAAAGAACCATTTCACCATGCAAAGAACCCTTTAAGCATGCAGATGGTTCTTTGAGTGTTCATGATCCTATATAGAACTATAGTCTTTATTAAAAAACTCTTGAAGAGCCCTCTTTTTTAAGAGTGTACTAAACACTCAAGACCAGAGTCAGACTTGCTTGAATCAACCTGTGAGCATCTCTGCTGAGAGCAAAATAAACATCTCACCATTTTGTGAGAAACAAGTGGAGAACTGAAAAGTGTGGTAGTTTTAACCATCAATCTAACAATGAGTATTCTTTTGAGAATTTAGAAAAAATCTATTTTACTCATTGGTGCACTTTTTGACCACTTCATCACTCCATGGCACGTCCAATACACTCATCACCCCTTCCGTCCAACTAGATAACAGTACAAATCAAAACTACACAGTGAAACACAGTGGCCTCAGAGAAGGCATTAAATATTTATAACAGCATGAAGGAAGATGGATGGATTGAAATGGGAAATTGCCAAAAGAACGCCGCCTGGTTAAATTGCCTGACCTTGTAGTTAAATCGAATTCAGCACGGTTCAGCATCTTCATTGCCACCACTGCTGTCAGTAGGAAACCCTTCACAAGTTTTCAGGAATGGAAAATAACTTTTCCTCTTTTACCTATCCAACTCCACACTTTAAGGTATTTACCATCTGTTTTAAATAATAATTACATACACGTTTCCTAAGAATTCAAAGGAGACATTTTAAACATTGCACCTGAGGAGCCATTCATTTTATTCAGTGTGTACTGTCATGAGAACTGACCCTTCACTTTGTTTTAAACACTGCAACAAAAGGACCATTCACTTCCTTCTAAACTGTGTTACTGTCTCATTTCTTTCAGTAGATGTCTCAAAAAGGAAAATGAGATGTGAGTCATCTAAGCTGCACACATTATAACTAAATGGAGAGCTTTACGACAGGAATTGTTATATCGCAACTAAATGGTGAGTTTTATGACTAGAAATGTTGTGCAACATCAGCTCAAAAACTGCTTCAGCAGGTCTTTAAAGCAAAGAGCTCAGATGTATCTGTGCCTCATTAAACTCTAGTCAGAAGTTTTAGATTATGGTGACACCACAGTCAATTTATATTCTCTGAGGATTCCAGACACATTCTGAAACTTGGTGTGCATTATCTATGATGAGTTCATCTTTGCCATGTTATATATCCATCTCTCTTTGAGCAAGGATGTGCAGAAACATATATTAGTGTTGTGTACTGGACTCTGTTCCTGATCCCCAGAGGGCAGAAACAAAGAGCTGCCCCTTCTTCTGCCCCGGAGAACACTGCCAGCCAACCACTCGATTTCTCTCCTGTCGCATCGGAAAAAGGACCCATTCATTAATGTCTGGCCCTTGTGTTCCTCATGTCTAAAAATAGCCCCCTAATCAAGGGGAATGTAGGTACATAACGCAGCAAAGCATGACGAGCCCACAGCTCTAGCAAATGCTTGAACAGCGACACGTCTCATTAGTAGTGCAAATGGTATTACATTTCTTATATACCCTTATTCCACTGGCCTATACTCTACGTGATATAATATATTTGAACTAAAAGGAGGTATTTTGAAAGTACATTCACAGTAGTGGTGTGGATTGGTTGCGGCTTTGGGGCCATGGGAATCAGCAGAGCACGCAAATAGAGCAAGTGACTGTCACTTAGTATGAAAGTAGGACAGCTTTAAAAAAAAAAAGGGACAGTATCATACAATGTATTCTTTGCGTGATCAAAATTGAGCTCTTGGCACTGTCTAGCTGTTTCCTGCAGTCAATCACAGTTTACAACCAGCCTACTCATCAAAACTGTGCTGTAGGGGTTGTGTTAGACAAACAATAGATACTGTAGATGTACACTAGCACTCAAATGTTCGGAATCACTTGCAAAATTCACACAAAATGTGTTATTTTATATACCATAATGACTCAATGTAACAATGTCTGTGAACAAGAAAACACGAAATGATCAACAATATACTGCAATTATCTACGTACATTAATTTATTATTTTAATACATTAATACATTATTTATGTATTTAATTAAGTTATCAGCATTCACATTTGATGCCAATTTTGTTTACTTTTTTATTTATCAATGTTAGACAGCTTTTTGTTAAAGTATGACACTTGAGCTTTATATAATCTAACTGTGTACTATATTGTCCTTATAAATTTAGTTGTCTTTCTACTGTTATACTAAATGAAACTGTCATGAAAGTAGAATGTGTAGGAACTGACGTGTGGACAATTTATCTGCTGGTCCTTCCTTTTCCTTGAGCCAACACTGGAGGCCATTGCACTACAGTATGCTACAAGTAATATGTTTGCATTCATCTTAGAAAAGGAACTGTTCTATTTAGTTTCTGCTACATCATCGAAGGTCAAACATAGCTACGTTAGTTGAATCTTAGGTTGTTTTCCCGCTAGATGAAAATGTTAGCTACATAAAGTTAGCTAGGTAGCCAGTATGATCTAATTAAGCTAACTAATGACAATATTAAGTGCAACAGTACATTTAACAAAGTCAATACAAAATGTCAACAAATTATTGGACACTTGTTACTTTTAGGTCTGTATCAAATATTCTACTACTACATTAACTGAAATTATTTAAATTATGATGGGCGCTACCAAGCTCAGAGGGTGAAGACCAGCACATGGTTCATCCCAAACTGCTGCTAAAATTACATTTTTAGACAGCTCAGTACACTTAGTGGCAAATGTTATTTGTTGAATTCTACAGTGTCAGTTAACAAACACGTGTTGGCTAGGATCATAGGCAAATTATGCTTTCTTGGACTTCTAGCCACAGATGGCTGAAGTATCGATGGATGGCTGTAGTATCAATGGTGATCGAGCTCACAATCTCTCAATGACAGCTGCACCACCTAGAAGCCCACTATAATTATTTTTTTTAAATGCTGAAGAAAGAATAATGGTGCTGACAATCTAACAAAATATTACTAAAAACTGCTTTTTCACATTTAAATGGTTCCAATCAGGTGCAATTGTGTGAATTTACTATAAAAATAGAATGCGGAAAATAAATAAAAAAAAGACAAATACAACAGTATGAAATTAACCATATTCATTTAAAATGAAACTTGTGCAATAAAACATAGTTTCTTTGGTCTTGGGATCAACAACAGTCTTGACACAAAGACCATGAGCTCAAAGGTCTGGGTCCAGTTTATAGGATAAACGCTCTCTCTCGCAGTCGTGTAGTTCCAGGCCACTGGTGCACAATAGGTTTGAGTTGGGCCAGTCAACCTCTCTGTTCTCTCGGGTGTGACCTCAACCTATTCTAAGAAGAAAGGCACTGATCCCTCTACACATACACCCTCAGCACATTTCACATTCCCTTCTCCCCTGACCTTGAGAACTGGATTCAAGTGAATATTTAGTGACTTGTTAGCAGCAGTTCTATTCTGTGATATGTCGCATTCAGTGCTTTGTACATTATGAGGTTCTGGATCACTGAGTAGTAACAGATCCGGTGGGTCAAAGGAAGATGATGTCACAGAATGAATGAAAAAATAAAAAAAGTGTGCAGTGTTTAAAAGATGCATTAGACAAGCAGTTTAATGGGAGGTTTCCCAATAACATTGCATCTTAAGACTAACAAGTGTATTCACAATGTTTTCAAGGGAAATTTCACAGATTTCTCAAAATGTGTAATGAAATGGATAATTAAATGGCAAAGTATTTCAGACTGGTTGATGTGAATTGATCCATTGTAGATAAAGGAATCAGAATTGTTCACAGCAGTGGTGACAGGAATAAGATGCACGAAGAGTTTAATGCCTCTAAAACAGGGCTGCCTAAAGCACCCAAAGGTGGCCCACAGTACATTTCATCTGGCCTGCCAGAAAGCTACTCTAAACCCAACCCCTCACCCAACAAGAGAACCAACATATTTATATTATATACAGTATAACAGTATAGATTTTTTAAATTTCTAAGTATATCAGAAACAATACAGTGTAAAGTTATGAAATACATTTCTAAAAATTCTGAAGTACTTCTTGTATATTGTTTTGTTTTATTAGTATATTGTTTTATCAGACTTGCAGAATTGTACTTTAGCCCCACAATACAAAGAGTTTTGCCATCTATGCTCTACAAGCTAAATCACAGAAAGCTACTACATAAAATGGTATGAATACGTTGCTCGAGACATTGCTTTGCGATAGCTTTGAGATAAGATTTTGGCTTAAAACAGAGAGGTACAGAAAGCACCCAAATACATTCTTTTCAAATTTACCACTATTTTGCTATCATTACTATTACATATCACTGTTGGAACAAAACTTTGTATGTCTATTTTTGTTCTTTAATATTTTTTACTTTTGCTTGTAAAATTTTAGTTGCCTTTTATATTGTGACAATAATTAATAAGGAGTGGATCAACCAAAGTGGTCCAAAATCACTTAGAATTAGATCTTATCCCAATAAATTTGATGAAAATTTAAGGAAGTTTCCATTTTGGAGGTACAAGATTTTGTTCTGAGAGTAACAATACGGTCATTTGGGGTAGTAAATATAATGGCTGTATTTGCATTGTAGGCATCGCAACCCCTGGTTCCTGTCACCACAACTGTATCCAACTCAATAAGCTTCTATACAATGCATAATTTCACATCAAACAACTCTGAAATGACTTTGGTTACATGTCAACAATTGCGTAATGCAGAAATTTGTGGAAAATTAATGGAATACCCCTTCAAGAAACAAACATTCTCTCACAAAAGGATGTTATACACTTATTAGACAGACTGTTTAGAACTCGAAAAACAGCATGCATGTTAAAAAGCATGATGTCATGAACCAATTTTCTTTAGTTTTAACAAGCTCTGTTGAGGGATGATAACAGTTGACAACAGTGGACACAAGTGGACTTTCAAGTGAGAAACATATTGTGTGCATATTTTGTAGTTTTTCCACCATGCATGCCCAAACATGAGGTAGTTCCAAAGAAGAGTTGAACATGACAGGATCTACATACATACCAGCCATTGCTGCCTACTTTTAGCTACATTTACAGCATTTTACATATTGAGTGTTTTGTAAACAGTAGTATAATGAATTTTCAATAGTGCTCAATAGAAAATAGGTTCCAGACCCTATTTGGAAGGTACCAGATCAAGATCCAGTGTGTTACACTATAAAATTAAGCCCATATTCTAACCAGCCACAGAAAGCAGTATCATTCTCCAGTCATTCTGCCTTGCCTTTTTTTGTCTAGCAGAAAGTTTGCGACTGCACCTGATGAAAACAAACCCTTTACCATTAGCACATGCCATCTAGATGTGCACGTATGCACACTGCCAAATCAACGGCTCTCAGAGCGGAGGTTGGGGATATTCCAAATGACTAGCAATAGTTTTCGACTCAGCCTGCATTTTTTCCAAATCCATCAAATCAATGCAAGCTCATGGCAATCAATGGACACCTCCTATTAGGAGTAATTAGGAACCTAAACATAGTGCTACCTAGCCTGCCATGTTGTATTCTACCATTCTGGTCTACTTGTTGTTGAAAGAACCCTTGTGAAGAAGCTGTACACTTAAATACACTATTAGTCTACTTAAACTATACACAGGCTGCTCCAAGAATATTTTTCTACTTTATACTAACATGTTACCCAATTAATCTATATTTTAGTATACTTCGAAAAACTACACTTCACTTCGGCACTGATGATACACTTCATAAAAATATAGAATGTGTTTATGATAAGACTATACTTTTGCAAAGTGTGTCCTAGGAGCATGTGCTACTGCTATGTTAAAAATGTACTTGTAGTGCACTGAAGTATGCTTAAAAAACGTTAGATTTGTTTTGAAAGAGTGCTTCATCAAATTCTGCTTACAATGAACTGTGCTTTTATGCTTAAACTGTACATTCACAAAAAATGTATTATTTATGTGTTAAACCTGTACTTGAATGAAGTGTGCTTGAAACAGTGCTCACTATTCTGTATTAGCAGTACGATATTATTAGTGATTAATTTGATGTCTGGCCATATTGAATATACAAATATAAAATACAGTTACAATTCAAAACAGCTTAAAATTAATCTTCCTTGTTCTAATTTGCTGTTAACTATTTGATTTTTTTATATCAAATGTGGATCTAACAGTGGAAAAACACCATGTCAGGGTACTTCCATCAAAGAGAATTCCTCTGTAATGTGTTATTCAAGGTAATAGATGTTACACTATCTGAAAAATAACACTTTCCCTTGTGAAAAAGTATATTCACTAGTGCTTAAATAGTTATATACTTATGTTGTTTCGGAACCATTAATTTGTACTAAAACATTACTAATGAGTACTTGATATATATTTAAGTCATGCTTTATGTATACTAGCATGTATGTATATATATGCATCACATTTCTGTCTTTCTGTGCCACACTTACATTGCTTAAAGTGTGTCTGTCATATTAGCTACAATTCTAAGAGACTGTTTTATAGTAAAGTGGTGTTTTCAAAAGTGTCCGTCTCCTGTACGTATGTTTATTCTGTTCTGCTGCTAAGACGCATTTTGTTTTCTTGCATTTCCCAGCAATCAAATCGACCAGCCATTTAAACTGATTTCATTTGATGTGTAAATGTAAAATTATAACTTAAAGCTACATTGAAACTATGTTACTTGGTGCAACCTGTTATATTCTAGTACCTCGTAAACCTGAATGTAATGGCAGTTTACGTTGAAACTAGGCTATGATCGCTGCTGAACTATTTGACCATCGTGACCACCTTGTATTACAAATTACGAAGTATAAAATAAATGGTCATTTAAATACAGTGGTTGTACACTCGAACTATAATTTCCAGTAAACTTAAGTAGTGTAGGAAGATTACATATATAATACTGCACATACTGCTATTGTGTACTACAGGCACACTTGTATGAATGCTAAGCATGTATTTGAGTACACTTCAGTAAATACTTAGTGTACACTACACTGAACCAGTATTGCAAGAGCACAAGCGGAATTTAGCAAATATACTTGACTATAAATATAATAATCATATATTGGTACTATATATATTGATCTACTAATTGTGATTCAAGAGCGCATAGTTAGTATTACAAAAATACTTTCAGCACAGCTTAAATGCTTTTTAGAGTACAATTTGACAGCACAGAGTAGTACACTTAGATTATACCTTAAGAGTCGCAAAAATAACACGACTAGCATACCTGATATACATAAAGCATGACAAAGATATATTAAGTACAATTAGTAGTGATTTAGTACAAATTAGTGGTTCCAAAATAACACAACATAAGTAGAGAACTTTGTTAGCACTACTTTAGTATACTTTTTTTTTCGCAAGGAACGTTGGGGGGGGGGGCATTTCCTTTAGCGTTCTTTTTTATTTCTGCTTTGAGGCATGATGAAGAAGGCTTTTCTCTACTTGCTTTTGAAAGATGCTCCATGGCTTATGGCATGTGGATTGGAGAGCACTGCCATGTTTTCATTTGGACCCACGGATTTCTGGGCTATTTGTTTCATTTTCAGAATGCAGAAAATAAATGTTAGCCCTGAGCCAATATTTACCCATTGAGATGTATGCTTTTTTTTCTTCTTTCTGCTCACAATACAGACCAAATAGCTTTATTAATAGTGTGTTCTTCTTTTGTATGAAGATCCAGTAATTACATTTACATTATTTTGAAGGAAAGGTAGAATTTGTGGCTGGAGGCATGGACCCTTTTTCCTATGCTCTCGCTTGTTTCAACTCGCTTGAGAAAGTAAACATCCATGCAAATCATCCGCAAGCATGAGATGGAAGCCTCCCGTGCCAATTCCACTTACAACGGTAGCACATCTCAAATCAGCATTCCGCCCAAAATGCCTGTAGTAAACCACCTCTTACCTGGGCACAGTCTGAAGGAATGCTTATCTATTTACCAGCAGAACTGCAAACAATCTAGAGAAATTTCATCAAGAAACAATTTTGCATGCATTATTTTCCCCTCCTCTCCAGCACCCTTTATCAAATTCTACACTTTGCCTCAGAGATACCAAGAAGCTTCTCTCTGGCTTAGCTTTGTTTCTGGAGAAAGTGGAGGATTAGCATGATTGATGTAATGTAGCCAGTGATGTAATGCACCCTGTGCTCAAGCCCTCCTTCTTTATTAGCCCCAGTTCACATAGTATATACAGCAGCAGCAGCCAAGTGCGCTGAATGTAAAGCAGCTTCTTTTTAAAGTGACCCCTGGGTGATAGCTGGAAACATGTGCTGGCTGTGCCTGCTCATGCGTGGATATTCCATAAGCATTAATAAGATCTACATGCTCAGTCCTGTGCTAGCAAATAATACGAAATAATCTGTATCGTTCATGTGCAGCTCTGCCACCACATTTACAGAAATGAGCTTTGTGAATGATGATGCATAATGTGCTTTGATATCACGGCAGGATATGTACAGCATGTATGAACAGACTGTATCCCAGCGATTGCAGATTTGAGCAGACTTTAGTCAAATAAGATGATATTTCATTAGTTCGATGCAGTGTGTCCAATGGCTTCATATTTGGATATTCTGCCAATATCAAGCAAGCAAGAAAGCGTAAGTGATCAGAAAGAAGAGTTTTTCCTGCCAAAACTCTGACAGTGTGGCAGATTGCCAGTTACTTTAAATTGGACAGTGTTATGCAAAAACAGAAGATATGGAACATAACTAAAAAAACATAACTATAAAAAATAGGCAGTATTAATATGCATGTATCACACTAAGAGGGTTAGAAATGCAACTCATGATTATTTCTAGAATCAATCAATTTGTCAATTATTGTATCAATCAACTAAACAAATGACTAATATCAAATTACAGAAACGGCTTTATTCAGTTTACCTTCACTTTGTCTCTATGACAGAGCCACCATCATTCAAAGTTTCATCTACGTGACAATCAATTTCTTCTTTTATGGTGCTACATGTCATCTGAACATTATACCACAGTTACTTCCAATCTCTCAGTGTGCTTGGCTGAGAGGCATGAGTGCCAGTATCTCCCAATAATATCACCTGAAGTATCACTGCTTTATTGAGTTTATTAGCAACAACCAGCCATTAAAATAAGTAACAGCTGTAACAAATGAACAAGAGTTTATAATTCTAAGTAACAGGCCTGTTGAAAATCACTACAAACTCCATAACCAAAAGAGTTACGGTATTTCGTAAAATGCAATAAAAACAGGAATCTGTGATTTTCCATTCTCTTGAACCTTCATTTAATCAATAAAAGCACAAAGAAAAAAATTCAATGTTTTCACTGTCCAACTTAATAGTATTTTGTAATTATAAACAAGTTTAGAATTTCATGCCTGCAGCACAGTAAAAAAAAAAGTTAGGACAGAGGCATGTTTATCACTGTGTTACATCACCTTTCCTTTTCATCACTCTTTTTAATCATTTGGGGATTCAGGATACTAATTGTTACAGTTTTGCAAGTAGAATTTTTGCCCATCTACGCTTGATATAAGACTTCAACTATTGCATGATTCTCCTCTTCATGATGCACCACATATTTTCAAAAGAAGACTATCTATCTGGACTGCAAGCAGGCCAGCCAAGCACATAACACTCTGTGTCTACAAAGCCACGCTGTTGTAGCATGTGCAAAATGAGGCCTGGCATTGTCTTGATGAAATCACCTTGGACTTCTCAAGGAAAGACTGCCTTGATGGCAGCATATGTATTTCAAAAATCCAGATATACATCTCTGTGTCAGTGGTACCATCCCACATATGCAAGTCACGTATTCCATGGGCACTGATGTACCCCAATATCATGACAGATTTTGGCTTTTGCACATTTCACTGATACAAGTCTGGATGGTCTCTTTTGTCTTTGGCGCGGAGAACTCAATGTTCGTTTTTTCCCCAAAACAAGCTGAAACGTGGACTCATCTGACCACAGCACACATTTCCACTGTCTTTTGGACCATCTAAAATGAGCTTGGGCCCAGAGAATCCAGAAGCATTTCTGCATAGAACTGAAGTATGGCTTTCTCCTTGCGTAACAGAGTTTCAGGTTGCATTTCTTGATGCAGCAGCAGACTATGTTAAGCGACAACGGTTTTCCAAAGTACTCCCAAGCCCACGTGACTATATTTATCACAGTAGCATGATGATTTCTCATGCAAAGCGGTCTGAGGGCTCAAAGGTCACGCACATTCAAAGGTAGTTTCCGGTCTTGCCCTACATGGAGATTTCTCTGGATTCCCTGAATGTATTCACAATATTATATAAGATATACTGTGAAAGACCTAAATTCTTTGCAATCTTGCATCCCAACTTGCGTATTGCAGGCATCAAATTAAAAATTTTCTTCATATTTCCAAAATACAATCAATTTGACCACAACATTAAAGGTCATTTCTTTGTACTTTGGTCAGTTAAATAAAGATTGATGAGAATTATCAAATTACAGATTTTTATTTTTTATGTATTTTACAAATACAAATATGCAACAAAACTCAAAATGCTCCTGTTATAATCAATGATGCTGTCAATACCAGATGCAAGCAGCAGAGCGACATTTCTGATAGACACTCCATTGCTACTTTTGATATGCTGCATCGCACTGATGTTCCAGTTGTGGTTCTGCTAGCCACCTTCCAAAAAATGCTTAAAGTAACCAAAAACAGATAATGAGCAAATAATCCATGAAAGGAAGAAAGCTGAGCTGTTTAAAACTTTCACTTTAAGCTGAGCTGTTTAACACTTTCTCTAATTAGCCCCTTAAAATCACAGGCATTTTACACAATAAGGCTCATAATTCAGTACCTACATGGACTACAATGCAAACCGACTGAGTTTTTCTTAGGCTACAGAAGTGTGCAGAAAATCTTTGGACCCACCAGTGGGTCCTGGTTATTTAAGGGGTTAAGTGAAATGAAACTTTTTGAAATTAGTTTTAAAAGTCTGCTACTGAAAGTTTCAGTTAGTTATACTATTTTTTAAATCTGCTGTGAGTTACTGATACTGCATTTAAAAGTGTTACAAACGTTTAAATGTGTAGCTAGCTGACGTCTCAAGCTATTAGCTGACAGGTCCATTGTTCGTTTGTTTATGTTTCGATTTCATGCACAGACTAAACGTTTCCAGTGTAAACATCCTGAGATCTTTGTGATTTAATATGATACTTCATCTCATAGCACTGACATGTCGTAGAGCTAGATCAGGTTCTCCACAAAGGGTACATAAACTTTCCTGTTAAACAGTTTTATGCCACCATTGTCTCAAAATCTAATTATAAATATCGTCTGTGGTATAATCGCAATAATACATTAATAATACAATAATAATACAATAATAATATGTTCAAGGTCATGCTATTTGGCATAGCACTTCCTCCTGTGCATTACTGCATAGAGTGCATGTCAAAGCATCAACTTTTTTTCATACTCAATGTTGTCAATGACTAATTTGTTGCAGCCCTAAGGAGAAAAGCCCTAAACAGAAAAATATACTTTTTTTCTTTCATAACCTACTAAGAACAAGTTAATTACTATGTGAGAATACAACACAAGGGTATCAAGAGGTATGTAGTTAAAGCTGAAAGTTAATGCTTTCAGGAGAGATTGTATGGTGAAAAGGGCTTACGATGTAGGTAGAAGAATAATGGCAGTTTTCACGGGTGTTGGGCATTTTCACAAGCAAAAGCATGCATGCCGAATCAAAATGGGGTGGCATTTGCCTGCAGGCCATCAATGAGAAGTGGAAATGAGGTTGTCTTTGTCAACGGCATTCTAAAAGACAAGCCTCATTTACCAAATTGAGCCAACTGCGTTTGCCGGCCAAATGTGCAACACAAGTACCTCTGTGAAGCAAATGGGGAGGGCCATCACAAGATGGAACACCCTTTGGGGTAGTGATCCCACACTTTTTTGGATTTGGTACTGAACAAGACTTTAGAGAAAATTACAGTTTAGTGCAGCCACAATTGCTTCTATGATGATTCCTGGTTTCACAGATAACAACAAAGCCCTCTCTTAAATGTTATCAGTTGTGGGGTAATGCTCCAGGGTATATTTTGGATGTTCTGCCTGAACGTACGTGCCCAAATCTTAAGGCAAATTATTCAGTTACTGCATGAAATGTAAAGTGCTGATGTTTTTTTTTCTACATGCTCCCATCAAATTAACATAAAATGTGTTTTATGATCATAAACATAATACCATATGCTTACAATTTACTGCTGAGAGTAAAACACCTTAGGCGCTCTTTGTATTTTTTTCTAAAAAAATTTTTTTACACTGCATACCACTGAAGACACACCATCTTAGATTCAGTCTATAGCTCAGATTTGTGTACAAATGGGTCATCTTTTCAGCTTCATTCATTATAAAGCCATTCAAGTCTGAGTAAAGGATGACAGGTGGCTTTTCTTTTTCTTTTAGTATCTCCAAGGACCAATCCCATTTCTTCTTTTAACCCCTACCCCTTGTTAGTGGTTGAAATCCTGCCCTACAAAATGGGACAACCCTCAAATAAAAAAAAACCCAAAAAACAAAAAATATCGCTTCATTAACAGGCTACAAGCGGTGCTCTATAGGCCAACCGCCCCGACTGGTGATACGAAGCTGAAGTCAGCTATTCACCGGGTTCTTGTTTGAATTTTCCCATTCCACCTTAAATGGTGCAGCAGTTACATTCTGGCGCTTCAGGCGTCAATACTCCTGGACTATTTAAGGTGGAAAGGGAAAATTAGCTAGCTAGCTACCAAGGCATTAGCATACTTTTAGCGATTTTTTATGCTTGTTACGAAGAAAAAGACCATAATACATTGGAATGACATTAAACTAAGATAACACAATGGTAACATTTGTGGGATTCTTTGGTCGCTCGCGCAGCCATCTTGCTGGTTTTCCTTTTTTTCCTCATAACACTCTGTTTGGAGTGTGCCTCTGAAAAACCTCCATTTGGAGGGCCATATAGCCCTAACACTTCGTCCTACCTTTCTATCTCAACAAAAATTGGGACATCCTAACCCTAGACACGCAAAACAGAGGACTAAGGGCTTAGTGGTAGGGGCAAGGGGTGAAATGGGATTGGACCCAAGTGTCCTATTCATTCCAAACTACTAAAACAGCAAGTAACAAGCATTTCTTCAAACATACATGGGTTGTTTGGTGGGCATGAGCACACACTAACACACACTGCCTTGCTATACTGACAATACCGGGGTCTCTTTTGGCACAGCAGGGGCCAGAAATCTCTCAAAAATGCCGTAGCAACCCCAAGCAGCTTTGTACAGCGTCATAGACCCCATGTCATTTGTTGGGAAAAATAAATATCCCGTAAATATTTGTATGCATGAGAATTCAGCAATTGTCAGAAATGCTCAAACCTAGTTCAGTTCAAGAGGACTTCATTCCTGAAGGCAGTCTTCATCAGTATCAATAGGACACATTATTATATAAACATCCCCTAATAGTGGATTGTGAAGCAGCAGTAGGCCTGTGGCCGTGTGCTATACGTGCAAGCGGAGTTATGAAATAGGGAGTTTACTGATGTTCACTGCAACAATGACACATGCAGGCAGAAAATCATAAATCTATAAGAGAACCGACGTACCTATCAAAAAGCACTCTTCTCTTATGCGTCTCTTTCTCCCTCTGCCTGCATCACCATGTCACATGAGCGGTAAAATCCACCCTTTATGACCACATAAGGCATTACATAATTATGTCATCGCTTCCCTTTTTTCATCATGTTTCAATATAAGAGAGCCGTTATATTGGGTCATGACCTATTCGAATGAAATAGTGGATTATTTATGATAGAAAGGTCAAAGATGGATAAATTAGGGGTCGTTAGTTTCAGATCAATCTCAGGAATTCACTAAAGTCAAGTTCAAGTTTCAATAGCAAAGTAAAACAAAAAAATATTTAAAATTCTAAATCAAAGGTTATGAATGGCATCTATTTTCTGCAGTAACTCAAAATGAGGTCATCATACAAAAATTTACACAACTTATGTATTTGACTGGAAAGAAAAAGGCTACAGCTTTTATATGACACTCACCTTTTGAACGTAGCATGAATTAAAGCTATGAAGTAAATACTATGATGAGGGCATTCAAGAACCACAGGTGGTTCTGCGGACGCTATGAGGTTAAAAACAGTCACCTTACAGGCATAATCAATGAAGAGATACAGGTTGATTATAGTATATTCTGGTGTCTTAGACATCACAATGTTATACAATTAAAGGGTTCTTGTGGAGAATGGAAACGACCTTGTGCAGGGCCATTTCTAGTCATGCTGTTTCTCATTAGGAGGAAGAGCAGCACAGAATATTAAAGCTTTTTCTCAAAGGCATGACATCCTATTCCATAGGGTCAGCATCCTAAAGTGATGGTTCAGTAACTGTGGCTATGAAACCTTTGTTGCTACTTAACCAGATGAATTCACTAGCTACATTTTTTTCTCTCCTTATGCTATGAGCATAGCATAAGGAACAGAAGTCTACCCCATATTGAGCTAGCATCTCTTGCAAGTAGACATGGACACTACAAATTTAATTTCACAGTAATAACATACACCTCACATGTTCTCTACTTGTTTACCCCTCAGAAGATGTATAATTCAATAGCAATTGTGCAATTATAAAAGGGCTGTCAAAAGAAAATGAATAAGGATTAATCACATTATTTGTGTTGTTAATCACGCATAACCACATTTTATCATCAGAATGTATTAATCACTTACTTACAATAATTATTCAATAACATTATTAACATTGTGTAAATGCAGACTTCACATGAACTGAACATGAAGCTAAAATTTTCATCACCAATGTTCAGTGAAAGCAACAATGGCTACAGGTTCCAACCACTGAGTATATCACATATACAGTCAATAGTACCAAATCCTCTGTGACTGTAGCCTCTCACTTTCACTCATACAGCTCATGAATTTTCGCAAGTAGCTGGGCTTTAGCCTGCACTGCTATGGATGATTCAAAGGATCAAACTAGGAAACTACTTAAACAGCAGTTAAAAAAATTCCTGCCACTGACAATTTATCGCTTTAAAATGCTAGCTTTGACAGCCCTAAATTATGTATTGCAGCATTCTGCTACTGGCTGGCGCTGGCACCTGAGGCTCTGGAGGCGTGGCTATGCAGATGACCACACGCAAATGCTTGTGGCATGAGTGCGCCCTCCTGAAAAAGGTCTATTTATGATGTTTGTAAATTTCAGGTATGTGTACATGTGTGTGAGGTAGGGTCACCATCGGGGTGAAGAGTATGGCTATTGGTGACCTCCCCCATGGTTTCAATGTCACTTGCATACCCCAGTGTGTTTAATAAAGAGCACTTCTTGCAGATAATAACTACCATTGTATTTTTTCTTCTGCTGATGCGACAATATTTAATTTCATGGCGAATTGTACAATTAATAACATTTACATTCAATTTACTTCCAATTTAATCACAAATTTCAGATTCTTTCCCCATTTGTTTTGATGTCAAACAAGAACAAAAACATCAGCACTTTTGGCAGATTTTTTTCTGCGTGTTACAAGAGAAATCATTAATATCGAATTACACCATTTTTTGGTCATCATAACCAACAGATGTGAATCTGAAGAGTAGATATTGTGGTATAGTTCTCTGCAACAACTCAACCATGTATCCAGCACAGCAACAGAAAGAGGCAATGGGAAATAATCAGCGAGAAAACCCTCCACTTCAAATGCATGAGGCAGCTGATCTCTAATCTAATGCTGGCAATTAGGACTGTAAGAGATAGTGGGGAAGCAGCTACATGCATGCTTAAATAGCAAGGGGGTCTAGATGGTGCTTTGCCGGACCGATTAGCCATTAATATTAACGTACGGAGGATACGACATTATTGAGCAGGTCAAACTTTCATGCAGTCTGTCTGGTGGGGTCTGTCTGCTGTGGTCTGCTGTACATCTGATGGCTATTCAGGAGGGAGAAAGCCTGTCATTATTCCTTGATCAGGATGCAATTGAACTGGCCTCTGCTTCCCATGCTTCTAACCAGCCGGGTCTGTGCACCTATCACCATCACAGTGAGTCAACTCAAAATTCAATGCTGACTGCTCTGCAAGCATCAGGCATTAATGTACGTATATGAGAAACTCTCCTGTCACCAAAATAATGACCTTTTTAAAAAAAGAGTGAGATTATTTTCCAATTGTTTTGACATAATTATCACAAAAATGCTTAAAAATGTTTCCAAAAGTCAAAAATGGAAATTATGTTTTTGTGGATTTTTTCCAAAGAGGAAAACATTCTGACAATTAATCCACATGCAATTTTGTTCCAGTGATAACACTTGTTTTAATGTTGTTCAGCCTTGTATTTGTGTTCCTCTTTACTAGCCACGTTTACATGCAGCCTGATAATCCGTTAATAATCCGACTAACAGCTCAATCGGAATAGAACCTGTCCATGTAAACACCTCAATCGGAATAGTCTAGTCCGATTGAGGCCATTCGGAATACAATTTCTATCCGATTGAACGAGGTGGGTAAACCTCTAAATAATCTGTTAAATAGAACAATAATAGCCATGTAAACGCCTGAATCCGATTACATTCCAGTCGGAACGTTTAAGTATGTTCTGCGCATGTGCGTCGCGTCATGGCGAAAGTTTATACCGCTCAGCATGGCGGAGCAGAAACTGGTCTGCAGAGGAGACAAGGTTTTTGCTCTGATCTTTAAAAGACGGCGGTGGGACGGAGGACCAGCTTATGAGTCTCAAAACACGACGTCTTCCTCTCGTCGCTTCCTTTATAAGTACATATGAAGCACGTTTTCCTGATTCTGACCTCATTTTAAAGCAATTAAAAACTCCAGCGCAGGGGGCTCCCGAGTGGCGCAACCGTCTAAGCGTTGACCCTATCATCAGGAGATCGCGAGTTCGATCCCTGGTGATGCTACAGCCATCCGTAGCCGGGAGTCCAAGAGAGCACAATTGGCCTCGCTCTCTCTGGGTGGGTAGGATGGCCCCTCCTTCTCCCCCCATCACTTAACGCGATGCTAGTCAGCGCATGGCGGTTGGCGCTTTCCTCCGAGCGCGTTCGGCTGTCCAATGACGTTGCGTGAGCGGCAGTTCGAAAAGAAGCGGTGGTTGGCTTCACAGGTCTCGGAGGAAGCCTGTGTTAGCCTTCACCCTCCTAGCGTTGATAGCATCGTGTGATTGGGGGAGTCCTAACTAGCGGGTGGAATTGGAGACGACTAAATTGGGGAGAAAAATCGGGTACTCCAGCGCGTCAACTGGAAACTCATCTCACGCGGACTGGACCTCACGTGATGTTCGCTGTCATTGTAATGTTTACTCTAAGCGCTACTCCACGCATGCGCGTCATTTTGCATCGGATTACTTGTAGTGAGCATGTAAACGAAGATTTTCCATCAGATTGTTGAATAGAGTGTGCATATAAACACCTCAGTCTGAATCTGTAATCGGATTGTATTCAATCGGATTGGCAAAAATCTTTGCATGTAAACATAGCCACTGTTTGTCAACTTATTGGTAGGAACATTAGGATTATAACAGTTTTTAAATTGTCACCTTATTTTATTTTGGTTTTCAATTTTATTTTAGCTTCAGTTGTTCTAAATGTACATTCACACTTTTAGTCTTGAACTTATTTTCCCAAAAAGGAAAGTTTTATTGTTGTCTTAATTTGATTTCAGTAGTAATTTTAGTATTACTATGGATATCTCGTCAGTATCTGGGGCATAATTCTGAATTGGACCGATGAGTTTCGCAATGCTAAATTAGCCCAACAGTACTCTGTCGTCACTGTCGGAACAAAAACTTCTCGCTAACATCATATCTTGGTAACATTTCAGAAAAAGCAAAAAAACATTCTCAACTTTAATGTACATGAATGTGACAAGATCTCATTTTAAGTCATTTTGGACCATTTTCATTGGACCATTTATTATGACATTTTGACACAATGTAAAGAGCACCTGCCATTTTCGAAACATATGAAAAAAAAATACAATGCTATGCTCACCTAGGTTACTTGAAACCGTACCCAAAGACACGGTCATCTCCTGGGTTACATTTAATTAAAACATATTTAATTCATATTTTACATTTAAAAATTTAAGAACAAAAAACAATTAGATTTATCATGACAAATTAACAAACCCCTTCATGCACAGTATTTGTGAGAGTCTTTAGGCTGAAGCTTTAGCATTAGCTAGAAAACAATCACCAAGTTGGTTACAGTTGCCTTAATCAATAGCTGACAGTGCAAGGAAATGAAATGTGCCATTAGACCAAGCACTATTGAGTAGTTTTATTCTGCGCTCTAACTTTTTTCACAGTGTCAATGATCATCACTGTAGGCTGATAAATAGTAGCAACAAAAACACTATTAATGATTATATCTGAAAGCTACTGGCAAATGCTTGGGAAAATCACAACAAACATTCACAGTGTGATGTTAGACATAATTGATTGTAGGCCAGGGTGTCAAAATGGGCTCCTTCCAAGCCACAGGTTTGCAGAAATTAACATTTTCCCTCTGCTAACATTGGTACTTCAACTCATCAAGGTGTGGCTAATTAGCTGATGAGTTTAATCAGGTATTTTTAATGAGGAGGAAATCTAATGTTGATTTAATTTCCACTCTAAAATCTAAAGTTTCTCAAAAGCGTAATTTTTTGCCGTTAAAATTGTGTGAACCCTTTGGTAGGAAGTAGGTAGCTCAGAGTTTGAAAAGTCTAAGTTCTCAGTTGTCATAAACACAGCATAAGGTCAACAGTGTTGTGCCAGTTTTAGCCTTTATCTATTTAGGCTATAGTTATAGGCTATTAAAAGACTACCAATTAATGCTAAAAAATTTATTAGAGATGGCACTAATCTGATAACAGATTTCAGCATTGGGCCGGCATCAGGAGAAAATGTTGCATCAGACATTGAGCGCGAAAAAAAATGGGTAACAATCCCTACATATCCTGTATTCAAAATGCAGTCTAAAGGTATTTATAATGCAGTAAACTGCATACATATTGCTTTATAAAGCCTAGAATAAATGTATAATTGCTTACAAGTATCCATAAATAAATGCAGAGCACTTATAAAATAAGAGCTTTATAATGTCGCAACTTTATAATGTCAGCTTTCATAATACATTATAATTACTGTTCAAAAGAACACTCTAAACATGAACACTGTAATGCACTCCAATACACTATGACAAGGTTTTGGTGTAATTTCTGCATCACAACACACCCAAGCGTGCATCGAGTTAAAAAGAGGATACTGGAATATGAGAAAAAAGGCTCATTTAGGTGGACCTGACACTGCTTTATATTCTTCTCAAAAAGATTTTTTTAAACCATAGCTTGTATGTGTTGTGTGAATCTCTGAGAGTTTGTTTATTTTTCAGCTAACTGGAAACTGTAATGCTAGCCTTAGCTGGCTTCAGGTGCTAGACTGTCAGCAGTTAGTAACCAAAGCTAAATTGTTAGCAGCACAGTGACCTGATTTATATTAGCCAGTGGATAATGACACCAAACGACAGTTGTCTTTTTTGAAATAAAGCTAAGGGTAGCAGTGACTTTCCCCACACGGCACACTTTATGATTACTCCATTTCACTTAAAGCTTATAAACAGCACCTATTAACCTCTATGTTATGTACTGAAATTAAAAGTCCTTAACATTCAAACAATGTTTAAAAAACTTCACTTCACTTAAAGCCTACAATAAAGCTCAAAGTGTTATATGTAGTTACAGTTGTTAGAGTCTACAAAGTTCTTACAAACATATTATAATGTGTTATGGAACCTGACTGAATTTATATTGCTTTATAAGTTGTTGCATGTAACTGTAACTACTTAAAAGCAATTATACAGGCTCATGCCTGGTATTATAAGGTTTATATACAACCCAATTTCCAAAAAAGTTGGGATGCTGTGCAAAGTGTAAATGAAAACAAAATGCAATGATGTGCAAATCATTTGAACCATATTTTTTTTTTGAAAATAGTACAAAGACAATATATAAAATGCTAAAACAGCCCATTTTGAATTTAAAGGCAGCAACACGTTCCAGAAAAGTTGGGACGGGGGCATGTTTACCACTGTACTACATCACCTCTTCTTTTACCAACACTCTGTAAGCGTTTAGGAACTGAGGACACCCATTGCTTTAGTTTGAAAGTGAAATGTTTTCCCATTCTGACTTGGCACACTTAACACATTTGACACACTCAACACATTCAACAAAGAAATCAGAGCTGCAAAAAAGAGCTACTCAAACAAGCTGAGTAGTATGATGTCCACAAATGAGCCAGCAACCATCTGGAAGTGCCTGCAGAACATCACCAGCTACAAAAGGACACCCCCAGACAATGGGTGATCGTCAGCTGGCTGATGAGCTTAACTCCTTTTATTGCAGGTTTGAAAAGCCCAGCTCCACACACCCATTCAGCACAGATTCACACCCTCCTGTCATCCAGCCATCTATTCAGCCTGCCCTGAAGATCTGCGAGAAGGATGTGCATCGACTCTTCGAGAGACAAAAAGTGAGGAAAGCACCAGGACCAGATGGTGTATCACCCTCCTGTCTAAGGGCCTGCGCCGACCAGCTCGCGCCAGTCTTTACAGCACTCTCTAACATCACTGGAGCTGTGGGTCGTACCTTTCTGCTTCAAACGCTCCACCATAATACCAGTTCCCAAGAAAGCAACCATCACAGGATTGAATGACTACAGACCCGTTGCTTTGACCTCTGTAGTCATGAAATCCTTTGAGAGACTGGTGCTCACCATCTGAAGAACATCACAGATCCTCTGCTAGACCCCCTGCAGTTTGCATACTGGGCAAATAGGTCAGTGGACAACGCAGTGAACATGGGACTCCATCTTATTCTCCAACAGCTTGAACACCCAGGAACGTATGCAAGAATTCTGTTCTTGGACTTCAGCTCAGCCTTTAATATGATCATCCCAGGACAGCTACACAACAAACTGCTCCAACTCAGCGTGCCAACCCCCACCTGCCAGGGGATCACCAACTTTCTCGCTGGCAGAGAGCAGCAGGTGAGGTTGGGAAAGTTCACCTCAAACATCCATATCATCAGCACAGGCGCTCCACAGGGTTGTGCACTCTGACCATTGCTCTTCTCACTGTACACTCACAGCTCCACAGACCCCTCAGTCAAAATCTTGAAGTATGCAGATGACACTACAGTCATTGATCTCATCTGAGACAGTGACGAGTCTGCTTACAGACAGGTGGTTGATCAGGTGGTCCTTTGGAGCAGCCACAACAACCTGGTGCTGAATACAACAAAAACAGTGGAAATGACAGTGTACTTCAGGAGGAGCCCTCCAACCCTGCCAGCAATCACCATCCTGGACAGAACTGTGGTGGCAGTAGGGTCCTGCAAGTTCCTGGGCACAACAATCACCAGGGACCTGAAGTGGGACAGCAACATCAGCTCCATCATCAAGAGAGCCCAGCAGAGGATGTACTTCCTGCATCAGCTGAGGAAGTTCAACCTGCCCCAGGAGGTGATGGTACAGTTCTACACAGCCATCATAGAGTCTGTCATCATCACGTCCAAAACAGTGTGGGGTAGCTCAGCCACCAAGCATGACCTCCACAGACTGCAGCGCATCATCAGGTCTGCAGAGAGGACAATTGGGGTTAAGTTGCCCACATTGCTGGAACTGCATGCCTCCAGATCCAGGAAGTGTGCAGAGAAGATCTCCACTGACTCGTCACACTCCGGACACCACCTGTTCCAGCTCCTTCCGTCAGGCCGGCGCTTCAGCCAGATGAGGATCAGGACATCCAGGCTACAGAGGAGCTTCTTCCCACAAGCCATCACTCTCTTGAACAGTTAAAATATTACACATTAAAATATTCCAGCTTCTAAACTGCACTTCTAAATATACTGCTATATAGTATCATACTCAACTCCATCCTCTGAAACTTCCGTCTCAAACCAGTGTTTATTCTAACATCTTACCTGCTTTATTACCCCACTTATCTTGACTGTCACCTCACTGATCCCTTTCTTTGCCACTATACACCCTTTAACTGCTGCTGCACTTAGCATTTTAACTTTAGACTCATACTTTGCACAATGTAAAGGTTACAGGTATGACTGTGTATGTGTGTGTATGAGTGAGTGATGGTAGGAATGCATGTTTTATTTTATCTTTATTTTTTTTATATTTTATCTCATTTTATTTTATTTTTTATGTATTTTATTTTTTTGTATTTTTGTCATATTTTTGGTTTCATAAAGTGACATGTTTTCAGTGGGAAACAGGTATGGACTGTAAGCAGGCCAGTTTAGCACCCTAACATTTTTACTATAAAGCCATGCTGTTGTAATATGTGCAGAATGTGGGTTGACATTGTCTTGCTAAAATAAGAAGGGCCGTTCCTTAAAAAGACATTTTCTGAATGGCACTATATGTTGCCTGTATATACATCATTCAGCATTAATAGTGCCTTTACAGATGTGCCAGTCACCCATGCCATGTGCACTACTGCACTCCCATACCATCATGAATGCTGGCTTTTGAACTGTGTGCTGATAACAAGCCTGATGATTTTTAGCCTGGAGGATGGAGTGTCCATGATTTCCAAAAAGAATTTCAAATTTTGATTCGGTGGACCACAGAACACTTTTCCACTTTGCCTCAGTCCACCTCGCATGAGCTCAGGCCCAGAGAAGGTGGTGGCATTTCTGGGTCCTGTTCATATATGATTTCTTCTTCGCATAGTAGAGTTTTAACTTGCATTTATGCATGCAGTGATGAACTGTGTTCACAGACAGTGGTTTTCAGAAGTGTTCCTGAGCCCATGAAGTGATTTCCACTACAGAATCATGTCTGTTTTTAATCCAGTGCCACCTAGCCCAAAGATCTTGGCTAGCCAATATTGGTTTTTGGCCTTGTCCCTTGCATACAAATATTTCTCCAGATCGTCTAAGTCTTTATGGTATTATGTACTGTAGATGATGAAATCCCCAAGTTCTTTGCTATTTTACGTTGAGAACCATTAATCTTGAATTGTTTGCCAACTCAGTCTTTCACAGAGTGGTGAACCCATCATCAAATTTACTTCCGAAAGCCTCTCTGGGAAGCTCTTTTTCTACCCAATGACGTAACTGACCTGTTGCCAATTAACCTAAAGGTGTTTTATTTTTTACCATTACACAACTTTACCAGCCTTTTGCTGCCCCGCCCAAACTTTTTTGGAAAGTGTTGCTGCCATTAAATTCAAAATGGACATATATTTAGATAACATTCCTCAGTTTTCGCATTTGATTTGTTGTCTTTGTACTACATTCAAATAAATATAGGGGTTCAAATTATTTGCACATCATTGCATTTTGTTTTCATTTACATTTTGCACAGCATCCCAACTTTTTTGGAAATGGGGTTGTACATGCCATATAACACCTAATTAATGCATTTTTAATGTGTTACGAATAGAGGATTCATAATAGGTCATGTTACCAAAAATTGAATTTGTTCCAACCCTATAACAAATGAAACTTGAAATGGCCCACACTCATACTGTGTGATTTTATGTGGTTAGCTGTGGGGTAGCAGAGTATTTGATAGCCTACTTTTTAAGTAAACTAACATTAAAGCTCATTTCAAATCGTATTTTAAAGAAAAAATATTAGGTTGATATCCACCAAAAATCACGGTTTCAATATCAACATGGGTATCGGCATCGGAGAAGAAAAGGTGGTATTGTGCCATCTCTAATTTTCATTAAGTTTGGTTTCTTGCCTCATGTATCGACATTTAAGCCCAGAATGTTTTCTCTCTGCGTGCTGTGGTCAGCATTTACCTAATAAGCACTGCCGTAACTGTTTTTGCTGTAAACTGCACTCAGACAACCTCTGACTATATGGAGATGGCATCTTTTGCTTCAAATAGTTTACACGTACGTGACTATCCCCTTCTCAAGTGTGCCAAGGGGGCGGCAAAAAAGATTGGCTTCCAGGTGATAATTAAAAATTCTATCGCTGACAGGCAACACCACGCCAGAGATGCAATCGTCTTAACAGCAGCTTGTCTCTCCGTGGGGAAGAAGAGTAATATGATTATGCTTTCAGAGAATCAATTCAGCTCTGTTCCAGGGGAGAGTGCTTGTGTGGAATAAGCTGTTCGATTGGGCCTGAGAAACAAAGGGAAGCCTGTGTTTTTGAAGGTCCCTCTTTTATGTCTCCCACATCTGGTGTCTTTGTAGCCCCTGCATGTGCCATAACTATTGATAAGCCTGTCTTTTTTCCTTCCCTAAGCGGAGACAGGCCTATCAGACTTTGGCCCTGGTAACCTCTCTCTCTCTATGCAGTAATAGCAATCTGTATCATAACAACCACGAAAATAGTTTTAATGAAGCTTTCTTCATCAGGGCAGTTTGGCAGAAGAGTCAGTTTGTCTATAATTCAAGCCGTAAGGATCCTATTGATGCCACTAGATCAGACTCTGCAGTAAAACGGAGCTTCTGAGATGCCTCCTACACATATTTGCTACATCTACTGCTACAGCACGATACAGAAGGAAAGGTTATGGCCCAGTGGCCACAATGGCTATACTTTGCACAGTGAAATATTTGCACAGCATCTAACTTTGTCTATGCCTATGTGTAAATTTAAAAATAATGCTAAAAATAAAGCTGTAAAGAGGAAATGCAACTGTTTGAAAACAGACATTAATCATGGCTGAACCAAGGCTCAGTTGTTATTTCCAACTTTGGAATTCTGAAATGTCAGTATGTGCTATTAAATGATAAGAATCTTCATTTATAGATGGACAGTTCCTCAGTTTAATGAATATACACATATAGGAGACTACAAAAGTAGAATTGCATTTTAAAACATATTTGTCAGGGCTGCAACACCACACAGTGGTCATCTCTTCCAAACAAGCACAACTTTGGTATCAGCTGCAAGTTCAGAAACTGCACTTGTAGGGGCTCCCAAGCGGTGCAACCATCTAAGCATTGACTCTATGGGCGAGATATCATGAGGTTGATTCCTGGCGACGCTACAGTCCATTTAGATATAGGAATTGTTATAAAGAGTGAAGCTCAATGCTAAAAGCTCAATGAACTGAACAGATTAAGTACAAGTACTTGATTCCGTTTATTTCTGCCATGTTTGGTGCCTGCTGACTTATGTAAAGTTAAACACTGTTTCTTGTCTACAGGAGTGGATCCTTTAGCTTTTTATATTCAGTCATTTGATGACAAATGGAATGTCCAAAGAACATTAGCAAACTGTTCATACAGACCTAAAACAACTTGAAATCTAGCATCTTATATATCACCCATTCCACTACAGCCACAATGTCCTGATGCTATCATGAGTGATGCCATAGATGAGCCATTTTTGATCCCCAAAATAACATTTATGGATGGTTTAATAAACCTTTTTTTGTAAATGAGCTACAGAACTGTGCGTGTTAGAGACCACCCTTTGATTTCTTTGAAAAACTGAAAGCAAGTCTCCAGGAAAGAATAAAAGCTGTAATAAAGGCAAACTGTGGACACACTAAATACTGAAAATTTAGATATTATATTTTGTTGTGAGCCTTCTGTGTAATTTTTTTTTTCCAGATGCTGAAAAGTTAATAACTTGATGGCCACTTTGACTGGAAATACATGAAAGGGTGGTCTCTGACTTTCGCACAGAACTGTGTGTGGGCTTTTTCAAGCCAAGAAACATTTATAAGAATGTGTGATTGTTCTAAGCATTAACATCCTCAACCTTGCCATGCCATTTGAGTTTTTAGGGGCTGAACCTGCTGTGTTTTCCACTTATTACTGAACAGCATGTCAGCTCCTGCACTAATTCCACTATCAGTCCCTCATAGAGATCCACCTGCCCGAGTGGACAGCATAAGTCATATTTATGGCGGCTGCTTTTGTCCTCAATTAGCATGGCCCTGCGATGTTTTAAACCCTGCATGAGAGGTAAATCTGCCAACTTCAATTAAAATGGCATCTTTCCTCTTTCGTCCCAGTTGACATAAGGTTCTTCAAAATTCTTGACAGAAAACACTGAGGGTTGACTCCAAGAAATAATATCTATAAAGAACAAGAGCACGTTTAAGGCTAGCCGGCACTTTCTCTACATTTATAACCTGGTTGAGAAAGTTTGAGACAGAAGTTGAAGACAAAGAAAATTAATTGGGTTCTTAAGGTCAGAATTAATGACTCGGACATTCTACAAGATGAGAAATTAGTTAGACTGAATCTCTGTGTAACCATAAGAAGTTGCAGTTATTGCAGGTGATAAAGGCACTTTGTAATTCAATATTTATTATTTTTCACTTGTACTTCATCGAGCAGAAAAGTGTGGATTCTAAATCAATTAAAACTGCACTTGTGTTTATAAGTAAAAAATGTTTATGATTTGAATATGGTTTATTGCGTTTATAGTCTTCTTTTGCAGAAATAAAAAATCATCATTTCTCAATCAACATTTCTGCTATGTTTTGTCATTTCTTGACATTGAAGCAAACAGAAAAAGTCAGACATGTAGACTCTGCATATTGCATTCCAAACGTAAATGAAGTTCATTAGATAATTAAACTATATAATTAAATATGTAATAACAAGATTATATTTAAATAGTCCAGCAAAATGAAAGTAACAACTCCTAAAGGATTACTGTGGACACTATCCAGTGTGATTCCCTGACAATCAAATTAAACTAAACATTTGTTAATCAGGCAAACTCTAGCATACTCACTACAGTCCATTTCTCTCAGAATTGTGAATGATAATGAAATATTGTGGTGCCACTTCCAGTTAGCCAAGTCGTTTATCTTGTTTAAACTCCAAGCAGTGCAATGCAAAGGTTAAGCGAGATCTAGCAAGATTCTGTTTTTTTATGTCTCATGCTCTCAGGAAATGAGAGGTAAGTCATCAATGGCCTTTTGTCTGTCTTCATTGCTCTTAATGAAAGTGTGAAACTCAATCAGCAAATGCAATTCATTTTGTTTTGCATGCTAATCATTTAGCGGGGTCCTTCACACATTGGCCCTTGTCTGAGTAAAGCATTTATGGGGTGGAGGGATAGAGATGCTCCAGAAAGAGGCGAAGTTGACGCATCAAATCTATGGAAAAATGCCAATATTGATCACACCATTACAGCGCCACAGTGTATCAATATATAAACGTGTGCTGTGACATTTGAACAGATCGATAACTTATTCTGGCTTCTGTCAAACACTCCGGAAAAAGGGCATGGAAAATGTTCTGCCGCCCTAAAACAATTAGAGGCTATTTTTAACCACAAAGGCTCATCCTGTTAATTTCAGCTCCTCCTTGAGGCCATTATCAGACCTTTTCAAAAGCTTAGAAATCACTGTTTTCAATAAAATAAAAAGTTTGGTTATATAACAAATATGAAATATAAAAATATAGTTTTTAAATCAATGTATAAAATGATTTTCAAAATACTATTCCTGTGCTACTTTACAGGTTTTGAATCATTTGCAGGAAACTGTTAAAAAAAAAAAACCAACACATTGATGTGAGCTGTAGTAAAGTTGTAGGAAAGTTGTATAACATCGAAAATGAAGGTATGATAAAATAAAAATCCAGAAGATCAAATCTTTAAGCACATAAACTGCCAGATACAATATATTATTTAAAATGTAATACTTTTTTGCTCCTAAAATACTTGGAATATTAAAAGAACATCTAAAAATCCTAATTGTTGTCTAGTTAGAGATTACACATTGCCTTGCACTAGTGTTATCAAATTTATGTTATTCTTTTTTTTTAATTATAATTTTTCTGTTTTTGTCCGTTAACTCGTCTCACAGTTTTTGTAATATCAAAACGGGAATATTCTGTTTGAGAATGGTGTGCTTGTATGCAGCTTTTTGATCTGATGTACAGTTTTCATATAATCTTCATTATATTACAATTTTTTTCCCCATAGGAATGAATGTGGTGCAAAGTGGCATGCCCATCTACTGTACTTCTGCTCAACTAAAAGACACTGTTTTGCGTATGTTATCTTAAGGCAGGCCCCCGAGCACGTATTCAATGTTGTTCTGCTTCCTACTCATCGGTTTGTCTTTTTTCATCCCTCGTTTCTTCCATAGACTCCTATTCATCTGTGCTTACATGCAAGCCCTTTTATTTCCTTTGCTCGACAGTCATCAAAGAGAAGAACCCCCAAGCTCTAATCCACAGCCATACTGACCCACACTCCTCGGTGTGTTGTTTATTTATCCCTTGTTCTTATGTGTTGTTTATTCAACCCCCTTTAACTCCCATTCATTTTTAACAATACCTAGCAACCACTTGGCAACCCCATAACGGCCACTCAGCAAACACCCCATACACCCTGGCACCCTTCTAGCAACACATTAGAAACAAAAACTTACGCCTTAGCAACCTTATACACACACACACACACACACACACACACACACACACACACGTGCATCTCAATAATTTACTTCAGTAGTCAAAAAGTGAGACTCATATTATATAGATTCATTGCACACAGAGTGATCTATTTCAAGCGTTTATTTCTTTTAATGTTGATGATTATGGCCTACAGCCAATGAAAACCCAAAAGTCAGTATCTCAGAAAATTGGAATATTATATAAAACCAATTAAAAAAATTATTTTTAATACATAAATGTTGGCCTACTGAAAAGTATGTACAGTGTATGCACGCAATACTTGGTCAGGGCACCTTTTGCATGAATTACTGCATCAATGCGGTGTGGCATGGAGGCGATCAGCCTGTGGCACTGTTGAGGAGTTATGGAAGCCCAGGTTGCTTTGATAGCGGCCTTCAGCTCGTCTGCATTGTTGGGTCTGGTGTCTCTCATCTTCCTCTTGACAATACCCCATAGATTCTCTATGGGGTTTAGGTCAGGTGAGTTTGCTGGCCAATCAAGCACAGTGATACTGTGGTTATTAAACCAGGTTTTTTTGGCAGTGTGGGCAGGTGCCAAGTCCTGCTGGAAAATGAAATCCACATCTCCATAAAGCTTGTCAGCAGATGGAAGCATGAAGTGCTCTAAAATGTCCTGGTAGACGGCTGCGCTGACTTTGGACTTGATATAACACAGTGGACCAACACCAGCAGATGACATGGCTCCCCAAACCATTACTGATTGTGGAAACTTCACACTAGACCTCAAGCAGCTTGGATTGTGTGCCTCTCCACTCTTGCTCCAGACTCTGGGACCTTGATTTCAAAATGAAATGCAAAATTAAAAAAAAAACAGGACTTTGGACCACTGAGCAACAGTCCAGTCCTTTTTGCCCAGGTAAGACGCTTCTGACGTTGTCTCTGGGTCATGAGTGGCTTGACACAAGGAATGTGACAGCCCGTGTCCTGGATATGTCTGTGTTTGGTGGCTCTTGAAGCACTCACTCCAGCAGCAGTCCACTCCTTGTGAATCTCCCCCAAATTCTTGAATCGCCTTTTCTTGACCATCCTTTCAAGGCTGTGCTGTTGCTTATGCACTTTTTTCTACCACACTTTTTCCTTTTAGCAATGACCTTTGGTGGCTTACCCTCCTTGTGGAGGGTTACAATGACTGCCTTCTGGACAACTGTCAAGTCAGCAGTCTTCCCCATGATTGTGTAGCCTACTGAACCAGACTAGGGCTTAGGAAACCAGGTGTTTTGTGTTGATTAGCTGATTAGAGTGTGACACCATGAGTCTACAATATTGAACTTTTTCACAATATTCTAATTTTCTGAGATACTGACTTTTGGGTTTTCATTGGCTGTAGGCCATACTCATCAACATTAAGAGAAATAAATGCTTGAAATAGATCACTCTGTGTGTAATGAATCTATATAAGATATGAGTCTCACTTTTTGAATTGAACTACTGAAATAAATTAACTTTTCGATGATATTCTAATTTATTGAGATGCACCTGTATCTCTGTAGCGGATGCTGAGGCGCAGAGTTCACCAACTTTCTGCAGAGTCAATCACTAAAGACCTCCAAACTTCATGTGGCCTTCAGATTAGCTCAAGAGCAGTGCGTAGAGAGCTTTATTGGTTTCCATGGCCAAGCAGCTGCATCCAAGCCTTACATCGCCAAGCGCAATGCAAAGTGTCGAATGCAGTGGTGTAAAGCACACCGCCACTGGACTCTAGAGCAGTGGAGACATGTTCTCTGGAGTTACTAATCATGCTTCTCTGTCTGGCAATCTGATGGACGAGTCTGGGTTTGGCAGTTGCCAGGAGAACGGTACTTGTCTGACTGCACTGTGCCAAGTGTAAAGTTTGGTGGAGGGGGGACATGACTGCGCAGCAGTGCACAAAGCAAGGTCCATAAAGACATGGATGAGTGAGTTTGGTGTGGAAGAACTTGACTGGCCTGCGCAGAGTCCTGACCTCAACCCGATAGGACACAACTGGGATGAATTAGAGTGGAGACTGCGAGCCAGGCCTTCTCATCCAACATCAGTGTCTGACCACACAAATGTGCTTCTGGAAGAATGGTCAAAAATTCCCATAAACACACTCCTAAACCTTGTGGAAAGCCTTACCAGAAGAGTTGAACCCGTTAAAGTTGCAAAGGGTGGGACATCACATTAAACCCTATGGATTAAGAATGGGATGTCACTCAAGTTCATATGCGTGTGAAGGCAGCTAGGAACCTACATCAGACAAGTGTGTGTGTGTGTGTGTGTATATATATATATATATATATATATATATATATATATATATATATACACACACACACACACACACACACTTGTCTGATGTAGGTTCCTAGCTGCTCAACAGTCCTGGGTCTCTTTTCCAGTTCAGCACACGGACTCTTCTTCTGCGAAGCCATGCTGTTGTGATGGATGCAGTACGTGGTTTAGCATTGTCTTGCTGAAATATGCAAGGCCTTCCCTGAAAAAGACGCTGTCTGGATGGGAGCATATGTTCTTCTAAAAGCTCTATATGCTGTTCAGCATCGATAGTTCCTTTCCAGATATGTAAGCAGCCCACGCTATAGACACTAATGCAACCCCATACCATCAGAGATGCAGGCTATTGAACTGTGTGCTGATAACAAGCTGGATGGTCCCTCCCCTTTTGAGTACACTTCACAAGGCATCCATGGTTTACAAAAAAGATGTCAAATTTTTGATTCATCTGACCACAGAACAATTTTCCATTTTGCCTTAGTCCATTTTAAATGAGCTTTGGCCCAGAGAAGACAGCAGCGTTTCTGGATCGTGTTGACATATGGCTTCTTCTTTGCATGATACAGCTTTAACTTGCATTTGTGGATTGCACGGTGAACTGTGTTTACATACAATGATTTCTGGAAGTGTTCCTGAGCCCATGCAGTGATTTCCAGTACAGAATCATGCCTGTTTTTAATGCAGTGCCACCTGACGGCAAGACCACGAGCATCCAATATTGACCGTTGGCCTTGTTCCTTGTTTACAGGGATTTCTCCAGATTCTCTGAATCTTTTGATGATATTATGTACTGTAGATGGAGGGATATTCAAAGTCTTCGCAATTTTACATTGAGGAACATTTTTCTGAAATTGTTCCACAATTTTTAGACGCAGTTTTTCGCAGATTGGTGAACCTCTGCCCATCTTTGCTTCTGAGAGACTTTACCTCTCTAAAATGCTCTTTTTATACCCATTCATGTGAGTTAGCCAGCCGTTAAAAAAAAACTGTTTATTATTAGTACCATTTACTTTTCTGGCCTTTTGTTGCCCTGTCCCAACTTTTCTGAGATGTGTTGCTGCCATCAAGTTCTAAAGAGTTAATATTTTTCATGAAATGGTAAAATGTCTCACTTTCAACATCTGATATTTGTTCTATTGTAAATAAAATATGGGTCTTTGAGATTTGCAAATTATTGCATTCTGTTTTTATTTACATTTTACACAGCGTCCCAACTTTTTGGAATTGGGGTTGTATTTTAAACAGAAGCAACAGGAATCATGAATGTAACCTAGCGTCCATATGCCTGCATGCAATGGAAGTCGGATTCTGCAGAGGAGGTGGAATTCGGCCAAGCTAGTCACTGCAATCAGCCACAAAACTTCAGAGCTAAGAAAGTTCTGTTCTTTTTAATAGTTCAAAGTAAATTATACTTTGTGCTAAATCACATGAACTTTGTGCAACCTTAATGAAAATTTGGACTCTGTTTGAGCAGGTTGAGAGCTTTGGGGATGTATTTAAAGAGGACATTTAGGTGACTATTGACCCAAAATCCAACATGTCTTGACTGAATACATCTGGGGTAAGTGGAAAAACGTGTAAATTAGATCTTTGTCGTGCCAAAAAGAGTCATTTGAGTAATGCCATAGAAGAACAAGCATTGAAAGTTCTTTAACCTCTAATTCCCCACGGTATATTTTGTTTTTTCCATCTGAATTTACATGACCAAATCGTAAGGCAAATTATTCAGTAACTGAATGAAATAAATGTAAATTATTATTTTTTTTGTATAAGCTCCACTCAAATGAATAGAAAATGTGTTTAACGATCATACACATATTGCTATATGCTTACAATTTACTGCTGATAGCCAAAAATCTTTGACACTCTTTGTATTATTTTATAAAAATAATTTTTACAGGGTATATCACTGAAGAGGCACCATCTGTTTATAGTTTATAGCCCAGATTTGTGGAAAAATGGGTCAACTTTCAGTAGACAAAAAAATCTTGAGTTCAGCTTCTTCTATTATAAGGGTTTAAAATTACATTACCCATCTATTTGACTGGAAAGAATACAGTTACAGCTCTCATATGACATCCACTTTTTGAATGTAGCTTATGAAATATGAAAGTTATGAAGAACATGACGAAGTGCGTTTTGGAACCACCCGTGGTCTCAAGGAGTTGAAGAGGTTAAAGAACCACTTTTTTAAATGAGATGGATGACTGTAAGGAATCTCCAAATAGTGTAAAGGTTCTATACCAGTTAAAGTTTTATTCCCAGAACTGTACACCCAAGCTAAAAACTGTTTAGGAATCTTTAAGAGGGGAGGTGGGTACATGTTTGACCTCTTGTTAAAAGATTTATATCAAGACCAACAAGGGGTGCCCTATAGCCAGCAGGACCTTGGCCATTAGCCCCTGGAGACAGACACAAACTTGTCCACTTCCCCTCCCATCCCTGGCTCTTTAAGAAGCTGAGAAATAACGCTCATCTGTGGCCCAGAACCATTATCCCAACATGACAAAGAGCTCCAATGTAGCCTGGCCAAGTCGAATAAACATCCTTTATGAGGCCCAGGATTAACAGGCGTTTGAATAAGCAGAAGGCTCCATTGATTTCATGCATAGCACAGTGTATTTACACTTCCCACTATCTGTTATCACAGACAAGGCTGCCATTATTATGCTATGCGTGGGCTACTTATGACACTTGTTCTATGAGAGATGTTCCATTAAGCATGACTCGCATGGGGAGCGGACAGAGCAGAACAGGATTCATCTGTCCACTGCTTGTCTTCAGACCCAACGGCACTGCTCTTTAGTACTTATCTGAGGAAACCGACTGCCGATTGGGTTGTTAAAAAGAGAAAGGAGAAGGAGGAAGTTTCACAGCCAAGCAATTCATGCACATTGATTCAAGACTACGGACAGCTCCTCACCAGGCCATCGCTCCCTCAGCAGGCATCTTCAAGCATGATTAAATGGACTTTGCAGAAAAAAAAAACAAACCAGGAAATGTTGACATATTTTGGTTTTGTATGGAGACAAAGCAGAGGCAGCACTTTAACCAATATAGGTTTGATTATGATTAAGGTCTTCGGAGCAGACCTTTAACCACAAAGCAATGTAATCAAAGATTCTGGAGAACTGCCATCAAGACCATTTAGAGGAGAGAGCTAGCAGCAATAGCAAAGTCACCAAACACAGCTCTTCATCCAAACACAACTCCACCCTCCAGAGAGTAGACTATTCTGCCTATCTTAAAAAATACAGCATAAAAAAGTGCAAAAGTCAGCAACCACCCTTCATCTATTTCACTTCCTGTCAAAATGTCCACTAATTACAATATATATGGTTTTTTTTTTTTGTTTTAACCATTTGACCACCAGCAGCTCTTTATATTTTGTGAACATTTCATGACAAATGGACTAACAGAAATGGTCCAAAACATTTTAAATAACTAAATCTCATATTTTTCCATATATTGAAGTGTAGAATTTGTTTTCTTTTTCTCTAAATTCACGCTTTTGAAGTTCAGAGATTTTCTTATAACAGGTCTTGACAAGTTATTTTGCCATTTCACTTTCAGCAATTTAGGTACAAAGAAAGGTGATTACCTTTTACCTTTAGATTACCTTTATTAATTATATCAATTATATTGAACCAACATCTTAGTTTTACACACAAATCAGTACGTAAATCAGTTTTGCAACAAATCTATTGAGAGAATGTTGCAAAAGTCGAGGCGGGCAGATTTGAAGTTGTGCTGCTAAATTTAAGATGTTACGAGCTCGAATTTGTGGTTGTAGAGCTGAAAATGAATTTGAATACAAATAAATATACTTGTATTTATCTTAGTATACTTTGTGTATGAAAATTTTAACATGCAAGTTTAGATTTTAATTCTACAAGTGCTCACAATGAAAGTTGTACAGATTTTAATTTTACAAAAGCTCACATTGAAGTCAAGCACAAACTTTATTCTGTAAGTGCTTACATTGAAAATGCAAGTACAGATCTTACTCATGTTCTCAGATCAGGTCCTACAAAGTCTTAAGTTTTGTAATACAATTACCTCCATAATTTAATATCAGCATGTATACACACACATACATTATCTATGCAGCTTATCCTATCAGCATGTATAGTAAATCTAATTTGTATTTTCATGGGGTCCTTGGTTAATGGGGGCCACTAGACTGCTGGCTACTTTTGCCTAGGGCAAAGACAGCCCCTGATAAAGTTAGGAATTCAAACTTACCTTTAGCTGTCTTCGCAAAGTCTGCAAGATTCTTCCCCTACAATTAGGGAAGAAAACATATCATTACACACTGTAACTGTGCTCCAGAAAAGGCAACTCAGACTGGGGCCTAAGACTGGTCACAAATGATAACTGAAATCTTTGGCAGTATGACTTAAAATCCCACATTAGTACTAGGGGTATACAATTCATCTCAGACCACTCAAACTCAGAAATGTTCGAGTGGTTGAGAATAATAACATTATAGAGGAATTTCACTGAGATTAGGTTCTTACGTTGGTAACATTAAAGTAGTTTAGTTTGGGTACTATTTTGCCTTATAGTTCTCCTCGCCATGAATGAATTTAAATATACATGTCTTAGACCATTGGCCACCAACCCTTCTCCTGGGAATCTACCTCTCTGCAGATTTCACCTCCAAACCAAATCTACCGCACCTCACTTAGCTAATCAAGGACTTCTGAAGGCAATAATTAGACGGATCAGGTGGGATCAGTTGGGGTTAGAGCTAAAGTCTGCTGTAAAGTAGACATCCAGGAGCAGGGTTGGTGACACAACTATAGTAAAACAACGTCTCAGGCATCAGGCAATGTTTTCTTAACCATTTCATAAAATAACTTTCTGTGAGGTAGCTTTTAGAGGCATTAAATGCTTCAGATGTCTGGTTATCACCACTATTGTGAAGAATTTTGACTTTCTCTGTGTTTCTCTGGATTGGTGCATTTCACGTCAAACCACTGAATGACTATCATCTTATTGACTGAATTATGCAGAGATTTTGAAAAATCACACCAGATCAGTTTGACTTTATTTCCTTTGGTCTTCAAGGCAAATATGTCAAAGCATTCAAACTTGTGGCCTAAGTAACATAAATCCAGTAATCTTGCCAACAAAATGTATGGTTGGGACATAACAAAATCATTTTAATCCCTGTAAAATGAGGGACAATCTTATAACAGGACAAAGACATGATTTAACAGAATACAATTATGTATGGTTTAGTCCTCCATAGGCCTGTGCATGAACAAAAAAAGTACCCTGAAAGAGCTAAGGCTCTGCATAAACACTTCCATTTTCCATTAAGATTACATTATGCTATTCTGTTTGGCAGTTATGTCAACACATTTGTACAGCTTTTGTACGCTGTCTACACATTGTATGTATGTTTTGTCAGGTCTGTATCGAATTGTATGTCTATTTTATCAGGCCTCCTTTGAGAAAGTAACCACGTCATTGTGAAAGCAGGATAGCGCCTGAGTGAATAAAGGATCCATCCATTAATTCATTCAGCAACTAAAAATGACACTAAGAAGTTCCCTTTTATTCACATATTCATATTTCTCATACTCCAGCAGAGGTGGATCCAGGTGGATCCATTCTGCACTGAAAATGTACGGTATTGAATTTCCTTGATTAAAATATATACAGGCTTCTCATGGAAAATATACACCATTGCAAAAAGTGGCTAAACTAAATGTACTAATGTAATGTACACTACATTGTCAAAAGTATGAGGACACATCTCCTAATTATCGAGTTCAGATGTTTCAGCTACATGCATTGCTAACAGCTGTGCAAAATCAAGCACGTAGCCATGCGATCAACATAGACAAATATTGGCAAGGGAAGAGGTCATACTGAGCAGCTCAGCAACTTTAAACATCTCAAGATGCCACCTCTGCCAAACAGCTTGTGAAATTACTGCCCTGATAGATCTGCCCCAGTGAACTGTAAGTGCTATTAATGTGAAATGGAAGTGTCTAGGAGCAACAACAGCTTAGCCCCAAAGCAGTGGAGCACAAAAACCTCACAGAGCAGGGCTGCCAAGTGCTGAACCACATAGCGCACCCTACCCTCTGTTGCACCACTCACTAGAGTTCCAAACTACCCCAGGAAACAACACCAGCACAAGAAGCTTCATAAAATTAGCCTTCATGGCTGTGTAGCTGCACACAGGCTTAAGATTGCTATGCACAATGTCAAGCTTCAGCTGGAGGGGTGTAAAGCATGCTTCCACTGGACTCTGGAGTAGTGGAAACATGTTCTCTGGGGTGATGAATTATGCAATCTGATGAATGAATTTGGGTACTTTATTCATGTGGAAATGATGTACACATTTAATGAAGTAAATCCAATGCTTTACTTTAAGTATGGTTTGACACTTCAAATTTTGCTCGATGTAATAGGCTTATGTAAATGTTAAGTATTTAATGTTGAGAAAAAAAGGAGGCAATAGAATCAGCTTCAAGTTCTTTCGTTAGCTCTCATCTAGTCAAGAAACAAATGAGTAACCCTGTCTGATTAATTTTGGTCCCCTAAAATATTGTAGCATAGGAGCTGTCAGAAGAAACTCTGTTAAGGTTCTGGTCCATTACCAACATACAAAACAACAGGGGAAAGACAGCGCTCAGGCTCAGGCTAGCCTGTGCAATTTGCAGGCCAGACTCACATTGAATAGCTTGCTAAGCTACCCATTTGTTTACCACTCCACCCTATGAGTTTTGCTACCACACACAGCCCCACCCTTAAAATAAGAGTCCATGCAGAAAACCCTACAAGCTTTTCTAATGAACTAAAAAACCCAGCTTAGCATGCTCGAACATTTTAATAACAAACTTACTCTAACATTTTTAAACTAACAGAGCACAGGTGTGCTCGACACCACAATATATACACTATGCCTGTAATGCCAGTCAGAATTATCACATATTACCATATACTACATATGTTGTGGCAGAATTACCACATATTACCATTGAAAAAAAACTGTCTATTCCTGCCTTTTACTCTTTTTACCATTTTAAGCAAAACAGAAATCATACAAATAGGAATACAATTCCATTGCCTTTTCTCTGATGAAACAGGTCAATAAGCCTTTCCATAGAGATATGAATTCTGTGTAGAATGTGTTCGCACACTCCAGAAACTATACCTTTCATCCAATCAGCATGGAGCTTATTTTATACAATGATAGAAAACAGGCTAGCACATAGAAAGCTCCAATTCCACTTGCTGACACTTTCCTGTTTAACATGGACATGTGCAAATACCAACAGCAGATTACCAAGTTAACGGGAACAAAGCCAAAGTCTTGGAATGTATTGCTGACAATACATTAGGGAAGATAGGGTTAATCTGTCCTATTAAAAACTGTAAAGCAGAGAGCGTGTCTATTTCTGCTTCATAATCAGTTGTTCTCCATTATTACTGGGACTTCTCAGAGCACACAGAAAGCTCAGATCCTACATGCTGATACATTTTACTATGGTCAAATATGAACATTCACATGTTCTTTGAATGGATCAGTAGTGAGATGCTTGGTTTAATAGAGTTAAAGTTGCTAAATCTCTTCCTAAAAGATACATGACCACATATTTCGTGAAAGACAGTGGTACTGAATGACAGTGGTACTGAATGAGCCTGGCTAATCTGTGTTATGATAATAGCTTTCTGCATGATTTATGTCTCATGGATTTGTACCATAAATCACTCAGCTGACCTTCTAGCATCTCCAGATGTAAACAAGATAGTAAATATGCAATTGTTTTATTTATTGATGAATTGGCAGCATGATGGATGGTCTGCAATGCTTCTAGGGATTTCCTCCATTCCGGAAAATGTATTTTTTTTTTTTTTCACAATTCTGGAAAAGCGTCCTTTATAAGAGATCAAAATCATCTTCAAAAAATGCTCTCTGTTAAATGAAAAAAAAAAAACTATTTGTAGATAATATAGTTTCAGTGGAAAAAGCAGTTAGAAATGTGTAATAAATCTGACCTATGAATCACAGACAATCTTGTGCGAGCTACATGAAAGAAGTTCTTGTACACTATGCTGGGAAGCACCTTGCTAACTACTTTTGAAAGTTTCTGCTAACTGTGAACACTTGCTAGCATAAACAAGCAGACCTAATTCTGTCCTTTCATGTTTTGCAGCACAATTTTCAGCGTGATAACCGCTATACCTTATGATGATGATGACGCATTTGAATCAACTATATTTAATGTGTCACTCCATACCCATGTATCCACAGGTTTCAAATTTGGAGAAAGAGTAAACATCATTAAGCAGTTACATGCATTGATTTTTCACAGATCAGATGGTAGATAATGGAAATCAGGAGCAGCTCCTTTTCCTCCACACTTCTTTCAATCACTCTGGTACAGGTCCTCATCTTAACTGTTTGATCCAGAGTTCTTCATGCTCTGAGGTTTTTGATGGTGCTCTTGATGTCTTTAACAGGTCTTCTTTGGTTATCCATACTTTGGCATGCCAGGTCTTTTGATAAGCATACCAAAGCATTCTTTCTTCTTAACAATGCAGCAATGTTCATGTTTTGAACATTATTCTGACTGACAGTTCTCTAGTTTTCATGTTGAGAGACAACCGCAACAGATTGCAGATGGAAATGCCACATCCAGAAATGTCTGTGGAGCTTTTGCTATCTGGTTAAGAAACAACTGAGCAACCAACTGTCCATGTGCACTATGTTGTAAGATTGTAATGTCTACACTCCACAAGAAAAGCAGGCAGACTACACTTTTATTTCATTGTCATTGTTTTCTTTCAAATCCAGTGTGCTGATCTCATGGACACTGATTAAATGAACTAACTTCATATTATACAACTGAAAAAAAAAAATCTTATTCAGTGTCAGATCCCACATAGATGATGATATGGGACTATTCGTTTTCTTCAACTGAACTTTGGCTAAGAATTTTCTCATCAGCTTTTCCCAGTGCTTTACAGCTGTTTTTTTTTTCATTTTCCTTATTTTGCATTTCCATGTAGTAGTGTCCTACTGTAATTTTGAGCTTTGAATACTCATCATTCTGCTGATTAGGGAAGGGGCCCATGATGGAGGACATTTTCCAGCCAGGACTCTGACCTGTCAGTTGGACCATCCAGACCAGCTGCACTAGAGAGGAACTAAACTAGAGCACAACTCAGCCACACCCATTAATATGTGGACAAACCCTCTCCCCCTCGCCCGCCCCTCTGCCCCCATTTCTCACGCAATTGGTCTCTTAAAGCACATATGTGGTAAGTGCATAATGAAGAGCATTAGATCCTTAGAGACGTGTAGTTAGAGAATTTTTAAAATGAGAGGAGATGGCAATCCTCTGCTACTTAGCATAGGTTAATGCCTGGCTTGGCCAATCAAACAGACCTCTTAAACTGTAAGCCAAATCATATCCAACCTTGACATCATTCAAGCTCCTGAAGATGTGTTACAACAGTTCTCTTCAGCAACAGCAGCACTGAATCATCTACGTTTACAAACTTTACAGAAGTTGGTTTGGAATAAATCATTATCACTGCTATTATAATTCACTGAAATACTGATGGTTAAAACTACAGCCATTTATTCCTGCATATGCATGCACTGCAAAGGAGTGTTTGTACTGCTGCTGTAGCTCACTTCAAAAGCATGTAAGGCTGCTATTAGAGACACTTTTCTGGGTTACTGCCTCTGATACTTTCTGCTACAACCTCTTATGTAACAGGAACATGCCTTTTATCATCAGAAGAATGTGAAATTAAATTAAATTAATGGGAAAAGAGCACAGTTTGGATGTTTGCTGGCTTGCTATTTAGTTGAATGTGTGCTACCTTATCCTACTTCAGCTCATTTGTCTGGTATAGAACAAAGGAAGTGCTCATAGAAAAATGGATTTGACATGGGTATGCCCGCTTTGGCTAGCTAAATTAAATCTTGTAGAATCATGAGTTGTTTAGACTGTTAAGGTATTTATGATGGGCTAATGTCTGAGAAACAGTTATCTAATAATGTGTGAGAGTCAGTTATTTGACTATTTAAAAGAAGAATATACAGGTATGTACCAACTGTTAATCACATTATTTTCCACAGTATCTTAGTTATATTTTTAGACCAAGGATTGCCGTCTCCCCTGGAGGAAGGTCTCTAGTGTTGTGGTTTGCGACGTAGCTTAGTTAGCTAGCTTACAGCATTGCTGTTTGCATTCTAAACTTGATAAAATGGATAAAAAGAGGAGAGAACGAAGGAGCTGAGAGGGAAAGGCAGTGTGCTCAGAATAACTAATTCAGCAAGTGAGCCACAGGTCAGTTTTTAGTCTCCTGTACTCACCTAATTACTTAGCTAGCTGCTACTGCTGCACTCTGTTTACCTCTGTCAGGAAACATCACATTAATCCACCACCGACCTGGATCATCCTTGTTGCTGATTTTCAGACTCTAGCTAATTTTATTTTGTAAAATATCACAGGTTCTGCTTTTGAACATACCCATCTTACATCTGATTACAAACAGAACCTAACAGAACCATCCTTAATCACGTAATGCTGCGTTCACATGTTTGAGTCAACATCCAGTAATTCCACCACTGCAGTTGACAGCAAAAGTCAGGAAAACTGAATTCTCAACGGAGCATTCCACTCACCGCTGCGGTCTGTAGAACGCTCCATTGAAAATAAAGGAACACCCCATTTGACACTGTCCATCTGCTGCAAATGTATAACATTAGATGCTAGCATATGTTACCTATCAAACGAGCATTTTTTATTAATTGAATGTATTTTTCAATGGAGGCCCATAAGATCCCAGTTACACCACTGGGGTGGGGTGTGTGAAGGACTGGTTCATTGTTTTATGTTGATGCTTGACATTTTGTAAAAGAAGCTTGTTTTAAATCCTAAAAGAAATTTACAAAATCTTTTCAAAATTTAACGTGTTGGAGTAAAATAACAAAAACTACCAAAAATGTGTCCAGTTACTTATTGGACTGCATGGAACCTGATGAGTATTTATCTCTGTTATTGCTTTGATATGGAAGCACATTTTATAGAACTGGTCAGCCATCAAAAGTCATCAATAATATTCATTCCACAGAAATGGATGTGTGGTCACCACATATGAAAGTCATGTACTGCATCTATTCCACAGAAATATAGAACTGCCCAGGCAAAACCATCTCTGTTTGTTACTCAACAAGCTCCTCATTAGCTCATGTATCAGCCCACTATAGTTCAAATATCTTGCTTGTATGTATTTTCAGAGGAGCGTGTAAATGGAGAGATCATTAAACACTCTTCAAACAGTAGCTTGACCCTCCAGTACCGGTCTATAGATAGCACATTAGTCCTGTTCAACAACAGGCATGTTTTTGAATAATTAATGATGCATGTGGTTGAAATGGGACTTATTGATGTGACCTTTGAAACCCAGTTTTTGGAGGAAAGAACTGACGTCTTTCTGTTTGAATTATTGCTCCTGACATTTCGATCTGCCCGTCCTTCTTCTCTGAACAGAAAAGCAGAAACAGGCAGTGTGATAAAAGGCCCCCCATTCCCACCTCCCTACCCCACACGCATGATCCATTTATAAAATGACAAATAGGAATTTAAGCTTGTAGTTTCCAAACAGTAAAAAAGACTTCATTTTGACCTGCCTTAGAAGTCACAGTTATCACCAGTGATAACAAAAGCATGGTGTTATTCTAAATTTTTTTCTCTCACTGAAAAAAGCAGTGTGGATTCTACACTTTAAATCAATACAACATCTAGTCTTGTGAGAAGTGAAGTAGATATTTTATATATTTTAATTTAATGAAAAGATGCTGTGTGTAAAGTTCTGTTTTGCAAAAAGAACATTTTCTTCATAATCAAAACAGGTGGAAAAAAGAACATGCTGGTACAGAATGTGAACTAAATGTAAATGTAATTTATTACATTAATTACATAATTAAACATGTCTTTAGACAGTTAGCTTTGAACAGTCCTGGAAAATGAAAGTATCAGGTTTTGACTTCTAAGAGTTAAGTCTAATTTTATTTCACAGAATTTGTAAACATCGTGCATATTTCTATCACGGTTCTTTATTAAGATTGACATGTAATTTAGAATGATTTTAATCATTACAGAAAAACACATTCATATTCATTCTGTGTTTTTATTGCCATCTTAATTGAACCATCTTTTACTGCTCATCATTGTTGACAAGAAAAGGGAAGATAATATTATGTGACAAAGTACCATCATCCTGCTGCCCAAGGGCAACTAACGACATTGATACCAACGTTTGTGTCGGAAGTAAAAAATGACTCCGGAGGCCCCCTGAAATTGTATTCGTTTGGCTGATGGGATTTTAATGACCGAAATCTCCCTCTCTCTCCGATTATGCACTCAACGGAGAAATCTAGGCAGCTATCTGGCATTCCAACAGCATTTGTACCACACAAAAAGAGGAGGAGAAGAAATAAGTGTTGAGTGGCAGCTTTTTTGCGAAACCCTCAGGACAAATTGATTTAAACAAAAACAGATGCTTCCATCTGCCACATCTACATTTCCACTTTGCAAGTGCAGATGAGTATTGATCAGCACCCCTTCCCTATGCATTTATCTATCTTTCTATCTATCTATCTACTGTGTGTCTGTCGATGTCCAATGTGTCTGAGCATAAGGACCCAGTACCTCTAGCCTCGTTAATTTGACTTCCTCTAGGGGAGGGTGCAGGTTTTTAACAGGTCAATAAATTTACCAGCCCCTCTGACAGAGCTGATTGCTTTTGGACCACTCAGGTGTCATGGCAATGTAAATACACCATCTCTCACAGTAGGAGAAGAATTAGAGATGGATACCCTCTATGTGTTTGCCAAAATGCTTGCAAGAGATAGATCAGTATGGTGAAATGCAAGGTTACCCACAGGTTCTACAACTATGGGCAAAGGGAAAGGAAGCAAGAAATGTCACGGTTGTGCAAAGGCCATGCAGTTGTTCTTGAAAATGGCACTGTCTTCTGCTGTAGTCTTCCTCAGTCACTCTCACTTTGTTTCTCCTGTTGTCTCGACCTCTCTATCTTCTCTTGTTCCTGGAATGCTTTGCTTTGAGTTTTCTGATAAGTGCGTTTTTTTCTGACAGATTCTTAACAAGCACCACATTTTCAGGCTAGATATAATATTCTATTTTGAGGTACAGACCTGATTTTATATACGTTTATACGATACTGTGAAAAAGAGACCACCTAATGTCCAGTCAAAATCTAAATGAAGCAGTAGCTATTCTTGTTCAGGAAATATTTCTGAGGAGATTACTTATATCTCCTCAGAAATATTCTCCTGCATAGGGAGTGAAAAAGGAGTATCCAACACTGGAGTTAAAAAAATTGTTAAAAGATATAGAGCAAACAGGATTCCTAACAAGTGCACAAGACCTGGTAGACCACCAAACCAGCATCAGATAATCAGTTAATGCTTTTGTCTTTGAGAGAGAGGAGAAAATCAAGCTCCACTCTTCTTCAGATTTGAAACAATCCACAGGTGTTTTTGTCCATCCTTCCATTGTGAGAAGACAACTCAAAGGATGTGAGGATGTCCAGCCATCAAGAAGTCATTAACAAGAAAAGGAAATTAAGATTGTTTCCAAATCAAATAAAGAAGAGGTGCTGATTCTCGGATTCATGGACTGGCCACACCAGAGTCAACATCACTGAATGTGTTTGGGATTATTTGGATCAATTTTCAGTTAAATACATCTTTTATGCTTTTTCCCTGATGCTGAAAGATGAATAACTTGTACTGAATGGCCATTTTGACTGGAAATTAAAGAAATGAAGGGTGGTCTCTGACTTTTCCATAGTACTGTATGCTGATTTTTTTCCAGAGCTTCAGTTATATAGTACACAGATTAGTTTGGTCACGCAAGTCCTTTAACAAAACTTGTCTAGAATTTACAAGTGACTTCAGGAAAGAAGCCCAATCATTTAAGTGTGGGTGCATTAAGGGGTGTAACGGTACACAGAAGACACGATTCGGTTCACACTGTGGTTTGCACATCATGCTTCGGTATGAGTTCAGTACCATGGGAAGAAAGCAACAAAAACCCCCAGATGCATAAGGCTAGGTTTTTTTTCCATTTATTTTGAACAGACAGTAGTGCAAGTTACAGTTCATTCCACTTAGGGACAGATTTTCTGGTGCTCTAGGCAAAAGACAGGAATTGCGGCCTCTGAATAGATATTTTATTAAGTGAAATTATGGCACCACTTTAAACTAAGACTAGATAAAGAATGTATGCATAATTCATAAATAGTTTATTAGGTCATAAACACGACATTAATCATTAATAAGCAGTTATAACACATTAACAAAAAGGAATAAATTAGTTGTTATATGTGATGAATATGAATGTGATGAAGCTGACAGGTTTAGTGCTGACTAAAGACAAAGTAAGATCAGTATATCAAAATCTGAGGTTTAATATAAGTAAGTAAAGATTTTTTTTCATTTCTTTTGGTTTCCAGGAAGTAGTAAGTAATGTAATCCCAGGACAATATGAGAGAAATTGCACAATTATCTGACAACAAGCAAATTTTTGATACTTTTTTTGGTAATATTTGAATTCGATACATAGCAGAAGTAAAGTGATAAATAATGGAATTACTTTTTCCAGGAATTAATAAGTTATCTCCATTACAGTTTGAGTGGTAAGTAATTAGCAACTTGTAATGGATTACTTTTATTGAGTAACTACCCCCTAACTACCTACAAACACTCGAGCTATCTATACTAACATTAACACTAGCATTATGCACGGTCTGTTGAACCTGTGCAGCACTCTGTTCTGGCTGACAAACAAACTTTGAGAGTGTAGCGATCTTTTTGCTTTCCTCCCTTTCACCATGTACCGACAAAACCAAATACTAACTAATACTAAAGTTGTCTGTACCAGCTGTGGGTAGCAGAGCACAATGCAATGCGGCGTATCACTTTTGACAGAGGAAAAAAAAAAAATAATAAAAAAATAAAAAACTTTGAACAAAAGCAGTTTCCATTCCACCTCTAAATGGACAAAGAGAAACTCTTCCATGACGTGGAGAAAAAGGCCTTTTCAGTATATATTATAAGGATAATAAGGACTGTAATTTGAACATAAAGGAAACAATTTGGAGAGACAGGTACAGAGTGCTGAATGGATGCACCCAATGTCTAGTCTGATTTCTGACAGTGATTTCACAAAAGATAGCAAATGGAGAAACCAGCGGAAGAGACTGATGTATCAGCAGTAGTTTTAAATTATGATACACTATATTGAACATTATTTTTTAAATTTTTTGACACTTTACTGAAATTGTTAGACTATGTTACTCTTAATATTAGTGCCTTTTATTACAGAAATGCTTCTGTTTAATCTCACTTTTAAACTTTGCCCCTTTATCTAAGGGTTTCTTTCTCATGCTCTGTAGGAGATTTTCTTGCCACTGTCTATCCCGGCTTGCTTATTAGGTGTGTGAACCTAATGAAGCCATTCTGCTTGTGTCATCCATCAGCTCCACCTTACTACAACTCAAAAAAAAAATGCGCTGTGCAAAATATAAATAAAAACAGAATGCAAATATAACCGCAAGCGGCGATGAGCGGGTTCAAGCACGCTACAGCAGTATGGGCCCTTCTGCAGGTTTAGCCCATTGGGCCTATAAAGGCCTCAAGCTGTTTGGGTCTTATTTATAGGCAGAGTGAATAGAACCGAAAGGAAGTCAGTTCATCAAAAGACCTTCGGTTGCCATAAACAATGAGCAGAGGTCTTCAAACATAATATAGGTTTACATTCATATGTACTGATCTATACTTGTTTGTAGAAAATCCAAGAGGTTGTCAACATAGATGTCAAAACTACATGACTAATGGCAGCATTTCTCACATAGTAGCATTTACACAGTGGATTGGTTCTGTATTTAACCCTTTGATTTGATGTAGGCCATAATGAGGCCCAATGCACGCATAAGGGGCCCTTTAGGTGTAGAGGAGCTCAGTGAAAGTGGGTCAGAATTTGTCAACAGGCCTCAATATGGTATGATCAGGGACCATATCCAAAGACGTTTACCAAGTTTTGGTCAGAATGACCTTTTGACCTTTGTATAATAAGTCTTTGTATAATGTAGTCTTTAAACGAATATGCCAAAATACCAGAAAAGCAGTACGATTTCTGACATAACATGTAATTACAAAGTTATTCATTTGAGGAAACAGTCACATGACACCAATTGTTTATCTGTCGACCTTGTAATAACGTTGTAATAGCATTTTTATTGATTTTTAAGTGTTTTTGACTGGTGAAGCGCCCCTTAAAGGCCAATCTGGACCAAAATAGGCTTACATTATTAGAGTCTCAATATGTACAAACCCTTAATGTTTGGAGAGGATCTGTTCAATGACTGATGAGTTATAGCAAATCAAGCTAGCAATGCAATGGCTGCAGTAATTAATTTATGGTTCCACACCACACTGAGTAGAAAACTCAAAATGTTTTTGATAATTATTTACCTAGAGAGGCCACAGACTTTTTCTAGACCAACTTCGAAAATTTTGGATCAAAATCCAGAGGATAGTTCGAAAAGTATGGTTTTCAAACAGTTAAAGATTACTTAAAAACTGTGCAGTTTTGTAATAAATATGCATTTGCAAAATTGCTTGGAATAATGTACTACATATGATACACAAGGTCTTTCTGGCAAATTTGTAAAAATATAGTAATAATATGTAATAATAAGTTTATTTATATGAATAGCACCCCCCAGTGGTCAAATCTCTTGAAACTTGTTGTTAGAAAGTGGCTACATGTAGACACCATTCAGGTTTCATGATGATTGGTTAATGTTAAGCCTGTCAAAAGCCTGCTAAATGCTGATTGGCCAATGGCGACAATATACTTCAATAAATCAAACTGTCCTTATGGACTCACTTATAGTCTGGCCAAAAGATGGTACATGCAAAGTTTCAGCTTGATTGGATGTACGGATGCTGAGAAACAGCCATGTAGCATTAACTCTGCCCCCTAATGACATATGCGCAAAAAAAAACACAGTAGTAAACACACCCCCCCCCCGTCCCAACTTTTTTCGAAACATGTTGATGGCATCAAATTCAAAAAGGGCATATTTTTTTCAAAAACAAAAGCATTCTCAGTTTCAACATCTGATATGTTGTCTTTGTACTATTCTCAACTAAACACAGGGTTTAAATGATTTGAGAAGTTTTTGGAAACAGGGTTGCATAAAGCACTGTTAGAAAGCTGCACTATAAGATTTAAGGACTTGCACTTCTCTGGTGGAAATGTGTAATTGCATGTAACATGCAGAAGAACAGAAGAACATTTTGTTATGTCTGTTGTGCTTTGGACCCCTTCCCCAAATAAGGAATAGAAGGCCGTAGCCATGAATTGAACATTAAAGGGGACCAAATCCCTGAGGAATTTTAAAAATTATGGGATGAACTTCTACTTATTTTCTTTTTACTTATTTATTTATTTATTTTACAATAATGGCCAATAGTGCATTGTAATGGCAGAGTTAAGGGATAAATAATTCTGCCCAAGGTTTAGGAAATTGTTTTTATTTACTTAAAACTACACTTGGGTGTTATTATTTGGTCTTAACCATCAGCTCACTGGTGAAACTGTTTCACCAAAGCAAGATTTACTCTGTTATTATTGACGCACAAGATATCCAGAAAGCGTGTTAATAGGAGAAAATGGGCATTGGGCTTGCCAGTCACTCCCAGACAGGTGAGTAGAACTATGTTATTCAGGACATTTGTTAAAATGCAGGAGAATTTGGGTTGGCAGCCATGGTGAACAGTTATATATCGGGTGTGGTCAGAGCCACTTTGTCCACCCCTCTAACTCTCTTAACCAAGCTATCTGTTTGTTGTTCTTTTGTTCATTAAAACCTTTCCTTCACTATAGTGTTTTGCTACTCTGGCATGCCGTTAGCTAACTGTACTACTTTTTTCATTTTTAAAACTATATACTGGGACTATATAACTTGATATACTAATTATGTGGTTAAAGAACACAAAGCTACTTTTAGCATTTTTTTGAATGTATTCTTAGAGTTCAGTTTAGCAGACTAGTACACTTAAATTATACCTTAAGAGCTGCAAAAATAACACATGACTAGTATACCTGGTACACATAATGCATGACAAACATATGTCAAGTACACATCAGTAGTGATTTAGTATTAATTAGTAGTTCCACAGACAATGTAAGAATAAGCCCTGTTAAAACTTAAAGGCATTTCACTGAACTGTCAGTCTGTTTATTTTTTCCCTCACCTTCACACAGCATAATGAACACCAAAACAGTAATTTTGGTATTCAAATAATGGATCATTTCTGTAGGTTGTCTTTGATCAGTTTAACTCAGTAACAAAGAATTCCTGCATGATTTGAGATTTTCACCTGCGAAAGTGATATTTCATAAAATCTATCTGCCTAAAGAGTGCTGATCTACGATTAGTTGCTTGTTGCTCGTAGGTTTATGAACACTATTAAGTAGGCAACCGGAGCCTCTTAGATCACCCTTACTGCAAGACACTCAATACATATGAGCTCTGGGTAGATGTTCGATTTGTTCTGCAAGAATGTACTTGTCCTGAAGAGATGATCTGTTGTGAGTAGGCCCAACAGCTCTGACTGTGACTGAAGGGCGAGATAGCTTTCCAAGCACATCCTCTGCAGCCAGAGAAAAAACCCACTGCAGTGAGTAGACACAGCAAACCAGCCTCTTTCTTCTAGTAACAGCTTATGCAGATGTGCAACATGGTGGTGTCAATTACACAACTCTGAGGATTTTTTTCCCTGTAATCCAATGCTTGTATTTATTTATTTATTTTGTTCCCTTGCAGCTCCACTCAAGAATAATAATACACCTGCTGATTTGACGGATCTCATCACAGACAAAATAAGAGATTTCTCCTCTCAGCATCACACAGGCAGCACCAGAAAAGACGTGATGGAAATGCTAAAGTCACTTCTTCTTCTCTAAACCTTTTGCACTCTTTTACTCTATGCAGTACAGAGTGTCCCTGTCTTCGGGGACCCATAATAAAATTAAAATAGCATGAAAGAAATGTGTGGAGGGTTGTTCCAGCTATATAATGGCTGCATGAGTTTTCCAGCAAAGCTTAATTTGATAGTAACTAATGCTTAATAGGGAAAACCACTGTTCCACAAATAGTTAATGAGAAAAGTTGCATCCTTCATTAATCACACTCAATTTAGAAAAACAAAGCGCAGGTATCTGATCCATATTAATGGTATAAGCTACTAAACGGAAAGCAATTTTACAAAATTACACTCTGACCCTAAAGAGCAATGGAGAGATGCCTGATGTTGAGATTTGTTGTCCTTTCTGGAGAGGGGGAAGACAATGATTTATGGGGAAAGGTTTATGGTGTTTTGCAGATACAGTCACACTCAGGGCCAGATGTACGTGTGTGAAAATGTGCAATGTAAAATGTTGACCAAATATGCTCACAATACATTGACAAAATTTAATTTGAATTATTCTTATTTTTTAAAATGTCTATTTTAATAACTACAATTTAAGCAAAGTCATTCAGAATGGTTTGGTGTGAAATTCTCCATTCCAGAGAAACTAACCAAGTCAGAATTGTTCACAGTGGTGGTGACAGGAACCGATTTCATCAGTACCAACATTCCATACAGAGACATGTAGTAGTTGTGGTAAATAAAAAATGGCTATATTTGAGTTTCAGACATTGCAACTTCTGGTTCTGTCACCATCATTGTATGAAGAACCTGACTCGGTAAGTTTCTGTACAATACACCATTTCATCTCAAACCACTCTCAATAACTTTGTTTATACCTAAACTAAGCAGAATTTCTGTGTTCATATCTGAACTATGCAGAAATGTTGAAAAATTTGTGAATATTCCTCCTTAACATTCATGCACTCAGAAGCGCAGGGGTGTTTTCACTCAATGATTGCTCAAGGTGGTGGGAGGGGGAGGGAAAACATGCCATAACATAATTGATGAGCATAATTTTTCCCGCCCCCTTGAACATAGTGACGAAGCCAAACGTCAGGTAGCATTGAGAGGGAAACAAAGGTCACTACATTCCCATCAAAGATTACAAAAATGGTAAGGGAAAACGAAATTCTGATTAAATGTCAGGACCTTTTCTACTGGTGAGCAGCAGAGTGTATTGCAATGGGTCTTTTAAATTGTGCCGCCATAGTAATTACGTGTGCATGTCCACATAGGGGAGGAAAATGTCATGTGGAGTTGGAGCTTTCTGCATGCTACAGTGTTTTCTATCACTATATGTAAAGATGAATAAGGTTTACTTTATTGTTGGATGCCCTTTGACTTTTTTCCATGAGGGTGTGCAAGCTCATTCAGACCATAATTCAGTAAGAGTTTATTATGGATGTGTTCAGAATAACAATAAAACGCAACTGATCTGTGACTTATTTTCCAATTCATGCATAGATCATGTTCTTTACAAATGAAATAAAGGCAACAACAGCATTGAAAAATCACATTTTTAACAGATAAGGTTTGATTTAATACCAGAAATACCCACTTTTTGATGTCAGCCTTAAAGGGGAAACCGAATATTTAACCAGCCACACTCGCAATGTCCAGCTGTTTCCGATCCTCCCATGTTTTTGCTTGATTGTTTGAAGGAAGCAAACGCATTTTCATAAGTACATGTCTCATAAACTAGGCTTGTACAGTTTCATACGTAATATGCATGCTTCTTCGGGCAGAATGTGCCCTATTTATGCCTGAAACCTGGCGCAAAAGGCTTAGTAAATCCAGCTCTCAGTCTCTTTGGCTGGAGCACATGGGCAGTGCAGTGTGTGCAGCTGAAAAAGGAATGAATGAAGCCTGAAAGTATTCCAGCTCTCACATCACCCCGCCAGCCCACAGAAAGAAGAAGAGACAACAATGAAAAATCCCCTCTCTGAAGTGTCTAATCCTAAGGTGCTCCATCACAGGTGAGACATGCATCAATTCTCTTTTGAAAGCGCAAGACGAAGTGCTCGCTGCTCTCGTCCGACAGCTCAAATCCCGTGAGACGAATCAAACAGAGAGCGTTCCACCCTCTCACAGATCAAAGCGTTTCATCTAAAGAAAGAAAAATAAAAACACCAAAACATTTTCATTGAAACTGAAAAAGTAAATAAACAACTCTCTTCTATTACAGCAGCCAACAAATTGGCTGAGCAATATCAGGCACACGACACTTACACCATTAAGAAAGAATCTATAATATACTTATACTTTTCTTTGCATAAGCCAATTACATTTTCTGCAGCAAAGCACCAAGGGAGCAAATCCATTACTTTTTCATTTTTGGCAGACGACAAAAGATGAATTCAAGTCTGGAATTCAAAGTCCATCAACGGTATAAGTTATCACCGGAGCAGGTGATGCTGCTGCTGTTGTGTACTCTGCTCTACAGGCTGTTCACACACAATTAGCATAGTATGACTCAAAGTATATACGGTCTCCTCCTAAAAAAATGGAACAGCAAGGCTAATTCTTTTGTTTTTGCTATATACTGAAGACATTTAGTTTGAAAATATGAATAGATGATAGATCAGAATTTCACCTTTTATTCCCTGATATCTATATCTAGATGTGTTGGACGATTTAGAACACGGCACCTTTTGTTTAAACCTACCAATTTTTCAAGTGAGCAAAAATATTTGATCATGTGACTGACAGGTGTTTCTTGTTGCTCGGGTGTGCCTTGTTAGATTGACTGTTAAAACAGTTAATATCTTTGAATGCCTACTCTTGGTTTGAGCCCTGGATTTCACCTGTGAAGACTGCATTTGTTGTTAAAAAGAAACCAAGATGAAGACCAGAGAGCTGTCTATGGGTGAAAAGCAAGTCATTCCGAAGCTGAGAAATGAGGGAACCTTAATCACAGCCATTGCACAAGCAATGGGCATATACAAAATGTTGGAAAAAGAAAAACAAACCACTGATGTGCTAACAACCAGACATCAAACAGGTCAGCCAAGGAAAACAGCAGCAGTTGACAGAAACTTTGTGAGAGCTGTGAAGAAAAACCCACTGACATCAACAACTTCCACAGGGCAGGGGTGAAGGTATTGCAATCCAGTTTTCAGTGAAGATTTCAAGAGGAGAAATACAGAGGCCATGCCACAAGATGCAAACCACTCATCAGCAGCAAGAATCAGAAGGCCAGATTGGAATTCACAAAGAAAATCAATGATGAGCCACAAAAGGTCTGGAACAGAGTTTTATGGCTTGATGAGACCAAGATCAAACTGCACCAAAGTGGGAGGAAGGCCAAAGTGTGGAGAACGAAAAGATCTGCACCAAAACACACAAGCTCACTGGTCAAGCACGATGGAGGTAGTGTCATGGCTTGGCCTTGCTTGGCTGCTTTTGGAAAGGGCTCACTAATCCTTACTGATGATGTAACTCACGATGGTAACAGCAGAAACAATTCAGAAGTCTTAATAAATTCAGAAGAAACATTGTCTGCCAATTTACAGAGAAATGCAGCTAATCTAACTGGCAGGAACTTCATCATGCAGAGACCTCATCAAAGAAAAAAAGTGGAAGGTACCCAACTGAGCATGCATTTGACCTTCTAAGGAGGAGACTGAAAGGAGAAACCCTCAAAACAAACAATAACTGAAAGAACCTGCTGCAGAAGCCTGGGAACACACCACAAAAGAAGAATGCAACAGTTCAATGATGTCAGTAGGTCACTCGATTGATGCACTTATTACAAGCAAAGGATATGCAACCAAATTTTAAGTGTTATTTACTTTAAATCTCTTTAAGATGATCAATTCCTTTACTTTTGCTCTGCCACCAAATGTGCCATGTTCTAAGTTGTTTAACCCACATCTAGAAGTAAATATCCAATGAAATTCTGATCTGTCTTCTCACATTCATCTTTTGACCTCAAACTCAAGTGTCTTCAGTGTATAGCAGAAACAAAAATTTTTTTTGGAGACTGTACTTCTGGGCTTCATCACCAATAATAATTGTCATTTAAATTTAACAGTATTAAATAATGAAACATTTTAGTTACATCTGGAAGTGCTTAACAGAGGAATACTTAGAAAGCTTAAAAAGCTTGGAAAGCTTAAACAATATGGTTTACATGAAAAATACCTTCACATAATCATGACAACACAATGCTACAAATTAAGGATGTATGATGCCATTTTACTGGGCTGTCATGATTACCAGAGACATAAAGATTGATGTGACAGTTCACTGGTTGAAAAATGAACGGGAAAGTTTATGAAGAAAGACCTACTCTTCAATAAAAAGGGGCTATGAACTTGTTATGCAGTGGCCAGAACAAACTGGAAATAAATGTTTCTGTTTGTTATTTGACCTATTTATGTGATTTCGGTCTGATTTTAATAGTGACTTTGAATATGCTTTTGAAACATTAATATGGCTTTTAATTTTAGGGTTATAGACCTCTCCTCATTCAAAGAGACAGAAGTCTCTTTGAAAGTGAATTACAGGAACCGTAATCAGGTAAACCAAGTCTGATGTCAGCAAGTAACAGTAACGTTTCACAAATAAAAGTTAATGTGCTTGCTGGGAAGTGCACATTCTAGACACGCATCTCGGTGCTTTTGTTTTTTTTTCAAACTAAGATGACTGTGGTGTAGTTCATTGCTGATTGTTCTTTTTCCATTTGGGTGTTATTTAAAAATGTTGTCCCTGAGAAATTTAGGAAGCTCCTTCACCTTCATCATCAATGCCAATTGTTGCGTGAAATGCTCGCAACAAATGGCAACACCTTTTGTTATAACTCCAGGTGCAATGTGCACTTGCAACAGATATTCTGTGTGGGAATTGGAAGTGGACATATGCACTGGAAATATATTAATTCACAAAAGCACAAATGTCTGAATGCTAAATACTGAGTATTTTGTTGTACTGTATTGAGCTTTTGTAAAATTACAAAGAATCTTAATTAAACTGAATTGGATTACATTGATGACTGGCTTATTGTGTTTACTGCCTTCACTATTTGTTCAGCTACTGTTGCTGCTGACCTCGTGTGCAGCACTGTGACTGCAGCTGAAGTCTTTATTTCCCTGAGGCCATGAAGAAAGTTCCATGCTCTGTGGTCACACAGGTAACCTCGCTCCAAATAAACCACACGCCTTCTACATGACAGTACACTACATTAACTCTCCCCTAGTCTAAAACTACTGCAACATGTATGTACCTTTGTGAGCATATTGTGGATATCTTACAGAACACTGAACACTGATCAACTGCATGTTTTATTATGAAAACACAATTAGACCTGTTCTATGGATAGGAGTTCAAAAAAGAATTTCCATAGCACTCTTCTACAAATCAAAAAGCCTTTCATAAAGCCTATCATAAAGTGTTAACTTGTCCATAGCTCATTTTTTTGTATTTGCAAAATAACTGGTAATAAATGAGCACCACACAACCATACAATTAAATTTATATAATAAACATATCTATATGCAATTGGTAATAGATGAGCATACAACATCTCACAACAATCCCCACATTACTGATTGAAATGCTTGCCAGTAATCACCAGTATGTATTCAGAAAGCACTTTTACAGGTATATTCCTTTCATACACACCACATATCACTCCATCACAAAAAACACTGAGGCGACCTTGGACAATTTACTCGTTTTACACTGCACTCATTCTTTAAACTGGTCTATCTGTCAGCATAGGTATCTCTGCATGACTGACATGATTATAGGTTTTGCCTAATAACATGCTGGAAGCCACGATTTCAACTATCTAAGCTGTAGCAACTGACTGATGCGGAACAAAACAGAGCAGGTGACTGGTAAAAGCTCGGGGGGTTTTTTTGCAGCACATTCTGTCCCATGCAATGCTGCAATGGCACTAGACAGATGACACATGCAGGGTGAAAGTACAGTTTTACAAGTGAGGAGTAATGAGCGAAAAGAAGATCATAAATGGTCATGTTATGGACTATGCCTTAAAAATGTGTGCCCATTATATTAATTGGTGGATTGTCATAATGCCTGGCCGGGCCATGATAGATGAAAAGCTACATCAGGGGGAAAGCAGAGGCCAGTAATGCAGCAGGCATCAGAGCAACAGTTCCCTTTTCATTTACGGCAAGCTTGTAATTAAGCAGCTTGTGACTGGGTGGGGGATAATATTTATACAGCCCAAATGTCACTGATACTTTGAGGTGTTGGACTTAATTCAGTGGAGATTCTACCAGACCACTCGTGCTGTACAAATACAAATTGAGCCTCAGGCACTCTCAAAATTGTGCTAATAAAAGATGACAAATGAGTGTCATTTTTTTACCCTGGTTTTCAAAGGCTGTTTTACCCTGCCAGTAGTTGACTTTCTAGGGTTTATGGAGTGAATTCTAAAACTTCATTATAAATTAAACCTTATTGCTTCCCTAATAAACATGGTCACCTTATGTAACCCAGCTGCGCATGTAGAGAAAAATAATAATCACCATTTCTTGTAAGGTGGCCTTGTCACATTTAACTTGTTTAGCTTAATCCTCCCCCAAATGTTTGTTTTATTTCACAAAAAAATTGCTTAAACAATCAAGATATGTTGAGTTGGATCTGATTATCTCCTATCCCAACTAAGCTCTGTTTCACATAGTTTTGATTTGATTAGACAATCCAGCATTCAGCAAAAAAAAAGTTTGCAATGAAGCACACTAACATATAGTGCAGAAAGCTTAATTATTTTAAATTAATATCGCAATGTGAAAAATTGCAATTTTCAAATCACAAGAGCTGCAGTTTTATTTATATCATCAATAACATTGTCTTAAGCTTTGAGTGGGGAAATTTACCCTAATTTTAACCTAATAACATGGAGCTTGTGAGGTGCCTGTAGATGAATTGGACCAATCGAAAGCAACCAATATTCAATGTTCAATGCGCACGCCAGCACAACCACAAGTACCTAGCAGTCTGGGACATTATGCTAGCATTTAAGCCTCAATCCAGAAAAAGTGGACATGCGAGTTTTCTTGGAAAAATAGGTCTGAACTTTAATAAGTAGAAAATAAATAAATTGAATTGCACTCACAATGCTGGTCAGAAAAAATGCAATTAGATATTTTCTTCAAATCATTCAGCTCTACTAACAATTGCTGAAACTCCCAGCTAAACACATATCCAGTATCAAGTCTAGTGAAAATCAACACCAAACTTATCCAGTGAATTCAGTGAAACAGGGCCCTGGCGGTCAGGGTATCGTACCCAACTTCGTGTATGTAAAATATATGCGGTAAGCAACATAATCAGGCAAATGAGTAGTCATTTGCCTTTGCCAGCAAATTGAATTAGGAGAAATATCCAAGAGGACACCATTATTCCATTTAAGGAACACATCCTGGGGGTTATTCATGGCTTTAGAATTTTTTTTAATTTTAGTATACCATGTCAACACTCTGAGGAAAAAGGAAATAGAAAGGTAGAACAAGGACCCACTCCACATCCATAACTCAGCCATAATTCGCCTACTGAGGAATGTTTACATGCAACTGGTTGGAACTGGCTGGAATTAAATAAATACACAATCAGGTTATTTTCCCGTAACAATAGCCACTGATGAATGTACACCTATACAAACAGTGGACAAACATAGTCTTGATGAATGAGTGTTGGGCCCCCACGTGCAGTGTTATTTATTTCACTTTGAGCGAGGAAGGATTTTAAATAGCTATTGCTAATTGCTTACCAAAATGATACTGCGCACATTTCACGGATTTATATGGATGGTTATAAAATTTGTTCAGTGAAAGAGTTGAGTAGGAACTGTGTGCAAGACACACACACACACACACAGAGAGAGAGAGAGAGAGAGAGAGAGAGAGAGAGAGAGAGACAGCGAGCGCACGAGAGAACATCTCTGCGTTCTATTCCTACAACCTCCCACACAATTAACAAAGCAAATTTCACAGCTCTGTGTACAATTAATCACTCGCCACACTTCCTCCAACACAAACGCACTAGCATACTCCCCCAAAAAACAAAGCCGCAGGAGGCAGGCACTGGGGGCCGCTCTGACATTTAATCGACTGCCTGTTTAAATTTCATAGTTTTTGTTTCACTTTCACCACTTTAAACTTTTGCACTTTTGCTTTATCACTGAGTGATACTGAATGACACAATCTCAAGAGGCCAAGGCCGCCCAGAGCCCAAAATGAATGAGTTTCACTGGGGGTCTGTAGGCCCAGAATTTGGGGGTATCGGGGTCATTTAGTGTTGATTTGTTAATTTTAATTTAGTTACGCCATGTTCTTCTTCTTATTATTGTTATTATTAATCATTATTAATCAATACCCAAACCTAAGAGCAAGTATGTGATTCTTTGCACACTTATTTAGCACATATTGTGCACTAATAAGCACTTAAAAATGATGTCTGAGGTTTTTAAATATTGTTACAATGCCCCCCCAACACTTTTTTGGCAACATACTAAATTTGATGCAGTCTTATTACCGTGGCACACTTGCTTTTAACTATGCGTACGCACGCACCAGATGTATGCCTCGTGCCTGTGTTTGTTTGACGTGTTGGTAGTGCCCATCCTCCGAAATTAACGTGACGTGTCTGCAAGATGCAATGCCAGCATAAATGGAAGGGTCAGTAACAAACCATAAACAATGGCAACCATGGTGGAAACCTCTGAAGAGAGGCTGACAGATCTTGTCTGAAACTTCTTGCATTTATGTGACATTTATAAGCCGCTCCACAGCGAAAAAATATGCTTGCCAGGACAGTTGGTGTGAAATCACTGGCACTTTACAGGTAGAAATCAAAACTCACAAACAAGAATAAACGGATACAAGTTTTAGTAAATCAGGGATTTATCGGCCCTTAACTGCCCCAAGGGGGTTAATCCTCCAGAAAGACAAAAGCTACAAGAGTATGTGAACAGTGCTCTTTGTGTAGTCAAAGTGCGCACATGTATGCATAGTTAAAAGCAAGTATACAGTGGCCCTTAGACCGCACTTATCAACTACAGCGAATTGCAACTTTATGTTACATAATCATGAACTGTGAAATCAGCTCACCTTCTAACATCACATAGTGTATGTAATGTTACTCACAGCACATTGTTGCCATTACATGTTTTTTTGTTTGCAAACATGGCTTTGTACTGCTATGGTACACATACAGGCTTGTTACGTGATACAGGCTTGTTCACATGGGCATGCTATCCTGCATTGTTTTTTGGATGGCCCACTGATGATTCCATGGCAGGTGATGTGCACAGTGGCTCTGCTTGTGCTAATGGAAGGGAAGGACGAATGGATTAAAGCAAGAGGGAGCACCTGTGGGGGCCACTGCCGTGGGGGAAGGGGGGGGCCCTGAGGTGGAGAACCAAGCCAGACAAGAGGGCTGACGAGGGAGGCTGTCAGGGTCCCACAGGAGAGACACTCACATCTGAGCGTGCCAGCAGCTTTGCACACACACTATTAGCTGCAGTCCAGCTGCACCTCCAGTGCTCTTTGGGCACACAGAGACGTGAAGCAAAAAACCCACTGCCAAGGTCTGCTCTCATGCTCAGGGATTGCCACCCTTGGGGGGCACTCAAGAAATAAGACAAATCCGGAATAGTTTGTGAGAGATTTTGGTAGCCGAGGCTGAAATGGCTGTCAGCTTGGCCAGCAATACTGGTGATATCATAACGATGGTGCTGCTTTTTGGACGATGGTAGGAGCTGGAGAGAAAGGATATGTGGCATCAAGCTGGGGCTATTAAGATTCAGTTCCCAACTGGCATGGCTGCCAAGCACATTTCTTCAGGGATCTAGTGTTTTATCACCTCTTAAATGGCGCTGGACTGCTCAGTACTTGAAGTGTAACAAGAGTGCTTGCAAAGTAAGCCTTAAGAAGCAATTGCCTCAAACCAAGGGGTTTACTTTAGGGTTCTGAATAATGAGCTGAGGTGGTATCAGAATAAATAGTCTAAAAGCAGAATAAAGAGGGTTAAATTGGGCCAGAACAATTTGGAACCATCTAGGTAACTTGGAACAGGAGAAAAAAAAAATGTGCCTCCGCTTATCCAGATTTTTCTGGTTATACCTGCAGCTGACTGAAACAAGCATTACTATATAATAGAAAAAGAAAGAATTAAAAGCCAACCATGTTTCAGGTGTAGAACAAAGTGTACCATTAACATCATATCGAGTTTACCTAACTAAATCCAGATTAAATAAAACCAATTTCCAATAGTGATACACCACTGGCACTGCAATTTAGTCCAAGATGTGGCCTAATCCATTTCCGGGAAACCAGCCCTAAGGGACAAATGCAGTGAACAACAACAAAAAGTTGTGGATTCGCAATACTTCATATATGCCATACTTGTCTATTCAATCAGAAGAGTAGCATCAGCATACACAGACTGTTACCTCAATATAAAATGAAATCGTTGTTGCAACAAAAAAAAAAGCTTTCAGTGCAAAATGCTACACTGATTGTAAAAAATTAAAATCTGCCATTGGAAATTAATCTGGTTTTCAATGGAGTGGAATTGTCCTTAGATCAAATATGATTTTACGCAAAACAAATAACTGAAGACAACATAATTCATTTATTTGATGTTGCTTGTACAACCCCTTTTGCAAAAAAGTAACAGAATGCTATGATGGGCAAATCATTTAAACCCTTTCAATAGAAAATAGTTATTGAATTTAATACCAGCAAAATTTAGGACATGGGCATGTTTGTGTTGCATCACCTCTTCTTTTAGTTGTTTTTGAATTGTTGCACTATTTGCCTGCACAGTCTTTCACAGAGTGGTGAGCCCCTCCCCATCTTTACTTCTGAAAGACTCAGCCTCTCTAGAATGTTCTTTTTATGCCTGATGTTCCACCAGGTGTTTTTAAAGCATTACACAACTTTACCAGTCTTTTATTGCCCCTGTACTTTTTTGAAATGTGCTGCTGGCATCAAATTCAAAATGGGCATATATATTTATAATATTTTAATATATATTTAAGTCAATTTCTGTAACCTAGCTAGCTACAACACCTACAGTTCCAAGACCTTACAAATTCCAATTTAATCCTTGAAGATAAAGGGATCCAACATAATGGTAAGTTATTCATAAATTTTCCTAGGTTTTTGAACTTATTTGTAGACTTCATGAATAAAAAACATTTCACGAGATCACAGAATTCTAGATATACTCGAAAAAAATTGGGACAGTATGTGAAATGCTAATAAAAACAGAAAGCAGTGATTAGTAAATTCTGTTGGATCTATATTAAATTGAAAATAGTACAAAATTGATTGTTTTTTGTTTTAAATGCTCATTCCAAATTTGGTGCTTGCAACATGTTCCAAAAAAGTTGTGACAGGAGCATGTTTGCCTCTGTGATGCATCATCTTTCCTTATAACCAGACTAAATAATCATATGGTGAATTAAGACACTAATTGGTCGAGTTTTGGAAATGGATTTTTTTGCCACTCTTCTGTTACACAAGTCTATACAGTTGGCGCAACCATATGGGTCCTTTTGTTGTATTTTGAGCTTAAAAAGACACTCTTCGTCAATGGGACACAGTTCTAGACTACAGGCAAGCCAGTCTAGGACCCAAACTCTCTGATTTTGCAACCATGCTGTTGCAACACATGCAGGACGTGGCTTGGTGTTGTCATGTTGAAATAAGCATGAACATCCTTGAAAAAGATGGTGCTGAAAAGACAGCATCTTGTAGTGTCAGCAGAAGAAGAAACACAAGGGTGGCCATGATCTGCTGCGAGAAGTGCTCTTTAATGAACACACTGGCAGAAACACATTTGAATCTCAAACCGTGGGGAAGGGGACCAATAGTCATACTATTCACCTAGACACTCACACACAAAACCCACAGCCCCGACACTTAACAAGCAACTTAAACTAGCAAACAACAAACAATAAACACACAAATAATCCCTCTGTTGGAGGCATGCATACCACAAGCCTTTGTGTGTGGCCCTCACAAATGTACAAGTTACCCACTAACACCCACCCCCTCACACCAAGACAGACCCTGGCTTTTGAACTTTACCCTGGTAACAATCTGGATGGTCCTTTTCTTGTTTGGCACAGAGAACGCACGTACATTATTTCTATAAAAAAAAAAATTTTAATTCACTCGACAGACCACAGCTCCACATAATTCCACTGTGCAACAGTCCATTTCAGATGAGCTTAAGCCCAGAGAAGTCGGCAGTGTTTCTGGACACTGTTGACATATGGCTTCCACTGTGCATAGTACAGTCTTAACTAACAATAGACAGCGTTTACTGACAAAGTTTTTTTCAAAGTATACTTGAGCCCATGTGGTGATATACATCACAGAAGCTTGCTCTTTGTAATGCAGGATCTGAGGAGAAACTGAGGAATCGAAGGTCCTGTCCTTTACACCCAGAATAAGAAATTGTTTGAAAATATCACAATGTTCCTAGTCATAAACTGCCCCTGTCCCAACTAGCAGGCATCGATTTCAGAATGAACGCATATTTACAAGAAAACAATGAAGTTGATATTCTTTGTACTGTTTTTGTTTAACTGCAAGCCAAAGTAGATTTATAAACCACTGCTTTTTGTTTTTATTTGCATTTCACATGCTGTCACAACTTTTTTGGAATTGGATTTGTAGAAGTGTTCAAAAAATTCAAATAGTATGAACAGAAAGCAAATATTTGGTGTCTCATTATGTTGGACTTGCTAGAAGCCAGTGAAGAAAAAACCCTAAGCCCAATCATTAAAGCTGTGGTTCATGTAGAGCGGTGGACCTGTTGGTTACTGCTGTTTTGGCTTTGGTGGACCATATGTGCCTCCAAGCAGAAATAAAAAGACACAGCAGCACCCTGTTGGAACAGGATGGCAGGGCGTCCCAAATTGGCTGTTTCGCTTCCTGCAAAAATATGGGCGGTCAGTAGCATTCTCAGTGCCATACTAAATAGGAACAGCAAGTACCAATAACCTGGATTTGACACACAGCATTTTTTCCCCTGACTGCGCCTTTGAAGTGCTCTCATTCCTTTTTGTGTGTTGGAGCTGCTTCTATCGTTTGAGCTGGGCCCAAGTCCTTTGGGCTGTTTGGACGAAAGTGCATCTGCCCTGTGCTGGACGCCTGCAGACCTGAGATCAGGTGGCTAGGCAGGTGGTGTGTATTAGCCATCAAAAACGAACTGTGAAAGCACTGTTCCCCAGCCAGTGAGGAGAGCAATTTGACATTCAATTAGAGCAGCTGTCCTGGAGGCTAGAGCATACAGCCAGTTGGAGGGACACTTTTGACACTCATTTTTTTTAGGCTCATTCACATTCAGGTTCCACCCACTGCTGATGTTCTACATCAAGCCCTGGGTGCACTGTGGCTACCATTTATGACTAGATCTACATGCACAGAACCATGAACAGCAGAACATGTTTGATAGGTAAAGCCAGACATCAATACATTTAATTTGCACCCAGAATCCTATGTTAGTTGGCCACTGTTTGCAGAGCAAAGCTTTATTTAGTTATTCCTTAAACATGGCAGTTATCACGATCACAAAAGCATGGTATCATTCAACATAGTTCATTAACACAGGCAAAGAACTTTTGTCAGATGATTCTAAACGTTCAATACTACATTTGTGTTCAGAAGCAAAAGAGGAGGTATTTTGTTACGATATGAGTTTGATTCATTAGTCACTAAAGTTATTACTGCGCATACTGTCTTGTTTAATGGAAAGAAAAATTTTTGCTCGTTTTTGAAAGCTGTTGAAATTAAATGAAAAATTTAGGGGTACACACTCAAACCAGTCAATACTAAAAGTAACTCAAATGTAAATGTAATTCACTGGACTATGTAATTAAATATTTGATGAATTACATTAAATTCATGAAAACATTTTTTGATACAACAAAAACCAGCAGTGACAAAAATGTGCATATCAATGTGGTAATGTTTCCATAGCTGTGCTTTATAGTGTCCAAATCAAAAATGCTCTAGCGCCAATATAAAAGACAATACATTCAGACAAAGAATATACATGTGGATACACTGATTTTACAATCTTTAACCCATGTTAAAAGAACTACTGGTTGGGCTACTGCCTGAGTGGCCCTTCTGTTCTGAGATTCATGGGTAGAAAGGCAGTCGCCCAGCAGGTCGGACCAAACACGAGCTGAGGGGGGCGGGTGGGAAACAGTGGACCTGAGAGACCCTCTTCACTTCCACTGCCCTTCTTTCCATCCCGGCAGCCAGCCGTTTCCCAGGCAACCGTACCGTCAGTGCAAGGGAGGTTGCAGGGGTTGTGAAGGCGAAACATCTGAGGCGTGGGGGGTGGGGGGGAGGACACTACCAGACACTGGCGGGTGCCTTTGTCTTGCAATCCAGCTCCTGAGCACCTCACCCAATATTCTCCCTGTGCTCCCTGCCTAATGAAAAACTCAATTTATGCACATTGGCTTCGTTCTAGTTTTTATTCTTCCCAGCTCAGGAGGAACTGACAAAAATATATATGGCAGTTTGAATCCTATTGAACTCTGCTTCTTCACTGTGTGAGGCCAAGCAACATTCTCTTGATTACACTATTCAGATCACCACCTACAACAAAAGAATTTGAACCGGTCTTCCAATTAAAGAAAATCCTAATTTGAATAATTATAATTGTCTTTAGTTGGAAGACTGGTTCAAATTCTTTCTGTCTTGGTTGGCTGTGTTTATCTATAAACAATGCAATGGTCAAAACTAGATCCGAAGATCATAACTGAGTGGATGTTGTTTGCTCCACTTTTCAAAGCGTCTGTGATGTGTTCAGTGGCTGGCATCGAACTCAGCCTGGCAGTGGAAGGAGAGCAAAGATGCTTGTTTGACTGCATTTCAAATTAGCCCAACGATGCAGCTTTGGGTCAGCTTCAGGTCTACAGAAACCAGCTACAAGACAAATTTCTTCCTGCCACAGAAAGCAACACAGCTTATTGAGTACGGCCATTTGTCTAACATTGAGCGACGATTTAACGCTGTGCCAAGCACATTTTTCTTGGTTAGCTTTCCACATTCTATCTACCCAAACTCTATGTTTTCCACTGAAAAGCCTACATCTTTAGATTCTGTTTGAGCTTGCAGATTATACAAACTTGCCTCTGGGTTACTGGATGCTTCTTTGCTGTTACATTCCAATTCATCTACAAAGATGGTGGGAGAGCAGAACTGACCTTACTTCATAGTAACAGCATGCTTAGTTTGAAAAACTTCAAAATGTTGAAAAGCCCTAAGCTAATTATTGATCCATCCACCCATACATGAAGGATGCCTCTGACAGAGCTGACAAGTAGGACACAGGTATAAGGGAAAGGAAATGAGAGGAAAGAGAAGAGAAGCGAGAAAACAGAGGAGAAAGACTTTCTATGTACCCATCCTTCCCTCTCTGGCATACACTGCACACTGTAATTGACGGACATGGCACGGCGAACAAGAAGTTGTTGTTATTTTTTCGGAATATTGTTGGCTCTGATTGAACAGGAGCAGTGGCCCGAAAGAAAAAAAAATTAGAGCCAGGAAAGCTGAGAAAGCTCAGGCTCCTTTAAACAAGATTGGAACTGCCGACTGTAAATGTGTAGCTTTAGTGGTTCACACAAAGTTTGTCTGTGGATACTCTCTCGTATGACAGCCCTTTGACCCAAAACTATTGAGGGACTTGTAGACTTTTTGACACTTTCAGTTCCGCAGGTGATAGAGAACATGTGCGCTGCCAGAGCGCCTTGAGAAAGAACTTGCAGCAAAAAATGACAGATGGGTGCAAGGGAAAGGTATTAGAAAAATTATATTTCCTACAGTGAAGCAGTGGAGACAGTAAAGGACTGTGTGAGCTTTCTGAACTGTGGGTGGTCAGAGATCTTGTGTTATATATTGTCAGTGCAGACATGATGAAGTCAGAAGATATGTTTTACAAATCTCTGGTTTTAAAACGTCTGTTAAAACATTACACCAGTACTGTCCAACCGTAACATCGTTATGGACGGCCTTGTCAGCTCTCCAGCATTCATGCAGTTTCTTTAACAGTCTACAGTAAATAGAGAGCATATCTTTTTTGTGTGTCTCAAAAAGTAATAAATCAGTCCAGTATTGTTCTTCTTACCCTGCGGCTCAGGCTAGTAAGAATTTGAACTGCAAGAATTTGAAGAAAAAAAAAACGACAGTGGGAGTAAACTGAAATAACTGCATGTGCCGAGGATGCACTGCAGATGCTTGGTGTTATTTCAGTGCCCAGGTGTGAAGAGCAAGAGAATGAACCCAGCCCTAAGGTGAACTCTCCGGCGATGCTACAGATTCCATTTTCACCCGAGAACCTTGCTGTAGGGTGGCCTATTCAGATTCTGGTCCACTTTTTCAAAAGGGCTTTAAAGATATTAACATGACCCCTTTTTCATCACTCCTTTCTGCCATCTCATTCTTGATATGATGGCTTCTTCATGCCACAGGTTTGCCCACTGTAAAGATGTGCATTGAAAATTACAGTCCGATTTGCAGGGCACTGACCTTTGAATTGCTTTATAACGAATTCCTTGGAAAGTGCCTCGTCCATGAGTCCCCTCTCCATTGTAGTTATACGAGAGTGGCTGAGGGAATAGAAAAGGTGACCATGCTGCGAAACTGACAATAGATGGTGTATGATCCGACATGTTTGCCTCAATATGCGAGTCCTCCCAATTTCAGGCATGACTGCCCCAGCATGACTCGTGCATTTCTTTAAAATATTTCTGGAAAACATTTATCTAATCCCTTTCACGGTTCCTTGCGCCCACTGGCTCTATAGCGTACAACTGGGCTGACACAAATGTCTATGTATGGGCATCATTCCTGGATTTGCCCATTTTGGGTGGCAAATTAAAAGGACAAAACACCAAGTTGTCATCAGCAACCTTTTGTCTGGGATTGTACTTCACTTTTTTCACTTCCCAGTCTACTTTTCTCTGTTTTAAGTATGCCAATCCCAATTTGAATAATTGAACTTCAAAGGGATCTTGTTTTTTCTTAAGCCACTGTGTGTGCTTTCGCAAAGAATGGCTGCCGTCCTGCACTAAAAATGGTCTCTGCCTTATCTCAATAGACAGACTTCTGCTTGTATTTGCTATGGTGATTTTACCAATGAACAAGAGTGAAGTATATTTTTTAACTGTATTTGCTACGTGAGTAAGATTACAACACAGAAACTCAACTTAGGAAACAACTGTTATTTCAGTGCCCAGGTGTGAACAGCAAGAGAATGAACCCAGTCCAATTTTGATACTGTGTAGTTGATACTATGTAGTCATTTTACAACACAGTATCAACCTTTTGATACTGTGTAGTAAAATAAAAAGAAATAATGGATTAATGAATATGCAGTAGGACTGCATGACATGGACAAAGTGCTAGCCTTGAAGAGCTGACCAGAATAATTTGAATACTCGTTTGTTATGTTAGTGTTTGGCTTTCTATTTACTATTTGGAAGCTTTGTCTAGAGCAGTCACTGTAAATATATGGAAAAGTAAACAGCTAGCTTAGTTGCCAATTTATGAATGCATCATAAATTAATGCTAGACATCCACATCACCTTGTCCCAGAGTGAAGCAAATTGCACAGCTTTCTACATGACCACTGAAGTTAAAAGGGTAGAGATGCCTCAGAAACAAATCACATATGCGGGAGGCTGGTACACCATGAACGCAGAACAAGTCTGATTAATCATCTCGAATAAGTGATCCTATTTCAAGTACAACTACACATCCAATCCACAGTTTCCAACTTCGTAACAACTTCAGGGGAGAATATTAGCTATTAGAATATTAGCTATTTTTTCTTCCTTTTTGTTTATAATTAGAACATTTTATAGCAGGTTTAAAACTGTTTATTCTGCTGAAATCACAATCACAACAACGTTTTTTACTGCTGTTGCTTTCCAGCACAACTTGAAAAAAAAAGGCTTGGGTTTATTCTGTTTGACAGATAGCTTAAAACACCTTAAATATTAAATTTTAACAGTGATTCTAAAAATTAGTATTCAAGTACAAGTTCAAAAATATACAAGAGTATTCGAAGCCTGTAAAATGCTGTTCAGACCAGCCTTAAATAATTGAAATTATATTGCTTCATATTGCAATTTTATATATGCCTTGAGGAATATCTGATGTGACATGAAGACATCACATAAATGCCCTGACACATGAATGTCCATACACCCTCAGAAACTCATCTGACTTAGCAAAGTTTGGCCAAAACACTCAAAACATGCAATAATCTGCATATTGTTAGAAGACTTTGTGATCTCAATATTGGAAAAACCAATGTCATGATAATAATTAACGATATATTGTGTAGCCCTAATGCACAGCTGCATCTTGCACCACTTCTTTTCCTAAAGTGCAGACAGTGCAGCATTGAATACTGGTGAACACTGAACAAAATGAGGGGTCCAGAAAACTCACATCCCTGACTCACACTAAAACATTGTGCAGTTTTTACTAGCTCAGCCAACAGTCCTTAAATACTGGCCACAGTCTTCATGCTCTTAGATATGCAGGAGTTGTAATGCTATGTCCCTCGTTGAAACACAAACTGTAAAAGGTCAGTGCATTTTTCCTGGTCAATTCCTGTCTTGCTACCCTGCACAAAGTCAATACCCATTGAGGTAAAAACGAATGTCAGGCAAATACATGAAAGTGCTCTTTTTTCCCTTCATTCTGCAAGACCTGAGAAAATAAATAATTCATTTAATCCATAAACGGCCCGGGTGGCCCTCCTCCTGTGGACCGGGGCCCAGAGTCAGTCAGGAGCTTTGAGATATGCAGTGTGTTGGAGAGTGTGACGTCTGTCCAAAATGGCCTGATTAGAACAAAAGCCCCTTGCCAGTTCCAATGTCCTCTTCTTCATAACAGGCTCATCCAGTGCACCACATACACACTACGGCCCCAGAAAGCCTCATTGTGCGCTCTCGCCGGGGTGGCGGGCTCAAATAATGAGAAATATTAATTCAGACAGTGGAGGTCGTGGTTGGGTTTTTAAAAGCCGATCAGACTGAAGCCTTTTTTTTTTTTTGGCCTCATGCATATGCGTCTGCAAGGCCTAGAGACATTAATAGCACTTTATGAGAGGCACAGCTAGTGTTATGCTGAAAAAAAGAGAGGTTTTCAACATTGCTTTTTAATGGCAGGTTACAGATTTCAGAGTGAGAAATGTATTTTCCTTTAAATGTCCAAATTCGGTTTGTGCTCTATAATATCCTAAATATTGAAGCTTGAAGAATGTGAAATGGGGAAGAAGATATAACTTGAAACAATGGTTGAAGCATGAATACACTGCCAGAGTTACAGACTCACACAGATCATTGTTGCTAAGACTAATGCTAAACAAAGTGTGTGTGTGTGCTATTCAAGTCAGGAACTGTCTCTGAGGATCTTACTCAGAAGGGAAAAAGAAAAGATATTGCTTCTTTGTCTACTGCAACAAGGGAATACTTTAGTCATACTATAATATGAAGTATTTATAGCAAAACACATGTACTTCAAATACAGAAGACTACATCTCAACAACCTTATTCTATTTTATCGAGTGGACAAGTGCAGCAGCTTTTTCCTACATAATCTCAGTCTCTAAGCAGAGCTTTCAGTTCTTCCCTGACTACACCATTGCTTTACATACTTATATATACATTTTTTATATATGTATACATGGGCTCATGAGCTGATATGTTCTGCATACACGTGCACAAATAATACATGAACAAAAACAGACAGACAGATAGACAAACAGACAGATAGATAAAGTATACATAATGTTAAACATAGGCGTCCTATAGTGTGACATGCCATCTGAGGAAAGCATATTTCCAACAGTGTGGCATTTTCTAAAGTGTCATAACGGTCCAGATGATGTCAAAATTTTTATGTGTGGCAGCTTGGAGTTTCTCCACTAGGGGGAGCTATTAGCATGCAAGTGGCTTTTGTGTGTGTCATTTAAAGAGAAGAAACGGCCACAAATGCACATTTGCAGTTACAACTTCCAAAACTACAGCCGAAACAGTTGTTACTCAGTATTATATTACAAAAGATGTAATTTTCATTGAAGATTTTAATTAAATGAGTTAATGTTAAAAAGTCTTTAAACCTATAGCTAAAGTGCCATGAAAAAAAAAAAGAAAAATGAAAAAATGAAAAAAAAAAAACAATGTTGTGTATAAAAATCAAAAATGAAAATGCATCAAAAATCATTTTATAATCACATCTTGGCACCATGAATCTTCCCAGCTCTGATAGATAGACAGACAGACAGATAGCTAGACAGATAGATAGCTAAACAGACAAACAGACAGACACAAAAAGCACACTCATCAACGAGGTGGTATAAAATGGAAGTGTGAAGATGCATGCGGTATAGCAAATACTTCCCTTCTTCCTTTTAACTACAAAACAGAATGGATGGAAATTGGCAGCTAAACACTGCTACACAGCTACGTGGGAGTCTTTCTCCATCTGCCTGCACAGATGGGGAGAAGTTACTGCTGAAAGACCAACATGTGCCAGTCACACAGCTTCAAACACTGGGTCAGAGCAAATATTCAAAAAAGGGAAAAAATCTCTCTGGAATAAAAGACACATCTTTTCAACAAAATCGTTCCCGTTTCACGTCTGTGAACAAAAACGAGCTAAATAAAAGCTGATTTTAGCAATGCTCGGCACATCAGTGTGTTCTGACAGTCAATGTACTGGAATTGACTGCTTGTTCATTTCCCAAATTGCAATTATCTGATTGGCCTATTGCCGTGGGGAGAGCAGGAAACAGGGATGGAAAGATAGATGCTGGGTGTTTGGGAATTAGGCTTTGGACTGTTGGACTCTCTCGGTGGGAAATCAATGGTGTTTGTTTAATTATTGGGTGAATGTAATCAGTGCCACTGCTGTAATTACTACTACTGCCCAGCAGTCATTACAAAATCATTTGTATCAAGCCATCTCACATTCAGGACTAATTAATAACAGCCTCTTGTAATTGTTTCTGAATTGAAAATGCAAAATATTTACACATCTCTTTCTTGGTTTTTGTTCATCTTCTTTTTGTCCAGATCGCATACAGCACGAGAAACATACGTCCTCGAGCTTTGGATTGCAGGCCTACTGTATGAACAGAGTGTCCTTTAACTTTATGGATTTGTCGATGATTGCTTCTGACAGCAGTCACTAAGCGTGCCTCCACTGGAAGCCATTCTAAGTGTGGGATTAGCAGCGGTAATTGACAAGGGCATTGCATCAAAAGGATTAATTTCACACATACACAGCAGGGGTAGGAATATATAGAGATATATGGCTCCAATATATGTGTCTTTAAGGTGACTTCAGCAGTGACTAGAGAGGTTAGGGCCCATGGCCGGAAATGAAACTAGCATATTAAGCTAATGATACAATTCCTTTTAATTGCAGACAGATGGAATCTTCACTGGAGCAAATAATTGTTTCACTCCTTAATCACACATCAATTAACAAGCTTGGGCTGCCTCAGACCTAACTGGAAGCTAGAAGTGCGGATCCACCCAACCATTTTGGCCCACAATGGCCTTGATAGTCTCATACTAAACATTCTGTGCATCGAGTTGTTACAGGCAAGGAGAGAAAAAGAAAGAGCTGAAGCGTTTTGTAAACACGCCTCTTCCAGCAGCTCCCTCGACATGATATCTCTGCAATATAAAACAACCCATCTCAGGCAGCTAAGGGCCTCCAAGCCTGAACTTTAAACCGAGACCTCTCAGGAGCTGCCACATGGTGCAAAGGTCTACTGAACACACAGTCAAGCTTCTGGATTGGTATTTAAAACCTGGCAAATGCAAGGGAAAAAGTTGAGTTTAAAAAACAACACTCTTAGCAGATCCCACGAGTTTCGTCGGAGAGCAAAGAATGCTGCTGGCCTTACAGTTGGATGCCTTCAGAGAAGTCAGTGCTATAATTCGTCTTCCAAATAGAATCTGCATCTTAAAAATGGAAAGCCCACCTCCAAGGCAATTAAAGCAAATGCCTGCAGCAAAGCATCAATCCCCACCCTCTGAGATTTTGGCAACTTCCCATGTTTGGATCAGCTTGTGATGCCTGAGGTTTGGAAGCACTAAGTCCTTCACCAGCAAAGATTCCTCTCAATCAGGAGAAAATCCGTTCATTTTATTTCAATGATCCCTAAAACAAGGTTCTTGTTTAGTCTAGCATTTACTTCAATCACCTGCAAACTGATGAAAATTCACAGGGTGTCAGCAAGCATGTACATTCTGACTCCGTGTGACGAACTGGGGTTTGACTTTGATGTGGCTGATTGACAAGTGCCTATAGAGCTTCTATAAGTGGAAAGGCAGAGCTGCCCTCTCAGCTTATCTGGGCTGTCACTCCAGTCATCCGACATGACAAGACCTGTCCTTGGCCCCTCCTTTCCCCCCCTCTTCTCACTTGCCGTCCTCTGTTCTGACTATTTTTTCCTCTTTTTCCAGCTCAAATAAACAATTCTGCACCACACTAGCCCAATCCCGAGTGGTCTGAAATAATCCCTGGCCGTTGTATGGCTGTCTGTTAATCTCTTTTGATTTATTCATTTCTTCCAATTCTACAGCTTTATAGAGCAATCAATCGGCCTGTTAGCCTGCGCCCGATCAAATGCTAGCTGATAAGACAAATGTTCTTTGTCACTGAGTAGTATATAACTGGGGCTTTTTTGGCCCTCCATCGATTGCTGATTTCCTCTGCTCAGCAACACTTTTCAAGCTGTGGGCCATTGAAAATTTATCTCATGTTATCAGCCAACCAATCACTCTCTTGCTTGCTTTCTCTCCTGCGCTCGCTCTCTCACTCACAAACGCACACATAGTACCGACTTGTTTCTCACACAGTCACATAATGTTTTATGAGTCAGCTGTTACGGTTTTACTGAAGCCAAATGAAGATGTCTAGAACAGAGATCCCGCAATGTAGCTTGTGCATTGCTGGGTGAATGAACAGAAGAGGCACTGTTGATTGACTTAGCCCAATTAGCTAATCCCGTTACCACAGACCGTCATGCCGAAGTTCAACTATGGTGCTATGACACTCCACAAGTGCCTTGTTTTAGGGCAGCTTGCTACCTCAGGGCAAAATCAGCAACCAGCAAGCTTCCATAGCCCCAAAGAGAGAGCCCTCCGACTCCACCTACTGGACACATAGGGTTAAAAGTGAGAGTTCGGCAGTCAGACTGCATCACGAAGGGTGGGTAAGCAGTTGGGGGGAAAAAGCGGTTTGCAGCTGAGTGCACAAGTGAAGGGCATGGGTTCAAGCAGTTCTCCCCCTTCTTTCCCTCACTTATTCTCTTTCTTTCTACCCGGATATTGTACGAGGCCAGCGTGGCTTTTCAGTAGGAGAACACCAATCAGTTCGGAGCCTGCACAACATTTATCAAACCGATTGAACCCATGACAGAATGGGCCACAGCTGCACGTAAGGCAGAAGAACAAGAAATGGCTCGTTTGAGCTGGCACTCCCACAAAAAGAGATCTGCTTCATCCCGATGTGTCCTCGGTTTTAAGAACGTCATCACCTTGTGATGAGGTTGGCAATTGAGAACACCGATCCACATGTGTATCATTTCACAGTCAGGGAAGCAATAGATAGCTGCCAAAAAGGGAACTCAGCATTGACATGGACGGAAACGTCAAACAAACCATGTTTAACTCAATGACAATATTAGTAGCGAGTTGGATGCCACTGAAAGGTTACTCCAATTCTCCAGGCTCATCTGACAAAGAATGGTCCTGTTAGCCATTTCAGCACTTTCATTACAATGACATTGGTCCTTGACCGTCCATATCTGCGTTCCAATTTCTTTTTAAGTGCCACTAGTCCCTGCTCAGAGTACTGTAAATGCAAATGGGGAGCTTGGCTTAATTACCTTGGTTTTTGTGACAGCAATAAACGGAGAACCTTGCGTGTAACATTCTCACTGCTGGCACTACGAACAGGCAAATGCCCTAGATTGAAAAATTATGTAAATCATTAATTACCACTTAGAATAACACAATCTTGTCATTTTTGCCATCACCCTCAGGGGTTAACTTTTAATTATTCGCTCAGACCGCAAATGAATGCAAAAATTATATAGAGGAAGTGAGATGACAGGATGTTTCAATGCTGAACTGAATGATGTCCATCAGTCTCAGTAATTGGAGAAAGGTGAAATACAAATCTACATGCATATTATGAGCAAAAGTGAAAAGGAGGACAGCGCTAAGGCGCGGTTCTAAATATGGAGTATGCAGTTATGCTTGTATCTTTAAATTAGCATCAAGGCTTTTGTATAGTAATCTAGAACTCCTCTCTCTCATGTGCTTTAAACACTGCTCTGCCTGGAGTGCTCTAGTGCTTTATGCATGTGTGCCTGTTGGTAGTCCATGCAAGGTTTTGCTGTTTTAGCCAAAGCAGAGCTTTTCAAATCCAATGTCCGTCTGCCGCATTATTGATCTACATTTACATAAATTTCACTGTGATGCTGTGTGCTTTTAATGGATAGGCCCGCTCCCTGGCAGGAGGAGACAGAGAATGTTATCTGGCCTCTCAGACGCGGGAGGGTAAAGCGCTTTGAATTTGTGCCCAAGACGAATGCCACAAGGAGCGAGGGAGGAGTGAGCAGCATAGAGGTGTGATCTACCTACAGAGAGATTACAGTGTAGCCCTGAGCTTTCGTCTTACGCCATGTGGGGAGGTGATGCTGCACCACCAACCATATGATAGCATTCAGAGTCGGGGAGAGGAACTAGCTATGATTCATATGGCAGCAGAAACTCAGCAGTAAGGACATCTCCACCCCTACAGCAGATTTTGAATATTATGCCAATATCTAACTCTGTGCTCATGGCCAGTGCTCTCATCTGACTTTGACAAATTAAGCACTTAAAAAATATTACAATAATCTTCATGGCGCAACTATAAGTGAAAGGAAACAGGTAAATAGGAGTGTCTGAAAGAAAATACAAACAATGTCAAAAAATAATGATAAAGATAAAATAGTCAAGGTAAGGCACTGCAAATAAAGACATCATAAAGATATTATTTCTACGCAATCACACAGCAGCATCAGCCTCTTTGGGCTGTATCAGCACCTCAAACGGCACAGCCATAAAGTTTTCCCAATGCAAAAAACAATCATAGATAGATTTCTGGTTTTGCTCTGGCTGTATTAAATTCTGCAAGACAGCAAATGCAAACTGGGTGTGGAGAATTCGGATCTTTTTGGTTTCAGGGACCAGGATGCTGCTGGATTTTACAAGGATTTTCTGCTTTACACCAAACCCGAGCACAATATCCGTTGAGCTGACCCGAAAAACTATTTTAGTCATCCAGTTTTTGCACAACTTGGGCCTTGGACTTGCTTAAGCCCCAAGCACCGGAACATCCCTGCAGTAATACAATCTTTTCTTAAATTTGATTTCAGGATTATTTAATTGCACACTATCTCTGCAAGAGAGGGTAAGGCCAGAGAGTCCAACAGCACAAGCACAGAATAAATATGAGTGCATACAATACTGGAAAATAGAGCATACTAGTGTAGGTGAAACTGCCACCTAAATGTTAGAAAGACAATAACTCAGCACTACTTGAAACTAATCCACTTGCACTCAAGTGCTAGTATTATAGTTTTAAAAAGTAATTGTCATTATGATGTAAGAAACACAACTCTGACAAAGTGATGAATATAGCGATGTTTGAGTTAATGGACAGAAGTATGATCAATCTTTCAAACGGACTTAAGCAAATTGGGAGAATCACTGATTACAAACAAAAGTCTATGACACAGTATTTCACAATGAGCTATATGCATATAAATTCAGCTATATACATGAACAATGTCATCTTTACTCCTAAAGGTATTTTATCATATAGAATGCAATGCTAAAGACAAATTTAAAAGAATGCCATCCAATGAAAGGGCCTTATTATTTCAGCGGAACTTCAGGGCTTCTGATACAAACTTGACTCTAAAAAAGTGCAGTCAAAGCCAATAACCATTATATGATGCAGATATTATGCAATCGCACTCTTGTTCACATGGAATTTTTCCATTGACTTCTGACAGAAATAGTTTCTAATACAAACATTTCTGATATAAACCCTAACCCTGCAGTCAACACCATCTTAGAATGCCTTTATTAATAATATTGGTTTAGATTGCACTTTTTAGGGTATATAACAGTTATTATTATATAATTACACTGTGCTTTTTTCCCTCACTGACTGACTTTCCTCAGAAATTAAAGATGTTTCTGATGCAAACTTTACACTACAAAGTACAATGAAAATCAGAAAACATTGTATGATGCAAATATAAGTATGTGATTGTCCTTTGTCTAATCAAGCAGTAAGGCAAAACATGAGAAATTACATGCACACAAATTGCTCATCATATTATGGAATACATCCTTATGGCCTTAAATTAAAGCTGAAGATGAAAATATGTAACTGCACTGTATAATACGTCAGTCAAAAAGCTGCTTATCATATTATAAAAATTACATCCTTAGAGTACAACTCACCAAAACTGTTATTAGATTGTAAAAAAGAAATAATTAATAAATAGTCTAAGCTGATGATACTCGTTGGCCTTATTTTTGCAAGTAAACGCGGAAACAGCCCAGTATCCATACGTGACCATATAATCTTGGCACAAATAAAACAGAAATGCTAAGAGTTGTTAGTTGAGTAAGGCAACAGTTCCTGGAATAAGATCAGTAGACTGATGCTGTGTGGGTCGAAGTGTTCTGTGTGATAATGTTGTGATTGATGCAAAGCCTATGAACTAATTCATTTACTTGACACCCTTAATAGCCAGCCCCAACCTGCTCCTCTGGTCAAGCCAAAGCTACGTCCAGCACCCTCTCCTAGACCAGAAAAAAGTCGTGCTCATTTCAGACATTGACGCAAACTTACCTAGTTAGAGAAGCCCAGTTAGTGATGTCGATCTTGGCTCTTCGATGCGGACTCCTACCCCTCTTCTCTGATTCCAAAGGAAGCTTCTCGTCTTTCTCCGATGCTGTATCGATCTTTCAGCCAGAAAGTGTTATACGGCCTGTTGTTGCCACCGTTTAGAAGGGAGCTCCTATCAGCCTGCCAGTCGCGGCTGCAATGTGGGAAGCTGCACCTTGCTTCTCTCTCTCTCTCTCTCTCTCTCTCCCTCTTGCTCTCACTCTCTCTCCTCCTCCTGCTCGCACACTATCTCAGTGTCTCCCTCTCTTCAGCGCTGGACTGACTCTCTCTCTTGCTCTCCTCACACTGACACCCCCCTCTTCTCCCACCTCATTCTGCCTTCCCTCCTCTCTCACCCTCACTATTCTATCCCCCTTACCCTCCTCCCCCACATCATCTTGTTCTCCCTTTCGCTCGCTGTATTGATCTCTCTCCGTGCTGGTACTCTCCTCGTGCAGCCCCTAGTGGGTGTTCCACTAGATGTCTGTTGCCAGTCCAGACTTAATCTCGCAAGGCTTAGCTCACTGACAGAGAGAGAGAGAGAGAGAGAGAGAGAGAGAGACAGAGAGAGAGAGAGAGAGAGAGAGAGAGAGAGGTGTAAAATCTTAAAAATAAAGGTCCCAATTTGGGACCCTTGCAGCAATGTCACAGAAGATCTACTTTTGGTTCCCCGAAGAACCTTTCTTTCAATGAATGGTTTTCCAAAGAACTGTTTTTCTGAATGGGATAAGCAAGTGTAAAGAACCTGTTTTACACTTTAAAGAACCTTCACATAATGTAAAGTTTCCATAGCAAATAAAAGGTTTTTATCCAAGCCAAAAACCTTTTGGTAAACTTTCTTTTTAAGAGTGTACATGAAGAGAAACGGAGATGCGCATTAATGTTTCAGCAGGCAGTCTCAGGCAAATGAACACAAACAGGGAAGGTGATATTCCCGCTGGGCATCCCTTCAGAAACCAAAATTGGTGGAGGACCTTTGCGGCCCCTCCTGGGGGCGAGGTGAATCTACAGTCTGTTGATATGCTTTGCCATAAACCCATCATGTAGGCTATGTAGTGGTGCAGCATCAGCTTTGGCACCTACGGCTACAGGACCTCTAACATCATTACCAGTGGCAAAACAAACATACCGCCATCTCTGAAATCACAGTACCACACAACATGAGCCACAGTAACAGCGGGCTCATTCTAAAAGCAGCTTAAGCACATGCTGTAAAAGATAATAACCGTAATAAATACCAAAATGGCCATTCAGTCCACAAGTATTTTAATTTTTGATATTTTGGTTCTGCACTCTAGTACACTGGGTTTTGAAATTAAATAATGACTATATAGTCAAAGTGCAGAATACCAGCTTTAAATTGGGGAATTTACATCTATACTGATAAGTCACGTCATTAAGTATACCTACTTTGTATCTAAACCTATTGGACCTCATTCACCAACTGTCGTTAGGAAGAAATTTCTTCCTAAAACCCACTTACACAGTTTTCATGAAGATTGTGACATTCACCAATGTTTTCTTTTTTGGGTTTTGTTCTTAGGTAAGAACAGAATCCACGCACACTCAAGAACACAAAGGTGTGAACAGTTTAAAAACAGATAATGAACCTGACGTAGACTTTTTCAGGACCTTACTCAAGAACAAATTTAAGAAAAAACTTTATTTCATTCATAAATCTCCAGGACCCCTTCAGGACCACAAGCGAGCATGCATTATTTGGGCGGTGGATCATTCTCAGCACTACAGTGACACTGACATAGTAATGGGATGTTGCTGTATGTTGAGTTGGTACGAGTGGCTTAGACACAACAGTGCTGCTGGAGTTTTTAAACACTCACTGTCCACTCTATTAGAGACACCTATTTTCTGGTTCACCTTGAAGATATAAAGTCTAATACAAATATATAATATATAATACATATAAAGAAAATTGCTTGTTTGTTGCTGCACAGTTTTTGCAGTCATGCTCTAGATCTTTGTCAGTGGTCAGTTTCTGGTCACAGCATACCGTTGGTTGGATATTAATGGTGTTGGGACTATTCTAAGCCCAGAAGTGACACTGAGGTATTTAAAACTTCAGCAGCACTGCTATGTGTGATTCACTCTGTGCAGCATCCATACCCACACTAACATACCACTAACACGTTAATGTAAATGCAGTGCTGTGAATAACCAACAACCCAAACAATACTTGCTTACTGGTGGTCCTCTGGGGGTTCTGACTATTGATGAACAGGGTAAAAGGGGGCTAACAAACAAAGCAGAGAAACAAATGGACTACATTCTGTAATCGTAACCTGCAAAGTTTACCTATATGGTAAGTGGAGCTAATAAAAGGGACAAGGAAAGTAGATATAAGGTAGGGGTACTTAATGAAGTGGCTTGCCATTGTACAATGGGAATCATACGTTAATGTTGTACTGCTGCGTCGTTTAAGGTGGAACGGGACAATTCGAACAAGATGCTATGTGTGATTCACTCTGTGCAGCATCCATACCCACACTAATATACCACTAACACGTTAATGTAAATGCAGTGCTGTGAATAACCAACAACCCAAACAATACTTGCTTACTGGTGGTCCTCTGGGGGTTCTGACTATTGATGAACAGGGTAAAAGGGGGGCAGCTGACTTCAGCTTTGTGACTTGTTGCAGATTAAACGTATCAGGAAAGCAGCTGAAGTGATTATAAATGCAAACAAGTCCATTCATCTCCAAATTATCAATGTTCATCTTAAATCTCTTTCTTTGCCATTTTCTTATCTGCATTGCTGTGACCAGCAGTCTGTGCATCAATCTTCAGCGTTAAAGGTTGGTGAATTAGCAGTTATTATTCAGCTGCGCAGGCCTGATTCTCACCCCAAACAGAGTCAGGGTCACTGATGAGAATTTTGAGGCTAAATTGTTGCTGAAGTTTAATAAACGACTCTGAATGTCATGTCTATACACATCTTTCCTAAATGTTAAAATTGGAGCAGTTTTATTTCAACAGTTGACAATGCTTTGCACAAAATTGTTTGGTTTGTATATGTTTATTTCTGTTGACTGTTGTTAAAAAAAACCTGGAATGATTGACTTTGCCTGTACTTAGTCAAATTCACAAACTTTCAATTGTTGAGATGTAAACAGTTATTCAGAGTGGTATAATGATAAGTGCTCCACTCTAGAGAAACTTACCAAGTCAGAATTTCCTTTTACTAAGCACACAAGTCACTTTTGTGTGCATCATTTAAAGAGAAGAAACAGCCATGAACGAACACCTGCAGGAGCTCACAAATACACGTTCGCAGTCAAAACTTCTAAAACAAGAGACAAAATAGTTTGTTACAAAAAGATGTTGAGATACTCAATATTATGTAATTTAACATATGATTTCTATTAAAGACTTTCATTAAATCATTTAATGCTAAAAAGCATATGAGCAAGAAACTGCACAGAAAGTAAATCCCCATTTTTAATAAATAAAATGTCATGCTAATTATTTTGAGATATCATCCCGGCCTACTTCAATGTTTCATTTGAAATGTAGTGTTCTGGAGTACAGAGCTAATAAACAATAAAAATCGTGTCCCTGTCCAATTTCTTAGGGACTATTAAATCCACAATTTTTGCAGGACATGTCTCTCCTGCGCTTACATGAGGCCATTTTCTAATAATAACAGACAGCTTTAATACCTATTGGGTGAGCAATAATTAATCACCCCCATGGTTTCCTGGTTTTACCCTTGTTTTGTGTAGTTTTGTGCTGTGTGCTGCGCTCCGAGTGTTAACTCAGCAGAAAGCCAGCTGCAGGATGAGAGTGGTTGTGCTCTTTGTGCTGTTGATGTGCACTAACCTGGGCCAAAGATGTGGAGAGCCAGCATACCGTCAGTCAACACAGCTCCTGAGAAAACTACTGTGGAAATCATAGAATGTGTTAGAGGGTAAATATATACAATGGCAAAACAGCACATGGCAAATGTCTTTGCTTTTAAAAGATACATTCTTTATAATATATTTCTTACACCAAGAACTTTGTCTGAAACTCTTACCTTGCACGTCCATTATTTGGTTCATGTAAATTATAAGTCTGCTATACAGGTGTACAATTACAGACTGTAGTCCAGCTTCTGAGGCACAGTCATCCTCCACCCCATTCATCATTGCTCAGTTTCTGACCACAGGACCACTGCTGATCAGATATTATTTGGTTCTCAACACAGCAGTGATACCGATACGGTAGTGTTATGGTAGTGTGTGACACTGGCATCAGCCACAGCGGAGTTTTCACACGTCAGTATCACTGCTCGGTTAAAAGTGGTCCGCCACCCAAAAACATCCAACCAAGAGCGACTCAGTCTGACAGAGCAGGGGTCTGTGGTCAATCTGACTGTTGGTGAACAACTTGGTGATGGCTATCAACACACGACAAACGGAAGTCTCTAACTGTCCACCAGCATGGTGGAGCTGCCCGGGAGGGGTTTCATATGTGGTCCTGGATCTCGATCAAATAAATAAAAAAAAAGATTCGTGGCTATGCGACCTTAAAAGGAAGCTTTGACGGGTGCACCACCCAGAGCGCATAACCTTAAGCGAGTGCCACTGAATGGCACAAAAGTAATCTAACCTTATTGGCCTTCCTCTTGCACCAATAATGCCCATCAGAGAGCTGTCCCGAGCAAATTATCTTCAAGATTAACGCCTGCTCTGCTACGTGGTTTGGTCTGGTAGTCGTTTGTTGTTTTTCAGGATGCACGTGGTTCATTCATGTGACGTTACTGCGTTGGATATGCGCATGCGGGAGGTTTCGGGGCGCAGGTTCACTCACACTAATAACAGATAGGAGTCAGTTAGCCCGTGAATGTGAAAGGTCAGGAGTGTATTAGCGGAAATTAATGAATTCAGATGTATTGTGAACATATGCACAATATCTTAAATAACTTATGTATGAAACAACTGATGATCAGAAACAGAGAAAAATACAGCTTCCTAGAGCAATCTATGGTGTTTTTTTTTTCTTCAGGCCTCTATTACAGTATTGAAATAAAACACCTACACAGTTCTTTGGAGAAGTGATCTTGAAAGCTGCAGCATTACTCTAACTGCATTTCAATGGCCAGCTTAATTTTTTTGCGATTCACAGGTTTATTATCTTATATTACATAAACAATTAAAAGCTAAATTGTGTATTAGAAGAAGGTTACTGCAACCGAACATTTCAAATTATTTTTTTCCAATCACTACATACAAAGTAGATCATTGTAAGAGTATCAATAATGATAATAATATTCATTTCAGGCAATTGCTGTTTTGACAAAGCTGTACATAAGTGGATCTTTAACCTGAAAGGGTTCAACAGATCAATCTCTTAGTGTATCTTCTATTTGCATTTTTGAATTTGCATGAGGACAGCTCTTTCTTCTTTCTCTCTCCTAGACTTTGAGCTTGGGATAGGTCTATAAATTTAACAAGAGCTGGGTTTTTTTTAAAACCTTTAATGATCTGTGCGAGTCTTGCCTTCCTGCAGCAAGAGCTTCAAGTTGGAGGCTGTCGTCTGCTCTGACAGACCAAGGACCAGCTCATAGACCTTTCTACAGCCACCATTTATTTATGTATTATTAAGGTTCTGCCCTCTGTTCTCAAGTCCTGGGCATAAGGAACAGCCTCGACAATGTGTTGTTTTGCTGCATTGGAGTCCTCATCGAAAGGTTATGTACCAGATGGTTAACTAAATACGATTTCACTCCTTTTGCTTGTTGAAAGATACACTGATCATGCAGATAAAGAAAGCAAGGAGGTCTGGAGAAAATTCTAATTTAAAAAAAAAAAAACAACTCTCCATGCACTGAAACAAGTAATGCATTACATGTACTACATTCAAAACCAGGTATTGCCAAATGTAAGTTAACTGAAAGACACATTTTTTTGATATATTTTACTTGTGTAAATGATGTTATGGAAATGAAAAGGGGAAATTTCTAATGTTTCAAAATTCTTGCATAGTCATTCAGAGTGGCTTGACGTGAAATGCTCCATTCTAGAGAAATGTGCAGAGACAGAATTGTTCACTGTGGTGGTAATAGGAACCAGATGTCCAAAGCATTTAATGCCTCTTAAAGCTACCTCACAGAAAGCTATTACATGAAATGGTTAATAAAGGGATGGCCAATCTTATCCTCAAAGGGCTGGTGTGGTTGCAGGTTTTTATTACAACAAAGCAGGAACTCACTGGATCAGTTGTTTGAAGCCTGACCAACTGATTAATCAAGTGGAACGAGGTGTGCCTCTGCTTGTTTGGAATGAAAACCTGCAGTTACAGTGGCCCTTTGCAGATAAGATGGGACATCCCTGAGTTAATACATTGTAGTGAGACATTCAGGTTTTGCAATAGTTTTGAGATAATGTTTGGCCTAGAACACATTTCTTAAAATGCATTCATTGCTGTGACGTAGATAAAGGATGTTCTATGGCAAAATAGTCCCCAAAGAAAACTTCTTTTGGATTTACTACTATTTTACCATTATCAACATTACATATAAATACTCAAAAGACATATGTAGGTTCACTGGTCATTTTGGATAGTAAACAAAATGCTTACATTTGAGTTGTTGATGTCACGTGACACATACTATTTTTTGTATCATCCTTAGTTACTTAGGTAAAGCTAGTTTAGATCAATTAATTTGGGTAAGTCCTACAGACTGAAGAGTCTTTTGCCCAAAATGCACCTAAATGTCCAGACCTAACTGCATATTTGAATGAAATAATTAAGTTAACTAAACTTAAACACTAAAGAATGTCTGTTATTTAGCATATTTTGAGTTAAGGTAACTTTATTCAAATGTTTTATATTCACTGCTTTTACTTAAGTTGACTTTACAGTCACATACAAACAGGCCAGTAATCAAGGGATAGTGCAGCACTGACACAGCACTCATTTCTGAGCATGAGGTAGCGGAATAAGGTGCAAAGATTATTTAACATGCTGTAACTGTGAGTAAACGCAGTCAGATTATAACATACCTGAGCATAGCAATTCCTGAGGTAGGATATATGCAGTGCTAGAGTGAACAAAGTGTAAACACTGCATTAGCAGGATGCTCCGGTATCTTCTGCCAGACGGCAACAGTGAAAAAGTCTGTGTGACGGATGGATGGGGTCGTCCACAATGCTGGTGGCTTTGTGCATGCAGCGTGTGGTTTAGATGTCCATGATGGAGGGCAGAGGAACCCCGATATCTTCTCTGCTGCCCTCACTTTTCGCTGTAGGGACTTGCGGTCGGAGGCAGTGCAATTCCCAAACCAGGCGATGATGCAGCTGCTCAAGATGCTCTCCACGGTCCCACTGTAGAACATGGTGAGGATGGGAGGGGGGATATGAGCTTTCTTCAGTCTCCGCAGGAAATAGAGGCGCTGCTGGGCTCTCTTGGCTATGGAGTTGGTGTTGAGGGACCAGGTGAGGTTCTCTGTGATTTGGACACTGAGGAACTTGGTGCTCCTGACGATTTCCACAGAAGAGCCAGTGATGTTCAGTGGGGGGTGGTCACCTCACACTCTTCTGAAGTCAACAACCATCTCCTTAGTTTTGTCTACATTCAGAGACAGGTTGTTGGTTGTGCACCAGTCCATTAGCTGCTGCACCTCCTTTCTGTATGCTGACTCATCATTCTTGCTGATCAGACCCACCACAGTCGTGCCATCAGCGAACTTGATGATGTGGTTTGAGCTGTATTTTGCAGTACAGTCATGAGTCAGCAGAGTGAACAGCAGTGGACTAAGCACACAGCCCTGGGGGGTGCCAGTGCTCAGTATGCTGGAGATGTTCCCAATTTTGACTAACTGAGGTCTCTCAGTTAGGAAATCCAGGACCCAGTTACAGAAGGAGGTGTTCAGGCCCAACAGGCTCAGTTTTCCAATCAGCTGCTGAGGGATGATGGTGTTGAATGCTGAGCTGAAGTCTATGAACAGCATTCTGACATAGGTGTCTCTATTGTCCAGGTGGGTGAGAGCCAGGTGGAGTGTGGTGGAGATTGCATCGTCTTGGGGCGATATGCAAATTGCAGTGCGTCCAGTGAAGGGGGGAGCTGGTCTTTGATGTGCCTCATGACAAGCCTCTTGAAGCACTTCATGATGATGGGGGGTGAGTGCAATGGGACGGTAGTCATTGAGGCAGGACACTGGAGACTTCTTCTGCACAGGGATGATGGTGGTGGACTTGAAGCACGTTAGAACGACTGCAGTGCTCAGAAAGATGTTGAATATGTCCGTGAGAACATCAACCAGCTGTTGAGCGTATTCTCTAAGCACTCTGCCCGGTATGCTGTCAGATCCTGAGGCTTTTTGTGGGTTGACTCTGTGTAGCGTTCTCCGCACATCAGCTGTGGACAGACACAGTACCTGTTCATTTGGAGGCTTGCCGTTGTGCCGTTCTGTGCTTCAAACCGAGCATAGAAGTTATTCAGCGCATCTGGAAGGGAGGCATCATTGTCACAAGCAGGTGGAGGTGACTTGTAGTTGGTGATGGCCTGGATGCCCTGCCACATGCTCCGTGTGTCAGCAATGTCTTGAAAATGATCATGGATTTTCTTTGAGTAGATGCGCTTTGCCTCTCTGATGGCCCGGGAAAGCTTGGCTCTTGCTATCCTGAGGCTTGTCTTATCCCCTGACTTGAAAGCCTTGTCGCGAGTTCTCAGCAGTATGCGCACCTCTGCAGTCATCCATGGCTTCTGGTTGAGGTGTGTATTGATGAGTTTGGAGACAGTAACATCATCAATGCACTTGCTGATGTAGCCAGTCACTGATTCTGTATACTCCTCCAGGTTGATGGAGTCACCGGAAGTTGCTGCTTCTCTGAACATCTCCCAATCAGTGTGCTCAAAACAGTCCTGAAGAGCAGAGATAGCTCCTGGTGGCCAGGTGGTTCTCACTTGCTTCTGGTCCGGTTTGGCATGTCTGATGAGCAGTCTGTATGCTGGAGTGAGCATCACAGAGATGTGGTCTGAGTGGTCTGGTCTGAGTCACTCCATATACTAGTCCTAGTATTAGCCTATTGAGATTTACCTACGTTAAGTGATGGTTGCCAAGTGCATGAAACAGTCTTGATGCCTATCAGGAGTAGCTGGTTGCCTCAGCACAAGCTGAATGGGTTTTAAAGTTTTTAGCTAAAACATGAGTTGATTCATTGGTTGTGCTGACAGAGTATTCTGTATCTGTGAATGTATCTGATAGCATAAAAATTTACATTTAAATGATTTGGACTCAGATGTTCAAACAGGATCTTTGATTTGAATCAACTTATTGCAATTTATTTTGGACTTCTCAGCTTTGCTCGAGAAATGTTTAATCAAACTCACATCGTTCCTATTGGCTCTTGCTACCATATATTTGCCTATTGGACATGCCTTTCTACTTTGTTTCCTGGCATCTGTGTGTTGTTATTCTCCCCAGCCTAATTTGCCTTTGGTGTTTACTTTTTTTCTAAATTTTTGTGACCCATCTAATCTTAATAAGTATTGATTGAAAATCAATTTTGAGGGAGCTGAGTTTCAAAGTTCCCATTTCCTGAATGTGGTTCTCTGGTGGCTGCTAAACACTACAGAGACTACTTCTGCACTCTGGGCTAAACTGTCAGCATTTGGCAAGATGATCAAGTCAAGGCAAAGTTTATTTATATAGCACTTTTTACAACTAGCGTTGTCACAAAGCAGCTTTACTAAAAAATCAGTGTACAAGCCCCCATGAACAAACCAGTGATGATGGTGGCAAGCAAAAACTCCCTAAGGGTAAGAGGAGGAAACCCTAAGAGCAGGGGTGTCCAATCTTATTCACAAAGGGCCAGTGTGGCTGTAGGTTTTCACTCAATACAAGCTGAGGCACACCCGATTCTACTTGTTTAATCAGTTGGTCTTAGTCTTCAAACATTTCACTAGGAGACCTCCTGATTTGTTGGAGAAAAAACCTGCATCCACACCGGCCCTCTGCAGATAAGATTGGATACCCCTACCTTAGTGGAACCAAGACTCAAAAGGGGAACCCATCCTCCTTTGGTTGACACTGGATCGCACAACAGTAACACAAGAGCAATATGAAGAAAGAACAAGGTTTTAACATTTGTATAAAATATTAAAATACAGAAAAGAGGAAAAGCCGGTAAAGCAATGGCTGTGATTAAATAGTTTGAATTTGTGCAGCAGCAGTATCACCAGGAGGGTCAGCGGTATGCAGGTGAGGTTTACACAGCGTTGTACAGCAGGGAGCTCCATCAGGGTCATACTGGTCCAAAAAGTGACGAGCAGTGGGCTTGTGATCAAAGTAGATGAAGCTACAGTATCACACTGCACAGGATGGACAGTTGTTCAGCTCAGCAAAGAAACACACAGAAAGTTAATTGTGTTAAGAGTGACTAATTACAGTATACAGTGTTAACAGACACACAGCAGGGCGTTGCAGTAATCCCGCCTTGAGGTAATAAAAGCATGATCTGGCTTTTCTGTATCCAGTAGAGACAGCGCATTTCTTATAATTTAGCAATATTGCAAAGATGGAGAAAAGTTATTGTAATAATATTGGATATATGTACATCAAAGGACAGATCAAGATTAATCATGACACCAAGGTTTTTTACAGATGTACCTGATGCAACTGAGAAACTATTAAGTTTAAGCATTAAATTAGATTAAATTAAATTAGATTAAATTAGTTTGTTTCTAGCAGCTTTTGGACCAAGAAGAATAACCTCTGTTTTGCTATGTTGAGCAAAAGAACATTACTTGACATCCAGTCTTTTATGTCCTTTATACAGTCCTCAGTCTTATTAAGCTGAAGTTTATCATCTCATTTGGTTGATACATACAATTGTGTATCATCAGTTTAGCAGATGACATGACACATGTTGTTTGTGTTTACTAATAATGGTAATCAGTGATAGCATCTAGAATGCGAATAATAGAGGTCCTAAAAAAGAGCCTTGTGGAACAACATATTTTACTTTTGTACAAACAACAGATTTGCCATTTACGTTCGACTGATAGCGATCAGTCAGGTATGATCAGAACTAGGAAAAAACTATTCCTGTTACTCCTACAAGGTTTTCTATCCTAGTAAGATAGAGTGGTCTATCGTATCAAATGCCACACTAAGATCAAGCAGAGCCAGCGCATATACATTTCCTTGGTCAGAGAATAATAAGAGATTGTTTACATTTTGAACTAAATTAATGGAAGTACCTTTTAATGCCCAGTTTTTAATTTTACAAAATGCCAGGGTGAGCATGAGAATGAGAAAATGTATAAAATAGAGGGGGGAAAAGGCATCCAAAAAGGCAAGAAGAAGGAACCATAAGAGGTTTCTTTAAAAAAAACTCAAAAAGGCATTGTGGACAGCAGGGGAAAGATGAACTGATTAAGAATGAATGCTGTCCATTAAAATTCTTCCTAGACTAGCATACCAATGCAGCACATATACATTAAATAATACATAATCCATGGAGTTTGCTATGGTCTTTCATATTTCCTAAACCTAACATCATTAGCAGGCTTTCATTTCATGCAACTTCAAACAGGCCAACTCAGTTTATCTCATTTGTTATTCATGAAAGTATAAGAACTATTTATGATAGATGTCTAGAACAGTGGACAGTCCAGCGCAACCAATAACTGCAATTGACACATTCATTAATCTCTACTACAGAATGTAATGTACCCATACTTTTCATTTTGATATTTTCTTTTTTCTGAGGTTCTTAATGAATATATGCATCAGAGAAAATTCTATGTATTAACAGAGAGATGTTTATCCTGAAGGGCTCAAAGCAAGTTCTTATCAATGACTCAAGTACAGTGTAAATGCTACTGTAGAACTTGCATGAGTAGATGTACTCTGTTAGTTTCCAGCACTGTGAGGAGGTTGCTGTTGTAAACTCTGACAGAGTGATTAAGACCCACATGTTAAGCTCTTCGGAGGCAAAGCAGAGTCTAAATGACCTTGAGGACCCATGCAGCATTGATCCGGTGCAACAAATTAACCAGTTCAACAACTGATGTTTCATATGATCAATAACTCACTCCAAACAGTTACTGCCACCTCTTACCATTACATATCGTTTACCAAGTAATGCTGCACTGGCAAGACCACTACACACTTGTGTTTTGCATTTAGCAAAGTGGTACAACTTAACTGCACTAGGGGGAGATATGTTGGGTCCAACAAGATATGATTATCATATATTCACTGCTGATAAAGAAATATTACTTTTTTCTGAACAACTATTCAAATAATTTGGAATTACCTGTATTATTATTATTATTTTTTTTTATTATTATTATTATTATTATTATTATTATCATCATTATATTTAAAGCCATTTGTCTGGGCAGTAATCATTTATTCATTAAAACATTAATATTAAAATAAATACAAAAAACAAATAAAGAGTAAATTGAAAATTTTTGTGTTACATTAACCATTTCCAAACCTCTCCTCGAGGAAGTACAGTATTGACAGTTACAAGCCAATACCTAGTTTATCTATCTATCTATCTCTATCTCTCTCTCTCTTATATATATATATATATATATATAATATATATATATATATATACATAGAAAACATCTTCTTCCAGACTTCTTTCAAAGTTGAGAGACTGGGCAAAATCTAAACAAAAACAGACCACAATACTATGCAAATCAGTTCAACCCTATATTTCATTGAAAATAGTACAATGACAGCATATCACACACACTCACACCAAGGGGCAATTAAGCATATCAAAGACATAAAGATTGATGTGCAGACTGCTGGACACAGCAACGCAAATAATGAAAAGGCAAAGAGAAAAATTTAAGACGAACATCAATAATTTGGAGATCTTATTTGCATTTATAAGCACTCAGCTGGTTTCCTGATACGTTTAATCTGCAACAACTCGCGAAGCTGAAGTCAGCTTCTCTTTCTCCTGCTTCTCGTTCGAATTGTCCCATTCCACCTTAAATGGCGCAGCAGTACAATCTGGCACCTCAGGCACCGTTTAAGGTGGAATGTGACAATTAGAACGAGAAGCTGGTGAATGAGAAGCAACTTCAGCCTTGTAAAAACACACAGAGAAGTTTCCTGAGATGCTAGAAAAGCGGCTATAGCTGAGCTAAAGGTTAAAGCAGAGCAAAATAAATCTGCGTTTTTGTTTGTGTTATATTTTTTAGCCTATATTACCACATTAGCACATACTGAGACATACTTACAGCCAAGATGGTAAAACGGACATAAAATGTTGTGCCTCCCAAGGTGGATTCATTTTGGTTGAAAGGCCTGAAGCCTGTAGCGAAACTGTAACGACAATTATCGCTATAGCTACACAAAAATGTGTAGGCGCTACAGCTATTAGCTACATTTCATAAAACTCTAGCGGCTACAGCTATTAGCTACAAAAATGTGTTGTTGGCATCAAATTCAAAATAGGCATATATTTTTCAAAAAACAATAAAATTTCTCAGTTTCAACATTTGATTTGTTGTCTTTGTACTATTTTCAATTAAATATAGGTTTTAAATGATTTGCACATCATTGAATTTTGTTTTTATTTACATATTGCACAGCGTCCCAACTTTTTTGGAAATTGGGTTGTATATATTCCCACTGCCCTGTGCTTTTTAACGCTTTCTGTGCTGTAAATCACCCACTTCAACTCAGTAAGGGGTTGTTAATGGACTACTAAGCTGGATCAGCTGTGTTGGGTGGAGGCAAAACACTAAAAAGTATAGAGCTGATCAACACCATTCTGTATTATTTTTTATTTTTTTATTTAAATATATTTTACAGGTTCCTGCTAACTATTTGAATCCTGAAATTACACAGGACTACCATATTACAATCATTTTATCCATTAACTGCAAGTATACTTGTTTATACGTCTCCCCTTTGAGATGGCTCTACCTGGACTTGGATTGGCTCAGGCTGGATTAATGCTGAAAACAACTACATTCTTCTATGTAATGTATATTCATATTTTTCCACTAAAGTGACTAGATGGTTTAAAAAAGAAGCCTCAGCATGACGATGAGTTTTATGTTACATTTACATCACGTCTTATTCTGTAAGTTTATTGGCTGGTGACAAAGCAGGAATTCAATTATTATTGACTTATGGAGACCTGGAGTTTTCCCATTATGTGATTACCCAACTGCATGTAAACTCGGCAAACAGATTACCGACCAAATTTGATTTTCTGCAGTTATCAAATTAATAAGTGCAATCATACGCAATACGCAATCAGTGCATTTCTTTGCATTGTATTTTATGTGTTTTGTGCAGGCTTTTTTTTTTTAGAGGAACGTGGATTGGCCTGGATTGTACCTGCCTGTCTGTGTGCTAACCCTTGCCCCTTGCCTTACCCTCCTCAACCATCTTACATAGATTATTACTGAAAAACATTTATTACAATTATTTTAAATGGTAGTGTGCCAAATTCTACTGAATCACTGGAGTTTTATGTATATGTATGTGCCAGAAATCTGGAAAAAGGTGAGGACATCACAATTTGTAATCAATTCAGAATTTGGAACTTCATGTTGTAAATTTTTAAGTGGTAAGCCTGTAGTGCACTAGTTGTCTAACAAACATATATATGCAATACAATGCTTTTCGCTTAGTTGTCCAGGAAGTCTGCTATTCAGTTATTTTTCTTGGAATTCCAAAGAACAGGTCTGATGCCTCCATTAAAGGGTTGAGAAGGAAGTTTTAGCCCCTGCCTTTCTGACTGACGGCAGAAGTAAGCTGTGATTGGTACACTTTGCTCATCATTTCACATGCAGGACTGCCAGTGCCAATAATCCAATTAAAGGGACTAAAAACACTGACCTTGCTATGGTAAATAGCAGTAAAACTAAGGAGATGGTAATCAAGTGTACTAATGTTACAATTTGCACAAACAGGGTAAAGACTGATAAAGAACGTTAAGTGTTTGGGCATCCTACACTGTTAGAAATAAAGGTTTTGTGCAGGTTCATTTTTCGATCATTAAGGTACAAACAATGTAAATGTCCCTCAAAGGTACAACAGCGGTTTTAAGGTTCAATTGTGTATCTTAAATAAGTTTTTCCAGATGAAAAGTACGTATTTGTACCTTTTCTTAACCTAATGCTTTAAAACTTTAAAACTGGTACAATTATGTTCCCTGACTAAAAATACTGAGATGTACCCTTGAGGGTACCACCCCAGTGACAAGAGGGGTGCTGCCCCAGTGACAGTTTCAGAGCTTTTTTCTGAGAGTGTACTTGACAGTAGATTGAGGTTTACAGCCAACTCTGAGTATATCGTCAAAAAGGCCATACAACGCGTGAACCTGCTGAGGGAACTAAACTGTTTCTCTGTGAGTAGAGATTTTTTAGAGCTGGTCTACTAGAGTTTGGTTGAGAGTGCTTTGGCATATAATATATGTACTTGGTACTGTATCCTTAAAGCTACAGATAAGACCAAGCTGTCTAAGGTTGTGAATATGGCTGGGAAATCATATGTAAACCACAGAACAGTTATGCAAGATATGGTTGTCTAGTGGAAGGAAGAAAGCCTTTCTCCTACTACACAATTGTGGGGGATCGTACTCATCCTTTGTTTGTCAAATTCAATCTAATTCCTTCAAGACAATGTTACAGTGTACCTCGGACCACAAAAAAATATTTTTAAGAATTCGTTAATTCATTGTTGAATTTTTCTAAAGAACTTTTACACTACTTATTAATCTGATGAAAAGAGCTAATTAGCTGTACTGTAATCATTCTGATAACTGGTGTATTCAAAGCTAGTGTGTGTTCTTAGGCGTGCTTTTGTCGTGTTTCGTATTTGGATGTACATTTTTTCTGCTACTTATCTATGTATTATTTTTAACCTGGTGAAGCCAAAGACAAATTTCCAGAAATTGACAATAGGAAAATTGATAACAGGATTGGAGACAGAATGATGATGAGATTCTAGTGCAGCATTATTTCAGCCAGACTCCAAATAAAATGCCTGCATCTCCTAAATGCAGCTGTGCTCATATATTAAGTGCACGTAATAAAAGAAATATCTTGTTCAGGCTGACCCACCCAAAGCTTTCTTTTTCTAAGCCATTGCTTGCAATAGTCATCACCCACCTTGATCATATGAATGGAGCCAACATACAACTTCGAAAGGCACTTGTTTGAAAGGTAAGTTTCTTTTCTGAGTATATCACCACCTCTGTGACCCAAGTACGATACAATGTAGATGGACAGCAATATTGGTGGAGAAAAAAACCCTACCATTTGGGTCAATGCAGATGAACACCAAAACCCAAGGCCCACAAGAACATCAATAACTTGACACCAGCAGTGATTGTATATGAGTAAAATAAAGCAGCTATACTGAGCCATTCCTTTTCCTGACTTTGCACACCAACAGCTCACATCAATGCATTCAAATGGACTGTGTAGATCATTATTTCACGTCTAAGACAGTTTCTGACTGTCGTGAAACCCCTTCGGGTTTTTTTATTCTCTTTGGTCCACTTTTCTTACTCTGGTAAGTAAAGCACGGCTCAAAGAAAATGCTACAACTATGGGGACATCATTAAAATATTGCCTTTAAACACAGTGCTCTCCACATGACATACAAAACTCTTGGCCAATTAAAATAAAAGTGTTTGCAATGCAAATCAGTTGCTGCTCCCACACCTCCTCAATTAAATGATGACAGCAAATGGACTGGTAATTTCTTTAAGGTCAGCAGAGGGCTTGCCATCAGATGCCAAAGGACTACAAAATCACCACTGTTCAGACCTCCACTCACCTCTTCTGTCCTGGACCTTGTTGCTAAGGCCACCTCAAGATTCAAAAATCATGAGACAGTCCATTTTCTTCTTCTAATTACCTGACATCTTTTATGCACTGCATCATTACTTGACATGAATTATCATTATTTTACCATGTAACATGCCTGCCATTCCCATACAACACTGCATCAGGGCTCTTAAAAACAATACATAATGTCTAGTTGGATGGGATGTTTTTCTGATCTCAGGAAATGTAACACATTTGATTGTTTGTGTAAATGTTGGTGTAACTGTACATATTATTGTTTAGTTTACGATTAGGGCATTATGGTATAAATAAGGGACAGAAAACATGATGAGATGATAAGAATTCACAACATGCTTTTCTCAGTATATCATAGGTTTTATTAGTTAGACAAGTGAACAACTGCATGTTAAACAAGGTTAGGACCAATTATACAGAGACTTAAACCAATAACAACAGCCAACAACTACGTGAATCACATATTAACAAGTAAGTGAATAGACGTCACCCCATTATACCATTATCTATCAACTTATTCTTCACAATCGTTTGTTAAGAGTGCTCCCAAGTGTTGAAACCATTAAACATCAGCTCTATCGTCTACCTGTGTAGGAAGGATGGCAAAAAGATGCAGTGGCTTGCTTCACAACTTAGAATGCAGCCTTCCCCCTCCCAGTGGGGAAGACCCAACACCTCTATGGGTGGAACTAGCAATAACCAATTTAGGGAGAAAATGGGTATAAAAAAAAAAAGGCAAAGAAAAAACAATTGTTTGTTAGTTTCTCTAAATCTTTCTGAAATAGCCAACACTTGCAAATTCTGAATTATAAAACATCACTATATTCACTTTTTCATTTCCTTTTAAAATGTAGCTATACTGCATTTAGTCTGTTTTGATTGCAAACCTCAGAATATAAAATATTCATATCAGTAATGTTATATGTTATATTCATATTGCCTACCCTTACAAATGTGTGTTCAAATTTAATTTAACCCTTTTTTAAACATCAAATATTAGTGACTACTTGGCTCCACATACTCCATTTATAACCTCAATTATAAGCAAGCCCATGAGTTATTTCCCCATGATTATTTTATGATGTTTCTCCACTCCCTCCCTTTCAACCTGGTTGTGTTTATAGGTGCCACCTCTGCTCTTACAGCATCCAGCAGCACTCATGGGAAATTCCTGCCAAGTATGGCGGTACTGTACAAAGAGGCGATCAAGTCGACAAGCTGCTGGCTGCGTGCCACTGCACTACCCTGCAACAGATGGAAGGCTAGATTGAGAAGCCACAGTTATTTAGAGAGAGGGAGCTGGCATATCTAACATAAGTAATGCCATCATAAGCCTCACCATAAACACACCTGAGAGGGCTGCAGTGTGTTTTCATGTCCTTCAGTGATTGCAATCATCATATTAATGTTATGCTACTATTCCAGCAGGATCCTCCAGCAGGATCCAGGATGCATGAGTTCTTCACCAGCCCTTGCCATTTAACCCTTAGAAGTCCAGTTAATACATTTATTTTGCTGTTGCCTCCTATACAAATAAATATATTTTTAATTAAATAGTGAGTTACGCAGTGAATTACGTTTACATTTAATTTATATTCTGTAATGACAGATTCCAGTCAGCACTTCTGACTTTTTCCCATTTGTATCAATGTTAAAAAAGACATAAAAGCAAAAGGTTGACTTATAGCTTAAATGAGGCCTATTTTACTCAGTTTAACACATTTATGTGTGCCCTCTGAAAGACATCTGAGATGAGTGGGGTAAAATGTTTTAATTCAGTTTTTGTATAGTGTGTTTTAACCTAGAATTTTCCCATCCATGAAGAAGGGATCATTTTCTGGGCGTTTCCACATTTAAATGAGAAGACTCTCATTGCTTGACCAAAAACATAGGTCATCACTGCGCTGCATTGAGTCACTAAAATGACTGCAGTGGAACACAGCACTGTGGGACCTAGAGCGTCACGTAGCATAGTGCTGCTATAGAACACATATAGGCCTTGGGGATGTATGTCATGTTGTGCTGCATTATCGTGCCACCATATTGACAGGGTTTGTTGGTTCATGCTGCAAATACTCACTTACACTGCAGGAGCTTAAAGAAAGCTGTTTTATTGTGTTCTTTCAAGCTTGTCATGCTTCATACTGAATCAAATAAAATGTAAGTGTATCTTTACCAACTCCAAAAAGAGATGTCAAACAACTATACAATAATAAAACTAGGCTTATTGATGGTCTGTACATTTAAAAAATAAATAAAAAAAATAACATACATAACAGGGTGTTTGAGAAAAAAACATATAAGCTGACAAACATTCACACTGAGCAGTTTCAGTGCTAATTTGTTATAAGAAGAATGCAAAGCAACTATCTAATAATGAAATTCTGCATAGAAGGAGACACTTCATTTATCACTTCATTTACATTTGTGAATAAAAAATTTGGACACAAGAATAACAGATTTGATAAAGACATTAATACTAAGGTCACTAGAATGATCAAAAACACTTAATGTCTTCATACTGAAATGCAGGTAGGTTGGAATGAAAGGTGGAAAGCCATTTTTTAGTCTCAGTCCAAGATGTTTTCACATATTCACAAGAAAAAAATAAAAGTTCAGAGGATTTCAAGTTCAAGTATGTAGTATTGAGAAGAGAGTGGTCTTAGCTTGAAAATTTGAAGGAGTACTTCCAGGTCCCTTTCCTTTCCTCTCTGCTGCGCCACAGCCCTGCCTCCAAAGTCCCTCCCTACAGAGCAGGCAGCCATGAACGCTCAGGCTAGCAACCATGGCAACTAGCACATACTTATTTCAGTGCTTAGATGTTTATCTGATAACAGAAACTGTAATGAATAGTGCTAAATAAGCACCAAACCACTTATGAGAACAACTAGCTGTGAGAGCACAGGCGTGCACAGCTAGGGTTCATACGGTCATTGCACTACAGAGTCTAGATCGCAGAAAGCATACACAATGTCACAGTGTGCGATCATGTACCTTTTTTTTTTTTGTAAGTTGGCACACACAGTGTGCAGCGCTTTCGTTCAAAATGAATGAATTTGAAGGAAGATTTGCTAAGCAGTTTCACCTCTTCCGGCACTTGTTTGATACCTGTATCATACCATATGACAGAGAAAACCGCAACGGAAGTGTTACTATAAATGCTAACGTGTTCCCTTCAGGTTTGCACGCCATCTCTTGAGTCTTGTGCGACAAGTGTGGGTGCCTACACACTATACAACACAAGGACGAAGCAGTAGACACATATGCATGCAGATCTTGTCTGTCTAGAATACGTGTGCACAGCTGGAGCAGGGGTGGAGTTTGTACAGTTTGAAATTCAGCAGGAAACAACATTTGAACCAGAAACAAAGAAATATAGACTACTGAAGGAAAATTCTGGCGATGACCATATACAGAGCCAAGCAGAGAACAGCCACGAAGGCAAAGAAGTCATATAGAACAAGAAAAAGGGTACACAGTGTTGCTACCAATTAGCCTCTCCTCCATTTTTAATTTTAATCCGTCATCCGCCTGGGCCCACCCATCCATGCTTCTACTGGTTGATGTGCCTCCATGTCAGAATCCGTTGCAGCAAAAGTTGAAATGGTTTGAGCTTTTTTAACGCTTGACAGAGCATCTTTTCTCTGCATACAGGCACATTTCTAGTCCGACACAGCCACTGCAGCGTCCTAATTGGAAAACACTGCGGGGACTGCATTTCTGCATTTCCAGTCTCTAGTGTGTAGACACCCTTAGGCTTTAGTGTGAAGGCATGCTATCAGCCTTCACAGTACTTAGTCTGCACCAAGGCAGCTAAACAAACATCATATGCTACAGCTACATTTTAGACTGCTTTTTATTTTCTGCATCAGAGGTGTGATGATATTTTCCTATCCACTAGGTGGCCCTCTTCAAAAGTCTCCATGTTCCTGTTTGGCATCCTTGTTGTACTGCTGCGTAGTTAGAAAAGTTTTTGTATGTGCAAAGTAGCGATTAACAGATGCGCAGAGCTTTCGCAGAGGGGCATGTCTGGGTGTGTGATGCCATTTTAGCTGCCGCGGACCCTTGTGACTTTCATGACACATCAGATATAAGTCTTTGTTGTGTTTTGGGTACTCAAAGTTGTGAACTGGCTCTTGTTACTTCCCTCTGCTAAATATTGTAGATACTGTGTCAAAAGTCACTGACATTGTGTATTTGGACAGGACTAAAATCACTGAGAAACTTTGGTAGCCTAATAAATACATTACCTCCCCATACTTTGTAAAACTAATCCCTCCAAAAGTGAACTTCAGTTAGATAACTCATTTTGCTGGCTAAATAAATATGTCTTTGTTATTGTTAACTGATCTCAAGCCAAGTCCAGGTTTATTTATATAGTACCTTTTACAGCAGACATTGTCGCGAAACAGTTTAACAGAAAATTCTGGGTCCAAGCCCCCTGGGAGAAAGCCAATGGCAAGAAGAAACCTTTAGAGGAACCAAGACTTAAAAGAGAAAGCCATCCTCCACTGATTGACACTGGATAGCAAAACAAGAACACAAGAGCAATATGAATAAGGGAATAAGGTTTTAACATTAGTATAAAATATAATAAAATACAGAAAAGGGGAAAAGCAAGTTACGCAATGGCTATGATTAAATAGTTTGAGTCTGTGCAGCAGTAGCATCAACTGGGGGGTCAGTTGCATGCAGGTGAGGTTTGTCCAGCCTTATTACACCTCTAGCTATTACAGCCTAACTTACAGAGAGAGCCAAAAGGTAACAGAGACATGATGGCTCCCTGAGATGTCAGTGCCCCTCCGCTCCACTGTCAACAAACTTGAATGAACGCATGAGAGTGGCAGGATGACAGCACTCCCAGTTTACCATAATATTCTAGGTCCATGAACCCCCAGATATGCAGCTTTTATCTAACGGAAAAAACTAAGTACCAAGAGCTTGACTAAACAAGTAGATTTATAGCCTAGACTTAAAGACTAGTCTAGAACACTGCAACTTGTACATGAGAAGCATTTGACACTCCGTTCTTGCAAATAGCAGGAGCACTAGGAGCACTTTGGAGGCAAAGATTTTTTCGCAGATTATCTGTCTCATGTACTACTGTCAGGACATAGTGCCTGTTTTACTAAACGTGACAAAAAGTAGTTTTTATACGGGTTAGCTACTGCAGCTTTAAAGCTGTATTTCACTCAGCTACTGGCAGAAAGTTAACCTACAACGTGCATGTATTCAAATGTAAAAAGAAAATAGTTAGTACCCTGTAACTGTTGCACCCCATAACTGTTTAATGTGATCAAGATCCGTCTCTGTCCACATTTGAATGTGAGTGATCCAATTTTAATCCAATTACAATGATTCTGGGAGTGTTTACACTTGACTTTTCATGGGGTTAAATGAAATCTAAAGAATACATGGTGTAAACAGGCCCAATATTTGACTCAATCTTTGTCTCCCCAGGGGCTCATCTAAAAACCTTAATTTGAGCTAACTGAATTGTAATTGAACATCTCTTAAGTGTCAATTCTGTCTTGTGAACAACAGCTTAACCTGTATGTATTTAATTACATAGTAAGGTATACAGTGAATTACATTTACATTCGGTTTACTTTTGACAGGTTCAACACATCCAACTTTTTCTATTTCTTTTTCAAAATCATAAAATTATAATTATTGTAATTACAATTATTATTATATTATTATATATATTATAAAAATGACAAAAATAATATGGTATACATGATATCTTTTCATCAAATTCAAATTGTACAAAATATTTCCTTTTTCTGCTTACAAAAACAAATGTGGCATTGATTGAAAGTTTAGAGTCTGCACTTTTAGCAGAATTTTTCTGCTTGTTTCATAGAGCTACAAATGACAAGTAATTAGTGTAAAATTTTGATGCTTTTGATATTGCCAGATATGATTGCACCTTCTACTTCCATTTGGCATTATTTGCTTAGCTGTTTTTCATTTGCTGGGGTCTGCAATGTTCTTTTTGATCCCTTCTCCACTCTATTTGCTCCAGGTACTTTCAACATCACTGTTGCTGTTTTATCCAGAGGCAAGCCACTTGAAGCTGGACAAAGGAACAATGGTGTTTCAGTGAATCATCTGCACAAGAGATTTTGGATTTTTTGTTGTTGTTGTTGTTTATGCTTTATGTGCTTGCAGCTACAAATATCTCATGTAGATTATAGTGAGCATGTTATTATCAGCACCTAAATCATTTATTAGCTCCGTTTGCATTTGGTGACGTATGCAGCTGGTCAGGAAACAGGCTATCAGCTGCATTAGGAAAGAAACCTGATGTGCTATGCTAAGCACAGTAACCCCACATTAAATTGCTGTGACCTCTATGCTGAATTTTCATCACGGTCTACCATAATTAGACTCATTGAAAATGCAAATGGGCCTCCCCTGATACACAAGTGGGTTGCATAGAAAAACATGGATATGTAGAGGTAGACTCAACACCAACTGTGCCTTCTCAGATTATAGGCCTGACAATTTGTGGTGAATTAAAAATGCATGCCACATAAATCCCTATTCCTCAGCTATGGCTGAAAATTATTTACTGTTGCCAGCTAATTTCACTCGTGAAGATTTCCCTCCTCAAATCTTCCTAAAACACATCTCTCATCAAGTCATGGAGTGAGACACAATAACGCAGTTTCACTGTTCGCTGAATGGGGAAATAATAGGTTGCGCTTTCTGCCAGCATTCTAAAATGAGAAAAGGCTTAGGCGTCTTGGCGCTTGCTCCTCTCCTCTTGCCCCCCCCACCCCCCCACCCCCACCCCCCTGCACAGGCAGAGCCCCCCTGAGCTGCTATCTCTGCCCTCAAGCTTTCCACCCAGTGTAACGTTTCCCAGCGCTGGACGTTCGCCATGCTCATCCGACACCCCAGAGAGTCCCTTGCTGAGGTAAGGACGTAAAGCTTTTCTGTCTCATGCATGGACCACCACTGAAAACAAAGTCTGGCAACCGGGTGACAGCCAAGTATTTGTTACAGCCTGAAAATTGTAATGCAGACGATGCTCGGCTTAAGTCCACATCTCACCTGTTCATCATGCCATCATGTATTAATGCTAAAGTAATTCTTCAACGAAAAATATTTACATTGCTAATAGTGAATTAAAGCTATATAAGACTGTTGGCATTATACATATATAAATAACCAGCTAACTAGCTTTAATTAATTGTTAGCCACGTTAGCTTTTCACATCATTGATGATACATTGATAGCTACTAGAGGGTCTGGGGGCCTAGGCTTTCCCACTTTAAAACCAAACAAAGCTCTCTTTATATCTTCACAATTATTTTATGGATGCTGTCACCATAACTATGTTAAAACAGCTGCATGCCACCAGGCACACAAAAGGCACAGAAAGGCACTAACACTAACATGTAAAACATCTGAAACAATGTGAAACAGTGTTTCTCCTGAGAGCTCAGCTGAGCTATATGCTACCTAGTTAGTGAGTTACTATTACCTAGTTAATAATAGTACTTGTCCATAGTCAACAAAGTTCAATACTGTGAACAAAAAAACAAGAAAACTGCCCTAGATATCTAGGCCTAGTGCTGTAAAAGCTAGCACTCTGGTTAACTAGCTAATACGCACCATGGTGTAGTCATGTGTTGTGTTTCATATTCAAAATGTTTTTCACACTGATCATGGTAATGGGTGGGTAATTTTCTAATAGTTAGAAATTATAATTAGCTATAATTAAGTTGGTGGTCTTCATCCTCACTATGATATTGTCTCTGGGCTAATGCTTCATAGCTGCACACACATTCAGAATAGAATCCTATATTAAGTAATGCTGTATTAAAGTTCAACAGTTTAACAAAGGAAAGACAGCAAACTATTTTCATCCATGTTCTCAAGGAGAATGTGCGATGCATGGTGGTGTGAGGAAATCACACAACATGTATGTAAAATGACAGAGAAGAATAGGCTGCCCATCAACGTGGTAAATAGTGATGGCTTTTGAGAGCTGCTGAGGCTAGCAACTTTGGCCAGCTACTTGTGCATACCAACTAACAGACAGTGTAGACTGACTTGTGGGGCTCTTTCTTAACAATCTGACAAGGACATTTAGCCACATGACACAGTGCTAAAGTAGACTACTGACTCTTTTAAAATATCATATTGCTTCTGTTAAGCTATAGTCTACAAATGTGTTTGTTCAGTAAGGGTAAGCCTATGTAGTTAACTTAGGGTGCATTTAGACTTGGCAGGTTTGATTCAATTAAAACGAGTCCTGATGCTATTGCTCTGTTAGTATGATTCATTAGAGTGAGAACGTTGCCATCTGAACTCTGGGGTGCACTGAGACCAAAGCATATAAGTGGACCGAGATCCTCTGAGCAGGCAATACAGACAAAAGAGAGCTCTTATTGCTCTAATATCACAAGACAGAAAAATACAACTGATGAGTCCAGACAAAAAACTGAGAACAGCATGATTCAGAAAGTTCAGTAGATACTGTCACAGCAACTGAGCATCATGAAATCTACCCAATTGGTTGTGATGTATTTAAATGACTTTTGTTTACAAAATGTAGCATGTTCAAGAAATGTTGTTGACATGTTAATTTTAGATTAATTGTTCTAATCATTTATTCACTGGGTTATTCTATATAGACTCTTCTTGTGAAGGCAGAGCTAGCCCACTGGCTGTGTTTATGTGTAGAACAGGAAGAACTGGAGTCAGTCTAGCTCTGACACGTGAGAGAGGCAGACGTGAGCTGAGTAGCGAGCAAGCTATTAGAGAAAAGCTGAGCTTATGTACGGCATAGCTGTGGCCAATAACTGGTTAATAAAGCACCATGACTTGTGCAAAAGCTGTGTCTCTTTAATAGCGGTGAACGCTACTGAAAGTTAAGCAATCAGATTTAAAATACAACAATGTATCAGTTCTGCTTTGGTCTGGCTGAAGGAAACTGAACTACAAGTATTAATGCACCCTTAGTTGCATGACAAAATAGAAAGCTTAAGAGCTGTGAGCTACCAACTTTGTATTGATTATCGTTTAAACTATGCATATGAACTTCAAGCTAGCCCTGGTCATATATGTTCATTAACTTGGTCTAATATTATGCGGTAAATGTAAGTACATTATATGGACCATTACATTACATTACTGTCATATCTGTTATGTTAGGCTGGATTTTTTCTATATAAAACACAAAGCTGTGGTTGAATTCATGATTGTAGGTTTGTAGATTAATGGTTATTTTAGCCACAGAGAACAACGAGGCTTAAGGTAGCTTCCCATTCCTCAGAATGCTTATTCCACCTTAAATGGTGCAGCAGTTACATTCTAGCGCTAAAAACTGCCACATTATTTAATTATTTAAGATGCTGACTTAAGCTTCGTCAAAGAACATAGTAACAACATGTCTGCATGTTGCTCAAGCCAGTTTCTCAGATCAATAAACATAAATATTACTGTAGCATTAGCAGAAGAAGAAACACAGGGGTAGCCATCATTCTTTAGCATTCTTTTTTTTTCGATGTCCATTTTATGGTGATCCATCATCACCATAACAATAAAAAGCAATTAAAGTGTAAAATGTGTAAAATTCCAATCCACAAATGAAAGCTAAAGGGGCTGTTAGCATTTTACAAATGAGATCATGCTAACAAGTTTTACATTTATGTTAGCCACATTCATTTTTCTCATTCATCATTCCTTTGAGGTTGTCAGTGGTCATTGACTAAATTCTCCATTCAATAGGACGTTCACTAAATCATGTGTTTGTTTGTTAACTAAATCATGAGAATATTTAGTTTTCCAATGAATTGTTCATGGATGTTAATATTTGGAAAGATTTGATAATGTGACATATTTGCCAACATAAACGCTCTGTTGCTTGTTTCAGCAGTCTCCCAAAAACTGCCAGCGGCTTTTGCTGAAAAGCTTGCAACTAGAATAACAATAACATTTATGCCGTTGTCTTCTGAATGCACATCGTCAAGAAGATACAGCTTTTGATGATAACTAAGCCGTTTCATAACTGGATTCTTTGTTGGTTCACAGTCAACCACAGTGTGACTCGCTCTTTGTTGCCAGCATGTTTTTGAAGTCCAGCCACTCTCACTGAGTTCTTTGCTGAAAAATAACCACTTGTGATGCAGGCGGCACAGTGTAGCCGGCAGAAGCTCCTGCTGGGACATTTGACGAGGCTGATGACTGCGAACCACCACCATTAATATTTACCAGCTTGACTGATGTTAGAGATATTTATGCAATATCAACATCTACATGCTACAGCTGCAATAGGTCTTTTATTTGTTTTAATTGAGAATGTATTGATTCTATAGTATATTGTATATCAACATCTAAATTCTGCTGCTTGTAATGTTTCTATTGCACTATACTCCTTGACCTATATGAAAACATTGGTTGAATTATTTGGTTGATTATTAATGTAGTCGTGGAGACAGTTCATTGTTGTTAATGTATGTTTTTTTTTTCCCAAATTCCAGTGTTTTCAAATGTTCTATTCCTTATACTCATGATGAAGCTGGGAGAGTAAAGGCCACCTCCTCCATGCTGTATAAGCTGGCCGTTGCATCCTTTCAAGCAACCAACATACAGCATTTCTAAGGGCATTACCGTGCTTGAAGGCATTTGTTCGAGAAATTTCAAATATGAACAGCTGTCAGATCAGCATTACCAGTATAATTCAGCTCTTGACCATGGGCAGCAAAGGCATGGGTAGACTCCTGCCCTGACGGGATGATTGACAGGTTGGGAAGATTATGAAAATGAAAATGCACTGTGATTGAATGCCTTTTCAAAGGCATTCTACCACGGAATGAGTGCAGTAGGCAATATGTAATTGCAAACAGGAGATGCGCTTGTTGTCTTCGATAATGCAATTTAAATGCATTATTAGAGAGTGAAAATGCATCTAAGATAAATCACATTTTAATTATCGTTTTGACACAGTTATTGCATATTCACATTAAGCATAAATATGCAGTTTTGGAAATACATTTTAATTTAATAAAGCTACTCATAACGCATCTAAATATTTGTGTAAATAAAATGTCAAAACTAGTATACCAAATGGCAAATTAAAATCACAGTGTTAAATTTGAATTTTCAATTTTGAGCTTAACAGTGCCTATCTGAGTGGGAAATTAAAACGCCTACATACAAATACTTGACCATTTTACATATTACATTTTCATTTTAATTTTGATAAATTTGAAAAATCAAAAAATATTGTAAGGTTAGGTTTGAATGCATTTCACATGTGTTTGTTGTTTTAACTATGACCATATAAGTTGTTTACAGTTTAACCTTTATTGCTGTCATATTGTTAAACAGGGGTTGCCTTACATTGGGCAGAAGAAAATTCTTTACTTTAATACACATTAATATAACACAATGTAACTAATTTTGGACCATTTTATTATTCCATTCTTCATATGATCATTACACAATGTAAAGAGTAGCTGATGTTTTTAAATGATGTAAAAAGACAGAAGGTTCTAAGCCCTGTGTAATGTGCACGAATACTGTGCTACTTCAACTTAATTCCTCTGCCAGGGTTAATAGGCTGTCCACGCAGAGACGTGGCTTCCTCCTGTCTGTCTGGCACCCTCCCGGATGCACATCTGTGTTTTAGTCTCGTTGACTGGATGCCCCAAAAGAGTGCGATCGATAGCAGGCACCTTTGTCACACTAAATGTCCTTCGATCAATACAAACTGGTTCATTACAAATGTTTCTGGGCCTGAAAGGATCCGCAGCTCAGGGAAAGTGCCTGCGGTCTGATATGCCCAAGCACCATTAGATTAATCTCAATGTCATTCAGCTTTCTTGAGTCGAGATACAGAAATTTATCTCACATACAGCAGAGCAGAGCCTTAAGGGGATATTTGATGAGTTAAACGAGAAATGGATACACGTCTAGAGAACTAACTTCTGCTGCTGATCACGTTTAAGAAATTTCTCTTTTTATGTTGTGTGGGTTAAGCAAGCTTCTAGACAAAGAACTGCAGTGATTTCTATAGTTGCTGGTATCAAATAACAAATATAGCATTACAATTCACCACAGAAAATATACTACTTGTTAAAGCTTAATTAACATCTAATGTAATTTACAGCAAAATTAACATCAAATGATTCTTTACCAATGCAAAACTAATTAAATGTTGAACAAATGTAATAAATAACTATAATTAAACATGGTCTCATTCAACATGCTCTAAACAAAAAACTGCAGGGTAGCTCCAGTGATTTTTCAAAAATTTCTGTATATTTCAATCACTGAGATCTGAACTGTCTTAAATATGTCTTCTGAGTTTTTCTATGCACTGTTTATTTGAATGACATTTTTTTGCATCTTAATGATGTAATTTTACACATTACACATACTTTAATGGTATTTCAATGATAACATTTTGTTTAAAATGAATACAAAATGGGTTAAACTGGCTCAAACCAGGTTTCTCCCACCTCTCCCAGTTACTCATTCTGGCATTGGTCACTTATGTTACTTAATATAAATCTTCACTTGAACATTGAATATCAGTTCTGGTCCTGGAGTTCCACCACCCTGGAGAGGTCAGATCTAATATGCAGATGCCCCTGATGGCATTCATAACCTGGAATTAGTGTATTAGATTAGGATACTAGCTAAACTCTAAAGGATAGTAGATCTCCAGGATCAAGATTGAACACCCCTGTTGTATATGCTAATGACCATGACTTTGTAGATCTGGATTAAATTAGCATATATAATTTGATTTGTATATAAACAGAATACAACATCAGCATGATTAGCCTATTTAAATTAAGAATGAAATGCATCAAAAAGCTAAAGTATTGAATTATTAACCACACTGTAATATTGAAAAAACAGCGAACCTTTGAGACATTGTGCAACACTAATTCTGAGTGATTACATGCCACTTATTCTCTTTATGTGTAGGGCTCAATTAAAGTAGTTCTTTTGTGTGTTTAGCACTTTGTCCCCTCCCTTCTGTACTCTAAACCCAGGAGAAGAAAAGAAAAACATGAAGAAACGGAAACAGGCGCATATAGAAGGAAATCACTGAAGGCTTGGAGGAGCCACTAGAGAAGCTCTAGTAAACTAATTGGTTTTTGTTTGGTCATAAAAAGAAGAGATGCATCATGTGTTGCGTGAGGCTCACCATCGCCAGCTCTGTCAGAGTGAGCAACAGCTTCAGTGAGCCTTTCAGCCTCCAGTGGGGATTTCTATTGAGGCTGCTAATATAAAAGTTGGGGTGGGGGTTGGCGGAGCTCACACAGGCTTGCAGAGTGGCTCTGCAGAAGCCAGAGAGAATCTTTTAGGATCACTTCACACACGCTCACACACAGTGCACATGCATACACAAACACACACATACACACACACACATACAACACACATACAGCATAAAAAAGCATTAGAACTCACTGGTAATTCAAACCAAGCTATGCACAAGATGTAGTGAATATATAAACAGTAGGGGAATCTTTAGGCACCTCACAATTCGATTCGATTATCATTGAATCCTTCCTGTTCACCGAAGTTTTAACTTGCTAAATAAATTTGTTCATTTTTTGTTCATATGCAGCCTAGATTATTTGTTGTTATTTAGCCTGTTAAATTCAAATTCATTCTGTCATATTAAGTATCTAATCAGATTTCTATAGCTAGACATAACTGTCACAACTGAGGTCGCTAAATCATGCCTTTGTTCATGACAGCCTTGCATAACTATGGTGTTCAGCCTACTGTTTGCCAACAGACTGTTGCTTAATGTACTCAAAAGCACACAATTCCGCTAACTAAGCTAATAGTATTTGTAGGATAACATCGCTAATCAGCTCCATCATTTGAACAGAGTTAAATTGGTTAGTTATGTTACATCTTTACCAGAAAGAATTATCAGACAATTTTATATAATATTGCCAAAACTGACAAGCGTGGACTACTAAAACTACTAAAACCATACCTAATAAACTAGCAACTGTGTCATTTTTCTTTTTAAAATTCTGCATCATCTACACAATCTCCTTTTTAGATCAGGGATCCTTACAGGCTCAACAAGCTTACAGTTTGTGTAGTGGTGCATGCGTAAGTGCAGAATTTATGAATATGTACTACAGTTAATAGTGCGGTGAATTAAGATGGGCCACAGGTCAATCTGAAATCCTGCTGTTTATGTAGATTGACTTCCTTAATTAAGGCCTTACATGTTCCACATTCTGCAAGTGTACTCACTGTCAGCTCAGGGGAGATACATATTTACATTAAGGAGTTTGAATAATGAATGCTTTAAATAGTCTCCATGGAACAAGCCAGCTCAACAGTAATAACAAAAGTTAATGGTTGGAGGACTGACAGAGGGCTGCTGAAGAAGATATTTCTGTAAGAGATGTTCTCATTTATCTTGTGTTTGTTTAGTCTCATACATAGTCTTCTCTTATTACTGCTAATAACCTCATATAGATATGACTAATGAGGAATTTAAAGTACAAGCCTCATAGATTTTATGATGTTTGGAGATTTTTTTGTCTTAGCCACTTTCTTGATGCTAAAATTGCCAAGTTATAGAAGTCCAATAGCTGTGTTAAGATTGTTGTGTCTGTTCTTGGGGTTGCCTGCTTTTTGTTGGGTTGTTATAATCAGTGTCTCACACTTCCCTCCAAAACTGCGCTGATTAGCTTAATCAACAGATTATATCAGCGCCACAAGCAGTTGATTTTTTGGGAGACGTCTTGTTAATTAGCAGCTACTGGCTTCATAAGGCTTGCTAAGGGTATTAAAAAGGCATTGTAATGTCCCTCTATACTGAAGTATTTACACAATATATGCAAAGGGACTGACGACGTAGCTGCTCCACAGATATCCACAGCAGTGTGCAAGGTGTTGAAATATTTCAGGCAGACTGAAAAAACACCAAACCCTGCGATAGCCACCAGATGGATGGGCTGTAGAAATCTCTCACCTCCTTTCAGCTTCTGTTTCAACAAAGGAGCTTTTATAGTTGGTCCATCTGAAGAATGGCAGCAGTCCACATAATGTTTCAAAGCTCATACACTCACTTGATATACTTGTATCGGCACCACGTACACTACCATGTCAGTGTCACTGCTGTGCTGAGAATGAGTCATCACTCAAATAATATCTGGTTCTTGGTGGTCCTATGGTGGTCCCTTTCCAGTGATGGACAGGGTAGAGGGAGGCTGATAAACTGTGCAGCAACAGATGGGCTACAGTGTGTAATCGTAAACCTACACAGTGCATCTATAAGGAAGCTGTTGGCCAATTAGTGTAGATACAAGGTAAGTGTTTCTAACAACATGGCAACTCAGTGTAGTCTAAAATGACCCAGATTGAGTTCAATCCATCAACTTGTTTTAAGCGTCTATACTAATTTGAAGTGTAATATAAGATGTATTGATTTATAATTTACAGAATATTCTTTTCAGACATAATATATATGCATTGATGGAAATATCTAATTAAATATAAAGACAAATAGTAATAGGCTTTTTAAATCCCTTAGCTCTTAATGGTATCTATTTCTAGTTACAGATGATCTGTCTTTTATAATACAGGCAATTTTAAGCAGAACGAGGTGGTTCAGTTTCTAATGAAAAAGAAAATTAATTCTTTTATGTTTGTGCTGGGAAATAGGTTAGCGAAGGCCTTGTAATTGCTTTGAACTTTGAAAGTCCATGTATCTAATTCTTCATATAGTCATTCAGTGAAACTCGCTTGGATTCTCTGGAGGGACAGCCTGCTAATTTAAGTCAAGCTCTATTAATCTGGCCTATCTCTTGCAGTGTGAGAGGCATCAATAATAACAAGATCTGAGACCAGCATTTAGCTGCTGTGATTGAACAGATGTGGGAGAGGACAATAGCTTCTCTCTTATCAAGGACATTGTTATTCTGATGTTTAAGAAGAATCAATCTAATTAGTGCAAGAGATGGTCTAATAGAGCAACTTAAAAAAAAAATCCCAAAAGTCTATGATTTATAATAATGATAATAACTTTATTTATAGAGCACTTTTCATAAATGTAGCAGCAAAAAGTGCTTTGCAAAACTTTACATATACAACATACACAAGAGGTAAGTTCCATAGTTTAGATGCATGATAAGAAAAAGAGGTCTCTCCAATTTCTCCTCAATTAAATATCTAAGTAGTCCATCTTAAAATTCATCAAGCCAATAAACTTGCCTGTTACAAAATCTATACTGGTTGATTGGCTATCTAAATTACTTTCACACAGTTATGCAAATGTTGGTGCACCCCTGGTCAAATGACATGTTTTGCTGATTTTTAAGTTTAAACATTCTCCATAGAAAACACACTTCTGCACATTTTAATATGCAATTTCTGTTTATTTGCTGAATTTAACATATTGGTGAAAAGAAATAAAACATTCAGTGTTGCCTGTTGTGAATTTGATATTTTATGTTTTCACTTATAAAATCAACAAAACATGCATTTTATGAGTGGTGTTCAAACTTTTACATTTCAGCATTTCTTATTTAGTCTGCAGTCTGTTATTGTCAGTAAAAATACCCAATTCCGTACCTCACCCAATATTGTTCAGAAATCTGTATCAAAAATAAGATATCAGTATTGGCACTAATCCAAAAAAAATAAATGATACCTAAACAGGTAGTCAGTGTAGTTTTTTCAAAATGGGAATAATGTTAGCTCTCCATTTTGTACAAGTTGTAGAAGATCTATTATTTTATTAGGAAGCCCACTAAAATGAACATTACAGTAATCAATTCTGCTTCGAACAAATGCATGTACTGACTTTTCTTGCATTGCTCTGAGATAGAAAAGGCTTAACTTGGTGTAAATATAATGTGGAAATAAAAACAAAAACAAAGGGAATGAGCAATGATAGCGAAGATAGTGAAATTAATCACTGCTTCTGGTGGTTAAGTGTCTATGGCAGCTAAAGAGAGTGTGTGAAAAAGAGCAAGAGAACGAGAGAGGTCATCTGACGGCAGAATGGAGGAGGGCAGTGTGACTGTGGCTCATCTCATTGAAATCATGCAGACAGTAATTAATGTGGCCACTGGGACTCTGCTGTGGTGTGAGGGCTGCCACTGCACAGCATTCTGCCCTTGAGGCGTATCGATGCTGGGCATAGACCCTGCTGCGAGAGAGCAGCACCATCAATGCTGCTGTCCACGGCCAAGGTCATTACCCATTCTCGTTGAGGTACCATAGCTTCTGTGGTACCAGATTCCTTCCATTGAGTGGTTTCAACTGTCTTCTTTACAGAGTGGGACCAAAAGTGATTGCTTTATGACATCACTCCAGAGAATCCTTTTTGTCACCTTTATTTTTAAAGAGTAGCTCCAACTTGTGGAAGAAGGCTTTTCTTGAAATGATTTAGTGAAAAAAAAACAATCAGACAGTCCTGCTGGGTGGAGATGTTAGAACATTTTCATGTCAATTATTTGTACAGTGTGCAGTAAAAAAACAATACTTACTATTAGAACAGGAAAGATGAGTTTTCTCTTTATTGTGTGACTTTGATCTCTCATGTGTTATCTAGTCTTGTTTGAAGAGGCTGAAGCACAAGAAAGATGCTTTTTCTTCCATAGTCTGGAAAGATCTAGTGCAAATGAAATGTCTACTAATGCGTAACACAGCTGGTCCACAAGCATGCAGGTCCTTACCTTTGATTTCAGTTGAAAGTCTTTTTTATTTATCTAATGAAGGACTATAATATACTCCTCAAAGGGTTAAACCACAACACCATTCCCAAAGGGGTCCACATTGCCCCCTAGCACAGTGCCTAGGAAGACAATCAAAGAGCTTTCATTAAAATGTCTTGATTGACCTGCTATATTTGCATCTGATGTTACGCCTATGCAACTTACAGTTATGCATGTTTATATCACCCAATCCAGGATGCTTTATTCAATTCACTGGGCGTTTACACAATGGCTCTATTTCCTAGGTGCTCTAATTCTCGTAAAGGCCATAAGTACACCAACCAACAAATCATAACAAACAGAAACATTTGGTTGGTATGCCATGCCAATGAGAATCTTTCATTCACACTGATTAATTTGTCTGGACATAACCACATATTAGAATGGTTATGTTGGTATTTGTTTCAGAATGTTTGGTCCATGCCCTCTGGCCTTAGAGAGGACTTCCACTGATTTCTCTAAATTGTTGTATAATTTAATCATAGCAATGTAAACAAAGTCATTCATGGTGTTTCCGTGTGAAATGCTGCATTCAACTAAGGGCGGTGAGGTACATGAAGAGATCTGTAAGGAAAAATAGTACATAAAGATAGCTTTTATGGGTTTTCCACTGTTAGAGAATCATCAACATTTCATAAGAAAACTCAAAAGACAATAGTAAACAAAATGGCTACATTTGTGTTGTTGACATTGTGACCCCTGGTTCCACAACTGTAAAGAAAATGAGAGTTGGTAAGTTTCTGTACGTTGAACCATCTCATGTCAAACCACTCTGGATGATTTTGTTTACATCTAATTGGTTAAGTTATTCAGAACTTTTTCGACAAGACAAACAAGAAGATATTTAAAGTGTGACTCAGTTTGCTAGACTGAGTGACCACCATAGTAATCAACAACGAGGATGGCTTATGTGGCCAGTGACCTATTCTTTTACTCTGATGTGACCCTTCTAATGGAAAAGCAGGACGCTTGCAAGGCCAGTGGCTGTCCTACTTTAAAGGAGGCCAGGAGGTTAGACTGGGCATTCGTGATCAGCGCTTTGACAACTGCAAATTTAATTATGTGTGTGTGTGAAAGCAGACCCGCCTGTAGGCATGACTGAGAGCCCGTCAATGTGCCGTCCTTGACTAGGCGGGCCCAAGGTCAGGCAATGAGGACTGCCTCACTCTAAGGTGCCCATTTCGCTGGCATTCATTCAACTAAAGGCAAACAAAGAAAAATATTGACCTCCCCAAAAATGTAAAATATGCCCTGATAAAGTCAGTCATCATCCAGACATTCTAGAAGGTCCACAAGGTGTAAAAGGCCAAGCATAAAAGCATTTCAGATAAAGAAATTGATAATTAAAGGAGGTCTGTTCACAGAAAAGTCACATTTCATTCAGCTGAAACTTTCGTCCACTGGTTAAAGTGTTTGTTCGGTTGGATAGATATTTCAGTGTTATTTCAGTCTCAGTTTGATGAATAGTGTGATGAAGATAGTGTAAATCCAAATTTCTCCTCCATGGGTGAGTAACTTTTCTCTTGCCAAAAGAAGACATTTCAGCAAAATAGTCATCCATTCAATGCAATTACTTTTCATCCTTTGTAACCAAAATGCCATGACAAACTGGTAATGCTTTGTATTGATTGAACATCATAAGTATAAAGGATATGAAGGTGTTATGTGATCATCAAAAGCCTTCAACAGTTTAGCACAGAGAATGAGAGACATTTCAGTAAATCTTAACAACCTCAGGTATTTGAAGGAGGTTTCCACTGTTTTGAATTTACTGCATACAGGGGAGTGTTTCAGACTGTCAGTTGCAGTCAAAATAGGTGAGAAAAATGCACAGAAAATAAATGCAAAGAGTCACATCATAGGCAGGGATCTGTGCTCCGTTTGAAGCACAATGATAGAGGAATGCAGTTAGACTGAAGTGATGGTGAAAAACGTTTCCATATTGAAATGTTTTCAGAAGTCCAAAGCATTCTTGCAAAATTAGCTCCTTTATGCAGGGGGAAAAAAGCTTAATTGTGACTTTCTAATTATTCATCTTATTAAGTTATGCAGTCCTTAAACATTGCCAGTTCGCAAGGCACTTTACCTCCCAGCTATCCCATGCTGGACATACACTCAGGTCCATAAGTATTTGGACAGTGTACACAACCACAATGGATTTGTAATTAAGCAATCAAAATGAGACTGAACTGTAGACTTTCAGCTTTAATTCAAGGGGTTTAACAAAAATATTGCATTTACCGCTTAGGAATTACATGCAGTTTCTCTGTTTTTACAGGCTCAAAGGTAACTAGATAGGTGACTGATAAGCTGATTTATGGCCAGGTGTGGCCTATTCCCTTGCTATTTCATGACAAATTGAGGAGATGAAAGGCCTGGAGTTAATTCCAAGTGATGAATATGGATCTGGTAGCTGTTCATGTGAACTCTCAATATGCGGTCCAAATAGGTGTCGATGCAAGTGAAACATGCCAATCTTTAGGCTGAAAAAACAAAATAAACCTATCAGAATGATATCAGAAACTGGCCAAATCAACAATTTTAAAAGGCACATTCTTAAAAGGAGGGAATGCACTGATGAGTTCACCAACACCAAAAGGCCTGGAAGACCAGAGTGCTAAAGTGGATGATCACAGAATTCTTTCTGTGACAAAGAAAAACTCTTTCACAACATCTAGTCAAGTCAAGAACATTCTGAGGAGGTTGGCATACCATTATCAAAGTCTATAATCAAAAGATGCCTTTATGAGTGTAGAGAGAGTTTACATCTAAACATCTAAAAAAAAGCCTGCCCAGTTTTAGAACAAGATTCTTTGGACAGATGAAACCAAGATTAACGTGTACCGGAATGAGAAGGAAAGGAAGGGCTCATGATCTGAAGCATACCACATCATCTGCCAAACATGGTGCAGTGTTATGGCATAGGATGTGTGGCTGCCAATGGAAACTGGTATTTATTGATGATGTGACTGCTGATAGAAGTAGCAGGATGAATACTGAAGTGTATAGAGCTATACTTTCTGCTGAGAGTCAAATGCTGCAAAACTGATAGGACGGTCCTTCACAGTGCAGATGGATAGTGACCCAAAACATACCACGAAAGCAAATTAAAAGCTTCTTAAGGCAAAGAAATGTTCTTAAATGAGCTTGCTTTTCACTTACTGAAGATAAAACTGAAGGCAAAAAGACCCACAAACAAGCAGAAACTAAAGGCGGCTGCAGTAAATGCCTAGCAAAGCATCTCAAGGGCAAAAACTTTTGGCGATGTACATGGGTTCCAGACTTCAGGCAGTCAAGGATTTGCATCAAGTATTAAAAATAACTCTTTGTATTTATAATTATGTTAGTTTGTCCAATTATGTTAGTCTGTCCAATTGAGCCTGTGAAAATGGATGGACTATGTAATTAATGGCTGAAATTCCTTGTTGGTTAATGTAATATTTTTGGTTAAACCCCTTGAATTGAAGCTGAAAGTCTACACTTCAATCAAATCTTGATTGCTTTATTTCAAATCCACTGTGGTGATGTACAGAGGCCAGGAGCACAACCAGGAAATATCTGTTCTGGGATTTGAACCCACTGCCAGTTGCTGTTGCTTTTGTGGTTGCTGGCAGCAAAATGACAAATTTCCCTTGTAGGATCAATTAAATATAACAAAACAATGAAGACTCTATGTGGCTGAAGACTTGTATAACCAATTACTAATAAACAATCAATTGGTGTCTTCAGTTCTTAAACGATTATTAAGTCTTGTCAAAAGGAAATATCAAGTAATACAGTGGTGAACTGTTTAAGCTTTTTTGGCATATGTTAGAGTTAGAAATTTGAAATGAGCATATATTTACCAAACAACAATAATAATAATAATAATAATAATAATAATAATAATAACAATAATAGTAATAATGTTCACAAGGTAAAATAGCAAATATTTCTGTCTATATTAGCATTTTACGTGCTCTCCCAACTTTTTTTGTCTTACCTTGAAGCCTCTTGTTTTCAAGATTATACTGTAAAAACAGTTGTAAAATTTACTGGAATTTACTGGCAACTTAGTTGTGAAGATGAGTTCAGTTGCCTGTACTTTACTGGACACAACCACAGGTGATGCTTACACTTTGGCAAGAACTACCACAGTGTAGTCAATGTATTTACATCAGGGCCCAATACTCAGTGATTTGTGAGAGTTACAGTCAGATACTCCTGCTACAGCGCTGCCCCAAAAACAACCAACTGATTCACTGTCTTTGCCTCTTATGTAAAGAACATCAAAGCCATACTAATCTGCTCCATGGTTATTATCTCACTTTTCTATTACGTCTATTTACATTAACTCCCAATATTCCCTGCAAAATACAGTAACAACATAATTTAAGAAAATGTCTATAGTGTAGTGCCATTTATGTTTCCTCAGTTTATACAATGGACCTGGATGGCTTTAGACAGTTGTTACAATTTCTCTTCACTAATCAGCAGCTTGTGCGCAGCTTTATAAGGACTCTAATCACTCCTGTTCCAGAAATTGTCCATCATTGTGACTGACAGTGATAGCAAGCCATTGACACCTTGTGGCTAGATACTGCCTTGGGAATGGTGTAATGGATGCTGATTTTCTATGGGACATATAGACAGTGCAGTAAAACCCTGATTGTTAAGGGGATCAGGTTGGGAATGGGACCCTTTTCTCTGTTAGTGAAGAAGCCCCTTGGATTGAATAGCTCCTGCACTCCTATTGCTGATAACTAGTCTCTATCATTTATCTGGCACCTAGACAAGCCCTCCTCGCTGCTCATCTCCAGATACAGTATGTGCAGAAGTGTCACTCTGCCTCACAGCAGAGATTCAATACATTCACCACATTAAGTTTTTTCCTTTTTTCCAGTAAAGGTTGGCTAGAATTCATTATTTCCTGAACAGTTCAACTCTAATATAACTCCAATGTGAAAAAAACATGTCATAGAAAACTGATTTTTTTAAAAGTTCAATTTACTAAACTATTGTTAAAGTTTCAACTCGTGCTGTTCACTGTTTATATAGTTCTTATATGGAAACGAAGCTGCCAAAACTACCTGTTTTGAATTCATAATGACTGTGATATAATTTGTCATGGCAGGGATCGTCAACTGGTGGACAACGGTCCAGATGTATTTCAGCAAATTGAATTGAGCACTTACAAACAGTCTGTAGCAAAGCTGACTGATGTATGTAAAATGGTCATATTTCAGCTGCATGAACCTGCATGGCTTCTGTAGCAGTCCTGTGTTGCAGTCTATCCTGTTCGGTTCATTTAGGCATGACTTAGCCAAAGCAGCTCATCAAAACAGAGACAATAACGCTAGATAGCAGATCAGAAAGTAAATAATTTCACATATTTTTGTAAATTTAAAATTAAATATACTACACTCATTGTCAAAAAATAGTTGCATCCACAAGGAATCAACCGACAGGAATGAAACACAGTGTGAGACATGCGAATGATTCAAGTGCTTGTGACGTAAGCAAGGATGGGCCTTTTCGCTGTACCTGACTGACTATACAATCCTGTTACCCGTGCTTTCCATTCTGACTCGTGCTTCCTTTGCAAGTGAAGTATACCTCGGAGAAGAGTTTGAAAGCAATTTGTTGAGGGGTCGCATCATAGGATTCTGGGAAGCAGGATGGACCGGTCATGTGGATATTGCCACAGGATGCTGTTGGTGGCAGTGGATAGAAGAAGGCACACCAGCGACATAAAGGATCTGGGAAACCTACACAAGCCACGGAGAGGGAGAACCGATGGATTGTCCGACATGCACGGAGTGAACCAACAGCCACGATTGCGGACCAGGAAGGGGTTCATACATCACACTGCTTAATATTTGAGCAACCCCAACAAAACCCCTTCCTGTGTCCCTGGAAGTGTTTGTTTTGTTTCTTTGTGGAGCTGCTGTTTAATGTTTCCACTTTTGACTAGCACAGGCTCAAAACAGATGCTTGGTTTTGAACCTGAAACACATCATGCAATATGATTTTCCATTTTTCATTTTACTCTTTTTTGGGAGCTAATTTATTTGAAACTAAGCATGTCATATAGTGCAATATTGAGGCGAGAGAGGACGATATTTACAATAGAATACGAGAAGGATTGTGTTATCGCGAAATAACATCACGGCTGTGATGTTAAAGCGATAACACACAACCTCGAGTGTTATATAACGTGAATGTGGCATTTAATATGTTTTAATGTTAGCAATTCCTTCCTCCAAATTATAGTTCCTTAACAAGCAGCTTTTTGCTACGTCAGAGTAACGAGCTCCGCTCACTCGCAGTACAGTTCTCCAGCTCCTTACACAGACGTCAGAAAATAGGAAGGTAAAAACAAATTACTGTGTTTTTTTCCTCCCCAGTTTAGTCCAGTTCCACTAGCTAATTAGGTCTCCCCATCCCATGATGTTACCAAGTTGGGAGGGTGAGGGCTAGCACATGCTTCCTACAAGACACATGAAGTGAGCCACTGCATTGTTTCAAACCACCGTTAACACAATGTCATTAGACAGACCTACATACATCTGTACACTAACAGATGCCCATTTTGGCTATTTTGGCAAGTCATGGGAGAAAGCAAGGGTCATCCTACTCACCCAAAGAAAGCGAGGCCAATTATGCCCTCTGGGACTCCAGGCCATGGATGGCTGTGGCATCGCTGAGGACTGAACTCGCAGTTTCCCAAAGCTTAGACAGTTGTACCACTCAGGAGCCCCAGGAAAAATGTAAAAATATGGACCCTTTAAGCCACATGAAAATCACATTCATTAGAAAAATCACATACATTATGCATTATTCACTAACAATATGCTCAACAAAATAAAAATTATTTGACTCATGTATGAAGAGTCTAGTTTTATCAAGGGAACTGATTCCATTTTGATTCCTTGTGCCTAAGTGACTCCATGCAGGCCTTTGAGGGCAGGCAAAAAGAATTGATGCTGCTAGAGCTGCGTAGTGACAGTATGAAAGGACAACTGGGGAACTCTATCCTCTATCATTATTTCTTGTGACCCAACAGTTTAATTTGTTTGGCTGACACTATCCCAAAATGTCATAGAACTGATGTAAACATACTGGAAGTGACTACTAAATCAAATCCCCGCATATCTTTCACAGAATTCTATAAGATTCCATCTGGCTGAAAAAGTGTATCAGATAAATGCCTCCATGAATACTCCAGTACAATATGGTATGGCTGAGTCTATGCACATGTTTGCTTTTTTTCCCTCCACTTCTCTCATCAAATCCAATTAATCCCATGGCCCAGAGGGCTTGGTAAAGAGAGGGAGAGGCAAAGAGAGGGCACTTCCAGCTGACACACAGCACCTACTAGCCCTGTGGCCTCTGCACTAGTGTTTGTCACACGTGGCCATGTGGGTCTGGCTTGTCTGATTCCTGCTGTTCTGCTACAGCCACATGACAACATCCAGGGGCAAGAGAAATCTGAGACTAAATGCCAAGCATCTTCGCTCCGGGCTTTTCTCACAGCTGTCCTGTGGTTTTACACAAACTCAGGCCAGTAGAACGTTAGGGAACCGTGTCTCGAAAAGCAGCAGCAGAATATTAATGCACATAGCCTTTATGCTACCTAAACAAAGGTTATCTGGCCTGGAGAGCTTATACGAGCAATCAATGAATATTACATCCAGAATATGCAGTTTTTATAACCCAAAGCACTTGTATACACCCAACAAAAGGTTAGGGACACCTTCCCTGCTATTTGGCATTTTCTGAGTAATGTTTGATTTTCACTATTCCCTGTAAAGCTCTTGTCAACATAAAACAGCTATTTACTAATACGTTGGGTAAGTTTTGGTTCATGCTCATCAAGGTATCTTCCTTGGTATACGGGGGGTGGTGGGTGGTGGGTTCCTCAATAATAATTTGACACATTTCTTTTCCAAACTATTGTTTGGAGCCTTCAAAACAGCTTTATTTTTTGACTCAATGGTGGCTTCAGCAGCTAAACAGTTTGAGTGCTGATAATTGCTGACATCACAGCAAGGGGATAAAATATGTGGAGCTTGGTATTATTCCAAATGTAGCACTGTCACAAATAGTGCCATAAATTAAAGCATTGAGCCATTTGAGACCACTTTACATCATACCTAATAAAAACTCCTACCCGTCATAAAAACACTTAGTCTCAGTTGGCTTATTGTCTGGCTTATTGTTTGGCTTATTATCTTCTGAACAACCTCAAGATTGCCATAGATTTAACCCTGGAATTCTAGTGGAAGGGATGGAAAACTATTCTTCAAAGAATTTCTTCATTGCATGGAGGTTCTTTAAGCTTTAATAAGGTTCTTCACACTCATACATCTCCTATACAAAAAATGTTTCTCTAAAGAATCATGCATCGAAAGGTTTTTAGGGCAAATGAAACCAAACTGTGACAGCAGTATGTCCCCACGGCATAACAGAGCCACCAGACCCCCTCACTGTAGGGGCCAAGTATTTAGGCTTGTATCGTTCTCTTGGTGCACTCGCTCACTTGGGAAAACTCGTCTAACCATATGATTCTTTTTTTACCACATCTCTGTAGATTAATGAATAAATGAACAAATTTGGGGGGCAAGTAGGAAAATTTTAAGCAATTTTAGTTTCAAATGAGGCAACTCATATATGTGTGTATTTATTATTTTACAACAGTTTTGAAAGTGGCTCAGCCATTCATATTTTAGAATTTGAAAAATCTGCTGTATAAATTTATGATAGTTTTTTCTGAAAATCACCCTGGTTAGTCCTTAAGATGTAACGCTATTGCAAACAAACAAAAAACAAGCTCATTTGTATTAAAATATTGTGAAAAGTCTCCACATTTTTGGTGAGCAATGTACATCCATGCACTTTGGGTGAACTATCACACACATATACTAAAGCTTTCTTAAAAGGGTTTTAGAAAGTGACTCCTCCTTGGCTGGATGATGGTTCAGAGACACGTTCGACTCTGCGTCTGAGAAGAGACGCTGCTGTAGGTTCTTAATTGCCTCTTCGCAGTCTGACATCCAGCAGCCGCTCTTCTCACCTCTCAGAGGACACACATCATTTTGCAACAGGCTGATGGCTGAGGATAAGGGGAGAAAAGGGATATAATTCTTTCAGGGACTAGAGCTATTTAACAGCATGCTCCAGCCTCTACAAGCAGCACATTTTTGTACAAGCAACCACCACAAGCCCGTTCACAGAAGAAAATCATCAGCTCAGACAAGTAGAATGGCCCATCAGGTAGCACATAAAAAATGAGCAAGCAGCACCATTTGTATGAACATAAAGAGATGAAGTACCTCGGAAACAGCATGGCCACAAAAGATGGGGTATTTTTGGAGTTGTCAGATGGTAGAAGCATTAGTCAGCACTTTTTTCCATCTCTCTTTGCTTATCTTCCTCTGCGCTGAGACACAATGAGAGTCCCGGGGGGGGGGTGGCAATGGCAGAGCAGGGCAAGGACAGGCACTGAATGCATTATGATGAACAGGCAGCATGATTTTATCACTGATTACATTAGATTAGAATTTGGACAACACTGCGTCAAGATCAGCTTACTCAGCAAAAGTAAAAATATAATCTAAACTTCTTATAAACTTTAAAAAAGTGTTTAAATAAAGACAAATAGTGGAACACAAAACTTTGCTGTGACACGGTAACACCCCTTTTCATAGGGTAACCTTAAGATCTTGAGGCTGAAGCTTTAGCATTAGCTACCCTTATGATAAAGATCTGTAGGAATACTCCAGGAGATTGTATTACTAAAGATCTTTTTTATAAGCAAAGAAAATAGCTGCTAAGCTAATTTAGTTTATAGCTAGCAAGACAGTTAACACAAATAAACATGTCTTTAGGCCAGCCGCAATGGGAAGTTGTATTTTGTGCTTTTTGTATCAGATTGGCATATACAGTTGTATGCAAAAATATGCACCCCTGATCAAATGATGGTTTGTTGATTTTCTCTCTACAGAGAGCTCGCTTCTGTATGTTTTGGCACATCTGATATGCTATTTTCATTTTTTTTCTAATATGTTGAATTCTACAAACAAACAGAAATTGTGCACTAAAACTTGTGTCATATTTCAATTTGTTGACAGTAGAGGATGTGCTAACTTAGTTTCATTTAGAAAATCAACAAACCATTTCATTTGACTGAGAGTGTTCAGACTTTTGCAAAACTCTGTATGCATGTGGGCATATAAATATTATCAATGTTAGAAACAACTAAGGCTATGTTCAGACTGCAGGCAAATCAGATTTGTTTCTCAAATCACATCTTTTGAGATGACTGTCAGCACTGATTGGATTAGATTGGATTTGTGCGTCCTGATATCACCAGCCTATCTGCATGGGTTGCTGTGGTAATGAAATAGGTGTCAGTGACTACGTAGTTATGTAGGTGATGCGGATTTCAAATGCAGATGCAAGTACAGCATTTCACCCTCCAATCTCTTCAAAACTCTCTGACAAAAAACATTAATATGTGGCGCTCTAATTGAATCACAGCATTTCCATCACTCTGGATTTGACATCGTCAATGTTTGCCGCATTGCGAATGATGCAAAAGACACTTCAAAATCTGATTTGTGAACGTCCATACTGAGAAATCTGATTTGTGAGCATCCATACTGAGACACCGTTTACAACTGGTCACTTCATGCGTCTTGAGTATCAGGATTATATCTGGATAAGGCCAAGCCACCAAAAACGCAATTGTAAATGCACCCAAGATGCATTCAACATCCAACACTCCTCCCAGTACAACTGAAACTCCTCCACATGCAGTATGTCTATGATGAATATAATCATGGAGGACACACATGGTTGGGGAAGAAACAAAATGCTAAATAGTAATAAGGGCAAACACATATAAACAGCAGATAAACAGTTGTTAATTGGCTGCTGCATAACAAGCAGATTTGCATGTTCAGTCTCACACAACAATCAGATTTCAGTCTGACTAACCAGAGACGGATTTGACTACCAAATGTAAATACATGTGGCTAAAATCATATTAGGATACAATCCAGATACTAGTCACTTGAAGTGACCAGGTGTAAATGGGGTCGGAGGCACATCATCAGATGGAGGCAAAAATCAGATGGGGATCGCACTTCAAACTACCTCCAAAGGTGGCTTAGATCCACTCATATGGCTTATTGCTGTCCAGACTATCAAAAATTAATCTGGATACAATCTGGATATGCCAAAAATCGGATTTTGGCTGGCAGTCTGAACACAGCCTAATAGATCTGGATCTAGCCTATTAAAGAAAATGTGACTTGATAAAATGATTTTCCCTGCCAGACATGGACAAAGCCCGTTGTAAAAATACTGGCCCATATTTATCATACTTCACAGAGCAAGGACAAGAACCGGTGGCATCCATCTGCTGTTGTTCTAGCAGGCAATACTTCCATGCAAAATCTGTTTCAAAACGCTATTCAGGTTGAGCTGTAGAAAATCGAAAAACCCATTCCCACATACACATCCCTGAGGATGGGCAAAAAATCCTGGAAGCGAATGGGCATTTTAGTGAGAGCTCTTTTGATGCTGATAGTTTTGCAGCATCAAGGGGACCAAAATAATGGGCAGGCTCTCTGTCGACCCAATTTAGCGGAGACAGCAGGGGGTAGAGGTTGTGTCAAAATTTTTGCATCCCTGAGCAAAATACCAAAGAATGGATTTGAGAGCAGGCAATGGCAGCCCTTGGCCCCTCTGTGCCAATGGATTTTGCCTTTCCAACAAGCAAAATGAGCAGGTCTGGCTAAAACTGCTGAGAAATCGAGCGTCCAGATGGGTTCACAATGTGACATCCTGGGACCAGACTGGCAAACTTATTAGACCGCAGCTTAGGTATAACTGTCTCCATATCTGTCAAGTTAAAATGACACAAAGGTGCAAATCCAGGGCATGGAGCCGGCAGCTCTATAGATTCACTAATGAATGTCAGATCATGGCCATATATTTCAATTTTTTATCAAGAACTTATAATCACATGGTTCTATCCGACAGATAGAACAGTCCTGAGATAATTATCATCAAAACAGTAGGGTTCCACTGGGTTATTAAGAGAGAAGAGCTGTCTTCATACACCCACATCGATAACTTTCTGATCAAAATGACATTTCTGAAATCTCTTCATGTTGCACAATGTAGGCGAAGGATACAGAAATATCATAGATTAGCTAAGGTGTTAGTGTGCCATAGATGTAGCTTGTGACAGTTTGTGCAGTGATTTTTCTATTTATTTATTTTTGCTTGTTTTCATGACTGACATAGTTAAGCTATAGATGGAAGCATTTTTAGGTGAGATCTTTCACATTAAATGGCTGGAGGTGACACAGATTCAGGGGTCCCAAGACTTGTGATGGTGGCCTGTTAGAAACCCCACATACAGAAGAGGGCTGCATGTCACTAGAGATTTATGGATGGGACCTCTCCAAGTTCTTAGTGCACTGCTGTCATAGTATGTTGTGAATTTTGAAGCACAATTGCACAATTGAAAGAGAGAAACTGTTGATGATTTGATCTATTAATGTACATTTATCTGGGTGGACAATATGACGCTAAAGCCCCCCTAAAACTGTCATAGCAACGCCCCTAGTGTCTTAATTCCAGTCCCGCCCTCCATCCATCACAGAATTGTTTTCTGACATTGCGGATGTTGCCTCAATGACTCAGAAATGTATACCATCTACATCACACAAATGGCAGGACAAATAGAGAAGGAAACAAAACGGAATTTTCCCACTGCAAGGCTAGCCTCAGTGAGCCAATTAGCTAGCTAAAAAACATTGCAAATTTTTTTGTAATGCAAATTATGTTTTGAGACATCTGAGGGTTACATACATAGGTAAATATTATTTTGTCTGGCTTAAGCTCCAGACTTAAAATGAGAACCTTGAACATTGCCCTTCTTTTTTACTTTCTAGCCCTTACCTTGCTAACTAGCAAGACAGCATTTTCTTCAGTAGTCATGCAAGTAGTTTGATACATAAAGCCCAGTTTGACAGTAGAATATCAAATGCTTTAGATCTGAAATATTAAGTATTAAAATAAATTGGTACATGACATTATAATTATTTATTGGTCTGGCTTATAAATGACTTTGGTATTGGTCTGGTATTTAAATAGCCTCTTGCTTTGTTTTTCCTTGCGAAGTCTTGTTAGTATCTTTACTGCGGTTGTTCTTATTCTGTGGTTAGTTCATGTTTTTGACCCCTGGACTATTTTCTGGATCTCCGTTTTTGGATTTTCCATTGGATCTTGTATGCCTGATTGCATCTGTTTGTCTGGGTCTAATAAAGCTGTAAATGGTTCCTCTCTCTTTGTCCATTATTACATAGTAATGGAACAGCCCTCAAGGTGAGGTCAGGGATTCCCCCCATTGGGAAATAGAGGAAGGAGGCTCCATCCACGCTGGTCAGCTTTGTGTCTTTTTGATCTTACACTGATTCAGCTGAAAAAGTACTTGACCATGGGATAATGATGTACAAGGAAAACATAAGGCTATACAGTGCAGGTTGACTGCAGCACTGCGGTTGAGAGGCATTTAAGAGTTTCAAGAGTTAAGCTGCCAGTATTTCAAATGACAAAAATAGAACTAAACTGGCAGTAAAACCACCAAACACGCTGTCATAAATACACTTATAAACAGCTTGGTGTATATCTCAGCACTGCTAGAAGCCAGCTTTGTAAAGTGGACCAATTGCAGTCAGGGATACGTTACACAAGGTTACCTAAAATAAAGTTCTATACTGTAAAAAATGTTTGTAAAAAGTACGGTAAAAAACTATGAAACATCAACAGTAAAAGACTATAAAATCTGAAATAGTATTTCACTGTAATAGATACATTGAATTACCCTAAATCAAGAGACAGTAAATAACTTTCATTTTTATTGCTGTATTGTGTAGAAAATACACAATTTAACCATGAAAATACAATTTTTTGGTAAAATTAATGTGAAAATACCATAATGTCATAAGCAAGTAGTTACCTTAAAATAATGCTATAATTAAATTACAGAATTTGTTTTTACATTTACAGTATAAAACCTTTCACTATTCAGCAAAATCATCATTTCTACAGAAACAAGATTTTAAAGGTATGGTATATGTTTGTTAAATGATGTTTATTTCAAGGAAAAACATATTTAAACATTTTGTAATTTACTGTAATTTTATGCAACGTTCTTGTAAATCTGACACTTAATGTGCTATGTGCAATGTAAAACTAAAACAACTAGAAAGATTTCTTAAAGAAAGTCAAGCGATTACTGTGCAGCAATGCTAGCAATCATTTGTGGTTGCCAGTGTTGATTAGGTGGGTGTAAATGTGTTTTAGATGGTTGCTAGGGTATTTGAAAGTGGTTGCTATGGAGGTCTAGGTGGTTGGTAAGGTGATCTTAGGTGGTAACTAAAAAATTTGCTAAATGTTAGGCAAATTGTAAAAATTCAGCTGGCCCAGCTTTCTCATGATAATTTAATTGACTCATTAACCTTTACCGTGTTAATGCCGTCTCACTGCAGGCAGATGCCTTAACTATTTGAAGTTGATAAAACGTTTACAGGGGTCGCGCATGCGCGCTCAAGTACTTGGGCGGGGCAGCTGCTGTTGGGCGAACTCAATAGACCACTGTAGTCGTGCGTCATTCTGTAGTCCTCGTTATGCCCATATTAGGAACTCCGGATCTAAGCTCCATTTCTCTATGGCCAGAATGAATAGGGTTTTCGAAAAATCGCCTCTATCGCACCCTGTGTTAAATAAAAATGTTCAGAACCCGATACGTTTTGTCCTGTGTACATTTTTCTCCCGAATACCACTGGATCCTCTGAATTACCAGGTCGTTAAAGAGCTATAATACTAATATTGCTACACGCGAGCTACTGCGCATCAATTTGATGTCACTAAGCTACACGAAACTAAGGCGGGCTGTGGCGGTACTCTGACGAGTTGTGCTATCTTATGCCGGCCTTACACCAAACGACTTTTCAAGCGATTTCACTGTCGCAGACAAATATCCATGTCGGGATAAAATCATGAGAGTCTTGCTAGAGTTGCTTCGCGCTCGCGTCATCTCGATCGTTTAGTGTAAGGTGGTCAAGATGGCAGTCTTAAGTCAGTCCTTTTCTCGTCTTGACGCTGCGACAAAATCAACCGTGTTTAATATTATTGTAAGCTTGAAATCTCTGTAAAAACGGCAAACCTGCTTCACTTTAATACAATAATCATATTCACTTAAAATGTAAACTGACTTTAACTGGCATTATTGAAAAATCATTGCCGTTTTTTCCTTTTTTTATTTTATTTTATTTATTTATTTATTCTGCCCCGCGATGGACTGGCGACCTGTCCAGGGTGTATCCTGCCTTCCGCCCAATGACAGCTGGGATAGGCTCCAGCACCCCACCGCGACCCAGAAGGATAAGTGGTTTAGATGATGTATGTATGTATGTAATTATGTATTTTTTGCTTTCTGTTACACTGTTTGCTTTTTTATGGTTTAGTTCATAATATCCAATCAACAAGGCTGATTCGCTGCATGTTGTGTTGATGTGTAAATCTTTATGTTAAATAAAAAAGTAACTGCACATTTTACAGAGTCGGCTCGAGCTCAGCTGCTGTGCGGGGGACACGGCAAAGAGTCGGCATTGGCACATCGGAATCAGCCTGGGTACAGTTACTGGCTCTGTAATTAATGTGTCAGCAAAAAATGGGGAATTTCCATCTGTAATTAGGAGAGCAGATTACACCCTCATTGAGGTCCGAGCAGTCACCAACGTTTCACCGCGGATTCGGGAACTGCGCGATTAGAGCCGCTTCTGGAAACTTCGGAGGGATTCAAAATGCGTTTGGTGAGTAAATTATTGGTTTATTTAACGTAGCAGTAGTTTTTCAATCGGATATTTATTCAAACCTAATCCTAGAATTTATGAATGCTGAACTTTCCATATGTCAAAACGAAAATAAGCACCACTTGCTAACAGTTAAGTTAGCTAGCTAACGCTCATATAAAATGTTGGTAGGCTAGCGAGTCACCTCTTTTAGATGACGGTTTGCTCTCTCAAAAATTTGAGAAAGTTTTTTAATTACAATTCTAAAGTGGGACGGTGTCGAATTTCTGGTGTAATAAACTGGTGTGTACACTTGTTAGAGTTGCTAGCTAGCTAAGTAGCCTAGCATAGCTACGTACGCGCAAGCTTAGGCTAATTTAAAATCTCTGCTGGACGACCGGTTCATTCCAGCTAACCTGTACTAACCCATGATGAATACGAGCTCAAATATGAATGGGAGATGTGGAGTAACTGGTTTTGGAGTGACAGAAAAGCAGAAACTAGCTAGCTAACTGCGCTCTGTGATGTGTGGGGCTGTTAGCTTGGTAGCCAGCAGGCTAATGGGCTCAACATAGAGCAGATTTGATGCCTCTCTCACACGAGTTTAGAGAATAGAAACAGCAATCTGAGGGAGAGACGTCAAGTGACTGGTACAGTTAAAACAGTAACGTTAGGTTAAGAAGGTCAACTGCGCTGCGATTTGGTAGCTAACTAGCTCTCAAGTGATTTTACGTGCTAGTTAGCTAGCTAACTATCCTATATCAGGCTAATGTTTGTAAAATCTGTTCTTTTCTTCTTATATCACTATTTTCAGGCTTTACCACATCTTTTCTTCTTGCAGTGACTTGCACATTTCCTACACCTACCACCAGCATTTCTCAGGTATGGAAGCAACTTTTTATTTCTCCTTCTCTGGCATGTTGCTGGTTTGTTTACAATGCTTTAAAGGTACTACTTACTAGTATGTTTGTGTTTCTCATGACTGACTATTGACTGACTGTTATAACCTTTGTGAAAGAACAGTTTTGTATTGTAGTTTTTTAATGTTTTCTCCTGTAGGAGGCATATATCTGCTTCCATTGTATACAAACAAACTTAAAGTCCTATTTCAGGGTCTCTTTTTCTTCAACTTCTAGGCCCCCTACCCACTCCCCACATTTGCAACTTCAGGAGCCTTTTCACCAGGAATAAACAAAGTACAAAACTTCTGAACTTGAGTAAAAGCAGACATTTTCTTTATTAAATATAAAAGTATAAAAATAAAAGTATTCTATTTGTCTTTACTTACAAAAGTTCTTGCTTTTAAGGTAAACTTTAATCAGAAATTGTAATGCATCAAAACAATGCTATTGGTTATTTTTTGTTTTATTTATTTACAAAAGTCATTACACTTCAAGATTGTGGTAAAATAAGAATTTTGTCTCATATACACGCACACAAAGAAATTGTGGACATGATAAGCAAGATAAACTAGCAAAGTGAAAAAGATAAACATGAACTAACAAAGGCAAAGTTTCACTTTGATTTCAGGTGGACTTTAAATGTACTTTACATTTGTACAAAGTATCATAAGTAAAAGTAGTACAGAGTGTTATTGCAGTTAAATAATTTTTGGTGAATACTTTCTCTTTAGGAGTGTGGTATTTAACCCAGAGCATTTCTGCTTTTACTCAAGTTACTAACACCTGTCTTACACAACAACTAAGAAGTTGTGTACTTTGTCCACCATGCTCCTCGCTGACCATCTACTCCAGGAGAAGCTAGAAGAAATATCTCTGAGGTATGAAAGCAACCTGTGTACTAGATTTGAGAGGCTTGAATGCTTATACAAATGCAGGCAGCCAACATAAATGTGCTTGTGTCTATTTCAGTTGTTGAAGCTAGTTTTTTAAACCTTTACCAAGTGTTTTATCTTTTACAGCCATCCATTTGCTGCTTCTGGTTCTCAAATGATCAGAAATTGTCCCAGGTACTTTCATTTATAGAATCTTTATGGTATTGCTCTTTGTAATATTAGTACATATTACATTAAATATTTTATTACATCTTTTAGCACACGGCATTGTCAGTATTATGTATTTTAAAATGTATTTGACTCACCTGCTTTGCTTTTCTTATTTTGCAAAACTGTTGTATGAAAGCAATAGGACATTTTAAGGTTGTGTGCTATTGTGAAAGACATAGTATACTGTTATTGTCACGGATCCTTCAGGCTCTGAGGTCTCTAGGGACTCCATTTCCCAGAACCCCCAGGGGAATCACATGATTCTCAGCCCTCCATCTCGCTCCAATCACCGCTCTCTGTCGCCTGAGTGTTAACTGATTACACCTGTTCTCATATAATTAGTTTAGTATAAAGCCCGGGCTTTTAGTCTAGTTCAGTGTGAGGTATTGCTTCTTATTCAAGAGCTACTGAGCGGTATTTTCTTCTGTCTATTGTGATTTTCTGGTTTTTGACTCTGTTTGCTGTTTTTGACACTTGCTCTTTTTGCCTTTGCCCTTTGGACTTTGTTCACCTTATGTTTGTCTTTTTATGTTGCTTGCCTTTGCTGGATTTGACCTTTGCCTGTTTTTTGACCATGATTTTGGATTACGACTCAAACATTAAAGCCTCACTCTCTCTTTTTTATTTTCAACCGCGAGTGTCTAAGCTATTCTGCCGCGTTAGTTATTCACAATAACAGGCTTTTTCTTGTATTGTTTTGCATATACCTTTGCTCCTTCTTGTTGTTACTTTTATAGATGTATTTTTGATACTGTTTACTATTTGTTCAGAATACTTTATCCATATGTTTTGTATGGTGAGTGTTTGTTACTAATTTTGCTTACTTTTTTCTTCTTTTTAGATGCAGTCATGAGGAATCCATCTTCACAAACTGCAAGTGACAAAGAAATTGACCAGAGACTTTCACATCTGTTAAGAGCTGAGCATATTTAGCAGGTAGGATTCAGATGTTTTTATTTGCTGTCGCTCCCCCTCCTGTGCATACTGTACATGTATGCTTACTGGCCATTTTTGCAGTGCTCCTAACTTACAGACTATAGTCCCTCTGTCTCTCTATACATTGTTACCCCCCGTTTTTCCCTTTTTTACCACAGGGCCACCACAGAGCAGGTATTTATTAATGGATCATTCTCAGTACTGCAGTGACACTGACATGGTTTTAGTGCGTTAGTGTATGTTGCACTGGCATAAGTGGATCAGACACAGCAGTGCTGCTGGAGCTTTTTAAACACTCCACTCACTGTCCACTCTATTAGACACTCCTACTTTGTTGGTCCACCTTGTAGAAGTCAAAGATGACAGTTAATCTGCTGCTGCATAGTTTGGTGTTCGTCATCCTCTAATCCTTCATCTGTGGACTATTCTCAGTCCAGCAGTGACACTGAGGTGATTAAGACATTGCTCTATCTGATACTGACATAGTAAGTGTGGTACTAGTGTGGCACTGCAGTGCTGAGAATTAACCAATAATACCTGCATTGTGGTGGTCTTGGTCGGTCCTGATCATTGATGAATGATGTGAAAGGGGGCTAACAAAGTATGCAGAGAAAAAGATCAGCTACAATTTGTAATTGCAGAACTACAAAGTTCACATATATTTAATGGACCTGATTCAATAGAAAAAGTAAGTAAATACAAGGCAGCTTTATCTAATAAAGTGGCCTGGAAGTGTATACAAAGTGATGTAGTTCAATTGGTATTTTTTTGTAAACACCACTGTAACTGTTTATTTACATAAGTACCTGCTATTCCACTCAATTTGTATGAATTGGTATGCAAGATTTACATATTTTGTTTAGGCAGTTAATGTAATTGTTTCTAAAGGATTTATGGTGTAAATCAATTCATGTATGCTTAACTGTGAACACAGGTGAGCTTTAAGAATTAACATTTCAAGACATGATAGAGTATATAGTGGCGTATGATAATGCATATATTACTTTCTTAGAACAGTGGCAGATTATTGATTTGATCAGCTGTGTTCACCTGTGTTGTACTTCTCCGCTTTGCTCGTGACTAGTTGTACCTAGTACATGAAATATTCTTATGTTAGCTCAACTAAATATTTTAGTGCTGATGGATATCAGTCAGTAAAACTAGTAATTTACAGGTGTTGAGCAAACAAGAGAAATCTGTATGTGTATACTAAGATGTAACAACTGGCTGCTGGGGTGTTTCTAGGTTATTGCTAAGGTGAACTAGTTGGTTAACAGGTAGTGCCAGGTGGTCAATCGAATGGATTAGTTGGTTGCTAAGGTGTCTGACTGGAGACATCTGTGCATTTAAGCTACAAGTCGACAGAGGTGGAACAAATGCTGATGATGGCTTAGTATTGAAATGTGTCCTTTTCTACCTTTCACATTTAAACTTTATCAGTTATAAATGTGACCGGCAACACTGTATTCCAGAAATCTGGTTTCTCCTATAAATACTTCATTGGAGCTCAGTTTAACAACAGAAGGTCCTTGTGTTTATCTTTGTGTTGGCATCATGCTCAAGCACTGCATCAATCTAACTTTTGCTTTGTTTCTGTTTTCTGGATACAGAGAGGGTCATGTGAACACCTGATGGTCTAAATGTGAGTCCTCATGCAGAACTGGAGACAGTGCACACGTTAAGTTCCAGTAATCATCCAACGTCATGTCTGTGTGAGACTCTATCCCATGTTGAACACTCTGAATTCTGGACTCAGTGACTCATTATTCTTGATCAAACAGGGCAAGTAGCTATTTTTTTGTTTATTTATTTTATTTGTTTATTCATTCCACCATGGATTATCCTTTATATATGTGTGTGTGTGTGTGTGTGTGTGTGTGTGTGTGTGTGTGTGTGTGTGTGTGTGTGTATCTAGGTTAGGGAACCAGCCCATTGACCGGAAGGTTGCCGGTTCGATCCCCTCGGCTGACAGTCCATGACTGAAGTGCCCTTGAGCAAGGCACCTAACCCTTAATTGCTCCCCGGGTGCCGTAGATAGGGCTGCCCACCGCTCCGGGCAAGTGTGCTCACTGCCCCCTAGTGTGTGTTCACTAGCGTGCATGTATGTGGGTGTTTCACTGCACGGATAGGTTAAATGTGGAGTACAGTATGCGAACACAGTTGGCTGATGGTTCTGAATTCAGTGTGTGTGTGTGTGTGTGTGTGTGTGTGTGTGTGTGTGTGTGTGTGTGTGTGTGTGTGTGTACACACATGCTGTTTTTCAACATCTCAAGTTCAGTTCAAGTTCATTATCCAACATCATGTCCATGTGAGACTCTATCCCATGTTGAGAACACTCATTGGTGAATTCTGGACTCATTATTCTTGATCAAACAGGGCTAGTGGCTATTTTTTCGTGTTTATTTATTTTATTTCTTTTTTTTCATTCCACCATGGGTGATTCTTTGTGTGTGTGTGTGTATATATATATATATATATAATTAGAGCTGCAACAAATGACTAATTTGATAGTCGAATAATCTATCGATTGCTGAAACGAATAATCGATTATTTGGATTATGAATCACTACATTACCAAATAACTTTTGTAGATATTAGCTTTTAAATTTAGCTTGACGTTGTTTTATGCATTTGCTAACTAACAATGAAGAAAATAAAGATGAATACCATTCAGTTTTAATGAACTTTCCTGCTAATATAAAAAATAAAAAATGTTTTCCTGTCAAAATTTATAACCAAGGTTTTGCACAGTAGCAGCAGTAAAATATAAAAAAAAACTAAATCAGTCTTTTAATCAAGTAAATAAAAAATCTAAATTTAAACAGTGCAGTCTGTGCTCTGTGCATTCTGCTGTCTGTCTACACTCTGCTGAAACTAAATTTTACAGTCACAGGTCTTTATTTAAATGGAAGAAAGTCAGCATCTCTCCATGCTCCTGTTAGAGGCCTGATCTCCTCTGAGACCGGATACTCCCCGCTGCAGAGAAGATGCGCTCTGATGGAGCGGATGGGAAAGTGGAGAATGTTTGTAGCAAACTTGTCAAACAGTTAAATTTGAACGATTTTGTGTAAATGCTTCATTTCAACGGTAACCCTTTGTCCAGCTACCCTGTGTGTTCACGGAGAACAACCTCCATAAACTGTTAGCGAGTGGAGCCAAACGTTTGCAGAGAGCAGAAAACTGTTCGTAAGCGCTCTCCTGTATTCGCCGAAATTGAACGCACCGGTGGCCTCGACGCTAAGACGACGATGCAGTGTTGAAACTGTAAACGTTATCTGGAAAGTGAACAGGGTCACTGTGAATAATTGTTACTTGCTTCTCTGTTCCAACTCCATTATCGATTCCAATGAAAATGCATTTCGAAACAGAACATGTTACAGATTTTGTTCTTGATGCTGCCATCGCGCTGTTGTGAATTCTCCAGTAAACTGTTATGTCAAAACGTTAGTGAGCGCGAGAAAGACGCGTAATGACGTCACCGACTAATCGACTATTAAATTAGTTGCCAGCTAATTTGGTCGTCGATTTTAGTCGACTAAGTCGAATAATTGTGTGTGTGTGTGTGTGTGTGTGTGTGTGTGTGTGTAAGTAATATATGGACACGTGCTGTTTTTTCAGCATCTCAGCACTGCTTTGTGAGTATCCTGGGCAAGCTCTTGGATCACGCAAGAAAAGTTTCTTAAAGTTTATCAAAATAGTCTGTACCTTTATATTATTTATGTATTATGTGTTATTTATTGTTTCCTTTGTAATTTATCATTAGCAGTTGTTGACTGTTAAATCTATGCTCACTAATTGTCAAGCTTGCTCTGTAAAAGAAAACTGGTCAACGCAATAAATGACGCCTTTTGTGGAAAAATCAGGTAAATACCTTAATGAGTCTTTTACAACTTATTTGTAAATGCCACTACTGATGTAATTATTTCCATAGTATGATGACTTCAGCTGATTTGAATCCAGGAGAGTTAAGAGTTTTTAAACACCTTAGTGTCATTGCTGGACTGAGAATAGTCCACCAACCAAAAATATCCAGCCACCTGTGACCATGTGAAGGACTAGAGGATGACCAACACAAACTGTGCAGCAGCAGATGAGCTATCCTCTCTGACTTGATCTACAAGGGGGACTGACAAGGTAGTAGTGTCTAATAGAGTGGACAGTGAGTGGACACACTTTTAAAAACTCCAGCAGCACTGCTGTGTCTGATCCACTCGTACCAGCACAACACACACTAACATACCACCACCATGTGGTGTTACTGCAGTGCTGAGAATGATCCACCACCCAAATAGTACCTGCTCTGTAGGGGTCCTGACCACTGAAGAACAGGGTAAAACGGGGCTAATAAAGTATGCAGAGAAACAGATGGACTACAGCCTGTAATTGTAGAACAACGAAGTGCACCTATATAGTAAGTGGAGCTAAAAAAATTGACAATGAGCATAGAGACAAGGATAATAATGTTATGCCTGATCGGTATAAATAAACACTACAAATGAAGTGACTCAAAAGAATGCGTTAGATATATTTCTTACATAATTTAACAATGCTGAAACATGCACTGTTTTAAGAAGACTTGTGGTATCCGATCAAAGCACAGGTCTGAGCTTATATCTGAACCATGTGCGTATACAGTGCATTTGCAATTCGTGCTACCAAAATTCTAGTGCATCCAGGAAAAAAAGTAAACTGGCAAATGGAAATTGTGGGGTGTCATAGTAGCACCTTTTCAAGGCTTTTCAAGAACCTCTGAATCAACATCAAATCAACGTAGACAGACAAATGCCGATAAAAGGTTACACATATAGGACTGAGAAGAAGGCCGTGCTTGTGGCCATACAACTCTGAGAACGCCCGATTTCTTCTGATCGCTGAGAAGAAGCCTGCGTGTAAACGTTTAGCTTTCCTAAACCCACTTGTTTAGTCAAGCTTTTGATAATTAGTTTTTCCAATTGATGGTAAAGTGGGCTTGCACTCTGATTTTTCTGTAAAGCTGCTTGGTGACAACGCCTGTGGTAAAAAGCACTATAAAAATAAACCTTCACAGGGATGTCCTTACTGCATAGCCCCGCCCCAGCTTTCAGACAGCATCCAGAGGATTCACTTGGATTTGTCTGTCAGCCTCTGGAGCTTTAGATTTCCATCTGAGGCCTGAACATCACTGAGATTTGTGTTGCTACCCATCACATTTCAGCAGGAAGGCATCCATTAAGCATGTTGATGCGTACACAGGCGGAAACACAGGAATGTCTACACTGTTACATTTCGTTACACCACACTGTAAACAGCTGAGCTGGCATTTTTTCATAATGCAGTCAAGAGCTAGTGAGCTAGTGAATTACAAACTTGAATTAACTCTACTGTGGTCTGTGAGGACAAAAAAGGTGGTGCAGACATTTCCCCGTTTCCCCATGCCTGTGGTCTCTGGCTGCTTGTAGTCTTAGTAATGGAATGAGATACCATCAACCTTCTTTCAGACCGTCAGGCACTTTTATGTCAGTAATTTATGAACTGTGTTGTGTGGAGCTTCATGGAACACTGCACCTAAATTAGAGCATTGTTTAGCATTCATGACTTTGGCTGGCATGAGCCTCTAATGGCTTTTGTCCTGGGAGAAGAAAAAGGGTAGAAGGACTGCAGCCTGACCTGTGCACATCGAAGCCCCTCATTTATCACCAATAGACTTGGATGCTTTAAGATGCAGAGGCTGTTCTTTGTTGCTCTTAGATTCCTAAATCACAGCGTTATAGAGCAGAAGAATTTTTCTTCTCATCCTCTTTATTAATTTGCCATAAACATAGCGAGAGCAAACCAGGATGCATAGATTTGAATTTCTATCGCTAAGCTTATTAGGACACTTAAGTGGCCTCGGCTCTTAGCAATTGTGTGATGAGTAGGGAGTATGAGATGTTGAGGAGTGATCTGTTATTTGCCAACACACAGAAAAATTTCATTTTTAGAAAATTTTTTTAGAAATTGAATTTACAATTTAGCATAATATGTATTTTTAGTTGAGCTTGCTATAGATAGCATAGTCACAGTGCACCACACAGAAGATTAAAGTTTGAATACCCCTTCTGGGCAGGAATGCCATTGCCACTAAGATAGGTGCTGTACAAATAAACTTGCCTTGCATTTAGCTACCATTGTGGCTCTGCATAAGACCATCTGCCAAGCAATATATTTGCATAAAATCATTTAAATGTTTTCAAAAATTGTAAAGGTTTTCAGGGCTATGTAAAATTAAGTTCAGTAGCTTTAGTGCTGGTTTCACAGAAATGCACCACGTTTAATAGTGTGAATAGTGTGAAGCATAATAGTATGCTGATAACATTTAAATGGAACATGAAAGTGATTCACACACCTTGTAAACAAACTTCAATGGCCAGACACACAAAGCCCAATCCACTTGTTTCTGAGAATACTGGCAGCAGGGAGTTGCTCCTCCTCACTTCCTTTTTCTTTCTTTCTGCACTGGGCTCTAATGATGCTGTCTGACTGTGAGGCACTGGGGGGGGGGGTTCATCATAGACTGTTACATCAAGGCAACCTGAGGAGACACCTCAGACCTGAGGGCCCTCACAAGAGAAAGCTTCCACACAAAGGGAAGCTGTTAGCGCCCAGATCAGCAAAAGGCTCTCAGAGGAGAACGAGACTAAAAGAGCAACCATGCGCCTTTGTGCCAGCGTAATAGGCAATTACCGCATCGAACCGCGTAATGACCACACATAGCAAACAAATGCTATTACTCCGTAACATGGCTGATTGACAGTGTACATATGTCCATTATCTAGAAATCTGAATGCAATATACCCAACAGTTCATTTCCTTTGCTAGACAATACTACATCTAGCAATGTGCTATTTGTCTGATTATCAAAAAGAAAGACTCCATAACAAACCTGAAATGCTGAACAAACAGAGAACAAATGCATTTCTAGAGAAAATAATAAACCTGGAATACCAATAAATGGTAAATCTAACAAATGATCATTTATTCATTCAAATGAACAGGTTAAAATTAGAGAATGGGTAGACAAACACAGAATTACTGGGATGCAGCAAAGGTGTAAGCTCCAAAAACTAAATGCTAATCATGGGTATGAAGTTCACAAAGGTTCTATAAATTACAAAATAAATAATACTTGTACAAGAACTGGATGATATAAAGAGCAGCAACGTAATGGGTGATTGTTAAATAATCCCAATAGTGTACATAGTGTCATTGTGAAGTCCACCGAGTCGATTTCTCTCTACGTCTGACAAACTATGACCACTAAGTAGAAAAAAATAAGGGAGTCATGGCAACTGCTAAGTTTTAAATGAACTTCATCTGTTCATTTCTGCATGACTTTCAAAGCATTTGAAAGTAATTCTGTCCCATTCACAGAGGGCAGCAATGTCTAAAGGTCCCTTGATGTAAGCTTTACCATCATACAAACTGAGGAAGGTCCAGTAATTCATTTGGGTAGTCCACAGGCGTAAGCCAAAATGGAAGCATGCATTTTATGGATAAACAGACACTGTGTGTATCAAAAGAGAAGAGTATATGGATACAATAGGCTCAAAAGAATGACGCAACGACTGATAATTTATACAACAAAAAGCATTTCATTGTGTTCTGGTCTTGTGCTTTGGCTTTGTACTCATGTAGCTCTACTTCTGTTAGATTTGCCTCAACTGAAAGTTTAGATGTGTGGGAGATTCTCAGGTACTACGCATCTTTGTATTAATGCCTTTAATCAACCACTTCAAAAGAGGCTTTTGAAAGAAGCATCTGCTACTTCCTCCCCTACTCAGCCCAGAAATCGTCCTCATCTGATCGCTTTTCTCAAAAAATGCTGTTACTGGAGCACAGGATGGGCAAGTCTTTTCGCAAAGTTCAGGTTCGATTAAAATCAAGAGATTTCACTACTGTCCATTGTGCTCAGACACGTCTCGCTGGAAATGTTCGCTTCAATTCAGCCCAAGCTTTAGTGCTCGTTTATTCCTTTTCAGAGGAGAAAAGCCGAGCAATGGTTCAATAAAGGGTCCGATGATTGATTCCAGCAGACCTTCAAACCAACTCGAGTACCTTGAGGAAGAGGAAGAAACACTTGCATCAGAACACAGTGCTAGATGTCAGGTCACTCTAAAGCATCTGATGTAAGTACTGCTCAGTAAAGATTCAATACGTGGACACTTCCAGACATGCTGGAGCAATAACATAGCCATCTTATAACAAACTGTTCTCTTTTATATAACTACCAGGGTTATAAAACACTGAAACACTGTCCATTGAGAATACAGAGGAAATGTACCAGAGAGAAAAAAGGGACGCTTTTAAAAGAAAAGTAAGTTTAGGGTAACAATATACCTTGATTGTTCCTTGACTGTTGGCTGCAATTAGCACATTTGACTCCTGAGAATTGAGAGAAAAGCATGAACGTCATCAGAAGAGAGGGATTAGTTGGAAAATGTTAAAACAATCTCAGCATGTTTAAAAGTACATATTTTCAAAGTTTCAACAATGATAAGCAATTCTACCAGTTTTGTTTGCACTAAATTACTATTTTTCATTTGTTCTATTTTCTGGACACAGTTTACCAAAAACATCAGTGTGAATAAAGTAGTGCATGGAGTGTTACCATCTTACAACAATGTTTATACTGCAAGGTTTTTTTTCAAACCAGGCCTGGCTTTTCTTACCTTCCTACAGCTGAGATAAAAATTACTTGTTTATTAATATCCTTTACAATACAAATGAATGTCAAAATGTCTTTGGTGCTTGGGTTCCAAATTATTTCTGGCTAGTCCCTTCTCATATCTCTATTTATCCTTCATTATGTTCTTGCTTAAAGGACAGTTAAGGATGCTACATTTCACAGGCATTTACATAAACAAAGGGGCATTGACTTTTTTTTTTTTGGTCAGAGTAATTTATGTAAGGCTGAGAAAGGGAATTAATTGAGCAAGACTAAGACACCAGGCAGAAATTCAGCTGAGTAAGCAGGCTGGTTTTGCACATAATTATCGCCACTGTTTTTGTGAGGAAAAATGCTAGTGGCATATCATCAGGGGTTTAAAAGGTCTTCCATAATGGCCCAGAATAACAACTCAGAGGGAAAAATAACATATTATTTATACGTCATCCAAAAGTACCAGGACAAGGAAGACAAAATTTTTATCTTATTGAATCCACTGCTAAGTTAAGGGAACACAATGTTCAGGTAAAATTAAAATTAAATTAATTTTAAGTTTGTACTGTTCAGGTCAAACCAATCATAACAGTCACAGCGAAATTATAAAGAGCAAAAACAACAATTTAGCAACAATCCCCAGTCCAGAAAATGCTTGTGATTGAAGAGATGAAAATGTATCAGAAACAAAGATAAAGAAAAGCCCAAATCACGTTTTCCAAGGACAATCTTCCATGTGCATATAATTTTAGCTGTAGAATCATAAAGGTTACTCTGCAAAATGCAAAACTATTGCAATATGAGTTATAACAAAGTTGAAGTATGCATGTACTGCATAAATACATTGTAACGAAGGTTTATGGACTCAGTATATACATTTCTGGCCAGTATTTTACTATAGAGATGAAAAGTTCTTGAAAGGCTAAGCAAGTATGTCATATATTCCATAATATACATGTGATTATACTCATATTTTGTATATATTTCAGAGGTTTAAAGAGACTGATGCCACAAACCCCTATGCAGCTGGCTAATTAAAAGGCTTGGCAATTCACTGCAAAGATGCTCCAGGTTCAAAGCACTTATTGTTCAAGGAACATCCAAGTATAATATATTGTATGTCCATCATTCCCAATACTTATAATGATCAAAGGTGCTATTATCCCCAAACAATAAAAAATTAGTAAGAAGATAACAATTAGATTCTAAACTTCTGGACAACCTCCTTTTCATGCTGAATTCAACATGCACATGTAGAAAAATACCAAATTGTTGTATTTAGTCATTTTTGTAAATATTGTGTTTTAATACTTTTAAAACAAGTTTAATTTGTTATTAAAAAAAAGGTTATATTAGTAATGTTGAAAGGGCTCACTTTGGTTTTGTTTTGGTGTGGTACCATAAGATGGATTGACACCATAAACCAGAATATCATATGTTCTGTTACTTTGCTGAATAAGTTGGCTAATTCAGGCTTTACTTATAGTTAGTGATGCAACAGGCTGCAAATGGCTACTAAAGGAGGATTCACTGACGCAATTAAAAGCACTTTAACTTTTTCAAGGTGAATTTTAATGGAAAACATTGCCATCACTGAGAGAGAACTAGCCATCATCCAAACAATTTGATAAATTTTAATCCAGTAACCACTGATTTCCAGATGTTTAATGCTTGTTTTGAGTAGCACCAGGCATTTCTATTTATTTGCTACAAGCACCACCTGGATGAGTAGACAACAGCTATAGAGCTGACTTTGTAAGCAGTGGTAGTATAATACAGTGACTTGATACAGTAAAACAAGACTTAACATCAGTCCACTGATCTGCTCACTTCACATAAATTTCATGCATTATATAGCAATACATTTATAGGTGATCAAGAGGCCTCAATCATTATACCTTTAAAGAAATAATTAACACATAAACTGAACTGATATTCAAGGTATCCTGATCCCTAATGTCTATTTTAACAAATTATTTACTGTCTAGTTCAGTCACGTAATGTGAGAATGTAAGTTTAAACAAAGTCTGCAGTTCTGTGGCACGTTTTTATTCATCTTTCATTAGACCTTATCTTGTTTAATACATATGTCTGCCTAAATGAGACAGATGGACACTTTTTTTTGGTCTGAACTGCAAGTGACCCAAACTTTTGTCCTGATTTATTCCCCTTGACTATGATAGTTCAGCATGCAGGCACTGACAGATGCAAAAGGCATGCAGTGTTGCAAATGTGTTGATCAAAGTTTAATGCACAATGTCAATTACAAGCTATAAAACAACATATAAATAAGAGTCAACTAAGCGCAAATATTGCAACAACAAAATTATTTCAGTGATGTGTATTTAGTTTTCAGTCAATTTGTCTCTCATTTGCAATCCTTAAATTTCCCAGAAGCCAACACAGCACCTGTAAAATCAGCCCAGGATTGTGAAAGCTGCCCACATTTTCTCTGCAGCATCACGGATGTTATACTGCATCTCTTTGGAGCCACCAGCAACAACAGCATGAACTGTTACAACCTCTATTGATATGCAACATACCTGACCTTCTTTGCCCTTTACACTCTCTATCTCCCTCTCCTCTGTGCAGAGCAAAAAAGATTCTTTAGTTATGTATACAGTGCTGAATGAGGTAGAATAGCAACTGGGAAGGAGCTGACCCACTCAATAGGAGCTTCCTTTGCCAAAACAGGCTATATCCCAGCCAAGAGAAAGAAGCCTGCATTTTAAAAAGCATGCCTTTCTGAAAATCCAGTTAAACCGATCAACGTCAGCGTCCCAACATTCTACTGTCCTACCTCTGACGTACTAATAAAGTAAAATGTTATTGTTGTGTCACAGTTGTTTCTTGTGTTTTCTTGTCTCAGACCATGAAATGTGAGTGACAAGAAATCTAGATTCAGTCTCACCCCATCTGGCAGCGCACGCCAGCACACGGCACTGACAAACTCATTAGTGTCGTCTTCCTTCTTGTCCTTGTCCAGAACACTCTTCACGGTGTCGAACTTGAAAGTCAAAAGCGTTTTGGAGAGCCCCTTGTAGTACAGGTACAGGGAGTTGTTTTCACTTCCTGTCAGCAGGACAGAGACAGCATTACGTAGAACATTAAAAAACATTATTTAAAAATAAATAAATAAATAAATAAATAATAATAAAAAAAAGTGTTTGGATACCCTTCTTAATTACTGGGTTTGGCTATTTCAGACACTCTTTGCAAACACTGGAAGTAGAACCCATACAACAGTCATAGTATGCCAACTTGCCAACAAGACAGCTTGTCACATTTCTGCCCCACTAGAGTTGCCCCAGAGAACTGTATATGTTTTTATTGTGAAGTCGCATCAAGTTTGGTGTGGATGAACTTGACTGGCTGCACAGAGCTCTGACCTCAACCACAATTAACACCTTTGGGATGAACATCAGTGCCTGACCTCACTAATTCTCTTGTAAATAAATGGAAGTAAATCCCCAGTCATGTTCCAAAACACTTGTCAATTATTGCCAATATCTAAATCACTTCGCCCTAAATCCAAGGCCTAATGACAGAATAATACTAGATTATTCTAGTTAATTGCACTAGGACAAAATAACACTAGGTAAAACTAGTAACTCTAGCTTAAACTTAATTTACTTTTATTTATGACATACATTTATGTATTTTAATTTTAAATTATATAAAACCCATTATCCTATTATCTAGTAGTATCAATCCTAGTGAACAAGATTAAACAAATTTCCGTAAACATTTCTTCCAATTTCAAGCAACATCGTCACCAAAGAAATGCTTCTCAACTCTTTTTACAAATTAAAAAGGAAAATACTTCTGAGTGTCGAGAGGGCAATGCTACAGCTCTGTGTGGTCATACTCACCACATGCTACATAGTCTCCATTGGAGGCTAGGCCCACAAAGTTCTTCTCATTGATGTGGCCTTTGAAAGAGCGCAGGCAGTGTGGCTTGTTCACATTCCAAAGTTTCAGCTGGCTGTCTGTGGAGCTGTGGGAACACAGAGCTATTTCATCAACACCCAAAATTACAGGCATCTTTCTACAACTCTCCAAATGCTGGCACATACAGCTTGCTTAAAACCAAGGTATTTGAAATAACTCCATATAGCATAAGTAAGTTTAAAAAATACATATACATACGCAGATACAATTTCTTCTCCATTGACAAACTTGGCATAGGACACTGCCTTCCGGTGACCTTTGAAGACCATGATGGGCTGTTTAGTGTTCCTCAGGTCATAGTAATGAACACAGTGGTCTAAAAGAGGATGAAACATGCACAGTTCTGAGAAATTAGTATTTGGAAATTCTGATATGGGTAAATCTACATAAGATAGGCCAAAAGCCTCGACCTACTAATTCAAACGGTTGGCATCAGTCCTTCTTTTTCACTGGGTAGCTGAATAGAATTTTCATACCTCGGCAATGGCTAAACACATCTTCACCAAAGCATATCTGGCTAGAACAGTTCACAGCCAGCTCTGCCTTGCTGAGATAACTCTACTAATTAGAAGCAGTATGCTGCTGTGCTTCAGTCGTGTCAGTAAAGCTCGTTCTTTTCTACAACCTTGTAATTCAGAATAGATTCCACTCTACTGTATTCCACAAAGGAACTGTAGCACATGCAGATGTTTATGAGATGTACAGAATGTTTGTGATTAAATATACATTACCTGCACACCCAAAGGCAAGGTGATACCTAGACGTCGGGCTGAACTTGACACAGCACACATTGGCCTTCGCTTCAATGCTGGCAACTGAGTTGTCTAAGTTAGTAGACCACAACTTGACTGTGTGGGGGAGGGGAGGAAAATGTGATTTACTCTCAATCATGTGATAGCAGTAGAACAGCAGGTCTCTCTCTATCCCTTTTCTGGTTTAGGGCAAAATACTGTAGCAAATTTTGCAGGCATAATAGGTTATTCCTTTCATGTACCTTTTGCATCATCTGAGCCTGAAGCCAAGAGTTTGGGATCCATCAGGTTGAAATCAACACTCCAACATCTCTTCTCATGCTCCTAGGAGAATTCCCACATAAATGTAAATTAAGTGCATTACAAACAGCAAGGCAATTACACTTTAGAACAAGGAAGAATCAAGAAACCACTGCTTATATGAACAGTACTATAACAGTACCACAAGTCTTTAATTTCAGCACCGTTGACCTGCACATTTTGGCATTTTCCCTGCTCTAATACAGATTCAACTAAACAGCTTATTAATAGGCCCTTCCTGAGTTGAAGGATGTATTAGGATAAGTGTGTTGTAAACGCAAGGCAGGGATGCTCCAGGACCAAGTCCTGCATTAGATGATGGAAAATACTGAATGATCAAGGAATCAATCTCATCAAAAAAAGACTACCTGAAACTGTGACAGACATTTAATTTTTGTTGACAATATACCTGATAAACTTTTGACCTCTGTCCTGTGAACCCATCCCAAAGGATAACTGTTCCCTCGTAGTCACTGCTTGCAAGCAGGTTTTTATGATAGCTACTCCAGCTGATACAGCTGAGGAAAGAAAAGAGAGAGAGAGAGATAGAGAAAAAGTAAGAGAGCGACAGTGAGAGAGGGAACCCATTATATTCATGGCATACTGTATATTGTAAGACAAGCATCTTCCTCTGAACTGGGAGTGGTTTTTGCACCTAATTTTGGAGTTGCACGTCATCTCGTTGACAGGATAATGAATGTCCACAGCGTCCTGAATCACCGTCCCGTACTCAAACACTTTAATTTTCTTGGTGACACCGGCGATGGCAAAGTAATCACAGTCACGGTCAAACTCAATGCTGCATAGGGGAGAAGGGGGGGAAAACAGAACAAGTGTCAAGAACATTGAGTTCTCCTCTAGTCTGCCCTCCACACATTACCATCTCCTGTAAGCACTCCATCACACCCATCAGAGTTAGAATCAGCTCCACAACCTCTTACCGCAAGCTATTAGAATCAAGAGCAAACCACAGTTGCAGGAAACGATAAAACCAAAGCATCAAACCAGACAAAATTTTAAAGCAATGAGTAAGCAGGCCTCCAAAGACTTGGAGCTCAAATTGAACTGCTCAACAGACAAACTATATCAAGAAAAAACGTTGATACCTTGTAGTTAATGAGATCCATTGAGACCACAAAGTCCAGAACTCTGGCATTACGGTGGAATAGATCATTCCCCGACAGACCGTACATTAGGATTTCAGCATCTTTGCCGCTATGCCAGAGCACCCCCTGCTGGTGAGCCTATTGGAGCCCTAATGGAGCCCTAATGGCACTGCACAAGAAGAACATATAAAAAATAATTACCTAGAAACAATACTGGAGCCATTGTAGAGGTCACTCGCGTAGGAGAGAGTAGCTAGAGGTCGCACAGAGTTGTAACGTGTGAATTTGGACAGACATTCCATGAAATCGTCCAGTTGGTTAACAGTCCTGCTGTCATCTACAGAAGGATATCAAATATTCCACAACATTAAAGTCAGCAATGCAGCAATGCTACACTATAGTCACAGATATTTAAATTCTGCTTCATTATATGCACACATTCATGAACATAATTGTAAGCACCATGAATCAATAAAAAAAAAAAAAATTAACTCCTGCACAATGATCAAAAATTTATGTAGTGTGATAATTATTAGGTCCCCAAGTGCCAAATTTGTCTCATTTTGACTATCATGAAAAGACATGGCTGAAAAACAGCAAATTTCAGGTATGGAACAGCATTTTACCTCACAACTCCTGAACCATGCATCATACAGTTAAAAATCTTTCTTTGCCCAGGTTATTTGGCTTATGCACACCAATAAGACCTCAATGTACTTTAGCCATGTTGGATAAAAATATGAAGATTACTTGCATTACATGCAAAATCGTTTTTGTGCAGCAATCCTAGATTTTTCCCCTAATCCTCCTGAAATTGGGAGTCACGATATTAACAAAAGCCTGAACCTTAACACTCATCATAAAAACGTTGACATAAATCATAAATAGTGCTTAATAAACACACTCAGTAAATATTTTAAAAAATTACTGCAAAGTCAAATATCCATTTTTTTTGTGTCTTATAACAACGCTTGTCTATATATACTGTTTAACTGTAGATGAAATACTGATATGTCCACATATGTCAAAAAAAGATATAAACATTTCATGGGGTGCATTTACTTCTTCAGTTGACTTTACAATAAAATGGGGCACTAACATGCAAATAATCCAGCAACTCACCAAGCTGTACACAGTTAGTTCCAAGGCAGACATGGAACTAAGCAGATTTTGTCAGAATTCATTAACTGCATTCTCTGCAGTAGCTAATGTGATGATGTGTGATCATGACTTTCCCCACCCCCCGCCAAATTGGTTCGCCTGGCATCACAGATGCTCAAGTTTTCTAATATCACTGTATAGCCCTTTTTCAGACAGGATTAGTTTTACATTAGGCGGTGGGGTAATGTAATTATTTCTCAGCGATTGAAAAAAGTTTAATTTTATGTGCTGAAGTTGACTGTTTGCTGCAAATTCCCAGGCTAATGGTGATGCTAATGACGCACTGCATTCACAATTATAAATTCATAAATTAAATGTTTTAACTTCTTTTCTACTCTTTTCTGGAGTAAAGGCTGCACATAAATCCAGTTAACACTCCCATTTCTGTCATTTATACTGTGCAAATTTATACTGTGCGCTCATAAACATTACAGATGTCCTGAGGTATACTTTCATTACCCCACCTCCCCATGGAAAACTAATCCCGTCTGAATAAGGCTTAAGAAACGCTTATTTACAATGGAGTATTTACTTGTTCAATATGGGGAAAAGATGCCGTTGCACAGAGAGGCTATCACTGCAGTAGATAAACAGTAGAGCTAAGGGTAAATTTTTGTAAATTTATAATCTTTTTGCCAAACTGTTGCTTTAAGGAACACATATCAGTACTCACCTGTGATTCGTGACATCCGGTTGGAGAAGTAGCACTGCTCCAAATCCTCAAAGTGCGCTGTTAGTCTCTTCCGTCGTGAAGCCAAAGTACTGTTGTACCATGTCTGTCTTTTACCCTTACGAACAAATTTAATGGACAATGGTTTCAGGATCTCTTATATAGCTTTTTTGTGAAACATGAAATACTGAAGAATCAAGAGTGCTCACTGAAGTGGAATTTACCTGTGAACTTCCACCAAACTGAGGAGGTTGGATATATTCTGTGGGTTCTATGATGCTAGTGTCAGAGAGAGAACTTTAAATTAGAACAGTATAACAAATGGAACATAAAATGATACTTGAATTTCCTCTCCACCATACAAAATTTCTGAACACAAATCTGAAATACAGAATTCTAATCACTATGACAGGAATTGTCATACTGATCAACTGATAACTACACAAGAACATTACAGCTGTCACAGTAATATTTAAACACATTTTGAAGTTTCTAAACATAATCATGAAACTTTAGTTGACAACCATCAAATTAAAAAATTGCAGATAAAAGTGGCCTGCTTACTAGCTGTCGATACTTAGAAGCTTTGAACTGACAACTTGAGTGTAAATTGTGCACCGCAGCACGTTCAGAAGATGAAACTTTTACAATTTCATAATACCAATGATGAGTTTCAATAAATGTGTTTTTTCTTTTTTTTTTACATTTTATTTGCTCAACCCAACTAATGAAAAAGCAGAGAATTCACATTCTGTTTCTCACATATGCTTGTGAAAGCTAAAAATGTGGAAATACTATCAGTCAACTCAAATAACTGTTACGAAATAATTGTAACAGGCCTATACAAACTCACAAAGTTGCATTCCATGACACAAACAGTCCACAGTGAGCTCTGAAAATCATACAAGTTTGAGTTCTTTACATAGACTAAAGGGAAAGCTTCAGCATGGAAGGTATACTTTCTCTCTGAAGTGACAGTACTGGTATAGAAAGTTTGAGCATATTGTTCATTTCATCCAGTCATACCTGTGTGCAGGAGAGGGAGCTTCCCCAAACTGGGGAACAGTGCTGTCCAAACTGGGATCCATGTCACTCACTGGTGAGTACATGCCACTCATTTCCTAAAGACAGCAGAAATTTGGCTATGAGCTCACAAAGTAATTGTTAATACATTGATCAGGGTCTGCTGATTACCAAACGACCACAACAATGAAATACTACACAAAATTTGGGTTGCATCAATACACGCCAATACTTAAATGCAGTGTTGTTGATGAGGATATAGATACCTATGACAGATACCACAAAGAAATTTGATGCGCATGTGCACTACTGAGTGACCCGTGCATGCTTGCCAGTAGATGGAACTGGAACAGTGGTGTCTGTTTGCTCATGGCAAAATCTGTAACACCAGTATTTCATGGAAAGGCAACAGTAGTGAATGATATACCACTTAAAATTCTTCCTTAGGTATTTTCACCAGTATGTCACAAACACACCAGATAACTCAACATAAAAACAGTGTAAAACACGTTAACGGGATCCCCTTTCCTCAACGTCCAAAAAACCAGGCTTCTTTCAGAAATCACTAAAATCACAATCCCACTGTGCAGTCAGTTACAGCCTGTGTTAATGTTAGTCCATGTTGTTATTGAAAGAGCAAAAGTTAAGTGAAGCATACTGTGGGTCCCCTTGGGTAATGACACCCTTTGGTCATGGTTTAGCCTTTAGCCCACTAGCCAGGCCTGCGGTCCACCTTTGTCAGTCAGCTGTATTACGCAGCAGTGTGAGCTCGCAACCTTTTGGTTCAACCAAGCTGAAAAATCTGCAACCGCTTCTAATGACAGCAGGAATGACTGTAACTTTTACCGAACTCCAGCAGAGCCTGACACTCGGAGATGTAGCATGACTGTACGGGGTGCATGTATGAGGCAAATCACTCAAGAAATTCATGTACAGACCACTGGTTTGTCTATATATTGTTCAGTTCTAAATTTACTGCAGTTATTGCTCTTATTTGCACTTTGTTAGCTCCATTTTACCCTGTTATTCAATGGTCAGGACTCCCAAAGGACCACACCAGAGCAGGTATTATATGGGTTATGGATCTTTCTCAGCACTGCAGTGACACTGACCTGGTGGTGGCGTGTTAATGTGTGTTGCGCTGGTACAAGTGGATCAGTCAGAAGTGCACCTGGGGTTTTTAAACACCTCAGTATCACTACTAGACTGAGAAACAGTCCACCAATCAAAAATATCTAACCAACAGCATCCTGTGACCACCGATGAAGGACTAGAGGATGACTTACACAAACTGTGCAGCAACAGATGAGCTACTACTGTCTCTGACTTACACCTACAAGGTGGACCAACAAGGTAGGTGCGTCTATAAGAATGGACAGTAAGTGAACACAATGTTTAAATACTCCAGCAGAGATCCACTAGTACCAGTGCAACACACAATAACATGCCACCACCACATCAGTGTCACTGCAGAATGATCCACCAACCAAATGTACCTGCTCTGTGATAGTCCTGTGGTGGTCCTAGCCACTGATAATTAATATATACATATACACGCATCTCAGGGGATTGGATTAACTGTATAGACAGTTTACCTCAACACGCTTTATGTCCTCTTCCAAAAAATTGAGTTCTTTTTGTAACTGCTCCAGTTGCTGTGCAAGAACAGAATAATTTCATAGTTGATTAGCTGCTGGTCTATTTAGCTTCTCTATATATACCAAGCTTAACAACTTAATGGATGTATGGTAGGTTAACATGCACAACCTCTCTTTTATTCCTTCTAGCTTCTTTCAAGAACTCCATTAAGATCTGACGCTGAGCTGCTTGTGATTCCTGTGGAAACAAGAACATTGGTTGTATTTGGGGAGAAGCATCACAGCTCACTTAAATTAAGCAAATTAAAAAAAAGATGCACTGACCGCTTCAAGCTGCTTCTTTTTCTGCACCAAAAGCTCCAACATGTAGTTGACATTTGCTAAATCCAGATTCTCCTGGTCTGTGCCAAGAACATCTTGGAAAAACTGCCATTTGGTTCCATTCTATAAACACAAAACATCAAATACAGAGCAGCATGTTACCCACAACAAGACACTGCACCAAGTTTTGGGTATCAATGCTTCTTTCAGTTTTCAACATTTTTCTTCGGTTAGGTCAATCCTTACTATGAATCACTATGTATATAATCAATACATGTGTTTGTAACATACAACAGTGTGGTTTCTGAAAAGGCATTCATAACATCAGTCCAAGCACTAGAGCTGCACACTTACAGGGTGGTCCCGTTTTAGCCGCTTCTCCTCAGATCTCTGTTTTTGCTTGAGAATTAGCTCGTTCACTGCAACAGAGCAAAACAAACTATGGAATACATTTAGCTTCATTGCGCTGCTTACAGCATAGAGAGAATACATCTCACAACGTACTGCAGTCCAACCTTAATGGATAAAGTAATCCCTACTTAATCTATGGTGCACTCACCTAAGAAGTTGGGGTAGAGCTGATCCACATTATCAATGATGTAATTACATTTCGGGCATCTGTTGCTGTCTTCCAAACTCTGTCTTATACATTTATAACTGAAGACAAATTGCAAGAATGAACTTCACAGAAAGGATTCATTTAAAAGGATGAAAAGTGAAACAAGTCTCACCAGAAACTGTGGCCACACTTTGTCATATGAGCTTCCTCTATCATTTCAAAACATATGGGGCTGGAAAAATAAAGAACGAAACGATTATCAAACATATGCTTTTCTCCACAGATCTGCAAATGACAACTACTTTTGAATGTCATTGTCTACCAACAATAAAATAAATAAAAATGTCCCGGCCGCGACTTTTCTCCCCGTTTTAGTGCAACAAGCCATAAAATGAGGCGTAATGGCCATTTCAAAATAAAGTATTATCATGGAACAACAGTAGGTTTGATTATTCCTCTAGCATTGTATTCTACAGGCTATTTTTGCGTTTACTAGGACCTACTGCATTACAAAGGTCTTATAGGATTCCCACATCACACTGTGGCATCTGACTGCATTATATACTGTCATCTATAAATTACCTTGTACTACAGCACAGAAATCAATAATTTATGATTTAACTATGTAGCTACTCAACTCACTGTTTTTACGCAAATATTTAAAGCTTCTGACTACCACCCTAAAATGTACACCAGCGCGATGCAGGTGGAAAGAGCACTTAAGCTAGCGCTATTGCATTAACCAAATCGCTGTACGGGGAATGGAAACGTTTGTCAAATTGTTAGTCTCAACCAACTATATAGCTAGCAACACTGACTACGCTTCGATAGACAATCTGGCACTTAAACCAGCTTGCTAATGTCACAGGAGTTGACCGAAACGCAGTAAAGTTAGAAATAATGTAATCAATGGCTTAGCTAAGTTAACCTAGCAAGCTAGCTAGCTAATGTAACAGGAATCAACCAAAACCCCAGTTAGCTAGCTAGCTTGATAGTTTCCAACTAACGCTAGCCTGTGCTGTGTTTTAACAATGTTAACTAAATAAGCACAGGGATTATAAACCCAAGTATGAAACAAAAAACTAAATGCACAGTCCGGGCAAGGCAACCCCAACTGTCTTACTGAGACAGGAAGAAAATAAGCAGCAGTGAATCGCAGTTACGTTAGCTAGCTAGCTACAGTTAGCTGCTACTACCTACTTATGCTAGCTAACAGGCTACTACTACTGCGGGGCTCTCGGCCCTCTACGAACTTGCACAACAAAACAAGCTGGCTAACCTACTTACCAAACAAAATCGTTGCTTTTATCTTCATATGGATTGATAAGACCATTGTACAGAGGTCTTTTCCTGCTGTAACTCCCACCAGATGAGCCGGGTCTGCCGCTCTGTGTGCTCGTAAGCTGCATCTCAGTTCCTGAGCCCAGCGTCCGGGAAGAAACGCCGCTGCCCGTGTTACTTCCATTTGTCGTAGTGTTGCTGCTCCCGATGTTCGCGCTGTTAGATCCGGCCGTGCTCCCGGAGCTCGTACCGGGCACAGATCCCGCTCCGCCGCCGCTCTGGTGCTGCTGCCGACCGCTTGACATCCTTCTTCCTTTACGCCACCTGTGAATTCCCCTCCTCGGAGGCCCGTAGCTAACGGCTTGGTCAGCGCAGCGCTTCACTGCATGCTAACCGCTTCAGCCAGCGAGCTAAACGTTACCGCACAAAGACGCGCAGGAGTTCGGAAACAAGCGCGGTGCAACTGCCAAACGGCGTCTTCGTTAAAACATCTAGTGAAATTCTTTCATAGGAAGGAGTCTCAGGCTTGAACCGTGTCACCAAGACAAAAACTCGCAACTTCAGCGATATTTGTTGACATATCTGAAAGGACGTTTTGTCCAAATTTCAATTCACTGCACAAGATCATCAACAACAAGGTAACTCAGAATATGGATATGCTGGAACCACTGCCACCGTGTGTTTTGGAGTTGGCCGGCCTTAATTTGAGTAGTTTTACAGAATGTTTTCCAGCGTATCACCCCGTTCCCACTGTCTGTAACAATTAATTTAAATAAAATTACTACAGTGCATGGCAGCATGTTCTGAGGTTTTTACAAATTCAAATGCAAATTTAAAAATGCTCATTAAATTGTGTATTTACAATTGTGTTTCCCATGTGAGTGTGTATTATGAAAGACATACTTCAAATTCGAATGCAAAATGTGTATTTGCATTTGCATTTCTGGGTATATTGGATGGAAAAAGTTAATATGGAAAAGCAAAGTGCATTTCAGTTTAATTGTTTTAAAGGTAAATGTACATATTAAAAACGGAATAAAAATCTTTGATTTACAATTGCATTGCCTCATCGTCGCGTTTCAGCAATGCCAACATGAAAACGTGTTTGCAGTCATGTTTGCAATTGCATTATCACTGTCAAACGAGGCTTCCTGTCTATCAAACACGGTGGGCGGGGTTTAGTGCGGGACGTGTTTTAAGAGGAAGTTAAAAACGCCCGCACTAAAAACTCCCGATATCCTACCCCAGCGTTTGATTGACAGGAGTGCCTGGCTGACAGTGAAAATGCGATTGCAAACAGCGTTGCAAATACATTTTAATTTTGGCAGAGCTGAGGTGCGAAGATGAAATAATGTAATTTTAAATGGGCGATTGTTATTCCAAATTAAAATGTCAATCAGACCATTATAACAATGAAAATGAAATGTCAAATGGACTTAGCTTTTCCATATTAAATATTTACAGCCATCATTAGTGCAAATGCAAATACACATTTTGCATTTGAATGTGGATTATATCTTAAGTAATGCACACAACTGTAAATACACTATTTAATTAGCATTTTCAAATTTGCATTTAAATTTGAAAAACGTCCTGAATATGCTGCCCTAGTTTTATGATTATCTTTGTCCTTAACTTAAGCTGCTTCTTGATCATTCAGAATTGTGCTTTAGGACCTAGTGTACATCTTTACATTTTAGGAAACTGTTTTACAGTTATAGCAGTGTGAATGGCTATTCCGCTGTTTTTTTTTAAATAAACCATTGGGATGTGTGCTCTGTTCTAGTGAAGCTTATAGAGTCAGAATCATTCACAGCAGTGGTGATAGGAACCAGATGTCGGAAGTGCCTCTAAGAGCTACCTCACAGAAAGTTGTTTTCCAAAATTGTTACAAATACATTGCCTGATACTAGACATTGTGTTTCAACAGACGAGACAAGAATTTGGCCCAAAATGAATTTTTTAAATCTATTTGTGGCAGAGAGGTACATGCATGTTCAATAATGTGTGCATGTTAATTTTCTGGTAATAATTCTGCAGCATTTATTTATTGGGTTTTACTTTAAGGACTCTTATTCTGAAGGCAGGGTTAGCCCATGGTCTTGTTTAAACCTAGCTGATGAACAGCTCATTAATAGAGTACAACAACTTGTGTATAAGTTGTGTCTTCCTTCGTAGTGGTAAATGCTACAACTGGTGTCAGGAAATAAATGTTTCACCTTAACGGGTGCTATTCTGATGAGTCGTCCGCTAGCAGCTAAGCTAATGGTTCTGAGAAGAGAGATGGAGCACTCTGTGTGAAAATTGAAGAGGATGACACTAAGCGTGCATCTTCAAGTGTGCCACTGCCAACGGAGAGTCAGACCAACTGTTTAACTGATCATGAATCAGCTTGCCTGCTCTTGCTTGACCCTAGTGAGAGGTCTGATTACAGTGCTTTATTTGGGATGCTCTGGAGGAGTTTCGGGTGGTATTACCGGCTCAGGCTTCTCCAGTCTTAGTCGTGTAACCACTCAAGATGAGCAGGGGAGCCATTAAGAGCCCTTGCTTATGATATTGAAACTTTAGCTAGATGAGCTTATGCTCACATGCCACCTTTTGTGCAGAGCAAGTTAGCCCAAGACCATTTCATCATGGCTCTGTTTTCAACTGAGTTACATGCCCACACAGAGCTGGCCTACCCACACGACTTGCAAGAGGACCTAGAGAAGGCTCTAGAGAGAAATAGTAGTGTCAGCAACTTCACCATGCACGGATACTGCCAGTTCTGCAGTTACAGCTATGGAGGAGTCATATGTGTCATTGTTGCCTGCGTGGGTAAAACAGATGAATTGATCTGTAAGTAGACTATTCCCACTGCCACACAGCCACTGGCATTTGGTTGGTAGTGCTGGATGTGCAGCCAGCTGGGACATCTGGCTAGGGCTTGCCAATTGGGGGTGAAGTCAAAGGAAAGCAATGCTGCAGCCCCGCCACTTCTTTGTATAATAATGTATAATAAATGTATAATAAACATGGCTACAAAGTGTAATTCTTTTTTATAAATGTTTATAATCATGTTTATAATGCCATATGAATGCATTATAACATGTTATAAATGTGTTTATAGATGCTTACAAATGTGACATTCTTAGAAAGTGTTACCTTTTAAGCTCTACCGACCGAAAGGCCTGTACAAGTGGCATAAGGCGCAGGGTGCTTGGACCCCTATGATCGCCACTTGCAATGTAATTTACAGACAATCGTGTTGCTCTTGTAGGGAGTACAGTCCACAGAAAATGTATACATACTGCTAGAATTAGATACCAATATGTCCACATATGCCCTTGGTCGAAGTGCCATTAGAGGCGGGTACCAACAGCTTAGCAAAGCTTTGACTGACAGCAACCAGTCAGGGTTGTGATTGGATAAGTCAAAGTCGCTTTCTGATTGTACAAGTTCAAGCTTTCCTATTGGTCCATCAGTTTGCTGTCAAAACAGGGTCAAAAATCCGTAGTTCACAGAAATGGAGATGTGTTTGCAGGTTTGTACTACCACACTGAAAAACTCCTGCTGTCACTCTTAGAACTTCAACTTTTCATGAAATTTTATGATCTGGCGCAATGTAAATCATTTTAGTAGTACTGATTCACATATTCATTTACAAATGCCAATCTTTTTCATTTACAAATTCCAACCTTTTTTACACATTCAAAAATCCTTTCCTTATATTCAAAATATTGCTACGCATTTGTGAATGTGATTTACATATATGTAGTTGCTCAAACACAACTGCAAATTTCAGTACATTTCTGAATATCTGGATTTTACGTGTATGTAGTTGCTCAAACAAAACTGCAAATTTCAGTACATTGTGAATATCGTTTTACAAGCTCAAAATCTTTTTGACCCTTTTTTGACTCCATAGACATACTGGTGTATGGAAGCTCATTTGAATCTGCTGTAGCTGCTTTGTGCAAAGTATTAAAAAGAATCAGGACAGTAGGGCTGAAGTTACACCCTCGGAAGTGCAGATTCCTGAACAAAGAACTGATATTCCTCAGGCACCACATAGGAGGGAGGAAATTGTTACTGCACAGGACAAGGTGCTTGTCATACGCAAGTGGCCCACCCTGCTGAGCAGAAACAATTAAAAAGGTTTTTTAGGGCTGGGCTCTTATTACAGAAAGTGCATGTGGGGGGGTTTCTTGCACCGCAGTCTCAGTTATTGGGAACTTCACGTACTATCTGTGTGGCAGGGCTTTCACTCTATTCGCCGATCATGCCTCCCTGCAGTGGGTGATGACCTCCAGAGAGCACAAAGGGCAGGCAGTCTGTTGACTGCAGGAGCTTCAGACCTACAAATTCACTGTGCAGGAATGCCCTGTTCTGGCACCCATGCAGTAAACAAGCATGCAAGTACTGCAAGCACAGAAAGGCCAGAGAACGGGAGCTGACTCAGGGTAGATGAGCAGGATTAGGTGGGATGCAGGTAAACCATGCAGAGCTGTGCAGCACTGCAGGAGGTGGAAATTGATGAGTGGGCTGAACAACAGATGCAGGACTCTGACTTGCAGCCAGTGTTGCGGTGGGCGCAACAACAGCCCCACTGAGAGAAGGTGACGGCCCTGTCCCCTTTTTCAAAAAGGCTGTGGACCAAGCTCGACACTCTGCAGCTAGTGGATGGTGTCCTACAGCAGGCCTGTGTACAACCAGCGATTCAGGAAAGGAGATGGCAGACAGTTGTGTCTAGAGGGCTGTAGGAGGAAGTTATACTTGGAAGTAGGAGGAAGTTATACTTGCTCTGCAGTCCAAGATTCAACCTTGTGCACCCGCACCATACTGACGCCGATAAGCGAAATCAGGACCCCACTAAGGTGCCTTTTGTCACCCCCCAGACACCAGGATCAGAGTATGCCTGATGGCTCCAGGACCACATGGATTCGGCATACACATATACTAGGAAGCAGCTGCTGTGTTCTGGCATATGACAAAAAAGAAACTATGACCTGCACGCACATGGACAGTGCTTCACAGTAGGAGAGCTTACAGCCCTAAAAGGTAGAAGGGCAGGTGTCCCTTAAGTGGACAGCCACTGGATGGGGCCATGCCAGATTCTGCAGAGGTTATGGGAAGCTGTGTACAGAGTGCAGCTGCCCCTATGTGGGGGCAAAGTGCTGATCTACTGTGACAGGCTGGCCCTTACAGGGGCTGCATTAGACAGCAGGGAGACCGCACAAAGGAAGCGCTGTCTCAACTCCCTGCAACTGTGCCAGAGCAGCCATGTACATTGACCTATCCAAACAGGACATCCTCTGGAGCCCATAGTGCCCCCTCAGCACCTGTCCACCTTTTGAATGCTTCCCATCAACACCCCTCAGCAGTCAGTACAGATAACTCCCCTGCCTAGGAGTACCTCGCCCCAGCACACACCCCAGAAGGTGGGGGCAGCACCTGGTTCAGTTCAAAGACTTTGTAGTTATGTGCAAAAATGTGCATGTTCATTTAAGGGTAATAGTTCTGCAGCATTTATTCAATGGGTTTTTCCATAACTTTGTGAAGGCAGGGCTAGCCTGTGGTTGTGTTCTGTGTAATCTTTTTGTAGATTAGTAAGTACTGAGTCAGTCTAACGCTGATGACTGTGAAAGAGGTAGAGAAGCTTAGAGCGAATATATATACAACCTCACTTACAAAAAAGTTGGGACACTGTGCAAAATATAAATAAATGTAAATAAAACATATGTTCTATGTCTATGAGATTTGCAAATCTCATAGACATAGAACATATATCAGATGGTGAAAGTAAGACATTATACCATTTAATGAAAAACATTAATTCATTTAGAACTTTAAAAAACGTTCTCAAAAAAGTTGGGACAGGGGCAACAAAAGGCTGGAAAAGTATGTGGCATTAATGAAAAACAGCTGGAGGAGCAAATGCAACTAACTCACATGACTAGGTATAAAAAAATTTTTAGAGAGGCAGAGTCTCTCAAAAGCAAAGATGGGCAGAGGTTCACCAATCTGCAAAAAACTGCATTTACAAATTGTGGAACAATTTCAGAAAAATGTTCCTCAATGTAAAATTGCAAAGACTTTGGATATCCCACCATCTACAGCATATAATGTCATCAAGAAATCTGGAGAAATCCCTATACACAAGGGGCAAGGTCATGATTCTGTACTTGAAATCACTGCATGGGCTCAGAAACACTTCCAGAAATCATTGTCTGTGAACACAGTTCGCCATGCAATCCACAAATGCAAGTTAAAGCTGTATCATGCAAAGAAGAAGCCATATGTCAACACGATCCAGAAACGCTGCCATCTTCTCTTGGCCAAAGCTCATTTAATATGGACTGAGGCAAAACGGAAAACTGTTCTGTGGTCAGATGAATAAAAATTTGAAATTTTTTTCAGAAACCACGGACGCCGTGTCCTGCGGACTCAAGAGAAGAGGGACCATTCAGCTTGTCAGCGCACAGTTCAAAAGTCTGCATGTCTGATGGTATGGGGTTGCATTAGTGCCTATGGTGTGGGCACCTTTCACATCTGGAAAGGCACTATCAATGCTAAACAGTATATAGAGGTTTTAGAGCAACATATGCTTCCATCCAGACAACATCTCTTTCAGGGAAGGCCTTGCATATTTCAGCAAGACAATGCTAAACCACATACTGCATCCATCACAACAGCAGGCTTTGCAGAAGAAGAGTCCAGGTGCTGAACTTGTCTGCCTCCAACCCAAACCTTTCACCAAACCTTTTACCCTGTTGTACTATTTGGGTGGTGGATCATTCTCAGCACTGCAGTAACACTGATGTGGTGGTGGTGTGTTAGTGTGTGTTGCGCTGGTACGAGTAGATCAGACACAGCAGTGCTGCTGGAGTTTTTAAACACTGTGTCCACTCACTGTCCACTCTGTTAGACACTCCTACCTTGTCAGTCCACCTTGTAGATGTAAAGTCAGAGACGATAGCTCATCTGCTGCTGCACAGTTTGTGTTGGTCATCCTCTAGTCCTTCATCAGTGGTCACAGAACGCTGCCCACAGAATGCTGTTGGCTGGATATTTTTGGTTGGTGGATTATTCTCAGTCCAGCAGTGACACTGAGGTGTTTAAAAACTCTAGCAGCACTGCTGTGTCTGATCCACTCAGACCAGCACAACACACACTAAAATGCCACCACCACATTAGTGTTACTACAGTGCTGTGAATGATCCACCACCCAAATAGTACCTGCTTTGTGAGGGTCCATGGGGGTCCTGATCACTGAAGAACATGGTAAAAGGGGGCTAACAAAGTATGCAGAGAAACAGATGGATAAAATGGTCAATGAGTGTAGAAACAAGGAGGTGGTCATAATGTTATACCTGATCAGTGTATACACACGCACACACACACACACACACACGAAAAATAGCATGGGTTTCAATGTCCAAGCAGCTGCATGCAAGCCTTACGTCCCCAAACACAATGGCAAGCGTTGGATGAAGTGGTGTAAGGCAGGCTGCCACTGGACTCTGGAGCAGTGTAAACGTATTCTGTGGAGGGATGAATCACGCTTCTCTATCTGGCAGTCTAATGGAGTCTAGGTTTGGCGAATGCCAAGAAAACGTTACCTTCGTGGATTGTGCCAACTGTAAAGTTTGGTGGAAGAGGGATAATGCTAAGAGGTTGTGTTTCAGGTTCCAGTGAAGGGAAATCTTAATGCTTCGGCATACCAAGAAACTTTGGACAATTGTATGCTTGAAATTTTGCGGGAACAGTTTGAGGAAGGCCCTTTTCTGTTCCAGCATGTCTGTGCCCCAGTTCACAAAACAAGGTCCATAAAGTCATGGTTGGGTGAGTTTAGTGTGGAAGAACTTGACTGGCCTGCACAGAGCCCTGACCTCAACCCCATCGAACACTCTTGCGATGAACTAGAACAGAGACTGCGAGCCAGGCCCTCTCGTGCAACATCAGTGTCTGACCTCAAAAATACTCTTCTTGATGAATGGGCAAAATTTCTCACACTCTAAAATTTTGTAAAAAAGAATAGAAGCTGTTATAGCTGGAAAGGGGGGACCAACTCCATATTAATGCCTATGGAATTCAAAGGAGTCATAAAAACTCCTTTAGGTGTAATGTGTAAGTGTCCCAATATTTTTGTCCACATAGTAAATGTTTGTATATATACATACACGGGGGGATCAGACCCGGATTTTTCTGTAAAGCTGCTTTGTGACAACAGCTGTTGTAAAAAGTGCTATATAAATAAGCTTTGACTTGACTTCACACGCACACACACATATATGGTAAGTGAATATAATGGGCAATGAGTGTAGATACAAGGTGGTATTCCTAATAAAGTGCAGACTAAAGTGTATTCCTAATAAAATGAATGACTTCGTTTGAATTCCCCTTTAAACTTATGAATTTTATGAAGTTGTTTCTGCTCATTGCTTATGTGGATAAAGTTCAGCCTAGCTTCCGACATCCTTAAGGATCATTCTAACACAAAACACAAGCTTTCTTTGGTAGATAAAATGTGCATGCCTATGCCTTGCTATACAAATGCCTTAGACATTTTTATGGGGTTCCTGTGGCATTGAACGGCAAATAGAAATCTACTCACAACACTCTCATATTTTTTGTTTGCAGTTCTCTATTGAAACAGCAGGGGGTGTCATTACCTGCGGAATGCTGAACTGGCTCGGTTATGCTGCTCACTCATCTCGGTGGTGGCCAGCAGAGGTGACTAGAGCATAAAACCACACTCAAGTAAAAGTGTGGTTACTTTAATGAAATAATTACTCAAGTACAAGTAAAAGTAACTCCCAAAAACGTATTGAGTTCGAGTAAAAAGTATCAGGTCAGAAAACTCATCATTCCCTATAGAACTGCAGTGAAACATCTAAATAGACTACATCTATCAGCCTAGAAACTGAAGTTTGCTAGGCTCTATTCTTCCTTTTGGGATCTTTTCCATCTGAGGTTAAATGATAAAAGCTCCAAAATAAGTGACAGCAACGCAGCAGCAAGTGCTGTCACCAACAGAACAGAATAAAATCAAGCATAAAGGGAATTAGGAATTAACCATGAAGGACTTGCATGGAACTGATTAAAAAGTAGATTACTTTCATCATAAAACTTTTGCAGTAAAACAAATTTCACTTGAAAATACTCAGAAATGAAATCCAGAAATCCATTTTATTTTTTTTAAGTACATGTAACTGAGTAAATGTAACTTGTTGCTAGCTTTAGTGGCCAGACACAGTGTATTCCTCTATTTCTCTGTATACTCCCCTCTTTTGCTCACTAATGCACATTATTCATTTATCAAGATAAACAACACCAAAATAACCCAGAATTAAGTCACCCTTCTGAAAATAAGCCTGATCTACAAACACACACAAGATGCATGAGGTTAATCAGTGTTATTTTTAGACATATTTATCCATGAATTTATAGAATTTCCGCCTTTAACATATACTTTATCACTTTTTACAAATTATTCTGAAAATGCAGTAGAGGCTATTGACCGCATTCAGTCAATGTTTCTGTGCATTCAGCGTGCTGAGTAAGCTGTTTTCAGTGCATCTCAGCCAAGGTGGAAAAAGTGTCCGTCTCCGTTGGGGAACATCACTGAGCATCTTACAGAATGCATTAGTTTGTCAGTAGACCACCATGGGAAACAGCCTTGGCCCAAGTTTCTATCTTCCACTGTCCTTGACAGCCTTCGAAATGCTCCCACCAAACCATTCCTTCCCTTCACGCCTTCCATCCAAAAACATTCCTGTTTCTGAGTTCATGAGCCTGCTTCAAGTGGTGGCATAGTGGATCTAGTGATAAATGGTCAATGACTGGTCAAAAAAACAGGAGAAAGTGAAGTCAAGAAGTGTAATAATTTGTTTGATTGGAGGTGAAAACCCATCTTATTGGCTACCATTGTTAACTCCTATGTAACAGCTTATTATGGCAGTGAGTCATAACAGCAATGAACCTTTTGTCAAAGTTAATACTCCTTCTGTGATGTTTATTTTGAAGAGTCTTTTGGCAACCCTGGCTTATTTCTCATCATGCCATGAGTTAACTACTGCATAGAATCTTCATTTCAAAGGGCTTCTAGTGTTCGCCTTTTGTTGATTCAGATGTTCATCATATTGTATCCCGTTTAAAATTTAGCTCTAATGACGGGTGTTGTTAACCCAGTCTTTAAAGCAGGTCTTTAAAACTGGCTCACATTCCAAAAAGATCAGACCTCATGGGAGGGAATCGCGCGAAAAACGTCTGGATGAGTTGTGTCGAACCCCAGCCGGCCAGTTCCGTGTCTCGGTTATAGATGAGAGTGGCGGCTTTTGCCATTTCAAACAATTATATATCTTGTAGTGCTTCTGTTAGGACACTGAGCAGAGATATAGACTTCTTTTAACAAGAGGCCAATGTACTCAAAGTGCCTGACGGGTTAAGACGAGGAGAGGTGAGAAAATGATGAGTGTAACTTCCAGCTCCAGTAATAATACTAGTGTTTCAGTAGCAAACCAGTGAAAGTGTTTAAGTGTAAAAGTAAGCAAGTTAAATCATGTCGTTCAAGCCAGGTTGATGTATACCTGAAACCTGTAACCAATGAATTACATTTCAAAACAGAGCTTTATTGTCTGTTCGAGGGGATCCAATTTTTGTGTTTTGCAAGGAACTGACGGACAACTAATTTGAACTGTTATCTTTTTAAATTGATTTGAATTCAATTCAAATTTAAAATTGTATTTCTTTGACATAATTTGAATTTCATTCACATTTTAATTTTTATCTCTTTAAATTGTTTAAGCTTGCTTTTGAAAAACTAATGTACTTTGTACATAAGTTTTCCATGGATTATGCCTAGACTATCAAGGCATGTATCAATGGAAAATTATACTTCTAGTCTAAAATACACTATATACATTGTAATTTCAACTCAGACTGGTCTTAATTCTTGCCCGGAAGACTGACCACACGATATCTCATAGGCAGCTTTTGTGCCAGTTGCTACACTAATGTACTAATGGAAACATGTCTTGGCATCAAACTGCAACTGCAGGGCATTTTGTTTTTATGTGTCATCAACCAGTTCAAAAGGATAAAGTAAATTTAATAAGGCCATTAATTACGAAATAGACAGTTAATAAGACACAATATTGGACACACACATATCTTACAAGATTAGGCAAGAGTTTTATGAAGTCATCAAATGAAACAAATGAAACAGTAGAATTTGGACTGCTGCATTGGGGCGTTTTTGAAGAAGACTTGCTGTTTGCTCCACAAAATACATAAATATGATGTTATTTCTAGGACACAAAATAAATAAACTGAAAGAAAAAGAAAGATGAGGGAAGTCTGCTGTATTTGTTGTAGTTTAGATGTATCAGACTCAGGTCCTGCAGGGCCACAGCTCTATAGAGATTTGCATTTTTCCTCTTTTAACAGACTAAATTTAACTCTGGATAGCCATGCTAATTATCCAATAGTGGTTGATCTAGGTGTGTTTATTGAGGTTGAATGATAAACTCTGTGGTGCTGTGGCTCTCTTGTACTGGAGTCTGCCAGCTGAGCTCTAGTTGTTGTAAAACCAATCATGAGCCAATCCTGCTGGCTTATTGGGACTGAGCTATACATAACCAGTTCTCTCATTTAAAAAAAACTGCACATTTAAAAGTCTGTTTACAGCAGGTTGTGGTTCAGCCTGGATTTCGATTCCATTTTCATGGGAGTTTAAATCTCTCTGGATGATATGTCTGCAAGGAAATCAGATCTAGAAATGTATAGAAACAAACTTCCCACAGAATGCTCATTCATGAGGCCATGCAGTTCTCTCAGTTCACACATCTGCCTCTGAACACTCTCCCCATTTTTGCATTTGGTCCAGAACTTCATGTTGGATTTTTTCTCCCTCCATTGCATTCTCTGGTCACTTTCAAATTGAATTGGGGTTGGGCTGCCTCAAAAACGGAGGATAATCTCTTAGAGGTCCTTTACGGTGGGGGGTGAGGCCTAGGAGCTACCATTCACTTTTTTTTACAAAGTTGCAGCTGGATCTCAAAGCACTTTTATACAAAGCTGAATGTTTTGCAGGCAGATCCTTCGGGTCCTCGGGTTGGTTGCGGAATTCTTGCCTCCCACTGTTCCAAGTCCTTTTTCCCCTGAAGGGGCCCCTACCATAACTGCCAGGCACCCCGAGCTTGGGCCCGTTTGCAAATTGACCCTGACAAAACTGGCTGGGGGTGAAGAACCTGCTGCATTTTGGAAATTAAACAACTGCACATCCGGTTCTCAGGTCCTTCCCGTGCGCTCATGTATTACCTAGTTTGCAGAGTATATTTTTTCCACTTCTGTTTAAATGGGCCTTAGTCAAAAAAATCGTCTCATTTGCAAGTCGACCAATGTCACACGCACCTGCACTGCTGAATGCTGTTTTGGGGCTATTATTCACTGTACAAAACAGTGGAGGTTTCTGTGCCCTGCATTGAACTGGGACGGCCATTCTATCCTAACTTTGCTGAAAATGAGAACGTGTCATTTTTGCTAATGCACAGGTTCATTTTAGTAATTTAGTGCAAAATATGCAATATGTGTAATATGAGGATGTTAGGGTTATTGTAAAGTTCTTTCCTTTGTACTTTGCCACAGAATAACTTCAGTGTGCAGTCTGATTCTATTACATCCGGAAGCAGAATTCACTGGTTAGCATAAACCAGTCCTGGTGCGACATGCATCATCAGTTTGATGCATAGGTTCAAAATGTCTGGACTTCATGGGTAAGGTGTAATCTGATTCACATGGATACTTAATTTTTATGATCAAAAAATATCATCAACAATTATGCTGAAGCTGATAACAATAGGAGCCATATATTCCCTGGTGAAGGACCCTGCTAAAATGTATTCCATGATTAATCTGAGGAGCAGGGGGGGAGTCACTTCATGAACTCTGTCCCCTCGACTGCTTCACACAATGTATTCTCCGCTGTGATCGGTCCCTTTTGTTAATCTAATGTATGGGCATTTCCAGCAGGGAGAGAAGCGCAGTCAGTGAGACACTGTGACGCAGCAGAATGGCCTGACAACTGCAAATGTTGCATGTATTAGTAGCTGCATTGTTCATAAGAGGATGAGTCTCATTTGTGCTGCTTATTACAGAACTCTTCCATAGAACAGATACACTGAAACAGGCTTAGACATTAAAATCATGGCATATAATGATACTTTTATGCTGATGGTGACCATGTAGTTTTACTGCCATTGTAAAGCTGAAAGCCTAATGTACCAATGTGAAAATGCATTACTCAAAACCTGCAACAGAAATGTAGTAAGCCATATACAAATGGCTGTAAAGCAATAGCTCGTTACATGTTTGAGATAGATCCTCTCCCAAAGTCAAGTCAAGTCAAGTCAGCTTTATTGTCAATACTACAATATGTACAGGACATACAGAGTATTGAAATTGCATTACTCTCAGACCCCATGGTGTAGCAATAACATTAAATAGACAGCAAACAGGAAATGTGTGAATTAAATAGACACTAAGTAAACACTAAACACTAACCGTAAAAATAAACACTAATTGTAGAAAAAAAGAATTTAAAAAATAAATAAAATACATAATATAAATATAAGAAGGTCCCTGAATTTAACAATAAAGTGGCATAAGTGACATAAGGCACATACAGACTAATAACTGGACTAATAATAAGGGTGAGTAGGGATTAGTTGGACAAATCCCTAAAACCCAGATTAAAATGTGTTCTACAAAAGCTAAAACTGTTTAGTTTTATTGCACCTGCAGCATATATAACATTGTTACTGTAAAGAGAAACACACAAATAGGATTTAGTAGCACATATGTCCCTCATTAACCCCAATTCCCAGCTCAAACTCGCATACCTTTCTTAAACAGAGATCATTTTGTTTTAATTATAATATATGTCCTTAATGATATACAGTAAGAGCACATCCGAGGCATTTCACACACCAATAAATTACAAATTTAGTTATTTAAATTTTCTTTTCATCTTTTCACCAACCCAGGTTCAGTTCTCAGTTTAGGTTTAACATGCAAAAATGAACCAAGACTGTGAGTTATGTATGTAATACATGTGTTATGGTCCCAATTCAATTAAAATGCACCTTAAAACTTAAATGCTGAAGAATTCTTTTAAGAAAACTGTAGACTATGGCAGGTCTGCCTGAAATTTTCACTTAAGTTTGCTTGGAACAAAAGTAAAAAAATCAATAAATACAAAATAATAATAAAAACAACATCAATAATAATAATAATAATAATAATAATAATAATAATAATAAATAGATACATATATAAGTAAAAATAGTACTGTACCTCTAACACCTAAAATCAATGAATAAATGTAGTCTAATAAATAAAGCCCATTTATCTAGATAATGGATAAAGATAGGTATTATGTAATACCTAATGCATAAAAATACTGAATATCAAAATTGCATAATACCCACAAACTATTAAACTAGATGAATCATAAGAGTTTGTAATATTTTTTTTGGTACATGGGCAGTGTTTCAGAAGCTCTTCTTCCACATGTGGTGCAGGTGTGTGTGTCCTATGTTTAAGTGTGTATGTGTCCGTATGTGTCCACTACGGTCTTCCCCAGTGGGCGGGGACCGCGTGACGTCACATCACAGCAAACCGATAAAACGTTTAGCGCGTTAGTTTGATCTTCGAAAAAAAAATAAATAAATAAAGAATATATTTAAAAGCCCCGATGAAGTGTGCAAAGGGATCGGAGGCACAAGGGGAACATAAAGCCTGGGAACACGCAAGGAAAGAGGAGTTTTACGCATAGACCGGTGATCTTTAAAAGAAAAAAAAAGAATCTTTTCATTTCGCCTCGTTCAACTCACGGTTTCCAGCAGACCGTTTTTCTGCTGTCACGCGCTTCAGAAGACAAACCCTGCGATGACAGAGAGGAGCCGTTTGTCACTGTCAGGTGGTGGACACTGGAAAACCGGCTAATTTGTTAAAAAATTAAGTGGACTTTCCACAGATTTTAGCTAGCTGTGCTGTTAAATAAAGAAAAATAAAGAAAGACTCAACAGACGCGCACGTTGGTACCACCACGGACGAACCGACCACGGGCTCAGAGAGGCAAGTGGCGAGACCTCAGATAACCTTCACCAAAGTTTTTATCTAACCTCACAAGTGGTGTTATTAGAATCGACAGAAACCTGTCAGACTGCGTGTCCAGTTACATCACGAACACTGACTGTATGGAGTAGTTCGCTTCATGGTATTTAAGGTTAGTGTTCAGTGTTACCTCAGCAGGTCACTTTGTTTTCGCGCGCAAATGAGCGTCAAAGTTATATTTGTCTTTCCTGTGCCTTTGGAGAAATCGTGCTAACACCACAACAGGCTTCTACAAGACTTTTTTTCTCTCAAGATGAATGAAGAAGGTGCACAGTGATGTCCCGGTAACAGGAACAGCTCTGTTTTAACTTTAGGCACTCCAAAACATACGGACGAAAGCAAAGTATATGTTGAAAACTCTAGGCTGTTTTGGCTGGTCAATGAGGCGACTAGTTGAAAAGTACAGTAATCGACTGCATATAGGCTAATCGAGTCGTATAGGCTACATCACTTTCATGCACTGGTAATTCCTGTTCCTGTAGTTGTTTTTTGTGTGACTTGGATGGAGTTGAGAAAGAAAAAGAAATATACAGACAATAATACGGAGTTAATTTTTTTCTTAACCCGCATTTTACGAATAATAAAGATGAACAATACCGTTTTCTCATCACGGTGATGTTAGCGTAACAACGGCCAATAATAGCGGGGCCACCAGGCTGTATTTACGCCCTAATGTACCTACTTGGTGACAGTAGGTCTTGTGGGAAGTTTTGACTGGAGTTATATCGGTGTCACGCGTTGTTATTGCTGCTTTTCATTCCTTTTGCTGCTACTAATTGTCGTTTAGTCTTTGGAAACGACAAAAGAAATAAAAACGTGAGCCAATTCTCAAACTGATCATATCGATCGATTAGTACACGTTGTGTGAGGTTCATAGATGTGAGGATGTTTTTCAGACTACTGGCTGTTGTTCTCATAATATTCCACACGTGGCTGCTAAACTCGGCTAAGTCCGACCATATTCAGCGGTATAAGCGGAGTCTGTCTCAGCGGGCGGACAGGTCTCAGGCCGCTTTAGGGCAGGAGCAGTGCGGCTCCGTGAGCCGAAGACGACCGTACAGATCCGCGGTCCGACACCACCAACTAGCGGCCGTAACAGGTCGGTACAGCCGGCTGCCGGACCTTCATCACAGGATTGCGAGGTCCTCCTGCTCAGGGGGGTGCAGTTTGGATGGAAGTGATGCCTTTGGACTGCGCGATGGGCCTCCGTGGGAGAGCAGCGGTCAAAAAAGTCAGGACAAATCAGAACGTGAGCCTGACAAATGGAATGGTGAAAGGAGGCCACGTTTGAGAACAGACAAAATGCTGGACTCTTTTGAACCTGGATCCGCCTCTGCTGAGGCAAGAGCCGTGGCTTGGGATGGCAATATGTCAAACAGAAGAGTCCGCAGGTCGTCCCAATTGAAGGAAAAGCAGGATGGTCGGATGGACCGCTTCTCTTCAGTGAGAAGGGTTCCTCGCAGTCCACCAGAAATCCGCAGTAAAAGAAAGGAGCATCCAGGTGACGTGGCATTTGAGCAGGACATCCGCACTTCTGAGGGGAGTGAGGACTACTCGGGGGAGCAGGAGGGCCAGGTCAGCCCAGGTGCAGAGCCGTGGGGGGCAGAGGTCCGAGATGTCCCTCCAAAGTGGATGACGGCCCTGTACTTCAGAGGTCAGAGAGAGCAGCTTAAGGTGAACCCCACAGCTGACGTGGAACTCCCACGCTCTAGGTTCACCTTGGAACTGTGGATCAAGCCAGAGGGAGGTCAGAACAATCCGGCCGTTATAGCAGGTTGGTATTTGTGTCGCAGTTTCAGACTCATTCATTTATGTGGTACAGTTGAGCTTTTCGTATCTATGCGACTGTAAATAGTGCTTTGCTGGCATCACTGTGAAGAAACAGCATTTAGGCATTCGTAATTTATTGAGAAAGTGTTATCACTTTAAACGTCTCAATAGCAATCAAGACGTTCAGAAGCAAGAAAAAACTTTTCAATGTAGATTGCATGTTTTGTTCCATGACATGAAAAAAACGTCAGAATCTGATCAGAATTTCAGTTGCAAATTTGTACGTTAAGTTACTCTATGTATCGCCTCACCCACTGGAATGTAGTCTGTGTCACATTGCATGCACACACCAATGAGTCACTCTGGATCCGCTTTCTTGGAGGCCATGGAGAGATTATGCTGAGTAAGAGTGATTGGGGGGAAATCTAATGCTTATGATGTGCAAATGACAAGGGCAGCTCTGGGTGGGGTGCTCCAGAGGCAAGTGGCCACCACCTGCTTTTTGTCTCTTAGGGGTTTTCTTCGATTCCACGTGTAGAAGGCGCTTTCCCAGACAGCTCTGGGTTTTGATTAAAGGGGTGTGTATGATCCGGACACTATGCTCATGTTGACAGCTAGCTGCTGTCCAGCTCTGACACTAGAATCACTTGATTTATTTGAAGCATTGATTTTTTTTGTGCACCTATTGCTGCCGCCACAAATAAATAAATAAATAAATAAAGTCTTCTTGAAACATAGCCCAGGAACATAGCAGAATGTGCTGGAGTCCTCTGGGGAGCATTTATAATCAGGTAAAAGTGCATTTGGTATGGCTGCTGAAGAGGTTCAATGTGGAAAAGATTATATCTGGAAGAGCTTCTGAAAGGAAACAAAAGAGAAGGCCAGAATTCTGCGGTTGTAGCCAGGGTTCTATGGTTGTTGTCTGCTGAGGAGATGCCAGTGAGAATGTTTTGGAGGAGGAGACATTTACTGACAAATACCTGCTATCTGTTAGAAACCTAAAAAATTGAGCTTTGTATATAAATATTCATGTTTCATTTCTGTACAATTTTTTCTCACACTTGCCTGTCTTGTGCCTTGTATTTACTGTAATTGTGTGACTTTCTTAAGTTAACTGCCAAGTGTTTTTATGATGCACTTTATTTGAAATCCCTCCTTTAAAGATCCACCTTTCCTGCTGTTCAGAGGTCTGTTGTCCATTTTTTAATGCACAATTTATGATAGCGATTTTCTGACACTTCATCAGTGGTCAGCTTCTGACCACAGAGCTGATCTTGGCTGGGTTTTTTTGGGCAGCGGACCACTCAACTTAGCAGTGACACTGACGTTTACTTGATGCACTTGTACCAGCACCACACAGACTACCATTTCAGTGTCATTGCTGGGTTGAGAATGGTCCACCACTCAAATAACATCTGCTAAGCAACAGTCCTGTGGTCAGAAACTGACCAGTGATGAATGAGGTAGAGGACAGCAACAAATTGGGCATCAGCAGATGCGCTGTAGTTTGTAATAGTACACCTATATAGTGGACCTCTAAGGTAAGTGGGTCTCATGAAATGGCCAGTGGGTGGAGGTACAAGGTAGGTGTTTCTAATAAAGTGAATTGTAAATGTAATGAGACTGGGGCTTTCATATACATATCGTCTATATAATGAAATCAGCATTACACTAAGCCTCATTCCCCAACCGTTCTTAAGAAGAAATTTCTTCTCAAAGCCCACTTACAGTTTTCATGAAGATTCTGACAGTCAACAATGTTTTCTTATTTGGCATTTGTTCTCAAGTAAGAACAGAATCTACACACACTCAAAAGCACAAAGGTGGAAACAGTTCTGTGATCTAAGAACACATCATAAATATGATGTAGACTTTTTCTTAGGACCTTTCTGACGAATAAATTTTAGAAAAGACTTAGGAAGATATTGGTGAATGAGGCCCAATGATCCTACTGGTAAAATACAAGATTATTAGTTATTTTGCCTGTGACCCACTTATGGTCTAGAGGTGAGTAAAGGGGCACTAAGAGAACAGAAATCCCAATAGCAAGGCAAAACATACTTTGCAGATTACTTAACTCAGATCCAGATAACTTAACTCAATAGTGTATATTTAATGCATAGTATATACAAATATAAAGTTGCTGACACTTTTGGATATTATCGTCATCAGAACCTTGTATCTCCATTTTTTTTATTTTTTATGTTTTATAGAATTTGAAAATGCTAGCTAGGCTTTACAACTCAGTACATCAACTGCCATTCAAAGGTAGAAACTTTTTTTTTCTCCTGTAAAGTTACTATTTTGGAGATACAAGGTTTTGTTGCAACAGCTTCAATATAATAAACATAGCCCATCCCCAGAGGGACAGACAGAAACATACACACGTAGAAGATTACACTGCCCGAGCCTCGGCTTCTGAGTGAATGAAATGGTTCGGCTTGTATCTGGCCGATGTCCTGTGGGATAATTTGTTTAAAATTGCCCATTTTTCTTTTTCCAGTATCCAGGGACCAAGGCGTCTGTGTGTACATGTGTGTGCGTGCGCATGTGGGGAGGGTGAAGGGGTTCCCTGACCTTTCTGTGTCCTTCTCTTGGAACATCTGGCTGCCAGATGTGACTGCTTCTTTTGAAAAGCAGCTGGGAATACCGGTGGCTTTGTTTAACGGCAAAGACTTAAACTCTTCAACTCTTTTGGGTAATTTCAATCACAAAAGCTCGGCCACCTGATTAGTCTTCACGTGTGCTAACTCATTGTGTTTCTGCTCCTTTTTTTCAAAAGGTGTGTTTGACAACTGCTCCCATGCACACAGTGAAAGAGGGTGGTCTGTCGGAGTCCGGACGGTTGAGCCCACAAGGAGAAAGGATGGCAGGTTTTTCTTTGCCCTCCGCACGGACCGTGCACTCAAATCCACAACTCTCACAGGGCACCAGTTCTACCAGCCCAGCATCTGGACTCATTTGGTAGCTAGATATGATGGCCACCGGATGGCACTGTTCATAGATGGCTCAAAGATTGCAGAGAGTAGACAGCAGTCAGGTGACTTATATAGCCCCTTTATCAAGGATTGTCGTGTGCTTTTGCTCGGAGGGGATCAGTCGAATACAGGCCATGGTTTTCGGGGTTACATAGGAGGTGTTATTCTGTGGAATCATGCGCGAGCTCGGGAGGAGCTGTTTAAAAGCTTCTTTAAACACTCTGAACACCAGCGCCCCCTCTTGGCCTTATGGGCTGACTTTTCTGATGTGAAGCAGCAATGGATACCATACAAAGACCACCATCATCCAACCATTGTGGCCTTTCCTGCCCCTGAGCAAGAGTTGGTGTCCCCTTTCCTGCCTCCACCTTGTGGGGTGACCACTTGCGACAATCCAGATGTTGTCCTCAGCTACAACCAGCACTGGCAGCTGCGGGCTCGCAAACGACTGCGCTACCGCGTGGTGAACATTTGTGCTGATGACGGCAGCCATCCCACCGTTTCACAGCAGCAGATCCAGCAGCAGCACAAGGCCTTGGAAGAAGCTTTCCAGCCATACAACCTGACACTGGAGCTCAGTGTGCTCACAGTACACAACTCCTCACTGCAGCGCCGCTTCATCCTCAGCAACTGCCACATTGCCAAAGTGGGCAATCGCCACTGTGACCACGAGTGTGACCACCCGGTAACGGGCCATGATGGCGGCGACTGCCTGCGTCTAGGAACGTGCTACAACTGGATGAGGGGCGATGGTGTCTGTAATCCTGAGTGCAATGGTATCCACTATGACTATGATGATGGAGACTGCTGCGATCCACAGGTCACTGATGTCACAAGGACCTGCTTTGACCCTGAGTCTCTTGAGAGGTGAGTTAATTTTGTTTTAATGTTTTAGTCCACTTCTGCTGTAGTGCAGGGGCATCCATGTTTGGTCTTGAAGAGAAATATGGGCACAGCAAAGTTTGGTAATTTCCCAGCTCAAACACACCTGATTCAATTTAGCAGTTAGTTTCCAGTTTTAGTAGGTGTGTTTGAGCAGGGAAATCACCAAACTGTGCTGGACTCCTGCACTCCAGGATCAGAATTGGACTCTCCACAAAGTCAAGTAAGTCAGTCAGTGAATCAAGTAATTTCTGCCTTGTCACGTTTTAGCAGATATTTAATTCATTAGAAGAAAATAATAAATACATTTGAAACTTTCTCTCCTTTCCTCAAATTCTGTTGCAGTGCCACTATCTTCCCAGGGGGTTTAAACACTAAAGTAAAACGCGAACATTAAATGAACCTGTTAACCTTTTTTGTATCCCAGCAGTGATAAGGATGCTGGTTTGCCGTATCTTTAGGGAAAAAGTGAAAGAAAACATAAAGGGATTCATTGAGAGAGTACATCATATTTGTGTAAAAGAAAACCACGAAAGAAGTCTTAGGATCCTCCGCATGGACCTGCAAATGCTGCAAATGTGCCTATTAGGTGTTCTCACAACAGTATCAGGGAAAAGGAAACCAACTTCTCTTATTGTGAAATCGTGCTCCCTTCTTATTTTTATAACTGTCAGAACACTTTGTATTACACAACAAGCAAAGCATACAAATTTGAAACTCTGGAACTGTTTTAAAAAGCATGCAAAACTTGGATGTGGACAGAGGCCAAAGTATACACTTAATATGGCTAAACAACAAAACCAGAAGTCTCAGCTCTGTTCATTGTGACAGGCAGACTGATTTGGCCTGTATACAGCACTTCTGATGTCTTGCCATGATGTCTGTCTCTTTTTTCAAGAGTGCACATGTAGGTAGAAATGCTTAAGCTGTTACATATAAGAAAAAGGCTTTATTGTAATTTGATGGATTCCACAGAAGAGCTATCTGAGAAATGCAATGTGGAGATGTTTTGAGCCTAGTTTATAAAGTGTACATATAAAATACCAAAAGCTATACAGTATAAAATACAGTATGTTTCTAGTCTATATCTAATGAGACCAAAAGACAGATCATGTACAAGGTTAAAATGAATAACTCTTATTAATAACGCCTTGTTTTTTTCCTATATGTTTTTGCTAACGCTGAATGTAAATGTCCTCACATCAGAGCTTCTCAATTACATATTAGCAAACATCTCTCTGCGTAGCATGTCACCATTTATGTGAGACCATTGCTTAGGTGCACTGTGGGAAATTGCAGTGCCAGACTCACCGTGCCACTGGGACTTGTGTGTGTTGTGCAGCCAGCTGTTGAGGTTTTATGGTCTCAGGAGAACCTGTGGTGAAGCGGTCTGCTTCTGAAGCTGCCTATCTTCTCCTGCAGAATCCCCACTGAGATTAATGGGGCTCTAATGATACACTTGGATGGTGGTCTGAAAAACATTTTGAGTTGGTTGTTGCTTGTTTTGCACTGAGACACTTTGAAAGATGACAACAGCAGGTCTTTAGCTCACACTTGTCTTCGAAACAGAGAAGAGAGGGTAGATTGAGAGAGCGAGAGAAGGGTAGAAAAAGGTAAAGGGGTTCACACTGCTGGTAAGTAAATAACCAAGCAAAAAAGTAAATAAATAACTATATACTTACAAATTCTAGCTTAAGAGCCCTGTTCACTGGATAACAATAGAACATAAGTATTAAAATATTATATTTTTCAAACCTAAAATTTAGAGGATAATACTGAGCCTCACTGATTCCGTTTCTACGTATTACAGAAATGCATAGCATTATCCTTTCAAGCCCCAGCTCCATTCAGTGGAAGTGGTACTATTGAATGTGATTTGTTCATAAATAGAGATGTTAATAGCTGGTCAGACTGCATTTAGACTAGTCTCTAAAGTGTAGGTCTTTAAAGAGCACTTTCCTGACCAGGTTGGAACAGTGCATCGACAAGGAGAATTAATGCAGGGATGACATTTTGATGGCAATTGTATAGCGTGCTTTTTTTATGCAGAGGTCTGTGATTTTACTGTCGTGCCGGGTGAGTTATGGTCCAGGTTTCTGCAGCTGCGCTGCACGGTGTGACCTTGTGCCAATGGCTGTCACTACGCAAATTTGTTGTTCAAGGAGAGGGAAAGAGCATATGGGAACCACCAGGTGCATTTTGGCAAACTTCGAACATGGAACAAGAAGAAAGCAAGGGCATTTTCATCTGAACATTTAAGCCATGAGAACTGAACAGTCTGACAACTCTTCAGATTGAGTTTCCAGTTATTAACATTGATAGATGGGGCAATTTCTATTGATTGATTAGGTATTGATTTCAGTATTCGTGCTGGTCCAAGGTACATTTAGTAAGCCATTTCCAGATTTCAACCTTAATGGCCTGTGGCTTGTATTGTTTCAGTTGATCATTTTATCAACAGCAGTTTCACTAAATACATCCTGTCCACCATGAAGAAGACATCATTCCCATAGTGACTAAAATGACTAAAATGTATTTTACCTTTTACAAGAAACTATTGCTGAGATAGTGGTTATGGCACGCCAGAAATTCTTCTGTAAAAAACTCATTTTGCCAGCCTGTAATTTCATGTTGGTTATGATGGCATTATGTAAGCACTTTTTGATCTTCATTTATTGTCTTTGTGTCAGTTGCGGCTTTGCGTGGTCAGCGCTACAAGAAACACAGGGACAAAGTATTTCATGGTGTGATGGCTGTGCGTGAAAATCAGCAGCCTGGGATTCACTGAGATGATCGGATTTGTCTGTCTGTGTGGAAATGAATTCGGGGTGAATAGAATTGGAGACCTTAACTGGATGGTCTGTCAGACTTGACAAACAGCTTTCAGGTGACCACTAATGCCCTTTCAAGAAACGAACATTTTTTTACATAAGATGTCAGCTTGAGGGTTATTTAAAACTAGTCATTGTTTAAGTTGATCAAAATATTATTTATGTTGGATCACTGTTTGTCTTTGAAATGGTTAGCACTGAAAAAAAATATAGTTACTATAGCTTATGGAATTTTGAATTAGTTAATTATATAATTTGCTCAAATGCCAAAAAGCAAAGCAAACATTTGCACTCATATACTTACAACCTAATTACAAACCAGAAAAGTTGGGGCAGTACGTAAAATGCAGATAAAATGAGAATAGTGATTTATAAATCTACTTTGACCTGTATTTGAACGAAAACAGTGCCAAGATATGTAATGTTTATGTAATGTAGATATGCATTGTTTTACCTGATCAGCCTTATTGTTTTTTGTAAACATACGCTCATTCCGAAACTCATGCCTTTAACACGTTCCAAAAAAGTTGCAACAGAGCAATTTAAGACAAAGAACATTGTGAAATGTTCAAAAAACATCCTAAACAGGTGATGCCATCATGGTTGGGCATAAAAGGAGCATCCAGGAAAAGCTTAGTCCTTTATGAGCAGGGATGAGTTCAGGCTCACAACTTTGCCGAAAATGCATCAACAAAAATCAGTTTAAAAATAACATTCCTTAGTGAGCAATTGCAAGGAATTCAGGTATTTCATAAATATATGGTCTGATGAGTCAGCCTTTAAGATTGTTTTTTAGAAATAATGGACATCATGTTCTCTGGGCCAAAGAAGAAAAGACCATACAGATATTGCCAGCAAAAAGCAAAAAGTGCAAAAACCAGGGTCTGTCATGGCATGGGGGTTATTAATGGGTAACTTGCACATCTGTGAAGGCATCATTGATGCTGAACATGTTTTAAGAAACATATTCTGTCTTCTAGATGACATCTTTTTCAGGGATGTCAATGCTGTTATTAAACATGATAATGCCAAACCACATTGGTGGTAAAACAGGATGACTGCTTAATCAAAGAGTGCAGGTGCTGTGCTGGACCAGCCTGCCTGCAGTCCAGACCTGTCTTCCTTTGAAAATTTGTGCAAAACACAACAGTGAAGGTCCCCAGTCGATTTCTTAAGTGTTGTTAAAAGGAAAGGTGATGTAACACAGTGGTAAACATGCTCCTGTCCCAACTTTTTTGGAATGTGTTGCAGACATCAAATTTGAAAAGAGTGTATATTTACAAAAACTAGTGAATTTCAGGAGATGAAACAAAAAAATGTTGCCGTTTTCAATTTAATATAGGTCAAACAGAATTTAATAATAATTTAATACTGCTGTTTTAAAAACAGTAGGTTATGAAAAGGTACAAGTATGACCCTTTGCCTTGGGAAAAAACATATTTAAGGTACAGAATTTGACCTTAAAACCTTTGAAGTTGTGTTCACATTGTTTGCACCTTGATGAACAATGTATGTACCTTTTTTGTAAGAGCATGTAATCATTTTATCATTTTATCATTTATAATCATGTTTTATTGTAGTGCATTACCTGAAATAAAGACAATGGAAAAATTCAAGAGCTGAAAGCCTAACTGTTTTTCATAGAAAGTGTACCTTACATCATATGTCTCTGACCTTTTTTGTTAAGAAATAACATAAATAGGTGTAAGAACTGAGATTTAAGTTGTGTTTAAGAAGTTTTAAATGGCAGAATTCCTAATGTTTAATCAAAGCATTAATGATGAGGTATTTGACAAAAATGAAATATGAATGAAAATAAAATGTTAATAAAATAATTTGCAACAATCAGTGAAAAACACTGTTGTTCGTCAACATTTGAATTGGAGTGTTTTTAATCTTCAAGTTTTAAATACAGATGATATTTCTTTAGAGAGCAAGAAAATTTACTAAGCTCGGTAAGGAAAAGGGAACAAAATCTGTTTCATTGAATCTTTGAAAACATAACTGAATTGTTTAGGGTTTTGGGATTGACTTTAAACTACCAGCACCATATCAAAACATCCCCTAGAAGTTAATGACACTTTCATTTAAGCTACTGTTTACTAGCAACATAACACACTGGAATCCAAACAAGCTCCTCAGCAAGGCAGAGACTACAAAAAGACAGCAAAATGTCAAACGATTGTCCAAACAACCAGTATTGCAACCAAAATACTAAACCACGTCCTTCATTATGTGATACAGACTGTCAAAACACCCAGTGTCCAGCTACTTTTACCTTATTTTAATATTTAGATACTTAGCTACCTTCACAATGAATGCTAGTTAGCTCAGTATTAGTCATTCCCTTACATGAGTCACATTAAGTAACATGCTTAAATATTGTAAACCTTTTAAACTAAACTGATGAAATAAACCGATGAATTGTCAAATATTAATTACACTAAATAGAAGTCCAAATGCAAATCACCACTTTTTTCTTGGCTGGTTCCACATTCCAAACACACCATGGGCTGACAGTTGTTACCATGGAGACTGGGTGACCCTGGCGGACCCCGCTGTAGTGTGACTTTCTACTGGCTGAATGGGCTGTGCGCTGGACTTGCACAGAGTTTAGAACAGAGTAAAATAACTTTACCATGTTTTACTATAAAAATAGCTGCCTGTATTTTCAAGATATAAATCTCAACACCATTTTGTCCTGAAACTTTCGTTTCATGCATGTAGGTAATAAACTACTTCACTTCCTATTTTGAAATTTGCAATTGCAAACATGCATGCAGTCATGAGATGCTACTGGCGTGAGCCTCCTCTCTTTCAATGACGCTTTGCATGTTGATGTCACATAAAAGTGATTTTTTTAGTGCTAATTGCTCCCCCTTGTGGAGAATATTTGGATTGCTGAACTTCCATTGTTACAGGAGACGGTCGGTAATAGTTCAAGGAAATGAAACATTAGTGGTAATTATTGTGTAATATTAGTTGGCAAGCTGTTTAAAGTCAATTTTACATAACTTGGATGCATGTAATGTTGCAGCCAAGGTGATAACTTCCTGTAAGAGGTCTAGGTTAATCCTCATGCTCTTGCAAGTTTTTTCCTTCTGAGTTTTGGTTCCTCTCAAGGTTTCTGCCTTTCTGCTCTTAGGGAGTTTTTCCTGTTGCTGTTGCCTTCAGCTTACTCACTAACCTGTATTGCTGTTTTATCATAGTGTCTGTTGTAGAAACTGCTTTATGATAAATTTGATTCATAGCTTGCGTCGGAGTTGCACTGTTGCTATTTAGGGAAAGTTCGTACATAGAATGCTGGCAAAGAGCAGTGACCTGGCTTTTCTCTTGAGCATGCCTTGAGGTCAAAATGACTCAAAACATAAATGTAGTGCTTAGTCCAGAACATACTTGGAGAACTTAATTGCTAATTTTCTAAGTAATGCCCACAAATGTGAAATGTTAAATCATTTGAACTATTTTGCTACGTTGGCACTATATCAGAGATTTGGGGAACTGCAGCACTCCAGATGACTGGCCCAATGTTTGCTTATTTAATAAGTCTGGATGTAAGAAGCACTGCATTCGGTCCAGTCAAAGATGGAGTGGATCCAAGAAACAGTAGGTGTTTCAGCTAATGGGCTAGACCCTTTGGCATGTTACAAAAGGCCATTAAGGCTCAGACCTTTTCAAACCACCAGGCCAGTGATAGGAGGTGCAAAAGCTTTCCAGCTATGAAAGCAAAGGAGAAAAAATGACATGTGACATATTGTAGTGTAAAAACAAGTTAGCTTCACACTTCAAAGCTTCTCTTGGTAATTTATCACAGCTGGGAGTGGAGGAAGAGAGCAATTGTGGTTTCATGCATCCCCACCAATTCAAACAATTAGATTTTGTAAGCAAGCAGTCTTTTGAGCAGAAGTGCCTATCATACAAGGTGATTTTTAATATTGGTATCTGTTAATAACTGTCAGAGAAAAGGCAAAAAATATATGTAGGTAGGTGGTTTTAGCATGTCAAATTATTTCCTGCAAAATGCTTTCTAAACTAAGAACTCTCCCAGTTAGGTTTTGCATGTGTGTTGTTACAACCCTTGTATTTTTTTCAGTATGCAGTTCTTTGGCCGTAACTGAATCTCTCTGCTGCAGGGCTTACCTGAGTGTGAAAGAACTCAAGGAGCTGCTTCACCTGAGCAGTTCAGACACACTCAACGTGTTCTTTGCCAACAACTCTGCTCGGGAGGAGCTTGCTGGGGCTGCCACATGGCCCTGGGCCAAGGAGGCCCTTACACATCAAGGTGAGAAGCAGGTCCTCCTGATCTTTGTGCACAAGCTTCAACATTAAGCAAAATCTTAAACTTTAATTTTTTTTTTCTTTAATTGATAAGTACTGGGTTTAGGAATTCCTAAACCAGATCCAGATTGATGCATTTTATTTAACAAATTTCTTTAACCTCCAACCTCCTGGTTTTTTGTTCTCATGCAATGTGCTTTTTAACTTCTATTACCATAGACATTTCCCCTCAAGGCTGCAAATGCATAGATCACCATCACCATACTTTCTTTTCCTCTCTTTTCCCCTTCAAACATTTTGTTCTTTCTCTCTTCCTTCTTGTTCTCAGCACTTGCATTTACGAGATTAATGGGCTGTAATCCCGGGCATAAAAGGAAACGCTTGCAGCACGCATAGATTTCCCCTGCAGATTGCCCTTAATCATTTTGGCCTTTCCCCAGAAGAGTGCAAGAAAGAGAGGAAAAAGATCCCGACAACAACCAAACAAAAACAAAAGAAGGGTGCTGCCCTGTTGCTGTCTCCTTTCACCTGCCAGCTGATTTTATGGTACTCACTGTTGCTATGTTTTGGAGCTCATTAAAGCAGAATGGGCCTTTTAGGTCCAGCTCCTCTAAAGTGGAGATTTCTCTCAAGCGGGAAGTCTTCTTATGTAAGCCCACCTCCCAACAATTTGAGGTGCATGATCAGATTTTAGCTTGGCTTCTCCACTTATGGCTTTAGTTAATGAGATTAGTTTGGCAGCCGGTTGAAATTAGGATCTTTTAAAATTGATGCTAGCTGGATTAATTAATGACAACCTTCTCCTGGTTTAATTGGACTTAGTTTGCTAACAGTTTCATCATAAATCTCTTTGTATATGTGGGTGATCTTTGTGATTAAAGTAGGTTTGCTTAAATTAACAAAAAAGCAAATGGTTTAGATCTAGTGCTATGTTCAAAGTTATCTTGGTTGTATCATTAACGCTTAACTTCTAGGGTCCTGTCTGTGGGTCCATGCTTTAATTTCTCACTGTACCTACCTTAAATGTTGGTTTCATAGTTAATGATAACTAAACATAGTTATCATATAATTTAGTGTAGTTTCTGAATAGTAAGACTACCATTTAAGGGGTTAATAATAGAAACACCTACTAAAGGGAAAAATAACGAGACTAGCAGGCCTGTTGTGATACCCCTGGAGGCTATGCGCGTCTCCTTGCACATTTATTCACCCTGGGGATGGTGCGCATTCTGCCTGTGTGCCATACTTCCCTTTTCAGGAGGAGAAAAGAGTTGAACCTACAGACCCTTCCTCTCGGCCCAGCTTCCAGTGGCTATCGGAGACACCGCAAATCTGCTTCCCTCTATGATCTCACACACATGCACACACACACACACACTTCTAAATGTTCACTAGAGTAGGTCACATTAGGAGAGTACAGAAAGCCCGCTCCCTAAGAAAATGGATGATTTATGCTCCACTCTGCGTGATGAGAGCAGTAAACCGCCATTCATGCCACTGCTATGCAGTTGATGGAATGCTGCCTTTTTTAAATTCATAATCTAAGGCCACTGGGCAATAACGATCAGTAACCAGAAAAAAGTTTTGTAGCTTCAATAGTTTTCAATAGCTTAAGAGTCATTAAATGAAAAGGCCTTAAAACAAGTTTATATCTATGTTTTTACTGTTAAACAGTAGTGAATAGGTCTACTAACACGGTCCACACTGAAGGCTAACTTTCTGAGTGAGGAACAGTGAGCCTGAGCTATTTTATAACGGAGAAGGGGAATGAATAATAGTGAGAGAATGTCACACAACCAAGCATGAGATTTGTGTTAGGGTTAGCTTGGATTGTGAACTTGGATTGTGAAGTTTTCAGAGGTGGTCCTAGACTCCACTGAGTAAGGTGGTGTAGGTTTGTGATTGACTGTGCTCTTTGGAATGCCAGTTTTGTGCATATACATGTGTGTGTTGTACTGATATGTCTCCATGTTCATTATGCCCATAATCTCCCCCTTTTTTGATTTACTTTAGTGTCAGAAACAGTCCTAAATGAACCCAAAAACTGTAGAAAAAAAAGGCAAAAAAATAAATGCAATGTTTGTTCGAGAAGTGCTTCATGGACCTACGCGAAGGTTAAAGAGCGAGATCAGGTTCTCATAAATTGGTGGACTGAGGTTTAAGGTGCGGGTTTTGGCAGTCACTATTCTGTTGTGAATGCAGATAAATCACCACATTGTTCGCGAAAGAACTTGATGTTCGATATCTGGGGATAAAGTCGAGCAAATGCCCCAAACGGTTTAAGTGAAATCGGACCGTAGCAATGGTGCACTGATCTGCCCGTGTAGCTGCAAATGATGTGTGTCTGTCGGACATGTCTGGCCAAAGTCTGTCCCACTGGCTCTGTTTCTATAAAACATGGGGATTTCTTAAATAAGAGTGGCTCTTTTCTCAAATCGAGGGTATACCATGCACCCAGATGGCTTTTCTGTGGTTACACTGATTCCAGATTTGTAGCAAGGTCCTCCAAAAGGGGTTTTACAGATGTTTATGCAAACCTGTTTTTAATTAGTCAACAAATAGCTTGTTGGCCTTGAAAGACATAATAACCAGACATAATAATGCCTTCAATTTTACATAAATTGCTTAACAGAAATTATGCAAATGATTTTGGAGAATTAAACAAAAAAATATTTTAAATGGACAAATGTTTGCCTGTGGTTTAAGTGGTTATAAAAATGTCATATCTTTTAAGCATTTCTATTACATTTTAGGTTATGAAATACATTGCCAGTATGCTATTATGTAGGAGGCCTAAATGCATTGTCATCTTCCTTAGCTTTGGTATAACACACACATTACTGAAGAGTTGGGTTCCACTTGGTCACCTATGACAATGCTTAGACACATCTCATATAGTAGGATTGCATGATGTACTCATGTCAATAAAGATTTCGTTATCAATTTCATGACGTTAAAGACTCGCTTATTTTGAAGTAAGAGTTCCCCAAACCTGTCTAAACTTGTTTAGACTCTATGTGGTTAGATAAGTGATTGCATACTTTTCTTTTTAATTATCATTACTTATTCAGTAATCTTTATATAACCTTGTTTCAAGGTGGAATGATACTGAACCCATCCTACTTCGGCACTGTTGGATACAGCAACACCATGATCCATGAAATGGGTCATATTTTTGGACTGTACCATGTCTTCAAGGGGGTGAGTGAGAGGGAATCATGTGATGACCCATGTCAGGAAACTACAGCGTCCATGGAGACAGGAGATTTCTGTGCTGACACAGCCCCAACCCCAAAGTCTAAAGCCTGCAGAGACCCTGACCCAGTCAATGACACCTGTGGCTTGACCTACTATCATGATACACCCTACAAAAACTATATGAGCTACACAGGTAAATCTGTTAGAACCACTACATATAATATAATTACATATTTAAGACATTTTAATACTTTTACAATCTCACATCTGAGATAAACATAAATGGACAGAAGTCTTAAACAGCACTCTTAGACTATTTTTCTGGCATTTATTTGTTTAAAAAACACCAACAATAAAATAATTAAAAATAAATAAATAAACACTACATTGCAATTACATGTGTGTCAGTCATACTATGTTGCAATTTTATGTGTGTCAGAGTTCCCAACCTCTCCTTGATGAATCCCAGTATGTAGGGTTGCCATCCAATACCTCCTTCAGTGAATCAATCCCTCATTAAATTAAATCAGGGGTGCTGCTGATTGAATTTAACAAATCCATGCAATGGCTGGAGTGTACCGAGTCAGGAACCAAACCTGACCTTGCAACTTCTAATCAAGATATTAATAACTTTTGAAAACAATAAATTATTTTTACTTTTTTCATGGCTGCCTTGGACTTGCACAGTAATGTAACTGGTTAATAGCTTGAAAATAAAACAAATATTACTCCTTTACATTGGTGTAATAACAAGAAAAAGAGAGATCAGATTGCTACATGATAAATTTAGACAGTAAATGATAAGTGATTGAGTGTTGTGATTAATCTGGCATCTGAAATAAAAGCTTTTGCCCTTTCTTCATTACAGATGACAACTGCACCAACCACTTCACATCACATCAAGTAGCTCGGATGCACTGCTACATCGACCTGGTGTACAAAAATTGGGTTCAAGACAGAAAGCCCACCCCTGTTCCACTTGCACCTATGGTGATTGGCCAAGATGCCGACTCTGTCTCAATTCATTGGCTGCATCCAATCAGTGGGCCTCTTATGCAAAGGTAAGGTGACAAACGTGGAAAAAAACATGATTCATATAAAACTGTAGATAGCTGAGAATAATGCAGTGTATCACTGGTTTTAAGTGTACCTCAAAATTCCATCAGCATGTCAATATTACATTGAGCAGACCAAGCTTGTGTCGCCAGAATATTGGTTCAAGCAACTGCTATAAGAAAGTCTGTGGAAAAGTCATTGGGTGGCCTTAATTGTTAGTGTCTGTCTTGATGATATGTGTGCATGCACCTTTTAACATTGCTGTGTGTATAGGGAGGAGGGTGTGAATTGCCAGTTGTGTGATGAACACGGAGTGCTTCATCAGTATGCCTTTGAGGCCACTTCCCCTCACACCTGCGACACTAGTGGGTACTGGACTCCAGAAGAAGCCGTGGGTAAGTACCTATAATCTCAGTACCCTAGCCTGAGTGTAATACAAGCTAACCATCCCTCCAAAGTCCTGTTTCATGTCAGGCATCTCAAGGGACCCCAAAAATTTAACCCTAAGTCACATATGAATTGCATTGCAACTTAGCTTTTGATGTTCAGTATGCAGTCAGTGACTTCAAAAACATTACCAGCTCTTTGATTAATGAGGATACAAAGCCCAGCTGCTTCATTCGGACCACGCTCCTCTTGCTGGCTCACTCATGAGGAGGATCCTCCAGTCTCCTCTAGGCCAGGTGCGTGCAAGTCCCAAGGAGTCTGGAAAAATTTAAAGGATAAATCATTAAATAATAATTGCTAGGATAAAGAACTCTCTTGTCTTTGCCATTGGAAAATAATAGAAATAAGTTCTTGGCATGGCATCAAGTTTTGGTAATATTGGGCAGCTTCCAGAACTGGGTTGTCATAAAAAAGCTATGTGTATCCTGCATTGCGTTTGAACTTTATTCCTCATGTAACAGATGTTACTGATTATTCCAATCAGGATTCTCTTAGCTGTTGGGGCTGCCCACTTGCTGACATGTCATGGATAAGGCTGTGCTTTGAAACATGGAGGCAGATCTGTGGAAATCCTCAGCTGGTATGTGAGTGCCTCAAAAGAGTGCCTCAAAAAAAAAAAAAATCCCAAAAAAACACCACCACCACCAGAGAGGTTAAATGTAAAATCATCCATTTACGGATGGTGGAGAGTGATTTTTGGACTCATTTCTTGTTTGGAAAAACAGTTGATGAGATATGAGACATTAATTTTTGAAGATGAAAAAAAAGAAATGATAACAGAAAATGTTAGAGCATTGCTGAGATATGGCAAGGGAGATTTAGCAGTGCTGCCTCAGGTCTGTAATAAATTAAATGTAATCTATTGTCTTTGCTTTATTTTTAGATGAACAATAAACCACATGGTGACTACTAAATGTGAATTATTTTGTCAGTCAGTTCATCACCTCAGAAAGGCTTTTAAACTGAAAAGACAGCAGTGTTTGGGTAACGTGAAATAAGGCTTGGGGTAATGCTGTAGTAAGCCATTTTTGATAGCTTCAAAAGAACTAGCACAGTCCAATTCAAATGCTACAAATACATTTCTTTCAGAGGGTCTGTTTTTTAGAAGCCATACTGCAATTCTTTTTTCTGGTTACCTGTCTTAGCTTCATAGGCAGATTGAAAAATAGACAGATGCACATATAGATAGATGGATAAATAAATAGACAGATAGATAGGTGTATTTTATTTATCCCTAGAGGGGAAAAATAGATGGTACAGCAGAAAAATAAAACAGATTCTACATAAGAAATACAGAATACACATATTACACATACATACACATACAGTGCAGACACTTCAGTGCAAAAGTGACAAAGTGCAGAACACAAAACATCTAACCAAAGCATATTTATGTATATTAGTGTGTAATGTGTAACAGCAACTAGAGAGAAAGACAAAGCACAGGACAGAGAATCAGTAATAAGAAATACGTTTGCCTATAGTTTGGTTATAGTTCCCTGCACTTCAGACCGCTGTTGACATTAACTCTCACTTATTATAAATTATTTTTCAGATTCCTTTCTGTCCCAATTAAGGTGCCAATTCATATAGACAGTACATACTATAAAGTGTTATTTGTGTGCAAAGGGAATTCTGTCCACAGCTGCAGAGAGCGGGAGATGGTTAAAGTTGCTAAGAGAAGGAAGGATGACAAGCCCACAGATCTTGCCGCACTGCTTTTCCCGGTGGGGGCATTGCGCCACATCTGATACAGCCATTAATTCCAGCCTGTGTGGAGGCTCTCGCTCTGTTTATCTGACCAATTGAGTTTTATGGTTTGCCTTGGCCTGCTGCAGTTTACCCAGCACACATCCACACATGTGAGGCCACGCTGGGTGCAAAGGAGCATGCACCAACCGGAGGCTGTTGTCTGTCTCTCCAGTTGTCTGTCTGCCTGTCCTCTTGTAAAGTTAACTTGTACTCTACAGCACTGCTGAGAGAGTTGAGCACATTGGCATACATTTTAGCCAATCCAGTCTAGAAATTTTATTTCTGATTAGAAGTGTGCATGTGCTTGCAAGTGTCCAGTATGGCTACTCTAAGGATTACCGTCTCCCTCTGTTTCACCCACTATGCCCCTGCACTTCAGGCCGCTGAGGGCATTAACTCCCACTTAGTATAAATTATTTTTCGGATTCCTGTCCGTCCCAATTAAGGCGCCAATTCGTCTCTTTTGCCAAGTTGCACCTGGCCTTACGGTCGATTGAGGCCTGGGGAAGTGTGCTTCACATCCACTGCCAGGACATGTGGTTTTTCCCAGACTCTCCAGCTCTTCTGTCTTTTTCTCTTGCTCCTTCTCTCTCTCTTGCACTCTCTCTCTCCCTCAGTTTCTTTTTCTGCCTCACCATCTTTTTCTCTCCAATTCTTGTTTCCATCTCCAAAAACACACGGACATGACAACCCCTCCCTAGCTCAACGGGCTTAAAGTAACAGGAGACAAATTCAGTCAAAATGTTAGTTACGCTTTCCTTAAACCTGTAACATCATGTGCTATACAAACACAGTGTTCTTGAGCACTGTTCTTGAGGCTGCAGGTTGAAAACGTTTCCATCGGCTGTAATGGCTGATAAGAATATATGACATTTTTGACAATGTGATACAATTTAGCTGATCCTCATGAAAAATGCTTTTCTGTTTTATCCAAAAAAGAGCTGTTTTATTAATCAAAACCAGCAGAGGGACATCAGTAGTGTTGAATAAGTAACAGAGTGAAGCTAGTTTCCCGTTGGATACTGATAAGGACTATACAAAGTGTATTTTCTCCTCAGTGGACGATGTGGAGACATGTTGTTTGTCAGAGAAAGATATTTTCAATCTTTATGGACCTAACAAACATCGGCTAGAGCAGTAGACCCCAACCCTCATCCTGGAGAGCTACATTCCTGCAGAGTTTAGTTACAAACTGTATCCACTAAGCTGCCCCTAACTTAGCTCTAATGCTAGGGATTTGAAATGAGATTTATTAGCTGGAGTGGGTGTGGCAAATTATGGTTGAAAGTAGGCTTTGCAGGAAGGTGGCTATCCAGGACCTATGTTGGAGACCACTGAGCTAGAGTAGCTAGCCTAGTTTTAGTGAGACAGCTGCACAGCTGGATTTCTGCTTTTTCAGCCATGCGCTCACGCTCAGGCGCTACTGTTTTGGGTAGCAAAATACAACATAATATAATTACACACAATACAAGCAAGGAGGAGTGGGCACCCCGTGGCACTTGTGCTAGCTGGGATGGTGGACAGGCTAGGTGTACCCATACCCCAGCTCACCCTCCAGTTCACCCTCCACCCTCCGTTAGGAGTCATCTTTCTAAAAAAATTCTGAAAGTTTTTAGTTGTGATTTTGCTTTACAACACCCTGCATTTACTTGTCTTTACCATGAATGGATTTAAAAAATATACATTTTAGTTTATTTTCATAAATCCATGTTTCAGGCATCTTGTGGCTTATTCATAACAATTTAATGTCGTAACTTTATGTGATATAGCTTTTTGGACAGTTCTGGCTCTGTAAGCTTCTCTAAAACTGAGCATTTCATATCAAATCTCCCTGAGTGATGTTGCTAACATCTTAATCATTTAATTATACAGAAAGTAAAATTGGTGGAATTCCCCATGAAGGATGTATTTAAGAACGCACATATCAGTATTAAGCTACAGTACTACAAAGTTCAATTGCAAGCTCCATAAAATGTAATAAAAATGTGTGTGTGTGTGTGTGGGTGCGTGTGTGTGTAGGTGCCCCTGATGTGTACCAGCCTTGTGAGCCTAGCATGCGTTCTTGGAGCCCAGAGTTCAGTCTCTATGAGGCCAATATGACCTCTCCGTGTCCCCAGACTGAAGGTTGTGTTCTCCAGCTCTATTTCCAGCACCCTGTGGTTCCAGACACTCTAACTGTGTGGATCACCTACATCTCTACCAGTGAGTACCGCACCTACCAGACAGCTAGCAAGAGAAAGAAATCTCAATAGCCAGTGTAGGGATGCACACTCAGAATTGAATGTGCTTCTGTTTTATGAATCACTCAGTCTGTGTTGTACATGTATTGAAGAATCCAAACCCTAACTGTACCAGGGGAACCAGCCTGATGTCTGGAGAAGTGAAGTTTATTTGTTTGCGTGCAGGTACCAGACACCTAGCCAGCCCGTACGATTAGGCTCAGCCTATACATGACAAGTGACAGGTGTGACAGACATGACCGTGTAGGGATAAACAAGAATAGGCAGAAGAATGTTCTAAATACAGTCACAGTACAGGGACACACAATACTGAATATGACATATAACACAACACTAAACACTTTACAGGGCAGTACATTTCTACAGTATTCACAGTGTATTTGAATGCTGCTGCTGCTACACCTATACCAAAATGTCACAGTGAAATCATGCATGACTCATTTTTCTTGAATTTCCAGTTTGCTCTACCAGTTCATGTAGCAGTATAATTGATTCATGTTATTTAACCCGGCAACTGATTTTTCACTTATGAATTAAGAATCATCCTACTAAAGAGCAAATAATTTAATAGTTATTGCAATTGCTAATATATAGTAAATGTGCAGGCGTGTTTCATGTGTTTATTTAGCTCACACATTGAGTGCATATACATGCACTCAATAATCCGATCTTAATCGGATTTCTGCAGTTATCCGATTATTCAAATGGTCATGTAAACACCATACACTGATCTAAAAATCCGATAAAGAGAGCTGGATTTTAGGTTAGTAATCAGATTTCTCAGTGTATGTATACTCGAACTCCGATTTCTATCGGATTTCTCAGTCTGCGCATGTGCGAGAACAGACGGTGGATGTCGCGAGATGGCAGCCAAACACTGTTGGATCGGCGTGGAAACCAAACACAAAATAACGGATTTGAATATTCTTTATCTTCTAGAAGATGTAAGTTCATATTTTCAGGTAAAGTGGCGCGATGTTTTTTTTTTTAAAAAAAAGACGTGGTATGAAGTTTTACATTATGTTTACGTCACTTCTTCTTCTGTGAGTCTATTGGGTGGTTGCAAAGCACAAATCCGATTTTTGCCTCACTCATGTAGACCCGGAGTTTCCCATTATCTGATTACTCAAGTGCATGTAAACGTGTTGATCGGGTTACAGACAAATTCTGATTTTCTGTAGTTATCAGATTATTAAGTGCATGTAAACGCACTCTTTGTTTAAAAAAGGCTAATAAAAATGGCCATCTAGGAATTCGGTACATCCCTTGTCATATCCATTTCATATGTTGTTGCTGTTTTTTCTGTCCTGTAAAGTTACCATTTCAGTAGATACAAGTTTTTTGTTGCGAGGTGATAATATTTTTGTTTATTCTATTTGCTTCTATCCTTCACTGGTGCCCTCACACCGCTGGGCGTTATCATATGGATCCGTTTTTGTAATGTAACTCATGCTCATTTTGGAGCATTGGTTTCTTATTTGAGATCCCTCACCTTGCCCACAGACAGCCAGGCTATATCCAATCTGGAGTTCATCCTGGAGACAGGCGAGTCTGTTCATGCCGGCCCTCAGCAGGCCTTCTGCGATGTGCCTCTGACTCTGCGTGTCAACATCAACAAGAAAGTGAAAGCCATTAAAATTTGCACCTTTGACAAGAAGCTGGAGATTGATGCTGCGTTGCTCACTTCACGGCCCCAGAACCCCGTCTGCTTCAGCTGCCGGATGCTCCTGTACCGTGTGCTTCGAGAGCCGCCCATCAGAGAGGACTGGGGCCCAGTCATACTCAAACAAACCACATACACTGACAGGTATGAGTTTCGTGTCAAATGTGGCTATGTTCGTCCACAATACTTTGTTTTTAATGAGGTAAGTCAGATGCATATAGCCACTCAGACCTATACATCATTTGGCCTGTATTAAGTTTTCACCAGTTTATCATTTCAAAAACCACCAATAAAAGTGCCTCTTCAAATGCTATATAAGACAGCTAGATTCAGGAATGTGATGTTATTCTCACCAACAAGTGAACGCACTGTCAGTCGCTAAAGATACTTTTGTTTTAGGGTTCAGCTTTATGTAAGTTCATGGTATTTACCTGTTTTCAGTTAAAATTTTAAGTTCTGTTGTTAATCATAGGAGGTTTTATATAGGCCAATGAAATTTGATAATTGAGAAGTGGTGTATTTGACAAGCAACATTCATATCAGTCAGTAAACTACAGTTTAACCTAAACTATTGAAGTCTGTTTCATTTTTGACCATCTAAAATTAAACTGCTTGTATATGCTATTGGTGGTATTATTGGCTGTTGAGAAAATGATTTTGGCTCCTTAAAATTAACATGGTTTCAGAGACAAGACTTTTTAATTTGTGCCCTGATAATGATATGTATTGTCTGCTGAAAGCTCATGAGGACCCTAAGACACGAAGTGGTCTTTTTTCTAACTTTCATATAAACTGGTGCACTGACATATTTGGCCAGTTTTGCTATTTTTTTGTACAGATTTAAAGTGTAGAAACAGCAGGAATCAGTAACTCTAATTTCTGTGAGAGCATGAACTTCTGTTAGTTCCTGTTTGAGTCAGCATATTGTTCACTTTAATGTAATAAGTGACAACTAGCAAGCAAGAATATTTTATTGCTCTGGAACGGACAACAACAGAATAATTCAAATACTGATAGAATATGAATAATAGCTGTTATATCCTCTTTTTGTTATTATTCATTAATGTCACTTAGCATGCTAATGAATTAATCTCCCAGTGCTCCTCAGTTTGCGTCACATTGTCATATGCTCGTCTGAGTATAAAGATGTCAACAGGGTCTTGGTTTATTTCTCCTCGAGTGCTTGCAATAGGTCAAAATGTTCAGGCATTAATGGTGCGGAGCAAAGTCTGTTTCATCTCCAGAAAAAGTTCCTTCCACCAGCCCTGTAAGTGCAAAAAGATGGAAAAACCAAAAGGGAATAGAGTTATGTGGACGGGGAAAGGAGGGAGCAGGGATGAGAGAGATAGAAAGAGAGAGACAGATAGTGTGAGAGAGTGAGAGAGAGAGAATCTGGAATATAAACCAAATGTGACCATTTTACCAGTAGAAACATTAAACACCTGAGGCTGTTTGGAGCTGCTTCTTGATCGCCTTCAACCCTTCTCTCTTTTTCTCTGTCTCTCTCTGTCTTTCTCAGAAGGTTTGGAGTGCTCATCATAGTTAGTGCACGATAATTGAGGGACCTGTCATTGGGTGTGAGGGGGTGAGTGGTGGGAGGGAGGAGGAGAGATGGAAAGAGAAAGACTAAAGGACAGTCAGTTGCAGCTGGGGGCTTGGGCAGCACTGCCACCAAGAGGTCTACAGTAAAAACAAAACTGCTCTTATTCTACAGCCTCATGCTGATAATCTTCCCTGATAAAGACCATTTCACCTGTACAAGACGCCTAAATGTGTTCCTTCTCTTTACCCAAACAGAAGTTTTATTACAGCACCTAACATCTAGCTCTCCCTCTGAGGCTTTATAGATGAATAATGTGGCACTTACACTTGTATTGTGGTGGAGGGAGTCATCAGCCCAGGGTTGCTGTTTCTCTGCCTCATAATTCCTCCTGCCAGCATGCAGGGAGAAATAGCTTCACTCTTATCTGTGATACAGAATCCTCTGGGGCTTGAGAGAAATTGTCCCGCTCGCCCTCTCCGGCCCTGGAAGTGATCCATAATTAATGATGGCAATTTGTTGAGGGGTAACCGGAGCTGCCGGAGAGAGCAGATGATGCGTTCCCTGCACAGACATCCCATACTACCGGCCGGAAAAGCGGCTGAAATCAAACAAGCCCTGGCAGTGGAAAGGCAGCAGGCTCTTTTTATAGGCCTGGTGTCCTAAACAAGTCGATACCTCAGAACAGAGCAGTACACTGAAACCTGTGCCATCATGAGGTCAATCCCATTTGGATTCAAGGTTAGATTAGGCATTCCAACTAAAGAAAATGCTGTGGAAGTACAGAACAGCAGCATTACTGTATATAACTAGTGGGAGTGTAAAAATGTACTGATGCATTTTTAAGTCATTGATCGGAAGATGACTTGTCAAATGTTAGAATCAATTATAATCCATTATAATAATACTTAATAAATCATGCACTCATTTTTGGTCCAAAATAAAATGCTCAGGCCTTTTCCAAATACAAAAATATAATTTAAAAAAGCTTGGTTTATTGGGTTTTTTTCCCGCTGCTACGTGAATAGTTCCTCCAGTCACAGTTTTGGATTTTGTGTATTTTTAACACTATTCTTAAACATACCAAAATTCAGATCAATCTAATCCTTATTTTCTACGGCTAGCATGTTTGCTTCTTGTCACTTACTATTTTAAAATGATGTGTGACTGCCTGTGTCTGTGTATGCATATGTGTTTGTTTGGTTGTTCTGAACTACTTACAGTGATGTACAGAGTGGAGTAAATTACACGTACAAGATCCAGGTGGAGGCAGATGGTTTGTTAAGTGAGCTCTCTCCTGCCCTGATCTACACCCATGGACAGCATTACTGTGGAGACAGCCGGCTACAGGGGTACACTTACACTGAACTCATAATGACAGTTGTCAGAAAGAAGAGATGTCTAATTGACCTATTTGTGCTTAGCCCACTGTTGTGAGGTTACATTTACTTTGCAAAATGTTGAGAAAAATCCCATTTGGCCTGATGAATTCATTGAGTACTTAATTAATGCACTCTAAATTTCAGTTTTGACAAAACTGAGTTGTGTGTTACAATTTCTCATTAAGTCGAATAGTATTTTTGCCCCATTTTGTAAAGCTTGTCCAACTTTGTGACAGCTGGTACAAAAGAACGCATTTGTGGCTGGAGCATGAATAGATCAATTCTGATTCTAGAGTGCCAAAGTCCAAGACAGTTTGGTGATTTCCTAGCTCTTGTAACTAACCACTGAATTTTTAAAGAGAAATAGATATTTTGTGTGGCTATGTGTGCATGTGTGTATGTGGGTGCTGTTTTCAGCAGGTACCATTTTTGTGTGTGTAATGTTTTCAGTAGGGTAACCCTTGGCCTCCCCTCTCTCTCTCTCCCCACAGGAATGAGGAGTGCGACGATGGGAATCTGTTAGACGGAGATGGCTGCTCCAAAAAATGCCGCATGGAGCCAGGCTTCAACTGTGTGGGTGAGTCACAGTCAACACACACTCACAGTCTCCACTCTTGAGCCCTCTTACACCACCGCCTGCAGAAGCCACGAAGGGCTGCGGCACATCAGGACCAAGGACCAAATAATGATTACCAGCTTTCATAACAGAAGCCCAGCGGCAGCAGCCTCACTTTGCACCGAGCAGACACCTTCTCAACCAAAGCTTCAGGAAAGTGCAAAAGCATTCACTGTGATGTTTCGGGGCACTTCTGAGATCAGAGAAGGTCTTGCATAGGCTTAAGCTGTTTTCCTAGGACCCTCCTTTATATTCCTGAAACTGCCTGATCCCGAGGCATTAGGAAAATGGAGAACGCGAATATGAAAGCACACCTGCCTTTAATCTAAGATGCTAGTGAGGGCAGCTCGTCTGTTGTCAGCTGGATTTCCGTACTGTGTTAATGCTGCCCAGTGCTGAAAAGTTGGTGCTCTTTGTTATTATAAAGAACTCTAGTCCAGTGAGCCAGCCTGCATTGTTTTCGTGACTGAAAGCGGTACATTCACTATGAGTGAGAAACATGAAGAGCAGTGGAAGAACAAAAGAGTGAATTGGCAGAATATATGTACACACTACAATAGCCACAACTAATCCAAGCATGACTGCAATCCCAATACAGAGGCTGACTCACATGCAATTAAATTTGCCAACAGATTTGGATGGTTTTGAAGTGTTTCTCCATCACTACTTTAGGGCATCTGCATGGTATCTCCTCAAATATTTTTAGCAAGAAAGGGGGAAAAAGGAAAACGTCCTGGAATAACTCCATAATGGCCATTCCGCCCATTTAGCGCAGGTTTGTTTAAGTCAGTTGTTGTGTGGTGCACAAAGCTGCTTGACCTTTGTGCCTGATGTGTTTTTAATTTGGCAATGCAATCCTTTTGAGACACTCTGCCTTTGGTGAGTCATGCCCATTGATCACCTCATTGATGACTCATCCTTCTCTTACCTTAAACGGCTGGAGACCGGCTAAAGCTCAGATGGTGCTCTGATGTAATTCACACGTGCCCGCTGCTAAGGAATCCACCTTTTATTACATGCAAATTTCTCCTGCCAACCTTCTTACCCCCCTGTGGACCGCTGTCACACCTCCGCCTTATTGAAGTGATTGAGCCACTGCGTTCTTAGTCTGTGAAATCACTCCACAGACTTCTCTTCAACATCTTGATGTTTTATTTGACCAGCTGCCCTGAAAACTGGCCCGTTTCAGGAGCCCTCATTGAGAGGAAATGACTGTGGCCTTATCTCATGCTGCAGCTATGAAAACCAAATTAGCATTTGGAATGGTGAAGTGGATTGGTGTTAATTGGCTTGCACTCTTTTTCTCTCTCAGGTCAGCCCAGCCATTGCTACATTTTCGAAGGTGACGGAGTGTGTGAAGAGTTCGAGAGAGGTTCTAGCATTCAGGATTGTGGCTTCTTCACTCCAGAGGGCTTTGTTGACCAGTGGGCTTCTGATGCCTCTGCCTCCCACCAGGACCAACGGTGTCCTGCACTGGCTGCCACGGGGTTGCCTGATCTCAGTCAGGTACAACATACTACTACAGCATGACCTGTGATGTCTGACTCACTACTTTGTAACTACAATCTGTTACTTACAAGGAACAATTCTATAGAGCACAGGTTCCCAGCTCTGGTCCTGGAATTCCTCCTGTCCTGCACATTTTAGTGTTTTTCGGCTCTAACACATCCACCTAAACTCACATAAACTTATTAGAATCCGATGTCTTGGCAGGGAAATCACTATGATGTGCAGAGTAGGGAGCACTCCAGGACCAGGGTAAGGAACCACTACTATAGAGCATGTGTATGCAGCTTTGGGGAAAAAAAATCTAATTACAATATTGCAAAAATAACAGAAATTAAATTGATATTTAAATAAAACATATGGTAACACAAGTCCTTGGAAGACTTGAGGCTGAAGTCCGCAGATTCAACGTAGGCTCATTAAAACATCATGGCAGGCCACAGTAATATTCAAATTGTGATGATAGAAAACACTAACACTTTTTTTTGTTGTTAGATGTGCAGGTCTCAATATGTAGAGATAAATGATGCTCTAACACGAGATGCGTGGATCCCCTGTACCGCTCAGTCCCATCTCAACAACTACTATGAACACAGTCAGTCTGTGTGGCTAAGGGTACGTACTGTAATTCAAGGAGGATTTGTAAAAGTGAGAGAGAATAGAGAGCTTGAGTGAGCTCATTTTAGTTTGTCTTCTGGGCTTGCTTGTTTTGGTAAGGTGGGATTTGAGAGGCCTGGAGTAGCAGCCTCTGTCCTCATCTATCTGGCCTATGATGGAGGACTGCATGGACAACACTGCAGGAGAACAGTATCTGTACAACTGTGCGACACCGTTGGCAAAAACCACACACTCGGTACAAACATACAGGCCAGCATAAAATCAAGACTATCGTACCAAACATATCATATTTATTGTTTTGCAATAGTATAAATATTTTTTAGGTCAAATAGGTAAAATATCTTTTAAATTTAAAAAATTGTATTGGATTAATATTTACATTTATATTTAAATAACTCAGTATGATAAGTAAAATCTTGATTTTTGTTGCTGTTGTGCCTTTTGCCATATTTACATTGTATTCTTTTACTTGTGTGTGTGTGTATAGGTACCTACGGGCTGTCGTGCCAGCGCAACCCACTGGTGGTAAATGTGACTCACAACTTGAGCCTGCCATTTTTCCAAACAGCCGCAGTGCTGCTGAACTTCTCTACAGCCCATGTGGCGGTGCTGGGGGTCGCCCTGCGTACGTCCTGCCATTTCAGCGCCTTCACCCTGACTGGGTGCGCTTAGGGTGTGCTCTCCCACGCCTTCTCACACACACACACACACACACACAGAGCACTTAAGATATAATGCAAGTAGGGCCCATTTTAGTGATAGTTTGATTAAGCCTAGTCGAAACTGCAATGCTAATGCTGTGTCCTAATTTAAAATCCTATTTAGCTTATTCTAAGTTTCAATCTGGGTCTGGAAACCAGTGAGTAGATGCTCAGACTCAACTGAATAAGCTTATGAAGGGCTTAAATTAGCTGATAAGTTGAATTTGGTGTGTGATTAGTAGTATGAAGTCTCCAGGACTGGGATTTGGAAGCACTTCTCTGGAAGCCATTGGATAGAAGTTATCTAACGACCTTCCTCTTTGTCTGTGTATCAGGTGTGTGCACAGGCCCTGTAGCATAGGCTTGTGCAGTGCTGTGAATGTAGATCACGCTTCGGTCAACTGCACTCCCAGCCCAGACCCCTTACGCTGCTCTGTCGCCTGTCACCATGGATACACACTCAGTGTGCTTAGTGGTCCAGGCCTTCGTCATCAACAGGTGTGTACAAAGCTTTCTCTCTCTCTGATGACCCTAAAAAACCATTAGCGGTGGTTCATATCATGTTCGAATTGCAATGCATAAGCAATAAACTTTGAATATTTGTTTATCCCAGGGGTCCCTAGGTCTGGTCCTACAGATCAACCACCGTAGAGGGTTTAGTTCTGATATTCTTGACAGACACGCCTGATGGCCTTGATTGACTGGATCGGGTGTGTTAGATAAGATTTGGAACTAAACCTTACAGAGCAATAGATCACCTGGACTAAAATTGGTGGATCCAAGGGTTTAAAAATAAAACTGGTACACAGGGTTCTGGTATTTTATTTTTTAATTTTAAATATTTTTGTGTGTATTAAACTTATGTCAAACTAAGAGATTAACATAATGCATCTCTGTTTTAATCCAGAAGATGGTGCTGTTTATGTCAGTGGCATCGTTGTTATAAACAGTTAGGTAGTGCAGTGGATAACACTCTTGCCTCATTTGTGGAAGAACTGGGTTTAACCCACCTTTTAAGCAGGAATCAAAAACACTACTATAATACAGAAATGAGAATCATTGAGTAAGATCCCTAACATTACAATCACCTGCCTTGGTCACAAATAAAAGCATTTTTGAATGTCTAAGAATAAAGTCTGTTTTGATTGTTGTTTGTCTACTTCACAAATAAAAGTATCTGTTAAATATTTAAATGTTATTTAGAATGTTGGTTTGACTTAGCATCACATTTTCTTTTGGAGAAATGAGGACTGTAGCGATTCCCACCCCTAGTGGACCCACTACAAATAGATACATTCAGTTCCTCACTTTCATAAATACAGAAATTATGTATTAGTTTCACAGTAGTTACTGAGTAAGTCAGTAGCTACTGACTGATAAGTCCTAGAATAACTACTTTAGTAATAAGCCTAGGTTTTAACACTTTCATTGGCTGTGACACCTTTAGAAAGACAGAACATAAGCGTGTCTCCTTGTCTGTGTCTCTGTTTCATTCTCTCTCTCCTGACCCCAGAGAGAGACAGATCTGAGCTGTGAAAATGGTGTTTGGGACCGTGGGGTCACCTGTAAGCTGGTGGATTGTGGCTTTCCCGATGAGTCACACGTCTACTTTGCCTCCTTCTCCTGCCCCTGGGGCACCACCTTCGGCAAGCAGTGCACTTTCTCCTGCAACTCCCCCGCCATCCTGCAGGGTAACAGTCTCAGCCTTCACACTGTGCACAACTTTGAGGCTCCATAGCTTCTGTTTTTGGTGCATATTCCATGTATTCTCTGCATAATTTTGTGTATCCCCAAAGTTTATGTCTGCTTTTGTTTAGCTGGGGAATTAGGAATGAGTGTGTGTGTGTGTGTGCGTGTGTGTGTGGTGGATGGTGCGTCTACTTGGCGGACGCCCCTGGTCACCTTCCAGATGCCCCTTGCCTCTGACTGTGTAAACAGGAAAGCGGGGCTGGGACGACCGTAGGAGGGCAGCACGCAGGTGGAGAGAGGAAACAGGACAAGAACAAGAGCGCGTTTCAGTCTATGTACTACAGCAACCCTCAGAGAGGCACTCACTACCAACAAACCCTGAACAGCCTGGCAGTGAGCCCCCCACCCCCCTTTACTCTGTCCAGGGTGGCCCAAGGGTCAGCTGGACCCTCCGCACCCTCTGGCTCCATGGCCCAAACGAAGTGCTCAGATAGACGAGCCTAGGTTTCTCCTTCTGGCGAGTTGCAGAGCAGACTGTGGTCAGTGGGTTCTCATGAAGCATGAGCGCGTTGCATCACTGAGCAACTATGCTTATTGGTCTTGATGGCAAGACTCTTCTTGGTTTTGGTACTGAAGCTCCCTATTCTCATATGCTGTAATATACACAAAGGCGTTAGTACTGTCAGTTTCCTTGGGTCTTTTGAACCCTATTGATGAATTTAAGGTCAATTGCTTTGAGCAAGTACTGTAATTAATATGTTAGTGGTTTTGAGAGTAGTGCTAGCTGTTTTTTTTTTTATGTGTTAGAAAAATGCAATGGACCATTTGGAGCCATTTTTGGAGCTGCTAAATTTGCCTGCAGCTACAAAGTGAGCTGCGGCTTTGTATGCCTTAAAAAAAATAGTAAAAAAAAATAGTTTGCAAAAGAGGTCCATTATATTTTTATTGGCCAATAAAATTGCCTAAGAATTTTTTACAAATTCTAATTAGATATATTTTATCATACCACCATCATATGGCTTCAAGCACATTTTAGGCGTATAAACCACATAAGGTGTATGTTAGCATGAAGTGATTTGGCATTCATTAGCTTTTAATGAAAACAGCTTCGCATTTCAATTAAAACTGATGCGCCTTTTCCAGAGAAGATGGTTTTGTAGAATGGCCTTTTAATTTCTTTTTTAATATGTGGGTTTTAATTTTGCAAAGGTGAGAGTGATACGTTGGCCTGCCTTGAAGATGGGCTGTGGTCCTTCCCTGAAGCATATTGTAAAATCGAGTGCCTGGATCCACCAGTCATTCCCAATGCAAAACTCTTGCCCTCCCAGTGTGAAGGCAGCAGGCATGATGTGGGCACTGTGTGCCGCTACAAATGCAACCCTGGTTACTATGTCACTTCCCTGAGCAAAAAACCAAGAAAGTAAGTACTTACTGCTCTGTAACACTTACTCACACGTGTGTTTTGATCAGTTGTTTGTGTATGCATTATCTTTTTCAGTATTATGATATTGAGTATACCTCTGGAGGGTATGTCTGTGTGGATTCTGCATTAGGTTTTGAAGCTGCTGTGTTGACAAATGCTACAAACAAAATGACTTTCTTCTCCTTTTAAATCATCCATGTGTTTCTAGAATGAAGATTTAGATGTAAGTCTTTAAATATCCATCGAATGGAGCCAGCTCTGTGTTTCTGGATGTATAAATTGACAAATGGCATGTGGTTGAGCAAATTTATCTTGGTTAGATAAAGGTTAGACAGTGCAGCTTAGCACCATTTAAGAAGGTCAAAGGGGGCCAGCATGTACACCTGCCATAGCTTTATGGGTTATTAAACCAGCTGGTAAAATATATGAATATCTCTTAAGTACTTTTAATTGGCCATTCATACTAAAAGTGATAGCCAGCAGGTCTAATAAATGTTTTTCAATGCCCTTGTTTATTAATACCTTTGACATGTTAGCTCTAAAAGGCATTCCATTATGAGAGTACAGCTTAGTGTTTATGACTCTTTCAAGAGGAGTGTTTTGCAATAATCAAGGCAGGTACCATTTTTGCTTCTGTGGGTTTTTCACTAGTAACAGTTCTGTATGAGCCAGGGCTTGATGGTTTGTCGCTTGAACTTGACATGAATCTACCCAGAGTGCTCACTGTGCTGGAGTGTATATCATTCGCTTGGTTGTCATTTTGCGCATTGTATCGAAATGTTATGAGATATTAAAAGTAGAGGCTGGTGGCAAACTGTGACATCCTGTGTGTAGTCCCATTCCTAGGTTTAATAAAATTGTATGCTGTGCTCTGATGTTAAGTATAGTGTCTGCAAGTACTTTGTTTTGCTCTCTTTGTGGAGACCAAATGTTCCCACGATGATAGTAAAATGTAGAATTATGACCTCATGGACATTTGTTGGTCCCCATTACAAATGCTTCAAAAAACTAAATAGGCTTTTTGTTAGAGGGTTAAAGTTAGTGTTAAGTGTAGACGCAGTAGTATTTAATTACAAAAATACATGTCAATGGAACATGTCATAATTATAGTAACAAAAGTGTGTGTGTGTGTGTGTGTGTGTGTGTGTGTGTGTGTGTCAGGAGATTTCTGAGGCTGGAGTGTTTAGAGGGAGGCAGGTGGCAACAGGGTGGTTGTTCCCCTGTCTCATGCCCTGCTCTGCCTGCCATGTTTGAGGGCATGTACACGTGCACCAACCACCTGGACTTTGACAGTGTTTGTACTCTACACTGCCCGGATGCTAGTGAGAGGGTAAATACGGATTGTCTACCATGCAATTATTCCAGCACCTCTCACTTCTTTTTCTAATGTTTCACTCTTTTCTAGTGCTTCTAGAACATTTAGAATTAAACCATCTTTATGTAATTCAACTTCGATCAACGGTCAAAAATGATTTATCGCAAATTATCTTTTTCTTGTTTTGTTATCCATGTAGTATACAATTCGATGTACCAAAGATGGCAGGTGGACTGAAGACTTCTCCATGTGTGAGAAGATTGAGGGAGCTTGCCAGGCCCCTCCAGAGCTCAACTTTGTAGAGTACACCTGTGATGATGGTTATGGTGTAGGTGAGGTGTAGTTTTAAGCAGAGCTAAATTTTGGTTCTTCTCTTTGATTAATATGGCAAAACCATCTCGTCAACTACTTGATTTATTGCAGCTTTAGCCCCTTAAAAATTACAGGCTTATCATATACTGATGCTTATTATTCAGTAACTACATGAAGTACAATGCAGACAGGCTAAGTTATTCTTAGGTTATAGAAATGTGTAGTAATACTTTGGACCTGCTGGTGGATACTGGCTATTTAAGAGGTTAAATCAATATTGACTTCATTGACATTAGAGCTACCATCACAAAACATTCAGTTTTATTCAACATTCAAATTAGTTACCTAGGCTTCGCTTCTGTTGGAACCTGCAGCCTATTTACATTGTTTTGTGAGGAATAATTACTGTGTTTGAGTTATGGTTTGTAGCATATTAAAAGGTCTAGACATGCTTGGGAAATAAGACTACAGTCAAGTTGCACATGGTAGAACACTTTGCGTGCTCACCTGCCAAGCTGTCGAGCCACGGATGACCAGTTCTGAGCCTGGCCACATTTTTTTTTCAATGTGTTCATATGAATATATTCAACAGATGCAAATGAAGGCTTGAGCAAAGCTTGCTTTGTGTCACGGCAGGTGCGGTCTGCTACCCAACATGCATTGTGGCCTTGAGTGACCCTGTGGTGTTGGCCAGTAATTCCACAGCTGATACTCTCAAACACTGGGTCCTGCCCACTAAGGTTCAGGTAAGGTAATGGGGGGTTTCACCACACCATGCTATTAGATTTTCCTGTAAGTCCTAAACACTCTCCAACTAAAGTCTTTGTGTCCTCTGCATACACACCTTTCGTACACAAAACATGAAGATCAGCTCAGACCACACCAATACAAGTGCTTTGACTAGGGTCCAAGCTTCTTCCTGCAAACTGACTTCCCTGCGTAAAAGCATTGCAAGGGATCCCCTTGTGAAAGAGAAACATGCCTCAAAATATGCCCTTACAAAATGCTCTGAGAAATATGCCTTGGAAAAAGCCCTTAGAATCTGGGGGAAGTTGAGATTAAAATGTATTTCTCCCCAAGAAAGCCTTCTGCTTCATATTCCATGGCTTGAGATCTGTTTGACAGCAAGGTAATGTAAAATGCTAGATCTTTCTTTAGGTGGACCCTAAGTGGCTTTACACTGAATAGTTTAGAATCAAGCTGATGTCCAGAGTTATATTATTGGCATATCTGAGTGATAAGCTGGCCTGGTTTGCCCCGTGTCTTACTCTAAATTGTTGCTCCGTTGTCTTTTGGGAGGGAAAAGGTTGACCCCATTTTTTCATCTCCACACCAATTTGTAATAGTGGTGGTTTGGGGGAACTGTTTATACAGGAGACAATTAAAATGCCACACACCAAGCACTGAGTTTCTCAAGGTGTCAGGCTTTTTTGCAGTGTTTATAACTATACTTCAGCGCCCTTACGTAGATTGTGCTTTCCAGGAACAGTGTCCAAACTCTTGCAGATTGGGCAAGAGCAGTGGAGGAAAGGTCAAGGTAGGAGGGAGATGAAGTGGAGATAAGGGACTGACTTCCAAGAATTTAATGGCGAAACTTCCCCAGGAATGGATCTGATTTGCACATGTGGGAATGAATAGCAGTTTCACATCAAATCAATGAAATGCCTTTTCAAACAAGACAGACAGGGAGAGAGCCAGTGATTGAAACACTTCGTTTCCTGTTTATTTTCCAGGTTTTTACCAGGTTTTTATTATCTTATTTGTGCATGTACAGTTAGTACAGTTTGTTTCAATCTTGGAATTGAAACTATGACACATTTCTGGACATCTGAACAGTTTAGTTGACAGTAATAAATTACAAGTTCTTGTGCAGTACTGATGACTACTAAAGCAATAAGCCACGAGAGGCCATGCGTTACTGCAATTTTATCACAGGGAACGGTGTTCTTTGGCACAACATGAAGCAGGGTGTCTTCATGCAAGGGCATGAACGCAGATGCTTCAAGCTGTGCGTTCTGAGTTTTGTGTGTAGTTGCATTCAAAAGTGTGTCATGATGCATTTCATAACGTAACGCAAATGCGAGCTGCGTTCTTACAGCTTACAGCCGCTATACCTACAGCCAAGCCTGTCCAAGCGGTCTTGTATCACCAGTGTGATTTCCCAACTGCCGTAACAGATGAGCAGTTGAGTCTCACGCAAAGATGGTTTACATAAAATCCTCTATTGCCCCCTTCAGTACTGAGTGTTTTAACCGCCACAGTAACAGAAGGACCAAGTTGGCCGAGCACTGTCATTTGCATTCTTGTGCTTACGTTGAGTATGCTTCTGGCGTAAAACTCCCTTCCCCATGATAAGAATCCAATGGCGCCCCACTTCTCATGCTGGGGCTGAATCTCAAATGGCTCCCTGCATAGTGCACTACGTAGGAATTTAAGTACTGGCTCCTGCCCCCCAGCAGTGCATAATATAACTAAAAATGGTCATTAAAAATAGTAATTTGCGATTCAGCCACATACATACTCAAATAGTGCACTATTTGGCTGTAGAAGCTAGAATTTTAAAACCTCTGTAGATAGCGCACTATTTAGGGAGTACGAAGGCGTTTGGGATTCAGCCTGGGTTTGATGTGACTTCTGACTGAAACACAGATGTTTGAAGTGTGTAAGCCATTCTGGTGACATTCTTTAGTCTTTTGTATTGCAGGTTTACAGTGAATCATATCGTAAGTACTTTAATTCAAGCCTGTGATGTTAATGATGAAGTTGTGTAGGTTGTTGGCTATCTTTTAGCCTCTTTTAGCTAGCTGACCAGCCTAGTTCTAGTTAAGAAGATAAGCTGTAAGCCCTTCAGTTTAAACAAAAACAGGTTCTTACATCAGTAGACACAGTGGTCCATGCGAGCAGCATTAGATTAAAAGATTGTTCCATTAACAGCACAAGGATATTTTGTGTGAAGTGGCAGTAATACAGAGTTCAGTTGTTGTGATGCAGTCATAGGTGTGCGTATATCGTGTATTTTACAATGGCTTCAAACACAGCTCAGCCAATCAGATTTTAGGACCGGAACTATCCATTTTATAATTTTTACAATATACTAAAATACCATCGCTGTCCAATAAAAAATGTGTCTTCGAAAAAGTAACTTTAAAGGAGATGTCAAAAACATTCTTAACTTATATTGTAGCATTTTGGAGAATTTCAGTTGGTCCATTCATCATGAAATTTTCACGCAATGTAAAGGACAGCTAACACATTCAAATGATGTAGAAAAATAAAAATAGACAAAAATGGAGATACATGCTTTTCTGGACAGTGTCAGTATGATAAATGGATACTAAAGGAAACTCTCTGCCTCTTTTCTCTCTTTGTATGTTTATGTTTGTGTGCATGCAGAGCATTGTGTGTACAGGCACAATGAGTTGGCATCCAAACCCGAAGCAAATCTACTGCATTCAGTCCTGTGAGGTAAGTATTGCTTGGCAAAAGTTTGCACGGTATTTGACCAGAACACAAATGGCATTCTCACTTCCTTACTGGGAGCAAACTTCATTGTTCAAGGTTCATGAAACTCCACAGCAGTCAGAGACTGTAATTAACTGGTGCCGGAACACCAATATTGTCTCCTTCATTTTTGACATTAAATTCGATTTGGAAAGATTTTCACTTGGGCCTAATCTCTGCTGGCTGTTTATTGCCCTGGTATGTCGACTGTGCCATGAGGAACTTGATGAATAATGGTAGTTTCCACATCTGCTCCTTGTCAGCTTGAGAAGAATGAGTACTCTGACAGAGTTCTACCAGCTCAATGTGAAGGTGGTCCCCCACTGCTGGAGAGGCCCAGAGAAGATCATAATCAGCCATGAGCGATAAGGCAGTTGTTGATTGTTTTAGTCTAGAGAGCCAATGATGTGGTCAGTAGGACTCACTAGCCAAGAGAGAGAAACTGCTTTTCACCCTACAAAAAGAGCATAGCTGAAATTCTGTGAGTCTATGTGAACACATTCAATGAAAAGACAGCTCCCAGAGCAAACTTATACAACCCTTTAGGGCACTGTTATAATCAGAGGTGAGTGGAGTAGCCCAAAATAAGTAAAGCTCTTGTTACTTCTATGAAATAATAACTAAAGTAAAAGTGAAAGTAGTGTACCAAAAACAGCTCGATTAAAAGTTCTCCTTAGAACTCTCCTTGGAATTCGTTTCTGTACATCTATCGGCACAGGAACTGAAATTTGTTAGATCCTGTTCTTTTCTTTCGGTCTAAAGCTTAAAAGTGAGAAGTGTGAGCAACAGCAAAGCAGTCCGGTGCAGTCATTAACAGAACAGAATAAAATCCATCATTTAAGTATCATTTGAAGATACTCAGCAAAGAACAAATCCACCAAATCAATATGAATAAACATAGGTCGGTTTACTCCTGGTTATATTGTGCTTAAGCTAAGTAAATAGAGTGGATAACTTTTTTATGTTCAGCTGCTAAGAGAATGCAGCCATTTTAACTCACTGGAGCCCAGACTTGAGAAGAAGAGAGAGAAAATGATGTGAGTTTTCATAGTAAGGAGTGATACGTCACCCACAAAAGTAGTATGGCTGGCAGAAAACCTTTTACCTAATGATTTTAGTAGTGGCCATTTATGAATTATTCTGTATATTGATGCAGATGGTGCAGGCAGTGAGGCGCTTCTTAGCCAAAGGAGTTCCCACATCATCTACTCTCAGATGTCTTTGACATTGCTCACAGCCAAAAGAAACACTCAGCAGTAATGGGCAGTGAGACCCAGGTTGCGTTTCCCCCTCCGCTCGCTGACTGACTCAAGCGCGTCTCTGCGGAGGCTGCTTTATCAGAGAGTGAAAGCGCTGTGAAGAGATCTGCACAACTGCAAAATGTGGTTTATATATGAGCATAAAACATACAGTTCAGCCCTCACTTCCTCCCTCTTTCAACCCACAATTCATGGAATCCTGTTCACGGTCATCCAAAGTACTAACTCTTCGAGGGCTGCTGACAAGCCCGGCGCTGAGGTGCCAAGGTAAACGTATGATCTGATTGGTGTGCGCAGGTCAGTTGGACGGGGGGAATTTAAAGGAAGTCCTGGAACCAGTGACCATATTAAATCAGTCACTACAAAGTGCAAATGGTCTTCAGTGCAGAGATGAGACTAGCATATTTGCCTGTTGTGAAAAGGTGGAACCGTTTGATGCCTTTTGCTCATTTGATGTCTTCATAATTTGGGTTAAACCTGTAAAATGTTTTTTATCTGTAAAACTGATGAAGGTAACTGTCATTTTGAGAATATAAATAACGACTGTGTTACACAGAGAGAGCTCTATGGCAGTTTTGGCAGTCACTTTTTTAGTTGCTGGCTGGGATATGAAAAGTACTTATCTAAGGAGTAGAAACCTGGAGTGGCGTTTGGTACAGTATGACATTCCACAAAAATAAAGTGGCAGAGACAGACAGAGGTTTGCCGATGCAACTGAGTTTTGTTTCCACCAGTCCAGTGGTGTTGCCAGTAACATCTTTATGAGGCCTTTATTCCTTGAAAATAATCTTTGGTAAATATCAACAAACAAAAATGGTTGAAACATTTGAATTCTTGCACCTGCCGATTTTTCCAGGCCGAAGGCCTATAGTATCTGACTGAGTAGTGGACAATTTTCACACCGTACGAACTTTTCTGAGAGACTCGAGAAGAAATGCGGTGAGGTATGAAGTTATTTTTCTAAACACAGAGGGAGAGCGTTAGAAGATTTGCAAAATATCAGAACAGTTGTTTGAGGTGCTCACAGAAAGTAATAGCACCTCTGAGCCTTGCATTACTGATATATGTTAAGGCCGAATTATGCATGTGCAAACCTGCGAACATGTGAACATATGCAGGGTCATGTGCAAACATTCGTATAGATGTGTGAATATGAAAATGAGCAGTAGAGGGCAGTATCCAAGGCAGAATGTACAGAAAATGAGAAGACAGAACAACGAGAAGAAAGTCTTGTGATGCATTAGTACAGGAGGTACAGGATGTGAAAAAGGAGAATATAGTTATTTAGTCTATAATTTTTTGTATTGTTTGCGTCTCATCACACCCCCAGTGCTACCGAATAGCCAAGTAGCATTTGTTTAATGCACAACCGCGCAGATTTGCACAAGGCCTAGTTGAGATTATAGAGGTATGAATGCTGTGACCTGTGTGAGCCTCTGCAAGCTACACTTACCTGTGAACCCCTTCTCTGAGTCTTGATGCAGATAAGTTTATGTACATCTTCACAGAAGACTAATCAGCTTTTACACTTCCAACTATGGTATGTCTAGAAATGCGGCTGACTGTGTTACTTAATAAACAAGAAAAGACCAGTCTCACTGCTCACGTACAAAGTAAGACCAATCTGACATTAATGTGATAGTATCTGAATGCCGAATATTTAATATTCCCCTCGCAGCATACTGAAACATACAACAATCTGGTATGGGTTGTATCTCTGAAAGAATCAGTGCCAGGCCTCATGTACATCAGAGAAGGCATGTGCTATACTTGACTTTGCAGATTTGTGATAATGTAGTGTCCATGAATAAACACAGAGACAATGAAAAGTACAATCTGAGTAAAAAGTAGAACAAATAATTTTATTTAATTATAAATAATCTTTATTAGCATCTGAAATCAATTATTGTGAACAGAGGTCAAAATATTGCCAAGAAACAAACTATTATGACCCTTTGAAAGCAGTGTTTCTGATATTAATGCCAAAAAAACGATGTCTATGTATGTTGTTTGTGATATTATTTCAGAATAAAGCAGGCTGGTTTCAGGTAGTATTCATTCTATTTTAACATTGTCTGGAATTATCTATGGAGCACATCATCTCAGGAGAGATGTGTTATGATATTAGAAGAATTCCACCTACTTGCCAGACCCCTATTTTTTCCTCTGTGTTGCCTTTGCATGTTGCTAAGCAAAACAATTGCTTTTAACTAGATACTCCATGATGACATTATAAAGTATACCAGTGCAGCACATGTTGTAAATGCATTGCACCAGAGCTTATCCAGATGCTGCTTCATGTAATAGGCTAGTGATATGTAAAAGGGTGGGGGCAGTTTGGCAGGCTTTTTTTTTCCTCCAAATCCATATTTTGGTTGGCAACCCTTAGAGTAAAGGACAGCCCTGGAGCCCTGCTGCAAATCTTAAGTCTCAAGTAGAGCAAATTTCCTCTGAAATTCATACATTCAATTTAAATAAGAGAATTCCCACTATTGAACCATGATGGCATCGTCCATAAAGAATCTTCAAGGGCTTTATCTGTGTTTGCAGTTTAAACAAGGCATTGTAACAGACTGATGACCATTGGTGTTTCTAGGATAGACATGTCAAATATGAGTGTTTTCGCTGTTTTAGCACTTTGGATGAAACTCATGAAGGCCTTGCTAATTAGCTGATGAGTTGAATCAGGATTGTTTAATGAGGCAGAAATCTGTGGCCTGTTAGTGCTGTGGCTTGCTATGGCTGGAGTGTTCTAGTAGTTGAAAATATTTTGGGTTTAAGCCAAAAGACCAGGGGCCCACCGGGCTGTAACATTTTTAACAACATTTTCATCTATAGGTATAGTATATGGCAAAAGTATGTGGACAGCACTCCTAATTATTGATTTCAGGTGTTTCAGCCACATCCACTGCTAACAGCTCTAAAAATCCAAGCACATAACCATGTAATCTCCATGCTGGCAGTAGAATGGGTTTATTTGAGTTTGTGAAATGTCTGCCTGGCTAGATCTGCTCCAGTCAACTGTAAGTGCTAATATTGTAAAATTTTGTGAAGCATCTAGGAGCAACAACAGCTCAGGAATGAACCAGTATACACCATGAAAAGTGGCTTGTCGGATCTACTTAAAAAAAAAACTTTGTGGTAAGAAGTAAATTAACAAGTTTTATTCAACCTAAATAAATACGTTGAATGAATAATTCTTTCAATCAGTGTAGTATTGTAAGTTGAATAAAACTAGTTTAATTGCTTGTAGCCACATGAAGTAATTTTTTTAAGTAGATCTGACGAGCCACTTTTTACAGTGTACCATGAAAACTCATAGAGTGGGGCCACTGAGTGCCGAAGCGTGCAACATGTAAAAATCACCTATCCTCTGTTGCATCACTCACTACAGAGTTCCAGACTGCTCCTGGAAGAAAACATCAGCACAAGAACTATGCATTGGGAGCTTCATAAAATGGGTTTCAATGTCCAAGCAGCTGCACACAAGCCTAAGATCACTATGCACAATGCCAAGCATCAGAGTTGTAAAGCATGCCACCACTGGACAATGGATGCATGGTTTCTGGAGTGATGAATCATAGTTCACTGTCTGGTGGTCTGATGGACAAATCTGGATTTGGTGGATGCCAGGAGATTGCTTCCTCTCGGAATGCACAGTGCCAACAGTAAAGTTTGGTGGAGGAGGGTAATGGTGTAGGGCTGGTTTTCAGGGTTTTCGGAGTAATGCTAGGTCTATGGCATTAAAAGAGACTTTAGACATTCAAACTTTGTGGCAACAGTTTGAATAAGATCCTTTCCTGTTCCAGCATTACTGTGCTTCTGTGCACAAAGCGAGGTTCATAAAGTCTTGGTTTGACAAGTTTGTTGTGAAGAAACTCCAGTGGCCTGCACAGAGCTCTGACCTCAAGCCCACTGAACACCTTCGGCATGAATTGGATGTCAATTGGGAGCCAGGCCTTCTCATCTGACCTCAGAGTCTGACCTCACAAATGCTCTTTTGACTACATGGGCACAAATTCATGCAGACACATTTATGTAAAGCCTTCGCAGAAGAGTGGAGGCTGTTAAAGCTGCAAAAGAGGGGCCAACTAATTACTAATGCCCATAGTTTTGGAATGGAATGTCAAAAAAGCTCATATAGGTGTGATGTCAGGTGTCCACATACATTTGGCCATACAGTGTGCCATTTTTGAGTGTTTTGAGATCACCATTGAGCAAGGATGGAAAATACTTAAGTAACTGTATTTTATGACTTTATTGTATTTTATTAAGTATTACAACCCCATTTCCAACAAAGTTGTGATGCTGTGCAAAAAATAAATAAAAACAAAATACAATGATGTGGAAATGTAACGGTGGAAGACGGAACTAGACACTCGCAGACGAGACCTTGAGTTAAGATCTTTAATTACAAAGAGATCCAAAATCACAGTCGGGAAACGAGAGCAAGAAGATGTGTAAGTCACCCATGCCATGTGCACTAATGCACCTCCATACCATCATGGATGCTGGCTTTTGAAATGGATCCTGATAACAAGTTTGGTGCTCTTAAGCCCAGAGAATGCAGCATCTATGATTTCCAAAAAGAATTTAAGATTTTGATTTGTTGGACCACAGAACACTTTCATGTCGCCTTAGTCCATCTTAAATGAGCTCAGATCCAGAGAAGACGGCAGTGTTTCTGGATCCTGTTTATATATGGTTTCTTCTTTGCATGGTAGAGTTTTAACTTGCATGTGTATGCATCAGTGAATTTTGTTTGCAGACAGTGGTTTTCAGAAGTGTTCCTGAGATCACAGCCAGTCATTATTGGTTATTGGCCCTGTACTTTGCACACAGATATTTTTCTCGATTCTCTGAATCTTTTAATGATTTTCATAATAATCTTTTAATGGTTTTTAATGATTCTCTGAATCTTTTAATGATATGTTTCTTCGCTATTGTACATTGAGAAATGTTATTCTTGAATTGTTGCACTACTTGCCTGCATAGTCTTTCACAGAGTGGTGAACCCCTCTCCATCTTTACTCCCTGGGATACTCTTTTTATACCCATTCATGTTACTGACTTGCAAATTAACCCAGTTAGTTGTGAGATGTTCCACCAGGTGCTATGAAGAGGAGCTGCAGTTTCCTCTGGGGCTCCATAATTTTTACTTTCAGCCCCTGCCAAAACCATAGGTCATGAAGCTAGCGCAAGCCAAGTTAAGATTAGCACACGGATGCTTACGTGCTAACAGAAACTAATTCTTAAAACATTTGACAATAAACTGTGTTAATTACAGCTCTACATAGCACATTTACAGCAAAATAGTAATGTAATATACTTCAATTTTTTTTTCATGAGTGAAATAGATATGACAAGGCTTGATATGATGTTGGCTTCCTATTCGCCAGCTTCTTGTTCCCAAGTTTTATGTTCCACCTTGAATGGTGCAGCAGTTACATTTTGGCGCCTCAGGCGAAATATGACTCATGTTTTATGTCACTGGTCAGCTCTCAGGATAGGCTAAGTTGGAGAAAAAATGGCCAATAGCTGATTGCTTATTTGGGCTGAAAATCGACCAATATGGACACATAGCAGGACCATCTTTCGCCTCTGTGCACAGTTTATGTGTGTGCTGCAGCAAAATGTCAAAGCCCTTCTGTCATGTCAATTTCTCCCTCTTAATCTACTAACTCTTATTTTCTTTTGTTGTCTTTTCTGTCCTCTTCTCTGTAGTCACTGTATGGTTTTGCCCTGTTAGTTCGCTGTATTTGGAAATAACAATCATAGTTCTAAGCCCTCTTTAAACCTGGCATTATCATGTAACCTGGGTCATCAGATCGTATATGCACAGCCCTGAGGACAGCTGTACATGGGTTTCAGTGTGTCTTGGAGAAACAATAGGCCTTCTTCACCAACCATTAAGAAGAAATTTCTTTATAAAACCAAGTTGTGCATTTTTCATGAAGATTCTGACATTCACCAATGTTTTCTTATTTGGGATTTGTTCTTGGATAAGAACAGAATCTATGCACGTCATAAATTTCACATAAACTTTTTCTTCGGACCTTTCTCAAGAGCAAATGTAAGACAAAACTTAGGAAGATACTGGTAAATGAGGCACATTGTGATCTGATCACTCAAACCACCATCAGAGGTAGTCAGTGTAGCAAATGGCCACATAACATTTGTAGTGTGAGGGCTCTGATGCATCCCTGACAGCAACCAAGGACGCTTTAGTCAACTGTGTCATCGCAGACAAAAAAACGGTTGCATACCTTCTTTTTTTGTCCTTTCCCATTTGTTTTTAAGTTATGTTAGTGGACCATGCAATCTAAATGTTTGTAACACTCTTTACATTTATACAAATTAGGACTTGTGCGATATTTTTGTCAGACAACAAGCTAAGCAAAAGACTAAACTGTATACAGATATTTTTGAAGTTTTATTCTCTGTGTTTTGGCATCTCGTCTTCATGACGTTTTCATACACTGAGAAAAGAGGTTTTTGAAAACACTGCAGGGTGGAGATTTTTGACAGCTGCTGTTTTTTTCTTGTTGATGGGCAAAATGCAGCTTTTTGAAAATGCTGACAATGCATCATTAACTTGTGCTCGTCTGTAGCTGTTTATGTTTATTGAGCATATGGCTTACCTGCATTGTTTCTGTGTGATCCACCATTCAGGGATGGTGTGTGAGTTGAAAACATTTATAATTTAATTCAGCTTTACTTTTTCATTAAACCCTATAAACCTTTCTCTCAGTCACTGTGTCATCACATCTGGCTATAAATAATAGCGTTATCGAACTTCCACCTGCAGAGTTGCAATGAAGTTGAAAAATCTTTCTTCGGCCCCAGCGCGGTTAATGGGAGAGCCGTTGGCTTATCTGATAGTTCCTCCAACATGGATGGAAAGGCTATTCTAGCCTTCTGTTCTAGTCTTGGCAGTCGTTGCGCAAAAACCCGGTGAACAGAGTATGCTGCGGCAGACGTCTGTGCCACACATACCCAGTTCAGTATTACCCTCTTTTTTGATCAGTTACTCGTTAAAAAATTGACACCAAATGACCAGCGTAGCTTTTCAGGTGAAGTTGAACACAGGTAAAGCTGTTAAGTTGAATGCATTTAGGAATGCAGCAATGATTTTGGGCAGTATCCGCCATTGTTTACAGCGCAACCAGAAGCCGTGTAACACTACTATTTACTCTTCCACAGTCATGAACATGGAAGTGTGAGAATGGTCTGTTGCGGAAATGTCAGAACGTACTGTACTCAGTTCTTGTAAATGTGTTATCACCTAAGTTACAAATATTTATAAACAATCCCATGGCAAGGGGTACTATACCTTTTGTCAAAGCTATCTCATGAATTGACTGTACCCATCATCCTCACATCTTTGATCTTAATACATGTGGGGGTGTGGCTTATGTATAGTGCAGCATGATAGCAAGTTCCGAGAACATTTTTCTTAAGTTAGATAAACATTCTCTGGAACAAAACCTCAGCCCCATTTGTAGTTTACTTTAAGAACAACATTCATCTAACTTAAGAAAAAGGTTCTGGAAGTACTGGGAGCAAGAAAACTGGAGGCCTACAGTGTTTGTAACATGCTGCCTTCATGTTGACAGAAAATCTCTGCTTTGTGGCACATACTATGTTTTGCACAGTGTGCATGCACACAGTGTTCTTCTTGAGGTGTATGACATAAAATTTTATGGGGTGTTATCTCCCCCTACTGGGCTGGCATGGTCATGCGATCTTTTTAAGTTGTTTTTGCGACGAATAGATTTTTGAAAACAATGAAAGCAGAGTGGAAAAAACTATGTTTTTAAAAATATCCTGACATGTATGGACAAGGACCTTATATAGTAAATGTGTGCGGAACCCCTCTTCCATTCACAAAATCTGATCACGTGTGGTCACTGGAGATGCATTAAAGACACATGGAAGTGCCAAATGTAAACAGCTGCATGTTTCGCTGTCTATTTATGATAAGATCACTTAACGTATTTTAATATGAAGTGTGAACATAGCATATTTCCAACTTCCATTTATGTCAGAGAGGTGTGTGTGTGTGTAGAGAGAGAACACACTAAACAGCCTGTCTTTAGCATAAAGTTGTGGTGGCTTCCTAGTAATGCATTCACATTGCCTATCATGTCATGTAAAGCTCTCTATTTAGATGTTTTTCTGATCTTCTGCAGTTTTGTTAGAATACTTTGTAAAGTCTGGTGTTTTTGTCATGTAACACATTCTTGACTGATACTGTGATACTGCTCTGGATATCTTCTCCCTCAAAGTTTTGCACTGTTATTAACTCCACTTGCAAATGTTTTTGGCTAGATTTAAACAAGCAAGAAGTGTAGAAGGGAGAGCTGGTCACTTTAGACAGTAAAATGTAACATGATTTAACCCCTTATATGGCCCAAAGTTCTATTACACGCTTCTATAACCTAAGAATAACTCAACCAATTTGCACTGAAGTCCCTGTAGTTACTGAATAATAAGTCTTAGTATGTAATAAGCCTGGGATTTTAAGGGGTTAAACAAAATCACAGTACTAAACTGTACAAAATAGTCATTATTGCTGATATTTCAAGGACAAAACTGTTGTCTGGGTCGTGCTGCAAGAACAGCAATAACTAGGTGTGAGAGACAAAAATGAGTACATCATGATACACTATATTGACAAAAGTATTGGGACACCTACACATTATACCTACATGAGCTTTCATGACATCCCATTCTAATTCCATAAGCATTATTATGGAGTTGCCCCCCCCCCTTTGCAGCTATAACAGCTTCCACTCTTTTTGTTTGTGAGGTCAGACATTGATGTTGGATGAAGCTCTGCTCTTGTTCATCCCAAAGGTGTTCGATGGGGTTGAGGTCAGGGCTCTGTGTGGGCCAGTCAAGTTCTTTAACACCAAACTCACCCAACCATGGACATTCCCCAAATTGTTCCCACAAAGTTGGAAGTGTACAATTGTGCAAAATGTCTTGGTATGCTGAAGCATTAAGATTTCCCTTCACTGGAACTAAGAGGCCAAGACCAACCCCTGAAAAACTACCCCATAACATTATCCCTCCTCCACCAAACTTTACAGTTGGCACAATGCTGTCAGGCAGGTAACGTTCCCCTGGCATTCACCAGTGGGACTGAATTAAACACCTATGTTCAGTGATTACGAGGTCTGTCCCAATGCTTTTGTCCATACAGTGTATCATTATATTTTAGGTTTAAAAGTAGAATTGATGCACAGAAGCACAAGTAACAAAGTCTGTTAGCTGACATAACAGAATTGGCAGTTAGCATTGTCCTTCAAGTATGTCAAGCTGTTCAAGGATGTGTTAGCAAAAGCTCAAAAAGATGCGGTGGCTGTCCTCATGGAGGAAGCAGGCCCTTGTCCTCCCAGCTTTGTAACATTGTATAATGTGGGGAGACCCTAGAAGTGGGTGGATTTGTGGGTGGAACACATTTATTTCAGTTTGTTGTATTGCAGTACTTAGCATGTCCCAAATCTTTTAAATCATTGTAATAGAATTGTATTGTGGCACAAATGTTGTGATATCATATTGTGAGGCATGTAGTGATTCCAACGCCTGCTGCTTACAGTAGTATTTCATTGTTTATCTTTTTTAGGTTCAGTATTAGATCAGAAATAAGTTAAAAGGAGAGTAAGAATGCCACAGACAGCTGTAAGGTAATTTTTCAGTGAGTGTGGATTAGTTCAAATCAGTGATCCTGGTTTAAGATGCTCCGAAATATGCGTAGAAACAGAAACTGCAAATCTTAAAATTAATAGTCCAAAAAAGCCAGTGCCAGTGCTGGGGTTAGAACCTGTGGCCTGCTGGTAGATGCCTTTCCTCTGCAGGCAGGTGGTTGTCAGTTTAAATCCTGATCAGGATCTCTAGATTACACATGGGGAGATGAATATGAAGTGTGAGTAAGGCTCAAAGGCAAGATGTACATAGAGTGCCAGGAGGGCTGGAGGGTGATGCCCAAGAATGGTGTGGGGAATATCTGAGCTTTCCCTTTGTGAGAGGACAAGAAAAGATAGTGGAGCCTGAAATGCAGCCCTGTGTGTGTGTGTGTGTGTGTGTGTGTGTGTGTGTGTGTGTGTGTGTTTTAACTGCTAAGCTTTAACTTTAGAAGAAACAGGACTGCTTATGTTTTTGACTTCTATCCTTCCCCATTCTACTTCACTTTTCCCCCCTTCTATCCCCAGTGCCATCCTATCACAACCAAGTCAAAGACCTTGCTAGATTTGAAAAATCAACCTCTTGGATATGAGGCAAGGCTTTTCCCATGAAGCCACCAAGTCCTACATTGTATGAGATTTTTTTAGGGGGTTTGTCTAAAAAACTGAGACACCAAAGAGTTCAGATTTCTTGATGTTTCTCATAGTCTCATAGTCTCCCAGCTGTAATTCATTTTTGGTGTGCATTTAACCTGTTTTAACTTATCTTTCTTCTTTATTCTTCCTCTTACATGTATTACTATAAACATTTTTCATTTTGGCTCACTGTAATCATTCATGCTGTTGAAGTTCCACAAAGTTAACCTGTGCAAAAATGTGATTAAAACAGCAAGTTCAGGTTGATTTCAGACAGGCTTTGGTTGGGCTGTAGTCAGGTTCAAATTCCAAACTTGGTGCTGTGGATTGGGAATGTTCTTGGGCTGTTTTCAATTTCAGATCAAAATTTCAGGCCCCATTAAAGCTTTAGGCCAGGCCAGCCATCTGAAGTGTTGTACTCCTGTTTCTCATTAAGATTGTTGCACAGTTTTGCTGAAATTTCTCAAAAGTGTATCACACAAAATATGTCATCAGCCATCTTTGGGACACTTTAGCAGCATTCTGACGCATTTGTTTCAAAACCATATAAGCATACATTCATACCATGACTATTAGAGCTAGAGAAAAAATTACAATAATTTCTGCTAGTGTAAGGTTTAAATTTGTTGATTTATATTGTAGTCTGACTGACTGTTTTAGCTACCAGTTAATTTTAAAAGCTACAGTGAAATCACTTTTGGCACATGTGCCTAGTGATGTAAACTTGAAGTGGATGTTTTTCATGTTATTTTGGATTGATTATGTGAAATGGTAACTCTGTGTTGTGAATACATTATGATTTTGAATCGCTGTACCATTCTGCTCATTTCTCTTGGCTTTGAATGCGCTATTACTGCTGGTTAAGGATGGTAAAGCGGAATGCTTTGGTTTACCCCAGTCAAGACTCAGGAGTGAAGGCATGCTGTTCAACTCAAAGCGTATTAGCTGCACACTCACATTTACATGCAGGTAGCATGTACGAAGTCCTTTACCTCTACAACTGTGGTGTAAATATAGCGCAGAATGTGCACCGAAGGATGAGTTGTATTGAGGCAGAAAGACCACTGAAAGAAACAATTTTAATGGAGGCAGGTCAGTCCCAGCCATATGCTTTATCTTTATAGACAACACTAACCCACACTAAATGAAGCCACACCTCAACACAATAAGCCCATGAAATGCATAAACACATCTCAAGCCCTGCAACAACAACATAATCAACAATAACTGTCGCTTAAAGCGGGGAAGTGCAACTTCCATGAGCTTCTTCTTAAGGCCCCTTCTGCATGCCTGCTTGCAAACTCCAAATGAGAGCGCAGCTCTCCATTGTCTTTTTCTATAGATTCTGATGTGACAGTGTCAAAAGGAATTGCCATGTACTAGCAAATATAATATGTTTTTAGAAACTGAACAGATACTGAAAACAGTATGACTGAGTGGCATAGCTGAAAATGGAATGACTGCAAATATAACCACTTCAGGAGCATGTGAAAACAGGAATACATAAAAATATTAAGTACACTGTATAAAAAATATAACTTCCACCCCTGATAATAAGTGTTACTGTACTTTTAGACATGTGTTTGGCATGGTCTGATTTTATTTAATTATTTTTAAAACACTTTACATCAGAAGTGAACTAGGAGGGAACATAATTAGCTGCCTTTTGGGATTCTCCGGGGAGACCCAATCAAGAGGTTCATACTTCAGTGAATCAAGATGCCAGCACTAACAACGAGTCTCAAAACATTAGCGGCTGTTGCCATGGTGTCTATTTTGTTTATTGTGTTTCGCACCTAGCATTAGACATGGTTGGTCAGTCGGTCTGCTGAGTTTGTCTTCCTGCCACACATCAGTGTGATCTTCAGGGATTACATTTCTCTCAGCGCTGCATAAGGTAAAGAGACACCTTGATTGTTTTTATGGGGAAATGGGAGAGCAGCTCTTTGCTGAAAGCCCTTTTTTAAAACTATCACAGAGAAAAATGAAATGTCCCAAAGTGGTTTCAAGCTGGGATTCTGAAGCAATGCGTTTATGGTCAAATAAAGGTCCCATCCACAGGCTGGTGCGAGTGCTTTCCCACAGACGATGAGATTCAGTGAGATCGATTCAATGTGTCTGCAGATTTTTTGGAGAATGTGCCCCCTGCCCAAAACAACATTTCAGGGAAAAAGGGCATAAGTGGCTACCATAGTTCTGTTATGCAATTGCTAGCTGCATACGTAGAAGGCATCAGTCAAAGTCTGGGGAGTAGTTCTAATTTAGACAAGACCCCCCCTCTAGATTTTTCACATTGGAAAATGATTCGGCTCCATCCGTGTGGTCTGTAACCTCCCACCTCCCCTGGAATACCCACGCAGGCACATCTTTTAAACGCAAACCTTCAGAGAATGACGCATCAAGTGGAAAAAAAGTGCTTCTCTCACTCTCTCCTACTGAGAATGGGGTGTAAAGTGAGGAGCTGAAAATGTTGAAATTGTTGAATTGTTGAAAATGTGTCAGCAAAGTGGTAGGAGAGAAAAAAGGGCAGCACTATATTCCAAATTGTTGATAACATTTTGGCAGGCAATATTTATAGGAACTGATACCTTCTGCTGGAGGGATGTGAATGGCTGAATTGGCCACTCTGCGTAGATGCTAACTTTTATGGTCTTGTATTGCAGCTTGAACAGATGAATTCCATTCATCCTTCCCGTTTACTGCTACTCCAGCTGAGCTACTGGGTCACAGCACTTATTGTACCTTCATGCGTTTATAGTCCCAGTCAGGAATTACTGATACAGTGCCATGAATGTGACGATATAGCCGCTGAATTTACTAGCAGAGGACATTGTGCTGTGACATAACACTGGGCCCCTACACTTGATGTGGTTTTCCAATGCTTCTTCAACGGTTTTGTTATCATAGCTGCAAAATAGTCCTCCAGCTGCAACAGTTCATGGTTAGAGCTTTAATGTACGAGACTGAATAATGCAATAATGCGGTGCAATTCCCAGGCCTTTCAAAGAATGTGTTTTTATTCCAAATTAGTAATTTCAATGGACAAAGTAATAGCAAAGTAATTAGATGGCTAAATTTACTTTGAACAAGAATACACATCTGACTTTTGTTCATGCTTTACCATAAATCACTTGACCAACAAGTCATTATTGATCACTGGCCAAACATAAAAGCTTTAAACAGAACAATGAAAAATGATATTTGTTTATGACCTGGCGTTTAGGACAGGACAGGAAAAACATTTTGGATTAGGTGTACTTTATCAGGGGTGAAATTCTACAGAAATCTCCACAGCAGCTGTTCCTGTGCTGGGCTGTGGGTTCAGGTACAACCTGGACTCTTTGAAATGACTCCACATGCTTGAGGAAAGCCAAAAGTATCTTTGGCAGGCTGCTCTTGTTTTCTTATTTTTGGCACCAAAACCCTAAGGTTAAGTTGAAAAAGTTAAAGGCTGTCATTATGACGCATTTGAGGTTTTTATGTAACTCAAATTTGATAATTGTAGACCATTCCAGAAAGTTGGACTTAACTCCCAAAAGCATTGCAAAATGCCTAACTACAAGTTTTCTCTCGCACAGGTGAAGTAATGGTTCCGAACCATGACATCTAAGTAGGGGGATTAGGAAGCTTGTGGAATATCAAATACTGGATGGGCTAAGGCCAATCTAGTATATCTCTTTTATTTTCATATGAATGAATTAGCCTTTTGGCCTAATTCTCAGTGTTAGAATGTCATTGGGATTGATTCAAGGAGACTCTGTTTCTTCTAACATTTAGAGATAGGTGTTGATCTTCAGTTGTCACAATGGAAAAATGTGTTCATGCATGAAATCTGATTAGAGCACTGGGGTATTTTGAGAACGAAGCTGTATTTTGCCCAATTTGATTTTGCAGTTTAGTAATAATCCTTAATGATAGAAATATTTTTGGGGCTGAAAAAAGAAAAAAAACAACAACCATAAAAGCCAAAGTCTGGAAGGTTTTGGTTAGAAAGATGCTGCTGGCAGATGGATTGCAAATGAAATTTGTTATTGTTGGTGAGTTGTGTTTTGAAAATGATAACAGACTTTAAAGCTAATTCTCTTTTCCCTAAGCCATTTGCTGGAGACGGATGGTGTGACACCATCAACAACAGAGCCTACTGCCAATATGATGGAGGTGACTGCTGTCCATCCACTCTTTCCACTAGAAAGGTAAAATTCAACTTTTTTTTTTTTTAAGGCCAAATTTTAATCCATTTGTTCTTCTACTGGTTACAGTGGAATACAATATCATAATTTCATTCTTTCTCTATCTTTGCCATTGTCGTTGCACATTCTGTAGGTACACGTTTTCATCTCTACATCTTTGCTGTCGCTCATCTTACAGGGCAGGCTTTGTAGCTACAGTGTTCTTTTTCATACCTGGTTATAGCAGGATGTCAGTCTTTCCCATGAATGCTCCTGTCGTGAGTCACCCAGTGAGAGGCTCTCCCAGAGAGAGCAGTGAGCTCAGGGGAAAGAGTGGCCGGCATAAATAAATGACTGGTTGGTGCAAGTTTTATTAGGCAAGGCCAGGTGTCAGTGATCATGGGCGATTGTAAAAACAGTGCTTTTTAACAAGCAGGCACAGAGAAAGCGAAATAAACCATGAGAGGAAGCATCCTGCCACCATGCGTCCAACGGAACTGCTACTTGTGTGTTTACACTGGCCCTGTCGATGTCTTGGTCTGCACAGCGGACATGTTGATGGGGGCATTCTGGTTTAAAAGCATCTAGGCTGAGTGCCAGAAGTGAGTGCTGACAGTAGAGGATAGCGAGCATGATCTTCACTGCAGTTTCTGTCTCACTGCTAGCACTACAGCGTATTTTAAACAAAATTCTGATATGTCCAGGTGGTCTAATACTCACACGCATTATGTTGTGTGATGCATTCCATAATTACTGAACAGCGTGTGGTACTGCAGCATAGTTATAAGAGTAAACTCCTTAACCAGCATGTAGGCCTGTGTTTAACTCTGTTAAGAAACTTTGAGATGTGGCATTGTTTTGGTGATTCCTAACTAGGACTTCCAGAAGAGATTCCAAAAATCATTTTCTGTATCACCCAAATGCCCAAGAAACAAATACTTTAAATGTCTGAACACTGATCATTGAAAGAAGAAGAGCGTCACCTGGCTTTCGGTTGCCATGCTCAGTGAATCACCACACAAGCCAAAAAAACTCAACCTCCTTCCTGGCTAAATAAATAAATTTTTAATAGCCTTGCAGTGTCAGCCAGCTCTTCCATTTCTTAATCCACTTGCCTCACTAAAACAGTTACATCCTGAAAACAGCAGATGAAAGCAGATTTCCCAAAACATGATTTCCCGGTAAACTGGATAACCTGAGCTCAAAGTGGGGATTGTCGTTGACCTTTCCTCTTAATGGACACGATTGATTTTTTTTATAAGGTTAACTGAGAAATCCTACTTCATAGAATACTCTCCTAAACTCTATTAGTTGCCTTATTTCCCCCCCCCTCGTATTCCATACAGCCACAGCAGAACCTCTATGGTATGAACTACTACCAGTTCTATTGCAAGTAGGTGGTGTTTTTCAGAAAATGGGTAGGCGTAAATAAAAAACAAACAACGCTCTATGCTTATTTTGCAACCTGTCTTTGATTCTTAATATATCTTCATCGTCTCTCACCTCACACCATACTGCTGGGTCTCTTCTCCACAAAAGCCAGTGTTTCTATCCCTCCATTTACTCACTGCTGTGCTGCACAGTAACATTCCTGCTTTGATCTGCAGCTTCTTCTTCTTTGCCCTGTTAGTAAAGGTCCACTAAGTAATAAATTCAGATTTTACTCACACAACCCCAGAGAACAAACCTGGTCCATTGGGGTCATAAATGAAATGTTCTACGTGCCTAGTATAAATTTTAGTTTTTGTATTGTAATGTAAAAATTGCTAACTGCTTGTCATATGGCTGGATTCCTAAAGAAAGGCCTTTAGCCTCTGTAGAAAAAGATACATAATGGTCCCAGCCTTTTAATTTTCACTGTATATTTCATATACTCTAAAGTAATGCAAGTGTATATTCCATTCAGTTTAAATTTTAGATCTGTCTTGTAACCACTTGCTAACTACTCGTCACATGGCTGAGAGAGTAACTCAGCTGCTGCCCTTTGAAAATGAGGGTTTTCTCATTTTCATTGTATGTTTCATATATTACCAAATAATGTATGTGAAGGGTTTCATTCCAAAACGCAACACAGACCACTTGCAAGAATTTTCTTTTCCATTCATGATGTACGTTGCTGGGAGTGGGCTTTACACTTGAGATATTTTAATGCAATATTATGATTACAGAAATAAAAATGTTTTTTTCCAATATATGGCAGCTGTCATTCTTTTCAAAACTTTAATATTAATAAAAAATTGTTTGGAATGAAACTCTTCTTAAATTGAGTTTAACATAAAATGTGGTATAACTTTTGCACAGGCCACATTTTATGTTTTATTTATTCCCCCAACATAAATTCAGCAAATAGAGTATGTGTACTTATTTTCACTTAGAAAATCGACAAGAGAAGTAAATTGATCTGGGGCTCCCAAAGTTCACCTCCTTGTATCTGCACTTACTGTCTATTTTATAAGGTCCACTTACCATACAGGTGCTGTCTGTAGTCCTAAAATTACAGACTGTAGTCTTTCTGTTTCTCTGCATACTTTGTTAGCTCCCTTTTAGCCTGCTCTTCAATGGTCAGGACCCCCACAGGACCAACACAGAGAAGGATCATTCTCAGCACTCCAGTGACACTGACGTGGCAGTTTGTGTTGCACTGGCACGAGTGGATCAGACAGCAGTGCTGCTGGAGTTTTTAAACACTGTGTCCTCTCTGGCTGTGAACTCTACTAGACCCTCCTACCTTGTTGGTCCACCCTGTAGATGTAAAGTCAGATACAGCAGTTCATCTGTTGCTGCAAAGTTCGCGTTGGTCATCCTGTAGTCCAATACATTCACTAAACCTGTCCTTCATCAGTCACAGGTCACTGGATGCTGCCCATTGGTGGGATATTTTTGGTTGGTGGACTATTCTCAGTCCAGCAGGACACTGAGGTGTTTAAAAACTTCAGCAGCACTGCTGTCTGATCCACTTGTACCAGTGCAACACACCACCACGTCAGAGTCACTGCAGTGCTGAGAATGATCCACCAACCAAATAATACCTGCTTTGTGGTGGTCCTGACCATTGAAAAACAGGGTAAACGGGGGCTAACAGAGTGCAGCTGTATTGTAAGTGTAGTTGATAAAATGGACAGTGAATGTAGATATAAGGAAGTGTAGTTAATTAAGTGGCTGTTTAGTGTACATGTATGTATGTATGTATGTATGTATGTATTTGTGTATTCAGTTTCATTTTCATAAACCACTGTGACCACATCCAGCCCACACCATGATCGATTACTTACTTTTTTTTAAAGGCCTACAGAGTAGTTTTTGATATCAGCAGGCTGTGTGCCCTTGTTTTTGCAAGGCTATGCTCCCTCACGCTAGTGGGATTTATCAGCAGCCAAAGTGTTTCTCAACAGAGTTTCTCCTCCGAGCCATGTTTTGACCTTCTTTTCAATGTTTGTGTGTGGGTCTGAGGCTAAGCAAGCCATAAAGCATATCAGGTATCTGTAGTTTGGAAGTGGGGACCCTAACCCTGTCTGATCTGATGGACAGGTCATCCAGTTTGGTGTAGACTGCGATCATGATGAATGTACATGTCGAGACCCTGAGGCAGAAGAGAACAAGGGGAAAGCTGAGCAGGTTGAACAAGCTGAGTCTGGAGCTGTGTGAGGTGAAGAACTCCATCACTGCTTTCAGGAAAAAAACCTCATAAGAAAAGTCTGCCCAATCCAAAGCAGCAAGCAGCTCCAGCAACACAAATACACACCTCTGTTCAAACATTACTCTATAAAATCTTCACTAATATATTTTGAGAAGCTTTAACATTGGAGTAGTTGTAGATCACATATTTTAACATTTTATCTAGAAAGCATTTGTAAACGCCATAGCAACCAAAAGCTCTCCATGTTTATTTCATATATAGCAGAATTTTAAAAAAGTTTTATACTGATTAATGTACTGATGGGTTGTTTAGTGCCACATTTTCTGTTAAACATGTCTTCAGCCGGCACAATTCTGCATCAGTGGTACTGATTTACAGTATATGCATGAATGCTTTGAATTAAAAAGCAAACTGAATTGAAAGTATATGACCTACAGTTCTTCTATGTCATTCTACCTGTCAAAGTGTGGTTTTACTGGTATATCAATAAAGTGAACACAAACAACATTAAAACACCAACATTTTCTAAGTGATTTTTAAAGTGTTTCATGTGCTGTATTAGGAACAGCTGCTATCATCCTCAAAAATCTTTACCACTTAAGAGATATAATAACATAATTAATATTTATTATGATTTTACAACTTTTATTTAGGTGTTACTGTTCAATCAAAATTCAGTCATGTGGAATTAAGACATCATCTCCAAGGAAAGACGTTGATGGTAGTTTTCGAGCAGAGGTTTTCGTCAGGCAGCTCTCTCTGTGCATTCAATCACTGATGCGAGGACCAAATACTTTTGGGTCACTTTTACTTGGAATAACAAATAATTAGAAACATTAACAAGACAGATTACTGTAAACAATTCAGAAGCAGTCCTGTCCCAACACTGTACAGCTGTACAGCTTCAAAACATGTCATTTCAGTTTCAATACTACATTCAGTACATTAGGAAATTCAGTCTGCTTTAAACATTTACATTAGCTTTCTCATTAATTATATAATACATATCACCCCCCCATATTTAGATGCACTACATACAGACATACTTTTTTTAGCACAACAAGAAGATACAGACTCAGTTCCTGTGGAAAAGCAAGTAAGGCTTTCTACCTATATAAGCTGGTGTGTTCTCTATTTGTGGAAACACCGCTGTATCTAAATGCTGCTTTGAAAAATGAGTAGCTTTGTAACTGTACATATGTCCATCTTGAGAGCTTTAGAAACTCTGTATAGTAGCCAACATAATTGGCAAAAAGAAAGTGAGTCCAAAAACACTTCTCATGACTGCTTGTTGTGAAACCAGACACGATAGGATGGGGCTGCTCAAGGTTCTGAAGGGCTCCTCACCAAACACCTTCCCTCTGTCAACCTGAAAGAAATAGCTCTACTGAAATCAAATTCACTTTAGTTCCCACTTACCCCAAATGTGGTTGATCAAGCAAGACATGTCTGGAGTTCAGACTTGACATCTGGAGATCTGCACTGGCACTACAAGGCTAACATTGCTGACAAGAAAAGAAAAAGCCCCAACCCCCAACAAATTATATGCCAAGATCATCACACCATTGCTCCAAACCTTATTGCTTGTAATTGCCATGTGAATATAAACGTATCAGTACCATATCAGGGTAAAACTGTTTTGGCAATAAACTCATTTACAATCCATAGTGACCAAGCTTGGATCAAGAACTGTTCTTTTTTTAATCCTGTCAAACCCTAGCACTTTGCATGATCTCAAGAGACTGGATGCGACTTTACGTAGATTAGCAACATTGCATGTAAAGATGTGTATTTATTCTTGTTCATTCATTCGTTTAGTTATTTATGTAAAGACTGATTTTGGCCTTCCCCACTGTACAACTGCACTATCAATAAACACATCAATCAGTCATGTCTTATTTACATAGTGTAGGCTGTACAAAGGTGCCAATGCAATGAGCGTTACAATAAATTAAAAATTTAAACAAATACAGGCATGTAGAGTAGTAACATATAGCAATTATGAGAGAGAAATAAGAAAAGGAAGACACAAACACAAGACAGTAACACATAAAACAGTGGAAAAAAGTGGAAAATGTGACTAAAATCATTGGTACTTAGTTTCCTTTTACATGTCTACAGAAACATTGATATAGTAGGAAACAAGTTCCCCATATGGTTTGGGTGTGAAGTGTGCATGTTGATGAATGTGTTCCACTGCTGTGTCCTACAGAAAATGTTAGCCTTGCAGTTCCAGTGCAAAATTACTGCAAAACCAGTTATGATCTCAATTCCTGTATAGGTTGATCAACCAACAATTATCAAATGGATAAATTCAACTGATAGAGAAGGAACATTAAAAAGAGATGTAGAATATCAGCTGTAGTGTCTTGGAGAGGAGTCAAAGAACCAGAATAAAAGATGAGACTCCAGCTGTGGACTCCAGAGTCCCTTATTGTCCATGTTCACATTCAGAGTTCTTTAGGTTCCCCATAGTCATTATACATTACAGGCAGCATTTGCTCATCGCAGGCCTTGCGCAAGTCTTGGCCAAGGTCCACCCAGTTGAGACCGAATGCCTTGGTGTCTGTGTAGCGGCAGGACAGGTATTTGAGAGATGCTCTGCGCAGGCCAATTTTAGGTTCTTGGAGAAGCCCTCGACACCAACTGCTGAGGTCATTAAGCTGCGACAGAATCAGGCCGGCTTTCCTGTAATGCAAAAAATGCACACCCAAAATATTTAATAAAACAGGATGTTGTAAATTACGCAACCACAGTTTGCCCTTTCAAACCACAAAGACAACAAGTTGGCGTTATTATTAATAATAGACACTGGAGCATTCACCGTTATCATAACTTAGATACTGCAGTTGTCACACTGATCGTGACACAAGTTTGAACCATCTTGTCTTCAGGTAGTAGTGGAAACAGAACATTCATCTTTCCCAAGAATATCAAACCGATGGAGAACCGACTGTCAAGCAAGATCAAGAATGGAAAATTAATGGAAAACCCCCATATACTAAACATGAAACAGTAGATGGTTGGAAACAGCTAAAAGAACAGGTATGCTCTATTCTCACCTTCAATGGTGCACTTCAAGTTCTGGACCAACTGGATGGTGTATAAATCATGTTTGTGGCCTACCGATTGCTTTAACACCATGTCATAAAGATACAAGCCTAAATTTTTTTCCCGTCAGGAATAATTCTGAAAAGACACAGACCAAACACATGAGCAAAGGGGGCTTAGGTTAAAACCCAACAACTTGCTGAGAGCGGATGAAACTGGTGAGGTTTCGAAGGGCATTTGGAGGTAAGGCAGCTCCACTCAAGCGAGATCCCTCTCGAAAGACATGCAGCTGAAATGTGATAGCGAGGGCACGGAAAGAGTGTCTCATTCCTCAGACATAGCTTCATTTCATCCGTGCGCCAAAACCAGAAGCTCAACATTCTACAGTATAAATACTGAAACCCAAAGCGGCAGGGACCAACAAGGTTTCTGGGTAGGCTCAGGAAAAGGACATTTTTAAGTATGGAGAGAGTGCTTTTGCTATTAAATTGTGGCCTGTGCAGTGCAAACAGATCATGCTGAGTTTTGTCTGGCTGTTTTTAATAAAGGTTCACTGTCCAGGCAGATTCATGTGACATCCTAATGGTAACCTGCTTGTGTGCTTTCATCTTTAGAGGCTGAACCAAACTGGACTCCAAAAAAATCATGGTTTATCTTGGCTACCACCTCACAGAATATTATGATGGAATTTTAATGATATCAGAAATCACTAACATATTAAATGAAAAATACCCTTGTCTGGTACAGAGATGCTGTCATCTATTTCATTCTTCTGAACGTATTTATGTTTCTAATATCTTGCCACATTTCAGTGGTTGTAGGAATCTGGATGTTTATTTGCTTAAAACAAAAACCCTGCGGTTTGTTATGCTTTAATTTTTCAAGAAAGTACGTTTTGGTCTCTAAATAGCAACGGTTGTCACCATAAATCCCAGCATGTATGGAAGTGGAAAATGGCTTCTCATTTCCAAGGTACGTTTTCAACCTCTTGCACTTTGCCAGTCCTCCCCCCGACCATACCCCTTTCTCTCATATCCACTAGTCTGGGAGGAAACAATCAGCTGCATTCCAAAGACACCCAAAGTCTCAAAACGCGCCTGACCCCAAACCCCCGAACACGCCTGATCCTAAAACACTACGCTGGTGACAGTCCCCTTTCCTGCATGTCTAATGAAGTCAGTATTTTTTCCTACTGGGAAGTATTCACAAGACTTCAAACTGTAACACGTGCCACACTTATGTCGTCATTGGGAGAAATGCCCTCATTCTGATAGTCTCATTCTGATAGTTTAAAGCTCATGGATTACACTCTGGCTCTGTGTGCCGAGCTAAGGCAGGCAAAAGAAAAACAGGGAGCCCGTGCCAATGTCACGCCATCAACGAAAAACAGCTCCATGGTGATGACAAGAGCAGCACATGGAGAGGTGCTCTGATTTGGAAAGATATTTGGTGGGATGCTGTTTGGCTGAGGTGCCATTCAGCGTTGCATGAAAAGTAGCAGGATACAAGAACTGCCATAGAGGCCATGGTGGAGATATAAAATGAGCATGAGGAAAGAGTGCAGCAGTTCTTCTTTCCCTAAAAAGACGTATCCATTGTCTCACCAGTCTGATTCCACACTTTGTTTACTCTGCCGACATTGGTTTATACTGAGTGGGGGGTTGGCTGGGTGACTATTATCTTTGTATTATGATTAGCTAATGAAAATGACATTTGAATGGCCCACATTGTTTGTGATGGGGAGACCCAAGTGAACTGGAGAACTTGGAGGGAAAAAAAAGGAAGCACAGCGGCACTGGAGAGCATGGTTTGCTTGAGATCAGTTCTTAGTGTTTATGTTTCAGTTCTATGACATTTCTTTCAAAAATGTCGTGGAGACACGGGTTGAATGGAAAAGGCTTGCACAGGCAGTCTTGAGACAGATCTCAGGGTGATAGCACTGCTTTTCTCCAGAGTTCTGCCGCATCATTGTGGTGTGAGGTCTTCTCCAAGCCCCAAACATCTTTAGCAACTCTCTGCTGCTTGCTTTACATAGGCCCAAGAAGATGTCTGCAAGTTCCCCAGCTCCACTAACTCCTAGCAGTCACTGCTACTAGACTTGCATAAAGCATATTAAAATGAATCACTGATACATGAATCAGGGATTTTAGGCTGATAACATCAACCTTGTTTTCCTCCAAGGTGAGAGCGTTTATCTTGTTCTATGAGGCAGCATGTAGCGTGAGTGTTTTTAACAGAACTCCTCAGGAGCCAACCGATTACCAAGGAAAACTGTTCCAGTATGGAGATGATTAAAAATAACCTTTTAATTCATGCTGAGGCTACAGGTCTCCATGTCCAAATGCTCCTAATTGAATTCACCTGCCTCTACTGTGCATCTCCATGGAAATGTGCAAGTTTTATGCAAAACACATGGCTATGTTTATAAAACATTTAGCTCCAATTCTAAAACCAGGGCTTGCATTGCCCTTTTTGGAGGCTGGCTTCGTAGCCTGTTTTGTGGTCAGTCTGAAGCCACACATGTCAATTTCAAAGGTGGCCTAATCGGTTTGGCTGCATTAAATTTGAACTTAATAATACAACTTAATTACAAGCCAGTATTTGGAAACTGCAACATAATAATTTTAATTTACAATGTAATTAAATCAGCACTGGAATATCATGGAAACGAGAAGTCGGATTCCCAAACACCTATAAACTGCACTGCCAGTATAAAATTTCACTGTGATATGGAAACAATGAAACAATAACCGCCCACACCATTGTGTCTTCCTCCTGTTTTTCCAGAAACACCTGAGTGTGCATATTTTTTTTTATCTTTTTATCTTCTTAGAAGAAGTCACAGAACGAGACAGGATGAAAGAAGAAGAGAGAGGGAAATAGAGGCAGAGAGAATGACAGGTCAAACCTGGGCCCGAGCTCATCCTCACAGCGCCAGGTGAATTCTCCAAAGCTTTCATAGCGCTGGTTGTAGTGATACAGCACACGGTGCAGTGTTGGTGAGCCAAGATCCATCAGTGTGTTGTAGGCTGTTTGTTGCTCCTTTCCCACTCGTATAGCCATTGAACAGGTTGTAGATTTTGTCTGCTATTTCTAAGAGAACAGACACAGAGAACATTCTAGATAAACTCTCATGATGAATGCAAGAGTCAGATGAGTTATAGTTTCTAGCTCATTTTATTTGTTCGTAGAACTCACTATATGAGGTACAGCTGTTTCATGGGCTGAACTGGCCTTTGCTAAGGCACGCAGTGAACTGGTGCACTAAGCTTTTGTAGCTACCGAAAATGACTGCTGAAGCCAGGTACTGTCTGATATAAGGGCACACATGCCTGAGTGAAGTCTGATGCATAAGCAGAACAGTAATTAGACCTACAACAGAGGCTGTGGCATTAAAGACATGCAGCATTATAACATTAGCCTGTGATCCTCAGGTCAGTGTCAGATTTTGTCATTATACCTACAGCATGTAACAGCATTGATGTGTTAAAATTACCCTGTGCTTTCACATCATCAACTGCGGGACAGGGCGTTTTGATGGTGACCTCGCTGGGGCTGGACCGCCGGCCTGTGTTGTCCACTGCCCATAGTCTGAACCTGTGACAAGACATGGAACAGACTCAACTCTGTTGTTTAATAATCGCACTTAATTAATAGTAATACTTGGACAGTACATATCCTCTACTGCACACCAGGACAATATATTGCACAATATATAGTTGCTTAATTGATATTGAGATATTGGCCTTTTTTAATACTAATACTGAAGAAAGATACAATACTTAAATGAGCCTCTAACCAATCAGTCTTTCATTTTTAAGGTATGATTTTATAGTTTTTTTTTTGTTTTGTTTTATTGTGTGCTGTGAGCATCCAAACCTATTACAGATGTTTTTAGGTGATACAGGTTGGCACTAGGCCACTGTCTAAATCACTGGCTTCAAAAAAAGATAATTGTGCTGAGATCAGGACATGTCCATCTTGATACTGAATGGTTAAAACAAATAAAGCAAATCATAATTAACTTTCATCTATTAATTAGAACAGAAAGGTGTACAAGCTTAAGCAACAATGTATACAGTTAAGGTACATTTAGAAAATTGCCCATCACCCCATTTCCTTGAGGTGCGCCTCTGAAGATCAGAGATGACACCGTTTGGCCAATAAATCATTCCAGTGTGTGAATTATGTAATCACCCAATGCCCACAGTATCATTTAGACCAGGATCAGTGGTTGAGGCACTGCCGTTGGGAGTGCAGAAGTGTAACCTTGAGCCTGTGGTTTTGATTCAAGTTTCGCTAGAGATCTGACACAGCAGATCAGACCAGTGCAATTAGTGAGGCTTCTCCCACAGGAAGCAGGGTAGGTTGTTAACATTAAGTTGAATTATATCCCCATCTAGTGGATGACAACATAAACAACTACCATCTGTGATGTCACCATGTTTGAATTACCACTGGAGAAAGATCCTTAGGATTTATCTGGTAAACCGTTTGTAAAGATTAAGACTATTGGACTTCTATCATTTAAATGTGAGAGTAGCATAAACAACACATTTACTGATTTAGTGTACATATACTGTTTAGATCTCCTACCAGAGTCCCTTTCTGTACATATTCTGTAGAGAAGACATTTGTTTCATAATAAGCAGACAATACGCTTGAATCTCTTGCCTTTGATTAGCTTAGCATGTTTTGGTCCATCCCATTCAATAAGAATCAGAATGAGGTGTACAAATATGCATCCATCTGTTTACTTTTAGTGTGTCTTACTGGAATACTGTCAGCTATTCCATACAGTCATTCCAGACACACTTTTACTAAGCTACTTTTGCTGAAGAAGGAACTTCTTCCATCCTACCTCACTAAGTCACCTAAGGCTGACACTGGAGGCTTACAACCTGTGATTTATAGCAGACCCTTGTCCTTATGTTTGTTTAAGCAAATACTCCTCTGTAATGTGTCAATTAATAAGCTAGAGGCAGAAAACAGCATGCTTTCACATTTACTGTTTCTTCATATGTTGTATCTATCACTCTTGCTGCTTTTAAAATCAAAGTTTGCAAAGTTCCTTGTATCTTTTTCTTCTATGTAAATGTTGCTGTTTACATAATTTCGCTTATGTTTGGACCGAGCACAATACTGCATCATGTTGGTTTTGATAGCACGTCTGACAGGCCCTCTCCCTCCACACAAAAACTCACACTCTTTCATGTGCCCTTCAATTCTGTCTTCAGAAACACATTGGTCTTTCAATTTCTGTTTCTGCTATCACCATTACGTGCTCCCTTTTAAGCCATTCCAAAGTATGAACCACTTCCCCAGCTGTCCAAAAGGGCCCCCTTGCCTGAAGACGCACAGTGTGTAAAACATAACCAGTGGAGTCCAAGAAAAACAACACTCCTCACAAAAGGATGCAAATGTCATGCATGTGGGCTTGCAAACACCTTGAACTGTCATGTTGCTATGTTCTGCAGGCATAGGCCCATCAGGCCCCTTCCTTTACAGACACCATATCCAGGAGATGATGTTAGGCTGATGTCACCGCCATACACCAAACAGAGGAAGAAGGATCCTTTGAGGGGGGACAGATGCTAAGGCTGGAATAACAGAGTGTGCGAACTACCGATTTTTGGGCAAATGATTGGCAGGAAGTCATCCATAATATTAAATGCAAATCATTCTCAAGTTCTCACATTTTCTTGGTCTTGGGGAAGAGATAATGCTCTAGAAACATGAAGATATTCAAGAGCGCAGTTGCACTTTAATTTGTTTGCAGTCTTCATGTCCAACAGTGCACTTGGCCAAAAGTGAGCTCAGATGCATATGGAGCAAACAAATCCCTAAACTGTGCCAGTAACAGCACTAACACGTTTAAGTTAGAGGTACAGAGGTTCAGATTTTTGCAATAACATTAGCGAAGGCAAACCAAGGGCTACTAAACGGTTGCTGAATGTACTTCAGCGCATGCTGGTTTGTATGCATTTTAGAAAATGACATTCCTTGGGGAACTGACAGATCCACAGTGTTGTTTGACATCATTGCACAACCACAGAACTGTACTTATTCACATACATTTCACTAAAAGACCCATTTTCAGTGTCCAGCTTGTCTTCAATACCAAGTAAGTTAGCCTATTAACAGTAAAATAAGGCCAATCAGCTGCAAGTAATCACTGGAGGAAGACACTAGCAAGTATACATACAAACTTCCACTGCACATTTCACTGAGCCTTGGGGGTTAAGGGGAGTCTGTATATTTGTTCGGTTTTTAAGTTTGAACTGATATGAACCGTTAGACCTGCATTTCTGCATACAGTGAAGAGCAAAAATATTAGGACAGCAGTGTAAAATGGGTTATTTTGTTACATACTTATTAAATTTGTATTGTAGCTGTAGTTGTGTAGGGCTGGTTGTTTGCATTAGGGCTGTTGTTTTAATATAAAAGGTACAAAACAAGATGAAAACAATAGAATGAACTATTAAGGAAACACAAGCAGTTCTGAACATGAAATTACAGCCAATTCCAATCAGAACCAGCCCTGCACTACAACTGAGCAAAAAAATACAAAACATCCAAAGAAATGAATGACACAGAGTGCAGGGGTGAAAGTGTGAGTATTCACCATTCACAGAAGACTTCAAGAGAAGGAATACAGAAGTTGCACTACAAGATGCAAATCTCTCATCAGCACCAAAAACCGAAGGGCCAGGCTGGAATACGCACACATGTACAATGATGAGCCCCAAGAGTTCTGTATCGTAGAGCATTCCGAACCTACTTCTAAGATTTATGGGTGTTATTGCATGTAAAGGGTTTAGGACCAAATACTAGCTTCATTTTGCTTTACGTTTGTGTGTTCCAATAATTAAATTACCTTTTGCTAAACATAAAGTATTAAACTAAATTTTCCTGTATGGTGTATGTTGTATGGAAAACACTGCCTGTAAATAAAAGCTGTCATTCTGCGCTTTAGTCTTATGCTCATCTTTTGATCTGCAATACACATTTTATGAAAATAAGTAGTTTCAAGTTACAAGCCCTTCTTGAGTTGAGGTAAGTGTGTTAGAGCAGGGAAAATATTAAAATGTGTAGGGAAGGGTAACTCTAGGATCATGGCTGAGAACCACTGCTTTAAATGATGTGAACAGAAATGGCACTTACATGTACGTTGTGTCGGGCTCAAGGCAGCGTATGATCATGGCAATGGAGGTAAAGGGATCAGGGATGTCCCCCAGCATTACACATGGAGACTTGGCACCAGACAAGATGTCATCTACAAAGCTCAGCATGGTCTCTGAAAAGAGAGTAAACAGCGGTTAAGCATAATCCGCACAGTCACGTTGATGCAAGCAAGTAAAAGAGTACATAGATACATAGTTTTCAGTACACAAAGTTTTCTGTTTCAGTCTGTTAATTGTCAAGCATGACTAATGGCACATACACGAGGCCACATAGCTTACAGTATGCTGTCTGTTTGTAGTCCACGGAAGACACATGGTTGGGTAAGTGTTATGAGTAATATTCATTTTCATTATCTTGCTGACAAAAAATTCTACCTGCATACTCCCTTAACGGTTCAATGAGTGCATTCACAAAAACAAGGACAGTGCATGGATTTTCTTAACGCTGAAGAAGAGAGGATGACTCATAGCCTCATCAAACTTTAAAAGTTTGCGCTGTCGAAACAAGCGTTTTCCCCTCTTTACCCCTGCATTAATGTAAGGAAGGAACATGCAGGAACCTTCCAGGAACTGAGACTTTGTGGCTCTGGCGTTTGGACAGCACGACTATGGGTCATGCTTTTTTCGGTTTCGTGCAAGGTACACTCCTCAAAGCAGGCTGCGAATGTCCCATATAAAGAGTCCATACAGGAATTTGCTGTGTGGCTGACGAGCCCTGCCTAGTCTTATTAGGAAGTCAGGTGGGAGGCTGTTTGCCCAGCTGCCTGGCATGCGTCACAAGACTACAGAGGTGGGGGTGCTGGTGTGCCTTTCATAGGAGAGGAAAACCCTCCTGCAGACTGCGTGGGGACCTTTAAAAAGGTGGTGGTATCTTCCAGTCTGGCCTCCCGGAGGCCTCCTGCTTGAAAAAGGCCCCGGGTTCAAAGGCTGCTGAAAACAGAAAGCTGGTTGCCAGGATAAACGCGGGAGAGGAAAAAGACGAGTGCATGTGTACCAGCTGTCACCAACCGCATATTTACAGTACTGGTGCGCTCTGACCCCGCAGAACACGGCAAAGGGGCACATGGCCTGATACTAATGAAAAGTGGCAGTGTGAGGGATTGCAGCACTTTGGGATTAACTGGTTCATTAGTACATGATCTCATTCATAAACATGCACTTATCTCACCCAGGAAGAAAGATTATCACTCTGCAAAAGGGCATTTTTATACCTTTTTTTGCTTAAGGTCTTTATAAAGCAGCATTTATCTATTTTGCAGGGTAATGCACCACTCTTTTCCCCTTTTTAGAGAATGAATGTCTTGACAGCGTTTTTAATGAGTTGTTAATGTCTGTAATAAACTCGAAATGCATGTTAAATTTAAACAGTCATCAGCCCTTGTGACACTGTCAGAGTCTAAGCAGGGCAAACAGAGAGAAAAAGAGAGAGAGATAGTAGGGGCATGTTCATGACAAAGAAGATTTCACATGTTCTGCAAACAATAGAGACCATTTGGTTTAGCTCCAACATGACTAGTACTTACACTCTAGGGCAGCTGCTAAAGCACTGTCCAATGAAAGCAGCAGGCCTATGACTACCCACCTAAAACTTATTTCACTCTGCAGAAGTCTTGGTAAACAAACCTTGGAAACCTTGACATTCTACAACATAGTCCCCCAACTGTTTGATTTAGGAAGCTTGTTTCAGTAGCCTAATAGCACAGTTTATTAGCAGGGTAAACAGTCAACAAATCAACATCTCAAAGAACCAACCATCACACAGCAAAAGGCATTGCATTACTTATTATAAAATGAAAACAGAAAGATTCCCTAAATAATTAATGAAACAATCAAGTGGTTTCCCGACAGGCCGTAACTTAATCTGTTTGCTAATATTAGTTAATGGCAAGTGTTCATTTAGGGGCAGTAATCAGCATTTTAGCCTGTCATGAAATATTGCTTAAGGCCTGGGTAAGGTTAGTCAACAGCATGAGCTCAGCTCAGCTCTCTGCAGTAACCCAGCTGCAGGGCAACAAAAGGCTCCAGTAAAATGTCTCCTCACTGAACCCAGGCAGGAGTGTGGTGTGATGAATTCTTCTAAAGCGTGAGCAATCCTCTCCCAAGCATCAAACACAACCGCAGTCTGCAGCACCTTGAACCCCTTTGACAAACGGTGAAATGAAAATAATAACAGGATGAAGGAGAAAAGAGGTGTTATCGAGATATTCTTTGCTTGAAAAGCGAATTTATCAAAGTTTCCCCCTGTTCGGGACGTATTGCCTACAGCTTCCAAGGATCATTTCTATGTGAACAATCTCTTTATAAATCTAACGGTCAGCCTTAAAAAGTTTACATGTATAACAGGAATCTGGCAAATGTGGCTGGATTTATGGGCTTCATCAGATTCCAACCCTAGAGCTCAGCCCCTTTTTTTTTACTGGGAAATACTTTGAATGGCAAAATGACACCAGGGTGCCTGGCTGCCTTGTGCAAATCTACACTTTTGTGAGCTTCGAACTGAACCCCTTCTGATTCTCATCATAGCTCTGAACCACTGCGGATTTTCATATGCAGTTATCTCTTTATTGATCAGTTTTTTTTTTCGCTCTCACACTATGATTCCAAGTGGGATCTTTGCAGCAGGGGTGTTCTCAAAATACCACCATCACAATAAGCTATGTCTTGAAATTAAATTTGTATTCAAAACAGCAATTTTTGAGATTTTTTAAAAAAAAACTTTTTGAAAAGCAAAACAAATCCAATCACTTATGCGACCCATTATTTTTTTTCCTCTTGTATCGTACCGCAACCCTACATTATATTGTTAAGTACTTGACAATATGCAGTCCTTGGCCATCATTGCTATTCCAGTAAAGGAGGACTGACCTTGGTCAAAGTCGCAACTGCTATGTGGCAAATAAAAAGTCTCAGGCTTGGACCACCAACTCACTGAACATCTGATGCAGTCTTGTTTTTCAATATTCTATTTCTAAAATCCTCGCAATGATATTTCCACTGGTTGATGGTGCTGTTAATCACTACTCATGGTATATCACAATGCATCTGTCTTCAGTAATGATTGTCTTGATTCAGTAAAAGCTTACTCTGAAACTGGGTGGAGTCAGACTGATGTGGAAATATGCAAAAAACAAGGGTACTAAACTGACCTTGTTGTATCCCTGTAATTGCTTGACTTAGTAGAAGAAAATGACTGATTTGTATTGATGTGTGATATGAATTCAATATTCATCACATTGCATCAGGATAATAACAATCATTTTGACACCTAAAATTGTACTACTAATAATACCTTACCTCTGCAACATTGCATAATGTAACATAATGCATGTTATTCAACAGAGCACAACAGAAGAGTGAAAAAGGAAGCCTACATCCCCCCCCCAAACCCCAACTGTTTCAGCATTATGGTACAGTGAACAACCTCACCGCTCCATGATAGGTCTCTATTCTTTGCTCTGCTTCAGAAAGAGGTAAAAGAAGAAAGCATTATCTCAGTAATAAGACTGTGTTGTGTACTCAAAATTAAGCAAGATCACAAAACACAAACAGAGGGTGAGGTCAGGTTACACAATACAAAATGACATAATGCAAAACCACTTACTGTTTCACTGTTTCATGCTAATTGAACAGTTATATAGTTGAACATGGACTGTGTCTGGCACCCTCCAAATTTGCCTCCACCCATTGATTCCAGACATGACCATTACATGGTGCTTTAGAGTGAGTACAAAACATCATCTGGAGTTCAAGGCAAAGCCCCTGTTTTAATGCCACAGCCAATGATAATATTACATAGCTCTCTGTTTATTGTTGTTACCTTAACTCAAAAGCCTCTTTAAAAGCCTGATGCAATGTGCAAATTCTTGGACTGGCATGAAACTATGAGTGTCAACAAATTAAACATTTAATGACAAAAAGATTTTGTGGCCAAGACTGTGCAGTGAGATATGATATTCTGCCAAATGTCCCTTATTCATACAAATCCCAGATGCCATGAGAATTTCTATCAAAGCTGAGAGAACATCAGCTCTCTCTATACTAGCCATCTCTCCTGGTCATTTTTTCTTGATTCCTGTGTGTCTTTTCCTGTTTTAAACTGTTTGTGAGAGAGACAAATGTTACAAGACAGAGAAAACAAGGAAAAGAAAGCAAAACAACAAAGATAGCAAGCAGAGAAGAAGTGGTGCCTTCCATGGACACAGACATAGAAGTTCTTTGCTTCTTAAACAGGTACACATTTCATCCTGAACTCCAAATTCCAAACACATCACAGGAGCACCTCCTTGTCCAAAGTACTGGGAATTTTACCAGTTCCATTAAAGCAGCAACTCTGGGGTACCAGCAGGTTTGGCAGGGCCAATAAGACTCAACAAATAACATCTGGCCCTCCTTGTCTACTTTGATGAACAAAAGGCAAGAGATGGATAACAACAGTTTGTAGAGTATCAATTTTTGGCACTCCTTCACAAAAATGATTAACAGACTTGATCTCCCACATGGAAAGTATATTCTTTTTCAGGGGAAAAGAGGATATAAAACGCTAATTGTAGCTGAGCAAAGGGGCGGTGGAGTGTCAGCCCTAGGCTGATCTTACTTGGATGGGAATGGGGTGAACATCAATCTGCATTCACTTTCGTGCAAAGAGCATTTGATACGGATGCTACATTTGCCATCTACGTCATAGTGTTGGTAGGCAGTCAGCTTCGTATCAGCTTTGATTAGCTTTGATTAGGCTGTGATAAATGCTCTTTCCTGAAAGTTTGAACTTCATACTTGACACAGAAGCACAGGTGATAGCACTTAGTCCTCACAAGATCTAAAAGTGAGCGAGATGCTCAGGAAACTGACTTATTGACCTCACGTGGACAAAGCACATGTAAGGAAAACAACTTGAGTGAAAATAGATAAATAATCAAATAAATAAATAAACATGAATAAATAACATGTAGCTCTGCGTTAAAATTCAAGCAATGTAAAAGCTGAACTGTGTTGAAATACTGTAAACAGTCCTAGTACCCAAGCATAAAATTCTTGATCATAAAATCAGACACCACACACAACGTTTGATCTAAGTAATTTTATGAAGTTTATACTTTTTATTCTAGGTCAATGATTCATGAGCCTCTCAATATCTTTGCTTGCTACAAAAAGCTTGTGGAATGCTAGCTAAATTCCTCCAAAATATTTTCATGGTGAGCAATCATGTATTAAACAAAAGCACTTTTAATGATGAATGGGTGGTGATATAGCTGGCCGGCTGGTGGCTAGCCCAAGAACCATATGTGCCCGAGGCTGCTGGCCAAATGGGCAATTGCTGTCTGAGTCACACTGAAAAGCCAGGAAATACAAAACTGACCAGGCTTTAATTTGAAGGTGAGTTCCCATATCAAAGCCCGGTCCACAGCCAGACACACTTCATTTTCACTCGTTAAATTTACAGATCACTAACTACATTTCATAACACTGTCTACCTCAATAAAGATCTCATGGCACTCGCTTCCACTGATGAATGGAGACAATTGTTTTCACAGAATTCAAGGAACACTATGCACAGGTGTGGAGGCCTCGTGGGTGTGCATGTGCAATTACGGTATGCTGTTCCTTCTCCTTCCTGGATATTATGTCTGAACTCTGCTTTGAGTCTGCTCACACATGCTCATTGTGCAGGACTACAGATACACACACGCACACACACACGGATGGATGTTTTAGTATAACAGAGAGCTGTGCCAATTTTGGCTATGCACCTGCCCTTGCTCTAACACCTGACCCAAGTAGCAGACACTGAGTGAGATCATCCATTCGGCGAAGAGCCCAGCAGAGACATTCCTCAGCAGTGGAGCTATGAGTTCCACCGTTTCAGGCAACCCCCTACCTCTCCCACCCATCCACATTAAACTCCCTTTTCCAGAAGCCTTGTTCTTGCCTGCCACCTCCCGCATGGGTCGTGCCGTTTTATGAGGGAAACAAGGCACCCGTGGATGTGGGTAATCTGTTTACGGCCTGGGTGTCATGTCCCAGTGACCTCTGGGTAATCCCATATGTTACTGGGTGATCAAAGGCCTGATGTGGGGCTGGCAGGGAGAGCTGTTTGTTTTCACAGCATGTCTGGCCTGGCTGGGAGACTTAAAGCAGACTTCCCATTCACACGGCCCCACATCTGCACGGAGAGGGAGCGCTATGATGTCACGTTGTGTGCCTGAATCCTATTAAATGCTAGATTAGCACACAAACAATAGCCATCAAAGACGTCCAAGCCTACACTCCTCAAATGTGATATTAATTCCATCTTTGTCAATTTTGGCAACAAGGTCTAAGCAGCATGACCGCTTCCACTCCAGGGTTGTGTTGAGACTCCAAAGCCCAGTCTGAGTCTTTTTTACATTGCCATGTGGTCCTATTAGCCCAAGCCTGTCAAGAAAATCCCATATAAACACAAACAACATTATTTAATGATACAGAACTGTGCTGCTTTTCACAACTTCAACAGACTGAAGGACAGCCTTGTACAAGAGGAATGAACCTCTGGAGAATACCGCATATGGATCTCACAGACGTGCAGAAACAGGGTAAGCTTTAATAATCAGTTTTCCGACATCTTGTGGACTCGTGTGTTTACAAGCTTACAGTAAATACTGTAAAGAAGTTGTTCAGAGCTGTTGGGTCTTGTACTCCTGTATTGGGCCTTATACTCAATATGTAAGGCATAACAGAGGAATTACAAAGAACAGAATAACACTACAAATGATGCCTACAAATAAATAATAAATACATACAAACCACTGGCATCAAGCATAGCAGAGTTAGTACAATAGCACCTTCATTCATCACGTTTCACAACCCCACATTTGGGAATGATATACTGTGATGTTCTTTTCTTTTTTAAAAGATTTGACACATCTGAAGTCCAACTTGGATGGGGCGAACCCTACTACGGAGAGGTAGGTAAAAGAAACATGCCTCTAAAGTCAACAAGACAGATAGACAAAAGGCAAAGGAAGCATCCAGGCCAGATAAGAAAGCCAAAAGACCTTACGGTTCAAAGAGACCACAGGCTAAGCCTGCTCACTGTATTCAGGAAAAGTGTTACTGTGCATGCAAGAGCTGGGCCTTCCACAAAGGTGCAGCAGTCTCCTGTTGCTAAAAGATGAATACTGAAGTCTCATGTGCTTCAGCCGTTTATAATATGAACGAGACGTCAATAAATTCAGTCAAAACAAAGCCCAATCGGTATATCAATAAGTCACATGTTAAGGAAATAAAAAGGATGTGGAGATAAACCTTTACCACAAAGATAACATGGAGATGAACACTTACAGATCAATATCCAATTATCGCAGCTGTTTCGGTGGCTATGTCCATGTAGCTTGGCATCCTGCAAATCTAATCGCCTGTAGAAACTTCAGAATGTCTGCACACTGAGTTCATGGCGCAGTCAGAAAAAGGGCGTTGGCAGCGAGAAGAAAATCCTTGGACTTAACGTCTCTGCCGCTTATCTGAAGGTTATTTAACACATGAACATTTCAGCGTGGCTGTGATGGCCTGAGCTGGTGCCCTAAATCAGTATTACATCTTCTACCTTTCCTCTTCCAGCCACTCAAAGGTGGTCTCTACTTTTACTCTTCTATTTTTTACACCTCCCATGGGAAGCCGGGAACAGGACTCATACATATACAAAAGATAGACATAAAGTGATGTCTAAGTCCGCAATTATCACTGATATTGTTAACCATTACTGACACTGCTGCACAAACATTTATAATGGCTTGAAAGACTCTAGGACATGACTGCATTTGCAGAAACCTGATACTGATGAACAACAATAATTTATTGAATTGTACCCAGAACATTAAAATTAGCAAGAAAGTGTAAAATATCATCTTGCATGGGAATAAAATGTGAGGAAAAGATTTTACTCACACATTCATTCAGGACTGGTTACGCATCATCATTACGTCAGATCATTCTCAGGAAACAGCCTCAAAACATGTCCATAAATATTTGAGTGTCATAAGCAACATGCAGACAAACTATATTTACATTATTTAGCGGGTCAAAAAGTTTAGATTTCTATTCTAAAGTTTTTGGTATCTTTATTCTCATTACCGACATTTAGATTTTTTTAAACTTTTTTGTTAGAAAAAACAAGTTTATATGACTTTTAAATGTTGAATCTGTTCACTTTAATGATTTCTTTGTAAGCTTTTAGTAGGTGAACCAAAACAACACACGTAAAAACATGTAAAAAGAAGATCCTCAATGATTGTTAACCTGTGGAGGTAGGTAAATATAATGACGATATAAAATAAAAAATGTAAAAATGTTTTAATAATTAGCTTTAAAATATTTAGTCTGACAACAGTATACCAATTCTGAAATATTACATGCCCCTCCCACCAAAACATTACTGTGTTACAGTAATGTGATGGTAATTTGGTAACTTCAATTGGAAAATGTTACTAAAATCAATTTCATATAAACGAAATCATACAAGTTTATGTTTAATTATTTAACCAGGCATTATGTTCATGAAAAGAACCCAGTTTTAGGACTGATGAAGAAGAGCATAGGTAGCAGGAGCAGTTCTGATGGGCTGCCCATCTAGACTCTAGAGGTATTGAAGATCCATGTGGAATGCAGGTGTGTGTGTGGATGTGGTAAGATTCTGGCAGAGTCAAAAGAACACGTCCATGGAGCCTCAGCAGGCAGATGACATAACGTAGTTGAGCTGTCAGCCTCTCAGACTAGCCATCGATCACTCGGGTGAGGAATAGATTCGGGCTCTAGTTGTGTTGAGGCCTCTTGGAGCCTACTCTAAGGAGCGCAAATAGCAGTGATCCAAAAGTTTAGGACTAGGGTGTCTTAATCTATTGTTTTTTGTCTCTTTATTTATTATCATTTATATAAAAAGCTGTGTTGGAGAAAAAAGCTCTGTTCCAGTCTGGTTTCACCCCTGTCCCTTCTGCACATCGCAAGTTTGGTAGAAACAAAGCACGGAGTGAAGTTTATTCCTTAGTTTATCTCTGGTTGAGTGAATGAATAAAGTGAGGTTTTATCATTGTATCGTATCAAACCATATCATATTTTCACACTTGCATTGTGATACATATTGTATTGTGATACATATTGTATCATGAAGCTGCTGACACTATTTGGCCCTACTAGTGTATTTTGTGCATGTTTCGGATGACGTCACTCATAGCAAGTGGCAAAAAATTAAAGTACATCAGTCATGCAGTCACATTTCACATCTGTCCAAGTGTTGGCCCTGAAGTAGAGAGATGATGAGTTTGAAAAATGGGTAAAAATTCAAGACAAAATCAAAACAAAACAAAAATAATAATGAGAGACAGCTAGCTTAACCACAGCTAACCGCACTGCCATTACAGATTTCATTTTCCACTTTAACCTGTTAACTGTCACCTAATTTTTGCCTGAAACAGCAAACCCAAAGTAAAAGAAGCACTGTTCCCACACACTTTGGGTTACAGTCATGACCTTGGGCTCATTTAAAAGAAAACGCTCTGAATTACTGACACAGAGAAACAGAAGCTAGAATGGAGTTTATTTTCACCTGACTCATAGGTCTCTAAAGTGATCTCTGACTCTTACTGTGTTATCAAGATCACAAGTTTTGGATTATGATGTCTCTTTGCAAAGTTGCAATGTTGCAAATGAGATCCTGAGATTTCAAGCTTTCTAACAGTATACTGAATCACCGTACTGTTGGACGATTTGATAAATAAAAATTATGTACTAACAATCGGAAGTGCTTTGTCGCAAGTGTACTGGTACCAGTACAGTGATCTAGATAAAGTTAAAACAGAAATTTTAGATTATTTGTTCAATCCTGAAAACATGTCTCACTGCTGCAAGTGGATGATGTCTGAATGTTTGCTTAAGGCACCTCAGTGACAGTGGTGTAAACAGAAAAAGGGATGATGAGAACGGGATCAGGCTTAATACAGCCAAAACTCGATGCATTAAAATAGACCTGGATTGTTTCCCATACTGATCCTTAATCAAGACATCCATACCCTGGACATTTTAACCTCAGCATGGGACTCTATGGCCTGTGTCTGCCCAGCAGGGCTACTGTGGTCTCTGGCTGGACTGGATCTGACATCAGTTTAGCTCATTTCACTACTTCTAGGTTGTGGGCATTCATGGGCTGAAGCTTCCTGCCAAGACATGCTCAGCCAGCCATGGCAGGGCCCTGCTGAGATCGACTACCACTGTGTCCCTACGCTCTCTTAGGCTCTGATAAATTAATGTCAGAATTGAGATACGTCCACTCAGCATTATACGAGAAGTGGTATTTTTTTTCCTCTACAGTTGCGGAGTATATTTCACTTTTACACAACTGTCGTAAATACAAATAGCCTTTTGAGATCCCCTCATGGACAGCTGTATATGTGCATTTGCCAACGAGTTGTAGGATATAGAATCCAACTCCACCTCACGTGCACATGCGTCACATATGGACACTACAGATTACATTCATAATTTCTGTTGTTTCTATTTGTAAATAACAAAAATCGCAAGTGTAATCTGTGGAGTCCATATGTCCACGTGACGTGCATGCACACGAATGGGAATTGGATTCTGCTGGGCAGTCGGAATTCGGCACCACACTGCCAAAGACAACATCAGAAGAAAAAGAACCATGTTGACTTACAAGTTAGAGTAAAAGTGCAGGATATTACAGGAGGTTGCCAATTTTTAAAGGCTTATTTGGCATGAGATTGACAAAGTTTCGACCAAACTTTTTGGAGTAACATGAACTTATTTCTTTGCATGCTAGTCTAAAACAAGACAGGTTAAATGAGCTTTGGAAAACTACATAACTCTGTGAGACAAGGATGACACGGGTAAGGTTACATCCTGTCGCACTCGTTAATAAAAAACACTGGCAGGGATGTGCACTCTACAGTTAGATTTTCATTGTTTTCCCCGTTAGCTGTGAGACTGTCTTGCATCCTGTCATCTCTTTCAGCTCTCGCTAATGAGCAAAAGCCAGCCTGAGAGTTAGTCTTGTCCGGTCTCTTGCTCAGCCTTTCTCTCTTTTTCTCTTCCTTGCTACCTCCAACAACGTCTTCTTCATTCTCTTCGCAGCCTCTGCCATAATGCCCATGCTGTGAATACCAAGCTACTTCTTATAGCTAGCTGAAGATCCACATTTGTTGGTGTGTGACGTTGTACCGTAAAATGTTATGTGGTCCTCACAAGAGGTCTTGTGTCCACTCCCCCAAAGTTACATAGTAAAGCAAAATGGCCATTATGTACAACTTATTCATTTTTCAGCATCAGAAAAAAAGAAGAAAATATATTTAATAGAAATTGACACAGAAGCCTCAAAAACTAAATATGTTATCAGTTTTTTTCCAGTATTTAATGTAATCAAACTTTACCTTTATTTCAGCTTTCATTTTTTTCAGGATACTTAACTTCGGTTTTACAAAGAAATCTGCAGGGATATTTTTCTGTCCTTCTTCTAATTACCTCCAAAGTTTGCTGTAAAAGTTGAATTTTTTTCACAATCCAAGTAATCCCAAATGCAAATTTAGACTCATCAGTCCATAAAACATTACTCCACTTCCAGATCTCCAGTTTTGCTGCTCTAGGGCAAAATTCCTTTACTCACTAACGGCTTCATATGATAGCCACACATTGTACACATCAGACTCATTGCGCTGAGTTGTCTTCTCACAGTGGAATGATGGACAGAAACACCTGTGGATTTTTTCAAGTCTGAAGAAAGAGTGGAGCTTAATTTTCTCTTATTTCTGAAAGAAGAAATCTTTGAGAAAGCTTTCATGGTCTACCAGGTCTTGCACAGTTGTTACTATTACCATTTTCTCTGTCTTCAAATTTTTTTGTAGTTTTGGAAATGCAGGTTTTTTCACATATTTTCCTTCGACTTTTCCTTTCCTTATGCAACTGGATTATCTTATATCTAATCTCCTCCTTTAGCAATTTTAGATGCACATGAGAAAGAAAACCAAGGCAGTTGACGTGTATTTTAGAGATGCAATCAGATATTAGGTTAACTGTTTGAGGTGCCTGTAGTGTTGTAGTACTTAAGTCCGGTCTTGGCCTCGAGACCATAAACTAGAGGTCTCTGTCTTGTCTCGGTCTCAACTTCATTTGGACTCGGAAATTGTTGTCAAGACCAGCTGAATGTGATGCCCCCATCTGAGGTAACTGGAAACTGAATTATTATTGTATATCAACAAAACCAGAACAAACAGAATAAAACAGCTCTTTATCTGCATAAGTGTTTTCTAACTTTTGCAACTCGAGGCTCACCAAACAGCCACAAAAGCTTCCACGTATTTTACCGATCAGATTGTCTTTTTCTGACTAACCTAATGAGCAGGCTGATTCAGAAAAATTAAGTGAAACACGACAGTTGTGCACGTATTTGCAACTTAGCATATTATGTAATGCTTTGCTACCCTAAAAGACGAGTGCCTGTATGTGAGTTTGTTGCCAAGGACACATTCTTGAGGACGTGGCTGACAAGGCAGAGATAGCGTGACTGTATCACTAACTAGGCTAACTGCTGTATCTGATGGTAGCGAGGTCCAGAAACAATGAAAATGTATTTCTCGTCTACTGAGGAGTAAACACCTCATATAGAAGACAAAGAGTCCTCATCAGCATCCAACATGACACTTGTTAGTTGTATTAGCTCTCTAGCTTACCTGAATAGGCAGCCTCTATTACTCATTCAACATAAAAATCTACCAATGTCCCTTGGCAGTTTTCGATAACAAAATATGTTCTTCTTGGTCAACACTAATGTTGTACAAAGGTAAGCCTACAGCCCCACACTATTTTAGACCAAAGTCTGTTTTTTTTTCCACATTTTTCCCTTCCATGCAGTAAACCAGACATTTGTTCATGTTCATGAAGTCTTAAGGACACTCAAATGTCAAAGTTAGTTAGAAAGCACATCTCTAGTGTGTTTGAGCAGTTGCTTGTGTGAATGTTAGTGTCTTTTTAGAGCATGTCAGGCTCCAGCCCTCGCGGGCCAAAACACTGAGCATAAGATGAGAGTAAACGCTAATCTCTGCAGCACTTTGGCCCAGAAAGTCCCCAGTTTGATATGCCTGCTTTAAAGGGAAACAATGTCAGTGACACCTTTGAGAACATGTTTTGTTGGAAAGACACAACTATAACTCATTTGTTAAGATGGAAAGGATAAAAAGTTAAAGTGGTAGTAGGGTCGACAAATTACATACACATTTGATGGTGTACTAATAAAAGGCTGGTCTGTGACTTCAGCACAGTACTGTAAATGCTTAATGCTCAAAACAAATGTAAAATTAAAAAAAAAAAAAAGCACAAAAATGCTTAACATATTCTGAAGATACCACCATGGACATGTTTGCAAAAAACATTACAAATCATACCTAGACTCTAACCGTAGACTTTAGATGTTATAATTAAGAGTCTTTCACTGATGTTGAGCACAATCTAGTGGTCACAGCAAATAAATACAAGGGAACATACTCTGCATTATCATCAGAGCAGTGGACATATACTACGAGCACAGTATCTCAAAGATTTTGTTCATTAAAGCATTGAAAAAAGAAGGAGAAGAATTTACACAACACATAATTTACCTGTTTCAACTTTGGTGTGATCAGTTCTCTCTGTTACTTTCTCCTGACTGATGAGATAGTCAACAATGCGAACTCCAATAGGTGGTTCTGCGTGACTCCATTCCACAATTACCAACGAGCTGCTGGGCTCATATAAGTGAGACAGTTTGAGCCTGAGCAGAGAAGAAGTAAGTATAGATTTTCCACGCTCTGATCAAGGTGGTGGTTTAAAAAAAATATATAAACACACACTTCTAATATAATCACATATTTAAATATAATCAGAACTGTAACAGAACACATAAATCTAATACACACTGAATACTGCAGTTCTGAAGGTAAACATCCTGGTGGTTTTTCTGCTTGCTCCCCACAATCTAGCAGAAGATCTTTTATGGACAATCAAATTATACAGGCCTCAAGTTCTTTATTAACTGTATATCTGATACGTTATATACACACATCAAGCCTCTTTATTACATTAGAATGGTTTGTGCGACTTACATGGGCTGGGGCAGCGGGGCACAAGTTGGCAGTCCATCAGCGCCAAAGGCACTGGAGTCACAGCGACACCAGTCATCAATGACATCGCCCTTCCCTGAGCACCACAGCATGCTCATCATGGCCTCCTGCAGAGCCTGCCAAAGCCATAAACAGTGCATGATGGTGGTGAGAAACCCTGAGGCTGCTTTTTCTATTACATTAACAGTGAAATTAGGCCTGGGGCGATGTAATCAGATATTGTCAATGATTGATAAGTAACTCAATGACAATGCTTAAAAGGCATGTTGGGAAACTGATATAACTAGAGAGAACTAATTTACCATTAAACAGATTGGTCAAAGTGTTTGGAAATTAGGCCTCATGTTTATTTAAGAAGTATGCGGGTGCGTTTAATGCTAGCTTTATGTATCCCATGGCTCTTCCCCTGAGTGTTTCCTCTGCATTCACACACATATCATATATATCATATATATATATTCTGAAAATAATCTGGTCTTGCTCTCATCACAGTCCTCAGCCTTTCCTGGTCTTGGTCTTGCCTTGACTACTAAAAGTGTTGGTCTTGACTTGGACTCTGATCTAGTGATCTTGACAACACTAATAAATATAAACATTTATCACACTGCTCAAACCCTTTACCCAAACTTCTCTTAAGCACTTCAGTGGTGATAGCAAATAAATATGGGGATGCATAATATTGAGAGCATGAATATTACCGTGATCAGATTTATAAAATAATGTTGCAATCCAAATCAACAGCAGTTCTAGCAGTGGCCTAGCAGTAAATATTGCAAACTTATGTGCCACCCAGTTAGAAGGAGACAAAAATGTAGGTGCTGTGATTAGCATGAGCATTAGTTACATAATTAACATAGGTAATCGTAGTCATAAAGATAGTTCCTTTAAGATAATACTGTTTTTTGCTGTGTATTACAATATTCATGGCTAGCACACCTTCATGATTGTAAGACCAGAAAAAAGTTTATGACTTGAATTTTCCAATATGTTTTATTTTATGTTTGTACAGCTGTAAGTAACATCAATATCCAAGTAAGTAACATCAGTATCCAATGTTGTTAAGAATACAGTCACTCCACTGCTCTACAGCCCATTGCTATATACTCCTCTTGGTCAAGCACTTGCACTGGGCAGAGCGGTTTTAAGCACATGTGCAGCTGCTCCAGAGCATCCCATTGTATTGCCAATGCTTTTATATGGAGATTATACAAGCTGTGTGTGTGCAGTTGATTGAACAACAGTTTCATAATAAGATTTAGACCAATTTTAGAAAGCCTGTAAACAACCAGCATAACTGCACAAGCTGCATAGCAACAAGTGTGGTTAATTGGATGTCTGCCCATTATCCTATAGTATTCATTTAGTTTTTTACTTTGTTAGAGTTTTTCCTCCAGTTCCTTAAATAATTTATTTTTGCAAATCTCAGGAAAACTGAATATTGTACATAATTAATTGCACAATGTAATTGCAATTTTTGTCATATTGTCTATCGTTAATTCTCACATACAGACCTGGTAGGTTTCGTTGTTGTTGACAAGCTCATAAACGGGTGCAGCTTTGGTGACCTGGAGCAGCACAGGCTCTGCAGGCCGCGGGGGCCCAGGGCTCATGTGGCAGAGGTGGCAGGAGACTGGGCACTGGCCCTGGCTGCTGCAGTCCATGCGCACCCCCGCCGCCATGCGCTTGGCCCCCGAGTCCAGCAGGCTGGCGATGTAAGCTGGGTAGGTGAGGGTCCGCTGCTCCTTGTCCCGCTCCTCTGACTCATCCGATGGAGAATTGCCTGCAACAGAGAGAGATGATTTAGGACTGAACGACTAAGGACATTTTGCATCATTAACGCTGATGGTGTGCTACACAGCTTGAGGCACATGGCATGCCAGGATTTCTGAGGTGTCATCATTTGTGCGTTTTGAATTGCTCTTATCAAATGAGACCATTTTTAAACATCAGACTTGCCTGAATACTGCAAAAGTGTATGCAAATGGTCGATCTTGAAACTAGCTTCTGTTGAAGGTCAAGGGAAGCCAGCTATGGCCAGAGGACATGTATTTCACTGGAGCTCGCAAATGACTACTGAATATGTAGTCTGCGTCTCTATAGGCTGTTGTATAAATTTAAAACATTCAAAATTGTAAGAAACACGATTTATGTAAAACACAATAAACAGTCTCTGATCTTTTTTCACCTCTGATCTATCTTTCCACCCCCTAGAGTTTGGAAGACAAGTTGGCTTTCATTGCTGAGCCCATCAACTACGTAAGCAATTTAAGAGCTTAACAGCCAATTAGGGAATAGCATGTTGGTGTGCAAGCCTTAATAGTGATAAAAAAAAGATGCAGAGTTAAAGGTCTGAGTGATGAGAGTACACCGCAACCTACTGTTCCCTCAACCTGTCAAAGAGTTTAGCTCTCCTTGTCTCTGGAAATGGGGGAGAAATAAAAAAGCAAAAGTGCCAGACTCCAGTTCCCCAAGCATTGTGCTCTATAAATGAGCAGAGCCAACCAAAGCCATGCCTGGCAGGCCATCCATCCTTCTGCATGCACTCAGAGAGAGAGAGAGAGAGAATACCATGTCCTCCAGCCTCCTGTCTGAAATCCCTCCTCTGACAAGCTTTTTTAATTAAACTTGCTTAATTTGGGTAAAATTGGAGTGGGAGCACTTTTGTTATTCATTGCCTATGCACGGCTCAACCCAAAGGGACCAGACTTGGGACTGCAATCCACATCCAGACTTCACTAGTTAGGTTTCAGTCAAGTTACGCATGTTTTCAAAATGATAAAATAAAAATCATTTAAATAAAGAAATATTGCTGCCAACAGCGTGTTTATCAAATTGACTTGAAAATTATTACTGATAACTACCATTTCCATTGCTTACATTACCAAATATTTCAAAGGGTTCAAACATTTTTTGCATAAAATCCTTAAGACAGAAACTTGCATGGTGTGACACTGTGTCAGTGCACAAGAGCCTGCAGTAGTGACTAGGGGGTTGGGTGTATGAGACTAGCATCTGATCTGAAGGCAGTGAATGTTGTATTGGGCCTCTGTTACCTCTGGAGTTTTCTGTGGGTTTGTGCGAGACATGTGCGTCTTTATGGAGGGCAACACGTGTTTGATTAATCATGGAGCGGTACGGCAAATGAGGAGCTCCGCCATAAGCCAAACTGTCTGCTCCGTTTTACCACTTAATTGCAAGACGCTGAGAAGAGAGACTGAAGCTTTAAGAGGAAAAAAAAAAAACAAAATGCAAAATAAGAAAGGATTTGGCTGGGACAGCAATCAGAAGGTCGTAGTCATTAGGAAAGGCCAAATGTTCAACATGTTTCATTAAATTAGATGTCAGATGTAGATTAAGTACGTATTACTGATATTAGCCGAGCTTGTGCTTCAATTAGACACAGAAATGGAAAAGTGGGGTGAGTAAGACCAAGAATGAGAGACAGAGAGAGAGAGAGAGAGAGAGAGAGAGAGAGAGAGAGAGAGAGAGAGAACAGCATGAGAGACAGAGCAACAGTGAGGAAGTGCCACAAACACCCTAGAGCGTGCCAATTTGCTTTGACACATTTTCTCTGCAGCTCTGAATTCTGACAGCAATAAAACAGGCAGAATCCACTGAAGGTTAGATTAAACTAGGGAAGCTGAGGAAAACAGCCCTTTAGATTAGCCTCTTATTTGCATGAGGAAGCAGGGCAAAATCTGCAGTTTTAACACACATCTCAGTGACAAGAAAACTTTTAATATTTCCAATTGTTTTTGAGGGATTTGCATATGCCACTGCTTGCCAATTATCAGATGTTACAGAGGTGACGATCTCAAAATCCTCTGCATTTGCCAAGCAGCTTACAGGCAGCTCAGTGAATAAAGCGTCAGTTTACTCAGTAGACTCCAGATGGCGCTGCAAGTCTGCAAGAGACTTGAGAGCTCAGCCTCTGTAAAATGAAGCAGAAGGCATAGATCACCAAACAAAATCGTATTACTCTGGCTGCACAGATTGGAAAAATACAGTCTCCAGAGTCTGATTCGGTAAGAGGATAATGAACACGGGTTTCCCCATCAAGTATTTGCCAAGTAGGCGAGATAGAGTATGATGCAGTGGATTCAGGATAACGAACTTCACTGTATTAATGGAAAAAAAAAAACACTGAGCATTCAGAAAGAAGTTTACAAAGGATTTCAATTGATAAAAATCTGAAAATGTACAATGCTTGAGTCACTGCAGCACTGCAAAATGAGTTATGGCTGCATTGTGGTGGCTACATGTGAGCACTTCCCAAATCTCTGTGAAAGGCAAACTGCAGCGGACAGATGTTACTGCTTGTTGTAATTCACTGTGGCACGATGAGCTACACCTCTACAGTTTAACCTCAGACACAACCAAAGCTCTTTTACACCAGGTCTATTCTTGGAGCTGTTCAGCATGCATGACTGTGTATATGTAAAATGCATGTGCCTCCTGTTTCTCTGCTTCTGTCTGTTAGTGCTGCAAAGGCATTATTGTGTGCTCTCTCATTGCAGAGGATGTAGTTAGAATACCTGAAGCTGTGAAAAAAGAAATGCAAGGTTCTCTCTAGAACCCCTTTTCCATGTAAAAATGTTGAAAGTTGATGCTCACTGAGGTTCAGTGTAGTTCAGTACCAGTGTTCACTACAGCAGGTATCTGCTGAGTATTTTAGCCAATAACATACAGAATATATCCAACTAAAATATTAACTGAAAGGTAAATTCAGCTAGCAACAAGGATGAAGGTGAAGTGAAAGAGGTATAATGAGACTGCAGGGTGCAATAATGCAGGTTTCAGGCAGTTCTGCACAAATTCACTCAACTTCTGTCTAACCTAAAATGCTGTGTGTATGATATACATATCGTTAATTATTCTTGTTATATAGAGATTGTGAAATGGTGGTCCACAGCAACATGTAGCCAGCCCAAATTAGAGTTTCTCTTTCCAGTCCTTTCTCTCCTTTTCTCTTGCTCTGACTAGCCGCTCAGTCTTACTGTGTTTGATTTATTCCTCCACTTTAAGCACATGCCTGGCTCCTGCTCCTAACTGACAGGCCTCTCCGTCTCTTAATAAAAGCAGTGGCGGTGGTGCCTGGCTAACACAGGTGAGACGAGCTGTGTTTATTTAGTTGGGATTGGGCCTGACCACAGTGGCGCGTTGTTTGGGAGGGACAAAGGGTAAGCTAATTCTTGTCTCTGAGCAATGTTGCCACTATTGCCCCTTGTTTTCCACTGCATTCACCTCTACTACGCTCAAAATCCGCCAGTATGTCTTTTTTAGGGGTTTATTATAGGAAATACAGATATATTAATATACATTTGACATCGGACAGCCACATTCAATATCAGTGTTGGTGTAAGAGATGGCACTGATGATAAAGCCTTTGAGGCCGACAAAGGTATGTTTCATTAGCCTAAAGTCAGGAACACAAGTGAGCAAAAGTTTGGGATTACGTTTTGCGTCCTAAAATGTATCACCTGTTGAGTATGTGCAACAGGACCGTGCACTTGGAATACACTGACAAAGAACTGTCATTTGTGCACTTGTGTGGGGTACGTTTCTGGCCTATTTTTTTTTTTAGTAATTAACAAGTGTTCAACATTATGCTTTTACTGTTGGCTTATTATTTTGTGATGGATGAAGAAATCTAAGTCTTTATTCAGGTTTTCTGTGGATGTGCTCAGCAGCACTTAAGTAACCTGAGTGAACTGCTTGGCTTACAGATAAACTGGCACATGTGGATGTTACATTCAGACAAACTACAGAAGCGCCACATTACTAGAACTATCCAAGTATAATATGAAGGTTTACCAATGTCTTGTCTAAGTCAAGTACTGTCCAGCCAGTACAGTAGCCTTGAGTTACTACTAAATGTTAAATGTCCTGGACTGTAGGTTTTAGTATATTGGTCAGAATTTTAGCAAAACCATAGTAGAGATGTGAATTTTTCCAGCAGCAGGCCTGTGTACAGATTCCCATGCTACCCTGAAGCACGTAGATTCATTTTTCAATAGAGTCAGAAATGTAATGGTGCATAAAGGTCAAGACAAACCATGAAGGTTTCCTCCATTAGATCAGTCTCAGTGAATCTGTGCTCTCCGTCTCACCGGTATTACTCATTTACTCCATGCCTCTCATCTCTCTGCTATAAACATGGATCTTGTGGGTCCTGTGGGCCTCAGGAGCCCCCTAGCAGCAATGTTGTAATCAAACTGCTGCACCTGTGCATTTTTTGCTGTTTCTACTGAGTGCATTTCTCTGTATCTTTTCTGTCTGTGTCTATTTGTCTCCCAATGTTTTGTTTAATTTAATCATTATTTATTTATTTATTGATAAACAGTACTGCTCAAAGGTTTTAGGCACTTGACAAAATTATACACTGATGTGGCAAAAGTCATGGGATGGAAGCATGTAAATTGTCTATGACGTGGCGTTACCTCAGGGGACGGCTTAGGAACGCCCACATCTGTATAAATTGTGAGGTGTTATGTTTTGAGTGAGGCTGAACACTGGCCAGCATGCTCATGGCAAGGTGACATGAATTATCGGAGTTCGAACGAGGTATGATAGTGGGTGCCAGATGGATGGGACATTCCATTTCTGAAGTTTAACAGACATTTAACATTTCCTTGATCCACAGAGTCACTTGTGTATCAGGATTACATCATAGAAGGCATTATCACCCACAGCAGACAGCGCAGTTGCCGCCCACGGGTGCCTAATGATTGTGACCGGTGGCGTCTGGCTAGAATTGTCCGTGAGAACAGACAACCCCCTCTGGCAGAAATCGCTTCCATATTCAATGCAGGAGACCCCACAGGCATATCCCACAGGTCAGTGCAGCGTTCTTTAGCTTCCATGGGATATGGGAACAGAACACCCACCAAAGTGTCTCCGCTAACTCCATGACACCTGACACAGTGCCTCACCTGGTCTCATGAGGATGCTAACTGGACCCTAGAGGACTGGCAACATGTGGCATGAGTCTGATGTCTGATGAGTCACGGTACCAATTGTTTCAGTCTGATGGTAGGGTTTGTGTGTGGCGCAGACCCCATGAAGCCATGGACCCCAGTTGGCACTGTCCAGGCTGGTGGGGGTCCATACTGCTGTGGGGTGTGTTCTCATGGCATGGGTTGGGTCCACTGGTCTGCCTAAACATGTCATTGACCAGTGACCGCTAGGTTTCACTGCTTGGTGAGCATTTGCAGCCCTTCATGGACTACATGTACCCCCTACAATGATGGGATATTCCAGCAAGACAATGCACTGTGCCATCAGGCCAAGTTGTCCAGAATTGGTTCGAGGAGCATTCTGGAGAGTTTCGAGAAATGGCCTGCACGCTTGCCTGACATGAGCCCAATTCAGCATTTATGGGATGTGGTGGAGAGGTCCATTTGCACCTGAGATCCTGCACCTACAAATACCACAGAGCTGTTGGTGGCTATCCAGATAGCATGGCTCAGCGTCCATCCAGACATTATTCGTCCACTTGTGGAATCTATGCCTGTCGAGTTGCTGCACTGTGCTGGGCTAGAGAGGTCCTACACAATACTAGTTCCTGCCCCATGACTTTTGGCACGTCAGTGTATTTAAAAAGTTATTTATTGGGCAGTAATCGGTTATTTGCTCAGAAAAAAAGACACTAATATTATAGAAAATGCAAATAACATTAATACAATTAGTAGTGATTGTCTGTATGATAATGCGTTAAACCATTTCCAAACCTCTCCTCATACCAGCCAAGTTTTATATGTAGTTATCATCCAATACTTGGCTTGGCTAATCAATACTTCATTCTGTTAAATTAAGAGTAGTGAATTTAACAAATCTACATGATGGCTGGGGGCATCCAGGAGAAATCTGGAACCAAACTTTGTTCTAAACCATCTCACAAACTAGCAACGACTTTTTTCAAAATAAGAAATTCTTAATTTTTTTTACCTATATTTATTTGCATCAGTTCTAATGCTATGCTATTTTAAAAGCAAAAACATAATTATTGCCAAAATAAACATTTTAAAATAATGTGCTTAGGCGACTAAGACTTTTGCACCACACTGTATTTATTTGTGGGCACCCTCCAGGTGCTGTTCTTACCACTTAACCGTTCAACTTCCAAAACACCTCTCAGCTTTTCTAAAGGCTGGCACATATGTGGTTTTCCAGTAAGCTAACACAAGATGTTTTTTGTACGTCACTTTAGTCTTAAATAGAGTGAAAGAAAAACACAGAAAAAAAAACGAATGTCTGAGGGCCCAATACAAAAAAACAGACTGACACTTGTACAGTTAGTTAGGTTTCATATCATATAGCATATCGCTGTTTTCGGAAGAAGACCTTGTATCTCCAAAATGATAACTTTACAGTAGAAGGAAAAAACATACTGTACTTTTAATGTAAGTCAATGGAGCCAGACTTTTTTGTAAGGCATTTTGGGTCATTTCTTTTAGTCCACTCGTCATGAAATTTACATATAATGACAAAAAATGTCAAAAATGAAGTTACAAGGTTTTCTTCCGACAACAGCGATATATGCTTACTGTTATTGTACTGCTATTATACTGTTAAGTATAAAGAACAGAGAATAACATAAACTCCTCAGATGAAGCTTAAATTCATAAGTGGCCATACACAATGACTTACTGTGAAGGAAGAAAAACTAATGTAGAATTGAATTGTGTGTAAAAATATGCACAAAAAGAATGGTCACCACAAAACACATGCACAACCACACATCCCTACCCATGCATACCATGACCTGTGTGTAGATGACCAGCTGTCTTCCTTTTAAAGACCTTTGATGATATCTATAGAGTGACCAGTTATTTACAGTGATAAAACCAGCAATGTTTAGATTTGTTTAGTTTTTTTTTCACGTTTGAAATCAGAAGCAGGATTCTCTTCCTATTTGAATGAGGTGAGGGAGATGGACAGAAATATTTGTGTGGGTAAGTGCAGAGACCGAACTTATCTGTGGTACTGTGGTCTCTTTCTCTTGACTGTTATAGGGCAAAAATATTTCCAACAAGAAAGAAAAACTTCTCAAAAAGGGACTGAGGTTTGTTGTTTATTACAAAGAGCATAGTGCAAAGTTCATAAAAACCACTTGCATAAGCCTATAGTTCTTAATGGATTCTATAGCTAACTAACATTTCCGTTTGATGACTGTGGAGCTTTAATGAAATGAACACTTGTTTACAAAACAAAGCCTGACTTACAGATTCATTAACTGGTCACTTCTCATGTCAGCTGGACCCTTGTGAATGCAAGTTTCCATAATTCATCACTCAAACTGTTTGAAACACCTTTAAAGCAACATTATGTAACAATTATACCTTATATATAAAGTAAGAAGAAGATGTTGTCAAAGAAAGTGAGGAAGAGAAAATGACATATCCCAAACTGGCTTTTACTCGTTGACGAGCGCTAAAAGAGATAAAAGAATACAAGACAGACAGCGAGGTGGTGTTCTTCCTGTTGGACTAGTATGTAATAACTTATTAGCTGGCTTACTTGTGTTGTCGCGCTTGCTTGATGTTTTGTTGTATTATCAAACTTGTCAGCTCACTAGTTTTTGATCATAAGCTTAGTCAGCCCACTTCAACAGAGGTTTAGCCGCTAGCTAGACATCTCAAGGTAACGTTAGCAAACTTGCTAGTTAACACTGTACTGGTAATGAATGCTATTGCGTCAGTTGCTGTCTAGCTGTGTTGGCTAGCTTGCCACCTAAGTTTCACTTTGTGTCAGCGGAGTCATGTTTGTGTAAAATCCTGTGATATCACTCCACCTTGTCAGTCGACATAATTCTTTCATAATTCAGCATGTCAACAAATGCACGTGTACAGCTGTCCATGAGAGGGGCTCAAAGTGCAATGTGTATTTACAACAGTGAATTACATTCCACACCTGTAGGGGGACCCCAGTATCAAAAAATGCCACTTCTTACATAATGCTGATTTAACATCACATATTGGAGATAAAGGAAAAAAACATGCACCCACAGCACAGCAGAGAGCAAAGTTACTCAAGTATGTGTGCTGTCGCTGGTGTGTGAAGACAGGCCTCCTTGGTGGCTAGCTGAAAGATTAATTATAAAAAGAGAAGTCACTGGGGTCCAGTCTTTCCTGACCTCTAAAATGAGTAATCGGGGCCAAGCACTGACTGCTCCATCAGGCCCCTGTCTGCAGCCCCCATTCTGTCACCAGCTCACACACACACACACTCTGGTCACCCTGTGTTGACATGGCAATTGGTGCTCCTAGCTCATCCTTTGCCCTTTTCAGTGCCTTTCACACAGCCTCTAAGATCATAACACATACAACCTATCATAGCTGAGATGCAATGAATCGCATTAGCAGGAGCTATACAGATATACTGGATACTGCAACCATGTTCCATTTCACCCACGTTTTCTAGTTTTTTGTATAAGATGAGGATTAGATGTAAGTCTTAGCATCATTATTAAAGCAAAAAGGGAAAAGTTTGCAAACAGAGTGTCTTTGAAATGCGGGAACAATGAATTCTGACTTTTCTCCTATCAGTCAGCGATACTTCCATACTATGGCACTAACGACCCAACTCATAAATAAACCAAGACCTTTTTTCTAATAGCATACCATACTGAAACCACAACAACAGACAAAAACCAGCACTAAAGTGTTAAGATCTCAGCAAGATACATCAACAGACAGGCATTACAAGTAATTAAGCTGATAAAAATGTATCCCTGTAATTACTAGCTGATGTGTGAGCACTTCAGTAAGTCTAGAAAAAAAGCTGTCACAAAGTAGATTAATATGTATCATTACAAGAGAGGGGTGGAGGATAAAATGAAATAGCAAACTCAAATCGAGTTCCCCACCAGACTGGAGGAACTGTACATCTATCACAAAATGTACCAATAAAAAGACACAGGGAGGGAGTTCCAGATGGTTTAGGTTCCACCTCGGTGCTTCACGGAGCAGGGAGGACAAGATAAATGGGCTGTGTTATTGCATTTTAATTGTCATTATAGTACTTAGCGCACCTTAGCTGTCATGTGCACAGCCAGAGAGAAGCTGGATTTCAGGCAGGTGAAATTTAAAACTGGCATTTGTGAAAGCAGGTCTGTTGATGCCTCTGCCAAAAATCTCACTGTGTTGTAAAGTCAGGTGAGGAGTTGAAGACTGGGAAGAGGTTTCTCAAAAGCAACTAAATGGGATTTCTACAAATAGAGCCTCTGATTTTTGGCGTAGTAGACAGGGAGCTGATTCACTAGAAGTTTGCTGGTGTTTAAATAAATTAAGGAGCTAATTTACTATGCAGACCCAGAGGTCTACTAGGCTTGAAAGGAGCAATCTATGTGGGTTTTTTTTTCATAATTCAGAGTTGAATTAGAATGCAACTTGTGCATGTTTCCATGGGAGTGACAAAATAACGGACAGAGGGCGTGAGAGTAGTGGGTGGATATTATACAATCAGATTAATGTGCAGCTGTTCAGTGATGCGCTGAGGTTGAGAGGGCCTGGTGGAGCACTTACTGCTTGTGCTTAGGTGAGGTAGGCGTAATCACGCAAACAAACACTTTACATGTGCTTTCATCGAAACTTGTCAGAAGAGAGAGAATGAATGAGTTGCAAAAGTATTTTCTACATATGGTGCCTTTTTCAAGTCCCAAATTCATGACTTGCAGGGCTGTCCCAAATACCATTGTTTGGGTTCCAGAGCTTCAGCAGTAATCACCGGCGAATATTTGAAGTTTCGGCCCAAGGTGGGCTGAAGGGTAACAGCACAGTGCATGCATGGGCTAACCAGCGCTTCACGGAGGTGGTCTAACGCGAGGTACAAAGGGCATACGTCGCAGTCCTAGTAAGGTCCAGTATGGTGAGACACTGTTTGCAGCCGCCCTGAGAATACAAATATGTCCCACTTCCATCCGCAAACAAAATATTGTGGCCTGCTCTCGTCCCCACAATTCCATCAAGTCAAACTGACATCCAATATTTGACATGCTCTATTTAAAAATACATTATTCTGTGCTAAAATAACGCAATAGTCATGGTCATGGGGCTTACTGTGAAGTAACTTCACCATTCGCCATTTTCCTAGTAAACAAAAAGCAGGAATTAAACCACAGAATGGTTATTTTTGGTATTTTGCTGGGCTTGTCAGCTGTGGCTGTTGGACTGAAGGCTCTGCCATCTCTAAGTTACAAAAATGTACATGTTGTTCACATGATCGGTTGCTTCACAACTGTTTTGAATGACTTTAATCATTTTAATTGTTTAATTGTTATCATTTTATATTGTTTATATGTATGATTTAGTGATTGAATTTATACTGATTCTACTTTATTTAGGTTATTCCTTAAATTGTCAGATTTTGCTTCATGCACGCTTCATCCTGCTCCTGTCTGCAGTGGGCTGGTTACCCACCTGCTTCTATGCACAACAATGAAAATTAGTGAATTAGAGGAATGTTGCAGGCTTTAGCTGAGATGGTATTTTTTTCCACATTTTATCATTGCAATTGAAAAGTATAAATATTGTACAAAAATGTGCTGACAAAGGCTACACTCACATTATCAGGTTGAAGTGGCACAAATCCAATTTTTTGCCCTAATGCAACTCAGATGTGATGTTTTCAGGGCTGTGTTGACACACAAATCTGATCTTTTCAAATCCGACCTGAGTCACTTTCATACTGTGTTTTTAGCTGTGATTGCTAGAGAGGCTGTTTCTCCTCGCCGTGTTAAAAATAAAGCTACATTATAGACGGTAACATTGAGTCGTGTAAGTTTCTCCCAAGAACCCTGAACGCTACAGTATTTTGCAGTTCACCTCCATTTATAGCCCACATTTAGGCAAAAAAAACAAAACAAAAAAAACAAACAAACAAAAAAAAATACAACTAGCATGGCGTATACACTACAAGACGTTTGTGCCAGTTTCAGGCACAGTTCACAAAATCTGCCTGCATGTTAAGGATGAAACTGGTGCACCAGACTAACGTGCAGTTCCTGGGCCGTGTGCAAGGAAATCGCAAAATGCATATGCATTTAAAAGAGGGTTCCATACAAAACATGGGAGGATCACACAAAAATGAGTATTGGAAGTGCAGCTAAATCCTTACCCCACTCGATTTACTAAAGTTTAACAAACTTGTGGCGGCCGGTTTCGTCCAGAATTTTTATTGTCTTTTAAAATCATGAGTAAATTTGCGCAAGAGTCTCAAAAACGGAGAGACAAGACTCTCACACATGCTGAAAGAATATTTACTAAGACAATAATATTTTGTATACTCTCACTAGTAATTTACTTTAAATTAAGTTATTTAATGCTAACATTTTGACACAATGGGTTCTTTTATTGAAGCATTTGTCCAAGAAATCTTTCATCTGTGAAACTGAACATCAGTGACTATTATTACTATTATTATTATTATTATTATTATTATGCTTCAATTTTATTAAATGCTATTAATCCTATTTTCTTCCAACTTCTTTGTGAATAAAGACAAAAAAAGAAAAACTACTTGAATGTATAACTAGTGAATAAACAGCCTATTTAAGACTCTTACTAAGTAGGCGATCTGTATGGTCTCATGTCTCTAAAAATGTCTATATGGCTTGTAATGGCTACGAAAATGCCGTTAATGTAAAATTACACACATAGTGACTTATAGCTGGTGAAAAACTATAGGCCTGTGATTTCTTTGTGAAAAAAAGACAATCGTGGCATCTCACAAATCTCTGCTTGCACATGCAAAATCTGTGAAACAGCTTCCAGATGTTGATGTGTGTGTGAAGACTGAGAGCAAATATGCTGTACAACGTGATGTGGCTGCAGTGTGTGTGTGCAATCTGTGTCGCACAATCTCTATTTTCAGTCTCTATTTTGAAGGAATTACACCGCTGTAGAATGTTTTGGTGGGAAACAACTTTATGTAGTAACTATCTCTTCAAACTTTGAGTTTGTCTTGAGCTTGTTAACGAGTGGCAGCTTAGTGGGCAGAGGTGTGCTCAAGTTGTGTGATAAGCTGCAGTTTTAGTAAATCGAACATTAAATACAGACACACTGTAGGCGCACAACGTGGTTGCATCAAGGCAATTTTACGCACATCTGGCCCTGACTGTCTAAAAGTTCGTAGACGCCTGCTCATCCAGCATGTCTTCTGAAGTCCAGGATACCAGTGGATGCACTGATAAATTCGCTACCTACATTCACTAATTATAAGGGGTGTCTGGATGCTAACAACAGAGATACAACTATTTAAAAAATAACAATAATAACAACTTTAGTGGCTTTAACCTGCTTGCTTCAAAAACCACTATTGGCAATCCATAAATCATCAATCAATCTGTAACAGTTAAAAACAAAACAGACAATCAGTTTTGTCAAATTAGATCTTCTCATACAGCATATGCAATATGCTACAATAGTTCTGTTTCTTATTTGTGTCAATTCCACATTGCAAATTGAGATCACTGAAGTGAAACTTTGGATTTTAGCTTCGCTGCAGGCCATGCTAGGACAGAAGCATCCTAAATACATTAATTAGGCAGTGATTACACAGGTGTGGAAATGACTCCAATCAGTTTCAGCTCCCCAGGGGTCCTTGGATGATACCAGTCACTCATCTGCTCACAAAGCCTCATTTCAAACCGACAGGTTTATATGCAAAACTTTTTTCCCCTTCACTTCTTGCAGGCTGAAAATGACCACATCTAAAAAACGCTTGCAAACCATTCAGACTCGACACTCTCTTTGTGCATTTAAGTATGACAAAAAAAAGGATAAGATGGGGGAATACTCCTCTTTAAAGAGTCAATGGCCATCTGAGAACACTCTAGGATCTTTCAGCAGCCCTGTAGCATGGATATTTTCTGTGTAATATTAAGGCCTACAGGAGACATGAGGGGGAGAAGGTAAACATTGAGGATTCCTGATGAGACGGAACTGCAGAGCCTATTTAGTTGGTCGATTTTAAGAGCAAATCAATCTGCAATAAAACAGCAGCCTCAACAACCACAAATATGGACGTCTTGCGGCCGAAGGTAAAATGCTTATTTTAGGCTCCTGGAGAATCACTGACAGTTAGATCATACTGCTCTTTACCTGATTTATATGCGTAATCTGTGCTTTGGAGCTGTTCTCCCGGAACGGCTGTCACCTCCCACCCATCATCTGGCTGCTAATCATATCTCTGGCCTTCACTGGGCCACTGGTACATTTTGATGGTTTGTATCTTCTGCTCCTCTCTGCCTCACTGATTCCCGGATATCTTGCTCTCATGCCTTTTTAAAAGGACAATATAACTGACCATCGCAGCCTCTCAGTATGCTTGACTGAAGGGGATCTTTCATATTATGTGGCTCATCACCTTCCCCACACTGAGCTAAAGTCAGGCCCTGGAGTGAAGGGTTATGAATATGAAGAATGGAGCTCAAATAAGGTTCCTCCTAATAAAGAGGAGGGTCCACGTAGCAATAAAACTTTCAGATGCACTGCTATGGGGAGTTATAATGGAGGATTCAGTTTAATGGCAAATTTAATGCCTTTCCTTACCTATTTCACTGCTCCTAAATCATGCCTTGGTTCAGTCTTTAGCTGACAATGGTAGGGAGAAATAAGTCTCTGATGGTCAAACACTCATTTTACAAAAAGTACAGAAGTATAGAAGAGATGAGTAGCCAATTCCATGAATTACCCATCATGAAACAACAGTAGTTTTTCCATCTAGTCCATTATTCTTTGCATGCTTTGAATCACATATCCTGATAACGGAATTCAATGTGACTATCTGTGACATCCAAAGTTTTCTAAGTTGCACAAAAATGAAATCTCCATTCCCCTTTTTGACAAACCAGTGACTGCTGCAACAGGCACTCTCCCACACTCAGAAGCCTCTTACCTAAAAATAGATTCATTGCAGAAGGGCTACCCACAATGTGGACATAAATGCTTCTTTTTGATTAATCATATGAAATGGTCAGACAGGCCCTGGAAGCTAAGGTGGAGATTCAAACCTGTTTTTCTACAATCATGCACAGCCTATTGAATTCATTTTAATATAGTAAATATTTATGGCAACAGTCGGTGGGTTATGTTGAGACTGCATTTTGTAGCAAGAGACGGTGCGTGGTTCGCTGGCTGAAATGTCATTGCAAACATTCTTTGATAAGGCAAAGGGAAAATAGACCTGTCAATCAAACAAACGACCCCTCCTTCTTTGCACAAGGTTTGGGCTCTACAATGCAGAAAAGAGAAAAAGTTACAAAGGAAAGGAAGCATGTTGAGACTGTGTGGACCATGCATTCAAGAAAAGACAGAGATCTAATGGGAGGCAGCTTTGTCCAGGTGCAGAGGCGCCCCGCTGTGCTGTGCTGTGCTGTGCTGTGAGGGGCCTCAAGTGAGTGGTGGGTAGAGTGCTGCATACAGTGTTGTGGGTTAAGCGTGGGGAAGTCGATCTGGAAGAGAAGCCCCCCTCTGGTAAGGGTCCAATCATGGGTCAGTGCACTCCTAAGCCAACCTGCTCTCATATGACCCTATCCTTGATGTCAGATGAAATACAGAAACCTTTCCTCACCTGAGCCCTGGGCTCCTGCACTTCACCCCATCTCTCATCCTGCTGCAGCTGCTCACCTCTACTTATGGCTATCAAACTGTTGCTGTTGCACACATTCTGATACATCAGTGCAATGTGAAGTAAGGCTATCACAATTAAATTTGATTACTATAAAAAATCTTCATTACGATTTCTCAATGAATTAGTGATGCTTAGTTGGCAATTTGCATGAGGACAAAATATATTTTACATTTGCGTACTTTTATTTCTTGAATTGGTAGATTAATCTACTACTAATATAATTAATAATAACAGGCCTAATGTGATTCAAGATGCTTTATGACCCAACACTATTCTAAATAAACAACAGAAGTTCATGACTGTTTCAGGCATTACAAACTAAAAGCAAACTAAACACAAACTAAATATAAATTAAACAGAGCAGAGGTACCCACATTATGACCCCTCTTGCATTACACAGGCTATTAATAGCCTTCTAGCCTTCTTCTTTTTCCATTAAAGTATCAAAGTGAGGAACGAGTTTGGAGTATACTGGAAGCCAGAAACTCGTTCTATTAAACTCACTCTGCTATGGCATAATGACACATTCCACAAAGAGTGGATATTTTGTTATTGAATTGTTCGCCTTGATTTAGGTGAACTAACAATTACTACCATTTCCATTATCACCAACATTACATGCTTCTATAGGCCTACCAGCTTGGAATCCTCTCAAAATGGTTTGTCCATTACCGTAATAAGCAGCCATGGCAAAGGCCAAGAGTATAAACACCAGCTATGCTAGAAATTATGAACCCTTTTGCTTGGTTTCTCAACCAACTAGAAGCCTGCCTGCGATATCTGGTGACTTCAGAGCTGGATGTCAGCCATTTCAGCCTATTAGGGAAGGAGCAGAGCATACTGCCAGCACAATGACACTCCAGCTATTTCCCCGTGCCCTGATGCTGAGGAAAATAGACCCGAGTGATGAACTGCACTGGCTCTTCCCTCTTCATCCCTCAGTCACTTCTCGCCTCGCCACACTGTCAAACTCAAACCATGCTTTGCTCCTCATTTCCCTGCTCGCCTTTATAACTCAGGCACGTGTGGTGTTTACAGATTAAGCATCTGTTAAGCTATAAATCAGAGAGCTGTGTGTGGGGATGAAGCTGATTAGTGTGTGTGTGAGTGCCGGAAGCAGCAATGAAAGAATTACAGAAGTTCAGCACATGATGACTGCAGGATACAGAACAAAAAAAAACAGAGCGATAGTGTGTGTTTATATGGAGACGCAGAACGTCTGCATGAAAATCAGGTCAGTGTGTAAGTGTGGCAGCTCGGCAAAGTTTTGCACGCACACACACACACAGGCACGCACATGCTCACACACTGCCCTCAGCATCCGCTCCCCTCACACCGTCATCTTTCCCTGGAGATGTAATTAACAAAGAAATTACAGTGAAACCACAGCGCCGACGGGCCTTTCTGACTCCAGTACAGCTAAAAAGCGTTAATCACTTATTCTCATTATGAGAGATCCTGCCAAGATGTACAATGCTCTCCTCATAAAATTTCCCAACTAAAAAAAAATAAAATTTACACATATATTGCCTATATCTTATCCTCGAATATGTGCTATGTACCAGCACCTCCATTCTTGGTCCCCATATGAACTCTTTGCAGTTCTAATTAGCCATTATCAAAACGCATCCGTAATTTGGCTAAATCCATTCTGCTAATGCATTTTAATGACGATTTTGAAAGACTAAAGAGGGGACAGTCTATGCTCAATTTATGTCATTTTCTTTGAAGTCAGGGACCTACATTACTTGATTAAAGTGCTTTATGTACGTGTTTTCTGTGTCAGAACACTCCTAGGAGAGTACAGATTTTCACTGGCTTACCCAGTATTCACACAGGGTCAAAATTTTCCTGTATTTCTCTTTTAGGGTGAACTTTTTGCACAGCTCTTGCTCCTAACTGACAGGCCTCTCTGTCTCTTAATAAATCAGCAGCAGTGCCAGGCTAACGCAGGTGAGACTGTCCATGTTTACTTAGCTACACAAAGAGCAGTGGCATTTGTTTGTGAGGTAAGCTAGTTCTCCTGTCAGAGCAATGCAGCTGCTAAAGTCTTTTGTTTTTACAATCTGCAGCATGCAGCTAGCCAGCAATGGTGATCTTATTACTTTATTTTCAGTGTCAAAATGAGTACACTAGATGGCACGCTGTCGGTAATGTAGAGCACCTATTACTGACAGTAGCTCTAACGCTGTGTAGTAAACTCTGCTAATATTAGTAGTACTGGTAGCACTACTATTTGTGTATAAGAAGTGTCAGCATTTTCATGCTAAAATGTTAATATTTCATTGCACAATTTGTGGCATCACTCAGGGGGGTGAGTCAAAAGGTGCAGAAGGGTCTGATTAGTAAATGATACTAAGTAGCTTTGTATAATTAGTATGGAAGGTTCCCAACATTTAGGTAGTGAGATTTAGTTCCCAATCTCTCTGTCAAGGTGAACACAGGAACCAAAATCCTGTCCTCCAATAACTCAAGCAGGTCTCTTCAAGCAGACCATGACTAATTGGACAGATAATACAATACGTTTTTGGTCAGACAGATGTATTACAGCACTTATTAAAGAAAAAAGGTGCCATGTTGTCAAAATATGACAGTCACAGACCACTCTCATCTGGCTGCTCCTTTTGCTTTTGTTATCAGAGCACATGACCAATGCCCTGCTGCTGGTACATGGAGCAGGAGGTTGGCTGAGGGTGATCCCCAGAGTGTGTCTGACTCAACTTCTTACCAAGAGAATAGGCAAAATTGCAATCCCCTCCTCCACTGCCTGGCCAGGCTAGGACTTTAGCAGTGAGCTAACCATGCCCCAGGGGAAGATCGGGGCTGTCCTTGACCGAGCAGGAGACGAGGCAGAGACTAAACACATTCTGAGCTTAGGCTAAGAAAAAAAAACTAGTGGGATGTCAGCCTAATCGAACGGCTTTCCCTCTCATCTCACTCTGGGAACGTGGATATGTATCCAGCTCAGAGTAACTATGCCTCCCACTGCTCACTTTCAACATCAATTCATCTCCTCTTGTGAAACACCCGATTAGCACTGACACCTCAATCCAGACATTCAGTTGCTTTAAACACAGGCTAGAGATAAATTTCCTAATTAATACACTTTCTCTAATGTACTATATGGTCAATATAATGTACTATATGGATACTATGAGTGTTAAATGTCAAAAGGTTAGAGCAGACAGAGTGGAAAATGTTTTAGTTCCTCAGCTTCTTCCCTTCACCAACCCATGTATCCAGCCTATCCTCGGAGTTGTCTTATGATAAGCATTAGTATGATTCCCACAATGTGCAGTGAATTTAAAAAACATTTGTAGCCTATGTGCATGTTTTCTTAATCTAACTTTAGATGGCCTGTAAAATCACCTCCCTATGTATTTATGGTGTGTTGTGTTTGGTAGGGAAAGGAAAAGTGCTTGGAAATAAGGCAACTGAAAAATAGAGGAAAAATTTTCAGGACAGAGCTGCAACTGAGCAGGAGTCCTGCTGTCTTTTACAGACAGCTTTCAACTTTCAAGTCTGCCCGTGATTTAAGAAAAAAATAAAGTACGTTTAGTTCCACTATGGGCAGCAGCTATGTTGCTCTGTGATGAAACATTAAAGCATGGTTAGTGCCTTGAAATGCATGGAGGACAGCTGGATTTTCCCCACAATCCCACCAAACAGACATCAAGGAAAACTACTCAAAGCTGCTGTAGCATTCAGGCTAAGCGCAATAAATGTAAATCATGAAAAGAGATGTTTTCTGTTTTTTTCGGTATGTATCCTCAGCAGCCCTCCATTTCTCACCACCAACCTGAAGCATTTATAATAAACAACAAAGGAACTGGACAAAACCCACAGAGCCACTTCCTCACCCTTTTGCTCTGTATGGCTAGTTCTTATTTCTTCTCTGCTCGCCACTCTCAGCATCTTCATTGTCTGGACCGATCTTCATCAAAGTGGCTAATGAGCTCCACTGGAACTCATTTGAAGGGGCAATTAAATTGCAGTAATAAATTTTGTGTGTACTCAGCAGGATATTATTCTCTGATGGCCCAGAAAGCAGCCGTAGCGCCATGCTCTCAGGACGTCATCTTCATTACCACCCTATTTCACTCTATTGCTTGCTATCCCCCACGTTTTTGTATTTTGCTCTCTTTTTCTGTATTCTTTCTTTGCTCTCCCTGGTTTCCCAGCACTCATTTGAATTTGCGTGGCGCCTCAGATAAGTAAAACATTGTCCTCAAGACTATACCACAATCCTGTCACTTTTCTTCTTTTATACTCGTAAGATTTTACCTTCTCTTTTTCCTCTGTACTTCTTGTTTCCTTGTCCCACTCCCTCTGCCACCCCCATCCCCCTGGAAAACCCTGCTTCTGCCATAGGTCCAAAATAAAGATCACATCTTATGTGGCACCTCTGTTTACAAACCAAGAATGTATAAATTATGAATTTACTCATTGGCGTGGGCAAATCTGTCCAAGACCCTTTGGAATGTCCAAAAAGTGAGTGTGTTTACAGTGAATAAAGCATTGTCTGATCCTCATTATCTGATGAAAAAAATCAATAGAGCAAAACAATGCTTGCTTCAGAGGTTTCAGTTGTTAAAAACAAAATACCAAAACTCTCAGATGAGACATCAGTCATAAGAGTAAGCTGAATTATGAGTTAAATATGAATATGTTGTTTTTTCAGCCAGTGTATCAATTGCCACAGTGATAGAGGTTGAGCAGTTTATCAACAATGCTGAACATTTCATTTATGTCCGGCCCACATTATAGGATTTTTTTTTTTTTAACACACTACCTAATGTTAAAAATCCCAGACATAATGAAAGATTACACATGATTTACCCAGAACAAAACATCTCACGTTTCCAAATTATGCTCACAAATCAGCACCTCCAACAACAGTCCCGTCTCTCAGAACCTGATATCTTGCAGAATTTGTTGTAAAGACACATGACTTTAGATCAAAACAAACATGGCAGATGGCAGCATGGCACAGATTACTGTGCTATTTATGTGTAAATTTACCGCTGTAAGTGAATGATTATAAATTTAATTTGCTTTTTTGTAGATAAAACATTTTTAAAATTGATTGCTCTTACTTACATCCTCCCTTTAAACTATACTTAATAACACAATTACAGAAATGAATGCAATGGCTGTCATGATCTCACTCACTGCTTCATGCCAACTATGTTCTCCATGCAGTCATTTGATTTATCCATTGTCCTTGACAGGAGCAAGCGGGGTTGTATGTTTGTGTGCATGCAGGTGTGTTCCCATGCACTTCTTGTGCGGGCAGGCATCGCATGAGCCCTTTCCACAGCGAACATGGGCCGCTACAGAGCGACGGGATGTGTCATTATCCCACACACTTCCTGCTTCCTACTCATTACGCCTGCCGCCACATCCCCAATCGTTTCCTCTCCTGCTGCCCCAACCTCCTGAATAGTGCATATACTCCGCCTAACATTCACTACAAAGCACAAACGCAGGGATTCAAACTCAACTCCCAAACTCCTTTGCCAAAGCAGGTGCTGCTATATGTTCAGACTCATTTAGAATGGAAAGTTGCTGTGATACAAGTGAGATTTGATGCTTGATTCGGATGTAGCACAATGGGAGGGGGAACTGGGTTATAATTAGGGGAGACTGACAGCTTCTTTGAGGTAATTAGGCAAAGGCTGATGAAAGTCCCAGGTGGAGGCAGGAAAGGCAGAAATGGCAGCTTGTGCTGCTGGTCGGAATTAGACTGATTATTTCATGGTGAGGGCGAGTGGGCAAAAGTGGCTTCCTTGCTTATTTGGGAATTTATTTGTCTCTGCGTTGCTGCTGATAATGTGACCTCGCAGGCAATTCTGCTCTAATAGGCCTCTGTGTATGATGTGACAATTGTTCGGTACGAAAATATGCATCCAATTACTGTCCTTATGCCATTAGGCGTTCAACCCATTTATCTTGGCCAGCTCGATTCATTACCACAGCTTTATCTATAGACATTTAATCATCATCTCCATTGCTTCCAAATGCAAGCATGTATACCATAATGGCATTCACAACAGACGTGCTAATGAGAACATACCCTTTTAAAGGCATGATTATGTCTCAGATTAAGGCTATAATGAACTATCATTAGCCCTTCGAACAAATAAACCGCATCACCTAAATGTCTTACCACAACGCATCATCAACCTCCATGCCTCGTTATTAGACTGAGAATCTCTAAAAATGACAAAACAGCAATCCTATATTGTGATGCCCATTTGCTGTTGTTAGTAGTAGCCTGCACATGGCAGTAGCTTCGCTGTGTTCTGAATTCTGAGATAAGTTCACAGCTAATTTACTTCAACATTTACAGCAAATGTGCAGGAATGACACCTCTCCTCCATGGGTCATCTCTAATCTCATTAGAGATGCAGGGTGAGAGATGAATAAAGAGGCCTCCTGTTGGGAATGCTGGGGTGCCAAGCTCGGCTGGGCTTCGAGCCGGCTATCTAATCAATGCGATGACAGAACGGCTTGAAAGAAAAACATCCCAGGGCAAGGTGAGTGTGTTCTGGGCCAGTAGAGAGTTTACATCGCTAGGCCTGCAGGGACCATGCGTACCCACCCCCTGGAGGAGCTGCTGGACACATTAGCGCTCACTCTTTGACCACACATCTCTGGAGGCCTTGCTTCTCACTTAATGCTCTGTAGCTACTCCTAAATTTGCATTTTCTCTTGCATACAGATCAATCTCTGAAATGGTGGAAATTTGACACGCACATACACACACACACACACACACACGTTCACACATTCATTCATTCTCTCTCTTTCTCTTTCTCTTTCTCTCTCTCTCTCTCTCGGTTCAGGAGGATCAAACAGTCCGACGTGTTTGGCTTTCCGATCGCAAGTCAATACCAAGCGGTTTCTGGACAAAGGAGAGAGGCGAGTAGAGGCGGAGGAAGCCTGGGTGAGATCGATAGTGCAGGACAGAAAGGCGCCCTTTCTTTGGTGCGAGTGTTGAGAGCAAGTTCACTCCTTTTGCTCTGATTCTCCGAGGTCAGTAGTGACATGGTTAAAAGGTAAGGACGGTGTGTTGTGAAGCGTGTTCTGGGACTGACCTAGTTTTGACCGTACATCACACTTACACCAAACATAAATGACAGACAACTGCCAGCCTCCTTCCAGTATGACTGCAGTCACAGAACATGAGCTGAATATTATTTTATATTTTGCATAATGAGAAATGATCAGATGTGATCTGCTTCCAAAATAATATAGATTAGTGTAAATTTCATGCATGGGCAAATTATTTGATGTCAAACAAAGAATGTATGTAATTTAATGATATTTTCAATTTTCAATTTCATACACCAAGGAAAACAGTGTGTTTTTTTATTATAAACCAGTTTCATAAATATATGCGCATATAGCTGGTAATTTCAAATATCTATTAAAATCAAATATTTTTGCAAAAAAAAAAAAATTGGTAAGACAAAAGAAACAAAACAATGGGCTTAGCATTCCCAACCCCAGCTTTTAACTTACATTACTTTAATATGGAATGCTGCTCAGTCATTTTTAAATATACTAAAATTCAGAAGTGTAGAAAGAAACAAGGCTGTTTTTAATGTGCTCAAAGGAAATAAAACCTGCTCTAATAAAATGAAGTACATTGCGAATAAAAATCTCTGAAATTCATTTATCTTGAAATGTTGGGTAACTTGCTTGCAAATCTTCTCAGTAACCATTTTTGCTGTCAGCTTATGGATAATTATTTCTGACCACAATTACGTTTAGAAATACTGTATCTCTGCCAACCTCACATTGTTCAGTCAATGACTCAGCCTTGAAATGTATGAACATGGAATTTAATACAATTACCAATTACTGCTATTTGAATATTTGAAAGTTTCATGGCATTTAACTATAGCTCATAGCAAGACCACATGGACAATTACAGAATATTATTATTATTATTATTATTATTATTATTTAAGTATGAAATATGAATAGCCAAAATATGCAGTTAAATGAGTTTCAGCAAATGTCATTTGAAATGGACCATAAAGCATGTTTCTAAACATAAAATTGCTTAATTTGCCTGGATCAATGGCTTGGCCACTTGTTTTCAAAGAGGGGCATGAGCATTATAGCATGGTTAGGTGTCAACTGTATTGCGAATTAGATTCAGAGTGATGCATGATTGTCCCTTCGTGGCTATTGTAGTTATTCCTGCCGTCTAAAGCACAACAATGCTAAATCTCTATAAAGGGAAATAACCCTTCAAATGGTTTTTCCTCATTTTATTTTAAATCAGTGCATCAGTTTGGTGCTCCAGATATGTGATTCTCATATTGATCTCTCTTTTTCCCCTCTCACCCTTACTGAATACAGACGTCAGATGCACAGTTCTTCTATTACCATTAACTGCGATGCTTTCCTATGATATTCATCCAAGTCTAAGAGCTCCACACATTCAAAGAGCTGAACAGGGTCGTAGATCCCTCTAACATCATCTGTCAGGTCAAATAACCACTTATGCACAATACAATCATGCTATACATAACAGGAAACAAAGCTCACATAAAACAACCCTAGGTGATTACCATAAAACTCACTGAGCCGAGGGCGGTGTTCATCTTTATGTAACAATGGTATGTGGATGACTGTTCTGCTGCTTTTAAAATGGACCGTGGCTCTTACCCTAGGCTGAGAGCAAGTCTCTTATCTCCACAAGCTCGGAGGACGAGCCAACGTTGCTCTCCATCCTGCCTGACACAGAATAAATAGCCAACATTATCCACAAGTTCAAGTGCATAATTTCAGACCTCCAACATCTACATATGCATTTTCAACCCACTTGTTACTCTCTCTGCCACAGCCACTACTGCCTCATTTTTTCATTCTAATTATCAGTAAGGTTATGTTTTGCATAAACAAAGAATTAATTTAATACATTCACATAGCTATAGCTTATACATATGTAAATTACAAAATTACAGGCTCAAAACATTTTCAAATCATGCAGAATCTACAGTTTTCAATAAATTATGTTTGCAAATCATTTTCAAAAGAAAAAAAGCCATTACATTTTGAATGGTAAACATGTGACCAGATCATTAACCTGCCAAAATTCATTTTGATCTCTATGGAGTGCTAACCTATAGCGGGGTCCTACCTAAATGCTGTAAACCAGTCTCCATAGATCTAGCTCCGTTTTCATAATTGCCGTGATCTGTAGACAGGCCAACTCGGCCTTCACTAATATTCACCACAGAACATTGCATCGATATCCAGAAAAGCTGTAACTCAGATATTATTATTATTACTATTGTCACACAATACAAAGTATTTGGAGTAAAAAATGTTCCTTAAAGAATCACTGAATGGATGAACAAATGAAAATTTTGAAGGCAAAAAATAAAGCCAGGTTTAATAACACACAAGCCTTCTTTTTGGATAACTACACTTTGGCTGAACAGTAAGATAAAAGAGTACAAGGCTTCCTACTCAACAAAGCTTTTGCGCATTGTCGCAAGTTATCTGCTCTGGGAGACCTTGCTGCCATATTTGTTACTCAGACTGGCTCTTTCCCCAGTCTGCTCCAATATCACCGGTTCCTGTTTTTCATTCTGTGGACAGATTATTTCGTACATTTAAACCTGTCTTTCGAGGTTGGATTATGTTAAGACAGACCTTGTTAATCTTAATTTTAATCTTAATAATAAAAAAACCTTTCTCTGTTTCTCACCCTTGGCCCACACATATATACATATACACACTGTTATTGTTTTTCATTTTTTGACAAAATTTCACGATTAATAAACCAGCAGAATTATATTTATATATTTTCGGAGTCGCGGTGGGGTGCTGGAGCCTATCCCAGAAGGATAAGCGGTTTAGATGATGTATGTATGTATGTATGTATTTTCGGAGTCTTCTTTAACTGAAATTGCATTTATTCACAAGTATCACTCTTTAAATACTGTTTTATGTGTGTGAGAACGCTACAATTTGAGAAAATGTCAATTCAGTATAATAACAGGTGTCAAAATCTTCAGTATCAAGATTATATTATATTAATATAATGCCCTAATTAAAAGATACATGCATATCTATTCAATTTGCTCAAATCAATAAAACTAAGTTTAGCATGAAAGAAAATCAGAGATCTAAATTAATGCCTCGACAGATAATAATCATGCTTGAATTAGTTCTTTTTTGAACAAACCCAAAATTCTACTGCTGCAAACCTGCATTGGGAAATCATGCATTATGCCTATGGTGTTTTCTAAGTCCCAAAAAGAGAAGCAGCTTTAAAAGGGCAAGGTCTGCTTCAAATTATTAACTGTACAGGTCAATTTGTTCTATGACATTCATTTGAACTTTCTCTTTTTGCTGGCTTCTGACGCTGACAATTTTTATTTTTAATTTTAATGTACTCTGATAAATTGTGTCCTGTGGGGGATAGGGTTTAACAGCAGTGCTGCAATGCACTGACATACTGGATATGAGGAAATGTTTCTCTCTGGAGAGGAGAATGATAATCAGCCTCAGAATGAAAATAAAAATGTCACATCAATCAAAATATCTTGTGAAAGGTGTCCATGAGACTTATTCTTAAATGTGCAAAGACGCACATTTCACCAGAAAAAAAAAAAAATCAAAAGGTTACATAGTTAAAATATATTCTATTTATATTCAGAATTAACATATTGCAGTATAATCCATTTACATGTGGGATTTAAAAGCTGTATATCTGGTTAATTGTTTGTCATTAACTGAATCATGTTTGTCTTACAAGCCAGATTTTATTCCATATTCTTATTGAGCTATGTAATGCAAGATGGATATATGGGCTGTAAAATGTAATCAGATGCAAACGTGTTCTTGCTGATATTAACATGACTCTGCGTTAACTTAATTTGCATATCCTGTCATGAATTCACCCGTGAACAACAGATGATTAACTCTTATTTAAACAGGAGACACACTGGGGTGAAATCGTAAGCGCTTGCTTGCTAAAACTGAGAACCTCAGCTTACCCCAGAGAGCAAACAACATGGTTTTCACCTTTTGACACATCAGAGAGGCGCTAACAGATTTCAGAGCCAAATTCTCTAGTTACTCAAGACTCCAGCTCGCACCGCAGCTCCGTACAGCAAGGCCTTCTGTTCACACTCTCTCCAGACACAGCATCCATCCTCTATAGCAGGTTTAAATAATCACAAAGCAAAATTACTTTCCATCTCATCGCGCCTCAGAAAGAGGCCCTCAGAGAAACGTATATAAAGCATTTGAGGCTGTCTCAGGAGGGCACCGATCATCATCAGAAACTGGGCTACACGTGTCTGATGTCCCGCCCCTGCAGTCCATGCTGTCCGGCAGACATGAGAAGGGAGAGGGGACGCAGTGGGGTGTGAGCAGGCATATATGCATTATGAATAATTCCCTCTGCAACAACCCCCTCCTCACCTCCGCCCCACCCACTTCCCCTCCCACCCTCCCCCCCAAACTACAGTAAGGTCAAGTGTCTCTGCGAGTAGCCCCAGCTCAGCTGATGCAAAGCCCAGCCTGGACCGACGCACTTTCATTTGTCATGTAGAAGGGGAGAAAAAGAAAATAATTAAATATTAATACTACAGAGAGTAAAGCATGAGCAGGCTCTCTGAAGAATACAAATGAAAAAAGTAACAAAGTAACATGCACACAGACACACAGACACACACACACACACACACACTCTTTTGGCAGCTTGCAAACTATTGTTGTGGGCAGTTAGTCTTCTATTCTTGTTTAAAGAATTTTCAGCCACTCTTCCTTGCAGAACATTTTTAGCCTGTGAGATTGTTCAGCAGATTTCACAACAGATTTTCAATGATGTTCACGTCAGGGGACTGTGAGGGTTTCTTGAAGTATTTCAAGGTGGCTTTTGAGGTAAAATCTGGATGACTGTCCTGTTGAAGAAACCATCTTCTTTTCCGCTTCAGTTCTAGACTTTGTCACATCTGCTTTGAGAATTTGCTGATATTTAGTGGAATCCATTCTTCCATCTATCCATGCAGTGTTTCCTGTGCCAATAGCTGTGACAAAATCCCAAAGCATAACAGATCTTCCCCCATGCTTAATAATTGGAAAAGTGTTCCTGTCACCAAAAACTGCACCTTTTTTCTTCAAATATACCTTTAGTGACTTTTAGTGTAGGCAAAGAGGCATTTACACTTCATCAGCCCACAGAACATTTACAAAATGCCTTTGGGTTATCAAGATGTTGTTTTGCATACTTCAGATGTTAACTATTGCCATGAGGTCACAGGAAAGGTTTCCTTCTGATGACCCATCCATATAGATCATGTTTGTGCAAGCAGCACTAAACAGTAGAGCGGTGCACCACCACTGTTATGTCAGCTAAACTTCCCTGCAGAATTTTTAGTGTCATAAGGGGGTTTTGCTGTGCCTTTTTCTGGCCAGCATTCATGCAGTTTCTGTTTGAGAGTTTTCTTGGTTTTCCAAATCTTGCCTTGACTTCCATGGTTCCGCTTAACTGCTATTTCTTAATGACATCTCAGAAAGTGGAAGTTGCAAGCTGGAAGTGCTTTGATATTTTTTAAAGCCTTTCCTCTGCTTTGCAGGCATCAGTTGCCTACATTTGCAGATGCTCAGTCAGCTGATTAGAGGAGCCCATGGCTGCTGAGTGTCAGTACAAGACATGACAAGTCACAATTCCTAATGACAATTCTTGACTCGCCTACCTAATCCTAACAAGTAAATTTTGGCCTGCAGAGTTTGAGTTTACTTTTTTCACTGTAAAAAAAGTGCATGTACTCAAGTTTTTGCATACAACTGTATATACAGCACCTTGCAAAAGTACTCCCCCTTATCCTGGTAAAAGTCATCAGATATGTGACACTATGACACTTACACTGATTGCTCCAGACAGTATTTTTATTAAAACACAATTCATTCATTGTCAGCAGGCCTTTTTAAAAAAAAATACAACTAAAAAAGCTGCTTGCATAAGTATTTAACCCCTTAAGACTAATACTTGGTAAAACTGCCTTTTGTTGCATTAACAGCTCTAAGTTTGTTGAGGTAGGTTTCTACCAGCTTTGTTGTTCAACCCTTCCTGTGTAGATTTGGCATGTGTAGATCTCTTGAGCTTTAGTTTTTTTTTCTGGCAGACTGGAGCAAGTTGTCTTGCAGTATTTACCTTTATTTTGCACCATCCCTCCGCCCTTCAATTTTATTATGATGCCCAGTCCCGGCTGAGGAAAAGCATTCCCACAACATGATGCTGCCTCCTCACACTTCACTGTTGGGATGGTGTATGCAACATACACAGCATCTTGAATTTTGGTCAAAAAGCTTATTTATATTTAAGTTTATTTATATAGCACCTTGCATACACTGCCGTTATTCAAAGTGCCTTACAAATGGGAAAATACACAGTCAGGAAATAGAGTCAAATAAAAAAAATAAAATAATAAATGAGAATAGAAGTTAAAACATGATTAAAACATGAATTAAAACAATAGATTTAAAAGAGAAAATCATTAAATTAAAAATCAAATTAGAAATGAAATTAACATCGTTAAAAAATAAAAAAGTGCCATTACAGAGAAAATGGGTCTAGAAATGCTAACAGTGTTTTAAACTGAGCTGAAAGTTGCTCAAATAGGAAAGTTTCAAGTCTGGATTTAGAAGTGTCCAGTGTTGGCACTCTTCTAAGGCACTCTGTCAACTGGTTTCATTTAAGAGCAGCATAGTAGCTAAACGCTGCTTCCCCATGTCTAGTCTTCACCTTTGGCAGCACTAACTGACTAGTTCCTAATGGTCTGAGAGTTCTGCTCGACTCATATCACTGCAACATGTGGAATAAATATCCTGGTCCTGCACCATTGATTTGTAGACCAGTTATGGTATCTTAAACTCTATTCTGTAACAGACTGGTAGCCAATGTAAGAATTTAGGAATGGGGTGATGTGTTCCCTTCTTTTACTCCTAGAAAGAACTCTAGCAACTGCATTTTCAATTATCTGAAACGGTTTGATTTTAGTCTCATCTGATCACAAAACCTTATCCCACATTTTAGCTGGTTGACTCTGAGGCTTTCTGGCAAACTCCACATGCATTTTGATGTGTTTTTTCTTCAGTGATGGCTTCTTTTTAGCCACCCTCCCTTACAGGCCAGTTGGCTGCAGAGCTCATGATACTGTTGACTGGTGCACCTTCACTCTAGTCTCAGCAACTAGACTTTGGCCTGTCAGAGGCTTTCCTCACAAGTTCCCTTCTAGCTTTGTTACGGAGTTTTGTAGGACAGCCTTTTCTAAACAGTCCATGAGTGGTTCAATGGAACTTGCATTTCCTGATCACAATTGATCACAGCACTCACTGTGACATCCAAACACTTGGATATTTTTTTGAAGCCCTTTCCTTTTTTTGTGCATGTCTATAACTTTATCTCTAACTTCCTTTAAATGCATTTTTCGTCTTAATTTTCACACCTTTCATTCTGATTTACAGTCTGACCAGACTGGGGTCTTTAATCCAGAAAAGGTGAATTTCTTTAATAACTGACAGGTAGAGGCCAACTGAAAGCCACCTGTGTCATCATGAGGGCAATATCTTTCATTTGTGTAAATAAGGAGCTTCCAGAGCACAGGGGTTGAGTACTTTGTGAGTTGAAACAGCCACATTTGGGGACTCAAATCGAAAAGCTAACTCCTAGGCAGCGCAATGTAATCTCTTTTATTTCACCGCTAGCGCAGAGACAAATTCTCTTAATTTGGAAATCACCCACTCCTCCCAAAGCAGCACAATATTCAAAAGACCTCTTGTTGTTCATACATTTGGAAAAGAATAAATACTCTATATTATTTTTTTTTATTATATTTGGGAACCATTGCTTACGTATTTCTCACACATTCAATCACTCCCTACAGAATAATTTTTTGTATTATTTTTTGTGTGTTTGAGGGTCCAGGCCCATTACCTCGTCTCCATCAATAAAAATGTGACCTGTTCATATGTGCCTTGTAGGATTTGTGTCCTGATGTATTACACTATCCTAATGTCCTAATATCCTAGAGCAGATGCTAATACTTTAGCGGAAACCATTAATATTTGTACTGTTGTTTTATTCAATGTCCGATCAATATATACTTTTTGTTTATTTAGTTATTTACTTGTTTGTTCGTTTGTATTCCATTTTGGTGGTTGGTGCAGCAAGGAAACCACGTAAAAGAAAAAAGAAAAGCACACTGTTTATTGCTCATATATCATGCTCTTGAATTTAAAAAAAGGACACTGAATACTTCATTAACACTCAAAGGATCAGGAGACGTCTAAAGAAATATACAGCATTTTATGAAATTATATTAAAAGCTATAAATGACTGTCCATTATGTGTCTTTGTACTCCATGCTCATCCACCCCAAGGCGGACTAGTAGCTGAAAGTCAACTGCATGCACCTCATGTGCCAAAACCTCCCACCTTTTTTCTGTAAAAATATGCAAGACAAGTATTTAGACTGCAGCTTCTACAAAATTGCTGTTTTGCAATCAATTGTCATCGTTCCTTTTTCCTCTTTAACTTCATGAATTAAGTGAGTGCCGCAGTTGACAACTTGAGGGCTCAGTCCAGGAAATGAGTCACATGTGAGGTCAGAGCAGGTTTCATCTCAGCTGTTAACATGGGAAGACATTTTGACCCAATATCACCTTGCAATTACAATGGTTACACTGTGCTCTTTTGGCCATTCTTCAATTAATGGTCTTGCCAAAGACTTACAAAAGCAATGGTGCCTACGCATAATGTACGTTAATTAAGTAATTAGTCTTACAAAAACTATCTACTTCAATCCATTCTGCTTCTATTAAGCTTTGACAGGCATTCCATTACCTCACTCATAAATATGGATGTATACTGTGGTGTACACACATCCAATAACGGAAGTCTTTTGTTAAAGGCTTGCCAAATACTTTTAATTACATTGCCCAACGATGAATCTGTAAAGATATACAGCTACAATTTACTAAGGTTTTTATGGCTATAAAACACAAAAAAACCTAAATTAGTTACTCTTAATCAGATAGAAAAAATGTTATGTGCATTTGTCATGTAAAACACATCAATTAATCATATGTCTATTTCTGGACAGTTTTCTCAAATTAAGGTGTGAATCCTATCAGATGGCTTCTGCATATATGTTTGTGTTGCTTCTCCTTTTTCTAAAAGGTGTTCTTCTTTCTTTTGTGTTTAAGATTATTTTGTAATCTACATTCCTGAAAAGTCGTAAATGTAAAAGCATAGGCCAAGATTATTTCACTGTAGTTGCTACCAAAATGAATGTAAATATTGCATAATTTATGAATTTATTTCCAAAATGAAAATTTTAAGCAGTCAACAAGGTCACAGCATATGTGGAATCTATAAATATAAAATATTTTTTATTTTTTGTAATTTCATAGTTTGAGGTAGTCTTGTAGTCGAGACTGCTAGGTCGGAGTCTGAGTCAACACCTAGACTGGGACACATTGAGTTCGAGTCAAGACTAAGACTTAGCAGTCGAGTTTCTAGAATAAAAAAATTTAAATTCTTTTGTTGCACATACTTTTTTTAAATTAAGAAAATCAACCTTTAAAAATTAATGCAATAACTATACGTAATATAAAATGTATCACATTCACTGAAGGCTCTCATACCATAAATGTTTATCTATGTGTTGCAGCAATATTCTGTTTCTCGGATAAGGGCTGAGTCGTTACAGACATCCGCACACTCCACAGCGAATGTCTGTCTGTCATAGCACAGAGATTGGCAGTGAAAGCAGTGTGAGTGCTGCGTTGCATGGTCTAATGTAGTCAGCTGGCAGTGCCTGGGAGTCTGAAATATGACACCCACTCTTAGTCTGGCATTGCGGCCAGCTGTGTGAAAAGTTGAATAGAGCTGATTTGCTTTCCCAGCACACACACACACACACACACACACACACACACACACAAAGCTGTAAAAGGTTTCATTAGTTTCTTTTAATTAGCTATTTTAGTTATTTTCTTATTTTAAGAAGTTTAAGGTTTTTTCATCATCATGTTTTATTTTTTTGTAAATCCACATTATTAGTAACCAACTGCTATAATAACATGGTAATACAAACAATCGTGCACTCATCTTTGTCAATAGGCAGGTGGAAGGGAACCTGTTTTGTATCTCATTTTCCCCAAGCACATCTCTTCCTGTGTCCTCTTGAACAAAATATACTTACTGAGAAATCACATGCATTACTTGCAGTTGCTGGCTAGTGTCAATGAACGCTTGAAAAGAATCATGATGTTTAATCAGTTTAAGGCTGCTCTCAGAGCAAGCATCTATAATTAAATCACACTCATGAAACGAGAAAGGGATTCCAGATTCTATATCCCATCTTTTTGTATTCTGCATTTACACGAGGGTGGGCAAAGAAATCTTAAATGCGAAAATAAGACATGATAGGAATGCTATAACACTGTCCGTCAGCCAACTGGTTGAAGCTGTTCTTCACTGTTTCCAATCATTTAACAAGAGCTTCTAATGAGAGCCTGGAGGGTCACCTGAAGCTCCCTCAGCCTAGAAGTGAATGGACTATTGCGGTTTCTAAATCCACCCTGCAGTGCACACGTTTACCTGCAGGGGGCAATTTAACTGCATCCGAGCCCTAAAAGCAGAGCCAAGAAAGCCAAGACAGTAATGGAAAAAATAAAACCTGTCTTGATTTTTCATTTCTCCCTGGTCTACTTCCCCACGTCCCCCGCACCCCCACAACCTCTGCGACCACTGCACTCTGCCAGTCTTTACTGCTCTGTCTTAATTAGGACATCCATTAGGTGGCTTAAGTTGGACACCAAGTTATAAATCCTCTTGTTAATTTCAAGAGAAGAATCTGTTCTGCTCATTACGATTAAATTAGTGGAAATCTGCAGGGTGGTCAGACCTCTGTGACACGGATGTGATCCTCCACCTTGAACGATGGACCTGAGCTTCTCTTTAACCTTTATTAACATGCTGGTCCTTCTCTCTCCATCTTAATTGCATTTCTGTTTATGCGAGGATTTGTAAGGCTGTTGTTCGAAGACGAGCACAAATACTGTAATTTATTCATGCGTATTCCTTGCAGTGCATAATAACAGTGTACACATCTGTACACATTTGTTTTCATTTTACAAAGCCTACAACAGCACAGTGCTCAGCTGCTGCGTCTCTCACAAATGTCACACATCAGTTCACTTTGTGAATTCTATGAACAGTGTATTCTTTGTGGATTCCTATGAACAGTCCTAAGTAGTAAGTATGACTACACACATTTTGTCTGTGCATTTTCCAACAGAAGGGTGATTGGTTCAGAAGTTTTAAAATTCTTCAGAACTAGCAAAAATCAAGACTGCCCTGTCCTCTGGCAAAGGATGCTTCATCAGATATCTGGATTTCTTTCTGTGGACAAAAAACTTTTAGTCTTTAAAGAGGTCTCTCATTTATTAGAGTGAGCCACTGGTTTAAATAAATGATTAGTTTTGTTCAGTCCTTAGGTCCTTAATCTTAATTCTCAATACTGTCTAAGATCACATATTTTAAGGCTTCTTTTTTGCCTACAGAAGCAGAAGACAAAAAAAAAATCTATTTCCACAGACGATGTGTTAAAACAACGGCTCATAGATCAGTGCCAGCCAATCAAAGCACTGGATTATGTTGATAAGGTGTTTCTCAAAGTACTGGTGGCCTTGATGAAAAGCCTGGTGTGTAACTCTCATCACTCTTCATTCTGAATACTAGCCAAGCCAAGCTAGCTGTTTTAGCAGCCCAGCATAAACACACGCCCACACATTCAGCCCACTAATGCCCACACACACTAGGGCTGCACAAAGTAGCATATTATGATGACACTGACACATAGTGCATTTGCCATTCGATTTGCAATAGGACAACTCAAATCATTACTCAATGAAATAGCAAAGAATGTTTTTAACAAATACAAACTACATTTGTCAGACTGTGTAGATGTACTTTTCTCAGAAGACCACAGAACATTCATCAGGAACATCTGTAGTTGGAATGAAATTTTGCTGATTTGCTAGTTTGCTTCCTTGATCTTTTTTTTAATTTCACACCCTAGTCTGGCCATACTTTTTTAAAAAATCAAACTTAATAATAACACCCCAGTCATTTGCTACAGTAAGGTCTGACATTTATGCACCAGACCGATCAGATGCCAATCCAAATAATGCTTAAAAAAAATGTTCCTGTCTGATCTGCGGGCTGTTGGGAATGAATGATTATAGAGGCTTCAGGTGCCAACAAGAAACATTCAAGTCAAGCGCTGTGTAGAAAAGACATTTCCTTTTGTTCTATTATTATATTATAAACTATGAGGGCTTTGTGTAAATGATATTTGTGTCATGCACCCTCATTAATTCATGCCAGAGAGTTCTCCTGAAGTTCAGGGTGTTGTCTAAAAAATACTTAATTTTGGTACTTGTGGCGAGTCAACAGACCTGCTCCCTCTGGCCACAGCACTAAATTCTTCACACAAAAGCAGAGCCAAGGATCAGCTTTCAGACACAGCTAAAAGAGGTCTCAGTCATGTAGTCAGCGTCTTGTAATCAATTCTCCAGTTCAATAAACATTAAAAAATTGCAGTATGATTATAGAGATCATCCATCCATCCATCATCTAACCCGCTTATCCTTCTGGGTCGCGGTGGGGTGCTGGAGCCTATCCCAGCTGTCATTGGGCGGAAGACAGGATACACCCTGGACAGGTCGCCAGTCGATTATAGAGATCATAGTAAGTTTTACTATAGACACTACAATGTGTAATTCCTACATCTTCCAGGATTCTTTTGCACCGTTTTAATTTAGAGGTGGTACATTGGTACACTGTACATTATGGTACATTGCCATGCCCACACTCTTACCAAAACAGCACAGAGAATTATTGGATTCCCATTTCCTAATAAGTCATTATTGTAATGTTGCTTTTTCAGTACAAAGCCATATTTTCTGAAAAATTTAACATTAAGTTTTTAAGTCACTCAACATGCTAACTTGAGAAACTGGAGGAAAAAAGAAAATAAGTATTCATGTGCTATCTGAACTTTGGTATACTACTAGAGAAACATTTGCTTATGTTTAAAATCCTTAAAGCCACATTTCAAGATTTTAACTCTGAACAGAAACTAAATCCAGACTGAACTTAAAGAAGAAACACCCCCTCAATCTTTTTGTGGACCACTGCTGGGCAGACACTATCAACATGACTGGGTGCTAGACTATCAAATGTGCCACAATTAGCATAGAAAGAGTGAACTAGAAAAAGTGTTGTTTAATGTTTTAAAATTTTTGTCTCAGCTCAGAAAATGCACCTGGAATGTACTGAAGTAAACCCAATTTCCAACCATAAGCTGATCTTACAGACACTACCAGCTCTGGTACCAGCTCACACACTACCTTTTTCCCTACCAGCTCTGATTCTTGGGAGCTGAGTCCTCCATCTGTTTGATACAGACACAATGACATCACTGGACTGCTTGGTAATTTTTCAAAGCTGGCATGATGCAGCACTTTCTGCTATTCAAAACGGCCTAATATAACTATTATTCTGAAGCCTAGTAATAGACCACACTAACCCAGAGACAGAGTAAAGTTTTTACTAATTTGTAGCTACAAAAAAGAGAAAGAGAGAGAGAGAGAGAGAGAGAGAGAGAGGGGGGACAACCACAAATCCAGGCCACTCTTTTCACAGACAAATCTCTTCTTTGCTCATCTGCATTTACTCAGAGTTCTGTTGGTGTGGGCCAGCAGCACTCTCCAGCTGAAGTACAAGTGCATTACCCCAAATGACATCTAGACAAAGGAGAGAAGCTTTAACTAATGCCCCCTCTATTAAACCTAAACTCTGCCTGCTGTTCTCCATTGCTAGTAACTAGATCAACAGGGGAAAACAAGGATGAGGAGCATGCCTCTGTTTGGAATATATTTCTTAAAATTTTCCTCAGGAGACTGGCCAGTAGCAGCACCAACTCTCACTCTTTCAGAGCTACTAGGCTATTTTTTCATGTAGGCTGAGTGTTAAAATTGATGAGGCACGTAGGTGCGGGTATTACAGAATAAATATTTGAGGAAGGAGCTGAGCTTACGGGCGATTAAGAAGCAGGACTTTTTTCCCCCTCCCTCACTGCCTTTGTCTCTCTCGAAATATCGCCACAGGAAGCGATCAGATTTCGATGCGCAAATGAGTGTGAATGGAGAGTATACCATGGGTCCTAATTTAAGCACAGGCTCAGTCCTGATCACTTAAATTGGTATTTATTTTATTAACATAATGACTAATATTCCTCAGCTACGGCTGCAGTGATATAAAAGCTGTTTTGCCCCAAAAGCTTGATGAACTAAAGCATGTAGATTAAACTATGAGTAAATTAACATTGTAATTAAAAGCACTCTTCTCAGCAAAGACTGTGATGAGTACATCACTAAAAACAAAGTCATGCCCCATAACAGATATTTTCAAGTCTAATTTTAAACACATATCTGTTCTCTCCTCTTAATGACTATGCACTATCATATATTCTATCTTGGTTTGTTCTGTCCTGCCATCAGTAGCTCTTGTCCCTCGTCTTTTACTGTGGACTTTTGATTTTTGTTTTACTTTGGCCAATAATTTTTGTCCTTGACCTGACATACTGTTGAAATACTTTGGAAAAACCTGCGTTAAGCTAGGTATCAATAAACATGTAATGGTTGTTGCAAACTGACTTAACTGAATATTTTGAACACTTTTAAATTGACGAATAAACCAATGCCGATGTGTAAAAGGCAATAACTGCCGTTTTGGAACTAATTTACCATTAAACAGCTTGTAAATATGTAGGAAAACTGGGGTTCATGTTCCTCTAAGAAGTGTGCGCACACCCCAACAGTCACTTTTTTCTGTTTGTGAGAAAGAGAGAGAGAGAGAGAGAGAGAGAGAGAGAGGCGCTGCCTGTTCTCTCTCTGCTATGTACTGCAATGCTTGCTTTACCTACCACACAGCTCTTACCCTTCAACTTATTTTACTTTGCATTAAGTTTAATTTCCATTGTGCTGCAGAACTTCAGCTTGCTTTACTGTGCTCGCTTCAGTGTGCTTGTTGTCCAAGCAAGCTAAAGTGACATATTACCCTAGAACAGCTAACACCAGCCTTGGAGAGAAAGTTCCTCTGATCCCTGTCTACGGCCAGGAAACAGGATGAACAGTTGAATTATGAAAACTCCGCTATAACAATGGAAACTGCACTTGGACATGGCTTTGAAAATCCACTCACACTCTAAAGTCTTTCCAGCCGGGAGCGCTATTACCATGAAACTCTTTATGAATCTGCACCAGAAGAAGCTCATGAATGCAGGTGTTTGCAGTAAGGTATAGCAGGTAAGGTAATAATGACAGGTGAGGTAGTTTTCAAAAGTCGCTGGATTACTCATCCATCCATCCATCCATCATCTAAACCGCTTATCCTTCTGGGTCGCAGTGGGGTGCTGGAGCCTATCCCAGCTGTCATTGGGCGGAAGGCAGGATACACCCTGGACAGGTCGCCAGTCCATCACAGGGCAGACAGACAGACATACACATTCACACACACACTCACACCTAGGGGCAATTTAGCACATCCAATCAGCCTGACTGCATGTTTTTGGACTGTGGGAGGAAACCGGAGTACCCGGAGGAAACCCACGCAGACACGGGGAGAACATGCAAACTCCACACAGAAACGACCTTGGTCACCCGGCCGGGAATCGAACCCAGGCCATTCTTGCTGTGAGGCGACACCGCTACCCACTGCGCCACCGTGCCGCCCTGGATTACTCAGTATTATATTATTATTTTATATGTGCTCTTATTAAAGATTTTCATGAAAATAGTTAACGTTCAAAAAAAGCATATACACTAAAATCATGGCTCGGGCCTAACCGATAAAAGAATACAAATAAAGCTGGTGTATAATTAGCAGTATGCAAATCAAATGAGTTATAGGTGCTCTGGGTGTTCATGGATGATCTGCTCCTGGCTAAAAGTGAAAACATTTGTTTTCAAAGATTTAAAACACAAAGAAATATTTTAGCATTTGCGCCATCTTCAGAACCAATTTAACTGCCAGATAACCTGCTGACAACCATGTACCTTTTTAATACCTTTCTCCAGGTTGCCTATGTGGCAAGAAGGTGGCTATTTATATAGAGCAAATGTGATGCAAGCTTCCGATCCCACTGACCTGTCAATCCCCTCCCCTCTGCGGAAAGCTTGCGAAGGCAGTGCCTGACTGAAGACATCTGCTCTTGGCTCTTTTAATTGTCTTGCAGCTGAACACACAGTGCGCATTCATCACCTCCTACCCAGCCAAGAAATGGGAGGGGGGGACTCAAGGGAGTTTCTTCGTGGCAGGCAAGGCCAAGAGAGCAACCCCTCAACCCCCTCCATCTTTTAATCATCTCTCTCTTTCTCTCTGGTTTCCCCAGGCTTCAGTGGTCACTGCAGCAGTGGGGTTGTGCTCAGCCGTTAGCCTCCGACCTGGCTCTAAGAGATAGCATGTAATGGGAGAAGAAGAGAGCCAAGCAGAACTACAGAGGTAGGCCACTGGACATCCTGGTTTAGGGGTGCAGACCAACAGTACAATATTGCCACTACACTGCTATATATTAAGACTGCAATTTGCTTTGCAGTGTATATCAAAAACACACTGATTAATACTTGATGTGACACAGTTAAAGATTGACCTGCATTATATATCTATAAACATAACTGATTTACATTTTTTGACCTCACATGCATGCTGTGATTTAATCAAACATGCGAAGAACATCCGTGACTGGTCAGGATGCTTACAACACAGAATAAATTCAGTGACTTAGAGGGCTCAGGTCCATTTAGCTGACTTCTTTGATCTCAGTATTGTGATGGCTAATATCACAAAGCAGCTTGACTTATTTACAACACACAGTACAGTACAGTATTTTATCACATTTTTATGATGTGCATTTACTCCTCTTGTCAAAAACATACTAGTCATTGTGTAAAATAATATGGACAGTATGAAGCATATTTTCAAGGATACAACTTTATACATCTGTCTACACTTTGCACTTACATGTGCATAATGATAATGTTGTGGAGTTGACAGAGAGTTATAGAGAAGACCTATCCATTCAGCAAAGTGAAACAGGGTTTACTGAGTTAATACACTTTAGCATGATCATCAGTTTGTTTAACACTAAAACATTCTTTTAAAACTTGTCCAGCACTACAAACTAGTTTTGGAATAAATGTTGCACAGGGAGTCCGCTTGTTATCCATTACTTGAAAGAATAAATAGCCAGGACTCTCTTGCATCTTTAGCTTTCTTAATAAAAGAGCAGGGCTGAAACTGCATTATGAACAGACACCGTTCACACAAGTGGTGACAGGAGTTACTACTATTACTGTCACACACAAAGCGACTGTTTACTAAAGGTGAATTTGCAAACTGGATAAGGGAAAGACAAACTCTAGTTCCACCAATTCAAACTCGCTGCTCCCCAAACTTTATACCAAATCCACTCAACTGATGCACATAAGCCTTCTTGTGCACACACATGCAAACAAGCATAGACAAATGTAAAGAAATTTCTTTGTTATTGACTAGCTCCAGTTTTAGCAGTATTAAAGCTTAAAAAAAAAAAGAAAATATGCAAATATGCAATCATATAACAGCAGAATTAAAGCCACCCCATCCAGCTTACCCTGCATATAGATATGCTTTTACACACACACACACACACACCAAAACACTATCTGCATTAGCTATTGAGAAAACAAATATGCCCAATCAAGTAATTAAAAAATAAGAAAAACAGAGTCTCCAAAGCGACTACGACAACAAACAGCACCTCATGTGAGACAAAAATGTGAAACCTCTCTACTTAAATACTAATTAGTCTATTTCCGCATAATTTTCTGCTTATGCAACAGGATAAGTTTTCCCATATCTCTCCCGCAACTGATTTATGAATATGCATAAAGCTTGTGGACAGCATCTCCCTCCAAACACACTGAAATGCCTGGGCGCTGCAGAGATGCTCCAGAAGGGTTCCTGCTATCTGGGGTGAGGGAGCACGAATCTCCAGCCAAGTCTCAAGTGAGCTCATTACTGACACCCAAAGAGCAGGACCTTTTACTGGGGCACTGGAGGAATTAAGAGGCCTGCCTGCCTGCCTGCCTCCTCTCTCTCTCGGTCTTTCTCTCTGCTGCTTGCATATGCTGGCTCAATCTATACCCCAGCACCTAGTCTCTGGCTTCCTCTCTGTTACAGCAGGATGGATGCCTCTAATTTAAAAGATATCCGAACGCAAAATGTCACTGACAATACTAAAATGATAAAGAAATAACAGTGGAGGAAAAAAAATACATAAACCAAACCCAAAAAACCCTGCCTGTGCCACTTTCTCAAACTTGCCTATTGCATGCCGAATTTAATGGTGTAATAGTGTCCGTGGCTGACTCAGAGGCTGGCGAAATAAAGAATAATGGAGTTCTCAGGTAGGCAGGAAAACTCAATCATTTAAGGCCATCCTTCAGAAGCGTGAACGTTTCTGTGAATTGTGAGGCAATGTCCTTGGGAGGAAAGCAAAGTGGTCGATTGGACCAAAGGAAACAATGGTACGAGAGTTACTGGGCTGAAGCAGGAGGGAGAAGGAGGGTCATTACTTATCCACCTTTGTCAAAGATGCGAAAACTACAAGTGAAAAGATGGATGGCTTGGCATGTCAGCGTTTCAACAAAACTGAACATTTTGAGTGGCCAGGGAGTTAAACTTACTCAATGCTCTCTCTTTCATGAAAAAATGGGGAAAAAAAAGAAAAAACGCCAAATGCTACATTTGCCACACAGCTGATTTGCAATAAGATACAGCAACAGAAAATATCTTACCACTCAAGTCACATTTTTCCCAGCAGCAAATGTGAAAGGCCATTTACGAAGCACCTACAGCCTTATTTTATTTACTACTCTTTCAACACTCTCTCATCAAAATGAGAAAGGCCAGACAGATGCATCTAAGAGCTAGACAACCTTGATCCTTCTTCTAGCTGTTGAAGCAATGACTGTTTGGTTTCATTGTACTTTTTCTGCACAGACCTTCATTGCAGATTCTTGTGATCTTATGCAGTGTCCATGGTGGACTTATACAAACAGACTTTAGAGTATCTCTGCATTAAGCAGAAGAGGACAGTGATGCATGTTTTTTTTCTTATCCAGAGTCATTTCAATGTGTAAATTTAGAGCTCGAAATATTTGTTTGCCTGCAAAGACCCAGTCTATTCACATCAGCATAGGTCAGATCATTTCTCCAATATTTGTCAGACTCCAGCTGGGTTTAAATTTCATTTTCGGGTTTCTCTTAGCTTCACACATTTAACAGACATTTGCCTATTATAAATAATTTTAAAATAATTATCTAAATAATTTTTACTCTATAGCTGTCATCATCTCAGAAAACATTTGACATGACGCACAAAAAGAACAAACTTATGGGGTTTCTAAAGTTTAAAAGCTGCAAAATCTTTACAAATTGATTAGGACTGAAGTTGCAAGTTTTTCTCAATTTAGTGTGTGGTCAGTTTGGGTCGAAATGTTCTGGGGTCCCGTTCAAAATTTCAGGTCCAATCAAGGCTCTAATATGAATATGGCCACTTTTGGCTTTTCTGCCTTTACCCTCTCACCTTGCAAGCATACATGGACAGAGGCAACCTGAAGCAGGCTGGGCTGGGGGAAGGCAGCTTGAGCGTCTCTTGAGAACAAAGGCAAGCTGGCATGAGTTCAGGTTCAGATGGAAAGCCTAAAGCCCCATATCTGCCTCAGCCTTCCTTTATCGACTAAACAGCTGCTGCTTACCTCCCATGAGTGAAGCTGGGGTTTAGCTTTCCTCCACTCATAGAACAAGCAAGTCTATGCTTGGACCAAACTAAAAATGTCTGGCTTTAAGTGAGCCACTTTTCACTCTTCTTGTCAAGACCTGCCTCTCAAGTCATAGCTTGCTTAAAGTGCAACGAAACATTTAATGTCAAGCTTTGTCCACAGATCATTTTCAGGTAATGTTTGTCCATTCACTAGTTGGGTGCATCATAAAGGTCCATGGAGCATCCACGCTTTTCAATAACTGAGAAGTAGATCAAGTGGATTCCAGTAACATGCATCGAATTCCTGTAGCCCACAAGAATTTCTTATACAATACCTCAACAGTGATGTTTTAAGTACAAGCATCTTACTTGATTATTTCAATTTATCTAAGCCTTTTAACTTAAAGTGTGATGCTTACATGCTTGATGGCTGATGTTCACGCAGTTTTGTGGGTTACTGGGTTTGAACAGCATGTATTTGTGCCTGTATTTGTGTTCAGTCTAGTATAAATCGCTAAAACCTTAGTGTGAATCTTAGGAGTGTGAACCTTGCGGTTCATATAGCTCGCGAGTTGGCCTAATATACAGATACAGTAGCTTAAGGCTAACAACATCTCAATTAGAGCTGGGTGATAAACAAAATTCATATCGTTCGATCTCGATACATACTGTGATAAATGTCAAATCATTATTTCTTTCAAGTTTGAAGGCTGATTTTTGGTCCTGGGTGGTTAATTGCTGTTTTAAACTATCCTTTACTCACACTCACCAACACCAAACAGCGGGACATTTCACAAATCTGTCATGGGAGAGTGGGAGAAAGTGTCTGGTCAGTGGTTTTTTACCAGCTGGAAACATTTTTGTAATAGTCATAATTTAAGAAAGAAAACTTTTTTTTTATAGCTGGTGACGAGCGCTCGGCTACAACGTTACAAATGACATCACAGTATTCAGACACCAGCTAGCGACGACTGGATTTCTCTATGCTATCGTAGTAGTTTAAGGGGTGAACCACAATATATCAACACCAGACAGAGTCCTCCTTTTAGGTACGTTTAAACTGAAAGCGGCGCTTTTGTGTCTTGTTTAATCTACAGTATCATCAATTCTCCGTGTTGTGCCAGTGACAGAGCGCTGCTTCAAGTTAGCCAGCTGCTAGAAACAGCTAGCCTGGAAAGATAGCGCTCTCCCGCTCTCCAACACCTCACAGCTTCCTCAGTTTACTTTCGTTTAAATCAGGGCTGTAATTTACATGAACCCACTTCTTTCTTTCACTTTCGTTGCTCGGGAATGCACTAATACTAAAATATGACTGAGCGCTGTAACAGTGCTGTAGTTGTGTGGAGCAGACGTGATTTAATGCTGCTAAAGCTTGTTAGGATGTTAGGTGAGTTCACTCTAAGCCAGTACAGTTATGCCACTGATCTCGTCACTCACACTCGGTCACAGGAGAACAGATCGCCGGTCACTCCACTCAAACAGGGACTATATAACTCGGCGTTTCAGACGCTGCTAAAGACTCATCTTACTCGTGGCCCCCTCCCTCTCTAATCATGTAGAAAAACTCGGAAGTGCGCCCTCTCCTGGCGACAGCAGAGTAGTGTTGCTTTCCTTGCAGGAGAAAACGCCACCAAAGCTGTCGCTAGAACGTGGAAGTGTGAGAATGGTGTATTATATTGAACATTTATCGAACATGTCGTATCGCTCTAACGAGGAAAAGTTATATCGCGATAATTATCATTATCATTTTATTGCCCAGCCCTAATCTCAATAATCAAAGCAAGGCAGTAAACCAATCCGACCAGGAACTATAATACAGACAGCTCACCTTTGCTGATGTCCTGATACTCTAGCCACAGCTGGCGCTGCACCTGCTTATTGGGGTACCAGATGGTGCAGGACTCTTCGAAGCCATACACTGCTTCCTGGATATAATGGTTGCCAAACTCCTTCAGAATAGACACAAAATCACTGCGCAGGGTGGCGCCATCCAAAGACCGTATGGCTGAACTGAAGGCTGGAGGTAGAGAGACAGAACCAGAGAGAGAGACAGAGAAAGAGAGAAAAACTAACTTAGTCAGATACCGATGACTGAGAAATTATCAAGTGTTTTCTCATTCAATAGTTATGTAGTATAGTAGCTCATTGCCTAATTGCAGTGTAGAGCACTGCTAGAAGGATTGCAAAGTATAGCACTGAATAGTTTAAAACATTGTGCATAAAAGTTTAGTTCTCAGTGATAAATGTAACATTAAAACCTAAAAAAGAGATAAAAGAAAAATAGCTAAACAAACAAACAAACAACAAAACCTAACAGAAGCTAATATATGTGTGGGATCCAGTTTTGGCCTTGGCAACACCCAAACGCATGTGGTCAGACTGAGAATTTTATTTACTGATCACAACAACATTTCAAAACCCAGAGGGAATAATGACAAATACGCATGTACCTTCTGTGTTATCCAATACCAGCCATCTGAGATTAGGAGCGGGTGATATGAACTCAAATTTAAATCCTGGTATTTTCTAGGATCATCAATAACATCAATAATAATTTTATTTTATTACTGGGGGCTCCTTAGTGGCGCAACCGTCTAAGCGTTGGCCCCGTCTCCCCCCATCACTCAGCACGATGCTAGCCAGCGCAGTCGTCTGTTAGCTGACATAACAGAACTAGCGGTTGGTGCTTTCCTCTGAGCGCATTTAGCTGTCCAATGATGTTGCTTTATGGCAGTTCAAAAAGATGCGGCTCGCTTTACAGGTCTCGGAGGAAGCCTGCGCTAGCTTTCAACTTCCTAGCGCTGGTCGCATTGTGTAATTGGGGGAGTCCTAACTAGTGGGTGGACTAGGACATGACCAAATTGGGGAGAAAAATGGGGAAAGAAAATAGTATTATTATTATTATAATATGCTAGCTGGGATTCCTTGTCTCCCTCAACAGTTAAAGTCATATCTCCTTTGTTCATCCGAACATAAAAAAAAGAGTGAAAATAAATATTCACAAAATTTTAATTTGCAGCAACATGGCACATTGCACAGATAAAAAAGCTACAATGACTACTGCAATTGGTGCTCAGCAATACCATTCCCATATCTGGTCTAAAATGAGTTTATAAGCACTGATGCACTGAATTGGCTTCTTTCACGCTCAAAAACAAAAACTGAAAGTTTTTTTTTCCTAATTTGCTGTTTTATTTATCATTTTAAGATAACATACTAAACAAGGTAATTAAGAATTTTGAAAACTGATAAAATTTGCTTTCAATAGGATAAACTGGAAAACACAAATGCCATCAGCATTCCTGCAGTGATTTCTCTTTCTTCTTCTGTTGTTTTACTGTATTCTGTGTCATGTTTTCAATTGGTATCAAACCTGTAGTGGAGAGGTTTTCAGTTGTAGTACCTCCTCTTTATATGGCATTAACAGAGCTCACAAAACATTTTTTTTTAATGCCTCTCATAGAAACCATAAAATTGTAAAATATCTGCTGAATGCATCTTCGCTGACTGCCACAGGAGAGTGAAAGAAACAAACTTCATTTCAATCAGTGTTTCTAATTTTCATGATCACTCAAATTATCTGTTAAGTGTTAGATTTTGACACCAAATTGTAGACATATTTCATTTTTGTGTTTTTTCCAGCTAATATTTTTTTCTCTTCTGGCCAAAAAAAGGCTGCTTTTGTCCAGCTTTTATGATGGCCGACATTTTGGTGCATCCCTTTTTATAAGAGATTTTTAAGCATGTTTGTTTCTTGGGGGCGTGGCCATTTGTAGTGAGCTTATCACAGTATCCCTGACATGGCAAAATCCATATAAGACAATGTTATACCAATATTCATCGTTATAACAGCATACATGCCATCCCAACCGAGACTTCAGTATTTGGGAAATAAAAAGACAACTTGCTGTCTGTTTAGTAAGAACATTTCCTGCTTGTGTTGAGATAACACCCTGAAGCAGCTCTTCATTGCCCACCCCCTAAATGTTTTTTTTTATGCTGTCGAAAGTGCTGGTCATTGTGGTTGTGCGTATGGCAGTGTGCCATTATCAACACGTTGCACTGACATTACTACTCTGCCTCTCCTGACCTGCAGTGCTCCCCTACACTCATGGTACACTTGAAGCAGAGGACAAAAATGCCACAAAGTAAGAGGAAAAAGGGGTGATAAAAGGAACTTTATAACAAGAACTATAAGTGTGCATAGTCCCTTTTCTGAGTTGAATGAAAAATGAATCATTTTAATACTAATAGGAAGGGAGAAGCACAGAGGAGAACCACTGTGAGTGATGAGAACGAGGAAATAAAAATTTAAAAGGCCACTGCGCCATTTATTAAGAGAGAGGCATTACTATTTTAAATCGCATTTGAGATAAAGCATGTGGACACTGAATGAATGATATACTCTAAACAAATTAAACAAATGAACCACACTAGTCGTTTAAGAACAAACTGTTCTTTTAGTTGTTGGCACTGAACAGTATATACCCCTGGTAAATTCAGTCTGAGGGCAAGTCTTTTGTGTTCCACCCCTAGCCAAAGCTCATAGTCTAAAATAGACTGCAAAATAGCCCTGACACATCAGGTGGCCATATTAGATTCTGCAGAAGCTTTGCTTCACTAACCACCAATCAGCACTTATCTGACTTAGAAATCATGGTGTCGAGAAATCTCTTCAATCCAACACTACAGGAAGACGTTAGCCTACCAGACCAGAAAAGGAAGAGGAGAAAACTAATGGGGCAACATTCAGAGAGATGGCCAATAGTCTCAAGACTCCTCCATGCCATCAAAATGACATGGAGCTCAATTTACTAGCAGACACAAGTTCATTTAGTATAAAAAAGAAAAAAATGCTACAGTAAAATTACTGAGAAAAACACTGACTGCTTTGAGCATTTATCCTGCTCTGATCACTGGCCGAGTCCCAAAAATTGCAAACTGTTTTAGCATACGCTAATGGTCCTGACAAACGGCCCGTACTGAGCATGTTGCTTGGCTGGTGCTAAGAAAGGTGAACAGGAGGACTGAAGAGAAGAAGGACTGAGTTTTACCTTGAGACAGGACCCACTGATTGAGCTTCACATGGTACAAAATGGAACGAAGTTTCCAGTGCTGGACGAGTGGGTAGCCAGACACCTCACTGTAGTTTACCATCCCTGAAAAACAACAGTACATGCTGTTAGTGCTCCACTGTAAAATACATGATAAGTTTCATAATTTGGTAAATGAACACAAGCAATACTTCTGCTGCATGACATAAACTGCCACTTACTCCATTATATATATACACAAAACATTTCTCAGCTGGGACCTACCTGTAAAAAATAAGCAATATACTATGCACATTCAGTACAAACAGTACTATTTCTGAACGCTCTTTTATTCATGCTTAGCCACACAACCTTGGAAAGCATCCTTCTTTTTCCCCTTTAATTTTGGGAGACAAAATGAAATGCAGGAGCAGCTGCTAGCCGTAACCTTGCTTGATTGGTTCAGCTCTGCATGCAAGCACTTGACTGCATCCCTGAGAATCATACCCTGATCTGCTGCTACTTGAAAATCACCGTATTTGCATTCAGCCACATGAGAACGCACTTAAAGTTTAAGGGATTCAAAGTGGCTCTTGTCCTTTTCGCCCTGACTCTAAAATCAGCAAAACAGAGAAATGGAAAAAAAGCTAATAAACACCTTGACGGAACTTTTTTCCTCTGGTGCAGATTAAACATAAAACTAGATTACCCCACCATTGGGGATTCTCCAACAGAAATCATTTTTAGGGCTGGAATCAAGGATTATCCATGCCCAGAAAGCTTTTTCTCATTGTTTCAACAGAACAAAGTACTTACAGGCAAAATAAATAAAGATTCAAAAAGAATCAAACCTACAGTACTCCAGTAAGACTCTAGTAAACTCCTGCCCTGTCCTTGGGTTGACCCTGATTTTTGACCATCAAGTGATAATACAGCCAACAGTGATTCCTGGACAATGACTGACTGGCCATAGTCCAACTGTTGAGGATAACACATTATTAATGGAAGAAGTGGCATTACAAAACTCTGTAAATGGCAAACATAGAGGCTTGCGTCATTCATCATTCGGATCTCCATAACAGATGAGCGCCGTCGTCGTTCTGCCCACAGTTCTACCGCAAGCTCAAAACCCACACATCACCAAATGCAGGAGCGGCCGAGGTGATCAATCATCTCGTCTCCTATAGCAACTGTCAGCCTCACCATGCCACGTGAGAAATCGCAACCATACATCAATTTAAGTCTGCCGTCATGTTGAACACACGTGGAAGATCGCATGGGCCATAACGCATCCTGTACACAGCGCGGCGACCTCAGATTTGAGTTTATGGCATCACAAATACAAGCTGACATTTCTCAGAATCTGAGCACATTCCGGTGGGCTCCAGGAGTAGAAACATATTCCGCTCAGCATTATAGTATATCGGCAATGAGATATTGCTCTTTATTCATTTCACGCCCTGATGCAAATGATGGATATGCTGAAAAGGGGCCTGAAAAAAAACTGCTTTGAAGTGGTACAGAAATAAATCTACAATTTGGAATGAACAGTTGTGCAAAAATCTTTAATGACCCAAGCACATAGGATTTTCAGCTGCTTAATATTAGTGCTGAAAGATAATGAGGACAAAGTAAATTGTGATATTTTGGATTTGTGTGATAAATACTGTTAGATTTGCAAAACAAAAATAGTAAAAATTAATCTGGAAAAATCTTTCCCAATTGAGGCTGATTCTCACTCCAGCAATGGAAAAGATGTGTTTAGAGAAGCAAATTTCTGGTTAGGGCTGCACAATGTAGACAAAGGCGATGTGATCAGCTAACACAAAAATATACAGTACAGCTCCACTTAATATACATTCCAGAACTTGACACACTAGAAAGGAAAAACATGTAATCAGTGTAGAATTTGAATTCAGTTTAATGTACTATCCTAGAGTCACTGTGCTCCTGTACTCTTCCAGCCTGACAGCCCTCTGATTAAGTGCACATATTTGATAAATAAGGCTCTAAATGCGCTGTTCGTGCAGTATCCTCACCTTGAGTGCCTCTCACTTAGATCCATCTAAATGGGAGAGCTGCAGTTGCCCCTGTAGAGCGTGCACCAGTGTCGGTGCAGTACATGTCACTGTTAGAATTAATAACAAGCTCCCAACACAGAGTACACAGCGCTATTCCTCTTTTCTCAGCTAAAAATCCATGGGTTTCAGTGGGCCCCTTCTCTTTTACCCCTCGGGTTCTGCGCTCTCATTGTCTGACAGAATGATTAATACGAGCGAACTTCACATCACCAACACGACTTCAGAGGCTGCAGTCACAGAATCCGCCACTCGGCAGTGTGCCTTGGGTGGCGGCATCATTAACAAAGAACGCACAGCCGTATAGGTGGAACACTAAGCGTTGAACCAGGCTCAATGTCCAACAAAAAAAAAAGAGCGTCCTTTAAAACAGGCGGCCATGCAGATGCGCTTCCAATGGGACTAACACACTCACACACTCACACACATACACAACACATGCTGTCAGCTTGACTGAATTGTGAATATCAAATCAACGCTCTCATCTCTGCAAACATGTATTCAAAATCTGCCAAAAGAGCTCATAAGTCAGTGTGGCATTGCCAAATCTGTTTATTTAGAGTTCTCTCGCTGGAAGATTCATGGTGACAAGTGCTGGTAGCAGCCATCGTATGGCTCATGAAACCCCATTAACAGCTGTAGCCCATGTTCCATTTCACTCTTGGATGAGCTGAAGAATGGAAGGCTAGAGGGAAATTGATGGAATAGTGGGACTTGACTCCTGTTCTCTAATCTAATGGAAGACTAACAATAATGCTGTGGAGACAGCTCATCCTCAGGAAGAAGATAAGACGGCATAAGAGGGGAATGTTGGGTCACTCAAAACACTGATTCGCCTAGTTTAAATATTTTCCTTTTCCAATTCTGACCAGGTTTTATAAAGAAAAAAAATGTTTCCTTGTCATTAGTATAGTTTTGGGTTCTTTTTCAAGGGATATTTAAAGACTATAATATTTATCTGGCATTCTTCCTTTTTACCTTAGAAGAGTCTCACTCTGTACACCATTTGCATTGTATATACAAAGAATGCATTACAATATGATTACTCGGGGTAATACATTCAGTGGCCATGAGGCATCATAATTATTTTAAGGCAGCTGCTCTTTGACACTGAGTCATTATGGAACAGGTCAAAGTAAAGGAAGGGAGCAAAGACTTGTATTATGAATGTTGCCCTGGAATCTACATACACAAAGACAACAAACTGCAGAAAAACAACACATTAACATACGAAATGTTTCAGGGTGGCACATCATCACTATATGCCAAGAAAATAAATCCCTTCCTTGAGCACGTATTCATAAAGGAGACATTCCTTTAAAGTCCAAGGTGACACACTTTCCGGCAAATGGAGGGATGTGTCAGTGTCTCCGGATATCCCAGCAGTCAAGCACCTTAGTGTCTGGTCGATCACTGGTCCATATGCTGCCATTTTAATTGAGAGGGACTTTGGGAAAGGGACTTTGAGCCTGCAGAATGAATCACTGCCAGTCAAGCCCAAACAAGGGTTCCACTGATGACCAGTGAGACCAAGAAAAGAGCAGATTTCTGACATTCAGGTGGGTATCTGCACTCAGAACAAGGAAGCAAGGGACATGGATCTGCTGGTGTTCCTTTGATCTCACCGCTGCCGTTCACATTCAGTATCTTCGAATCCCCATGGATGCCAGTGCTGCTGGAGTTTTCCATGGTGACGGGCACTGCCAGGGCCACCCTTAAAGGCTGCAGGACCCATGCAGAGGCCCCCACTGTATTAATTATCACTTCTAATGTTGTCGGCTAATTAATTGACGTTTACAGCAGGAAATGGCTCTGCAATTAATCAGTGTCAAAGAATAAATTAAACCCCAAATGTGATTACCATTGAGAGCGCTACAAAAACTGAATTTCAATGGAGGCAGCTTCTTTTTCTACCATACATGTGCCAGAACAGGGATGGCTGCTCTTATGGTCATACTGTGTGTTTGCTCCATCTGTGCTGCGGTTAAGAAAACACAAACACAGAGGTACTTACAGCGGCACTTTATGGGTCATACATCTGTCTATGGTCACTTCATTCTATTCAAGAAAAAGATTATTTATCTATAAGAAGCAACACTGGAAAGACATTAGCAACAGAGTAGATAGCACAAATTCATGCAGAATCTTGGTGAACCAGCATGTTATATTCCAATGGTTTATTAACATGACAATTATCATGCAAGGTAGGAAAGCTGTTCAGCTCGGATAGTAAAACAAGCTCGCTGAATACGCCAAACCAAGAACTCTAATTGCCCTGGCAACTGTGCAGGGTTTTCTTTTTTCCTTCCAATAACTGGTGGAGCAGACGGATGGGAAACCAGTCGAAAGTCAGAACACTGACAATGCTCCCCAAATTGCTGCACAGTTTAATTTTGCAAAAGAATAAGCTCTTTATACCCTTGAAAACATCGAGAAATGAACAGACAATTAAAGCGGCATGTGATTATGTTTCCATTCAATGCTGGATTAATGCGGTCCTATATTTAAATCCTAAACTAACACAAAAAAGCAAAGGATCAAATTAAAAACTGAACTTGGGCAACTGCTTTCATACAAATGAATAGAAACATTTAGTGATACTTGTATGGAAACATAAGTAATACTTGTATGTGAACATTCTTTTAAATAAAAACATATAAGGGGAGTGGACAATTAATGATTAGGAGCAGAATTATTAGAGATGAAAGAGAAACCGCCATGAAAGAAAGTAGAGGGAGTTATGAGCATACATAATTGAAAAAAAAAAGAGTCCCATGTTCAACATACAACTGAAAAATAATGTGTTAATAAATAAAATATACTAGGGTGAGGAAAAGGAGGATATTGAGCAGCCTAGGTAAAATAGACTGTTGGTTCTGGAACAGACTCCTGAAGGCGTGGCCTTACCTCATAATATCAATTACAGATGGGGCTAATAAAATATATATTTTTCTTCCTGTTTCTACACTGCCATATCTGAAGTAACCAGGTGTCACGAGATGGCAGGAAAAACTCCCCAAAGGAACTAACCATCACAGTACAAAAAGATCAACTGTTTTCATTATACGGCACTACACAGTTACGACTGACTGACAGCAATTATATATTTTTAATCATGCACTCGAAATCTACAGCCTTGTAGTATGACATTACATGAAATACAATAACTAAAAAGGTCTTTAAGACAGCCACAGTTAATTGTTTTCTGAGGCCTTGTGTTTTTCAGTCTGTAGTCTGGTATTGAGCTGACATTTGCTTCTATTTATTTATTAAAAGTCTGCATCAGTCACTGTCAAATCGGATAATCAGGGCAGCATGTTTTTGTCATGGCTTGTATCTGGAAGACATTAACAGACTGATGCAGGACATTTTTTGTATGTTCTTACCCTTCTATCAGCAGATACTATATAGATAAATCCAGACCCAAAAAGCAGCAAGCCATTAGAAAATAAAGATGGAAAATCAGACCCATGCAAACAAAGACAAGCATGCAAAGATACATGCATATCCACACGCACACAGGCAATGATAAAGTTGAAAAAAAAAACGCAAAAAAAGTTTGAAGCTAGTAAAAAAATAAACTACTTTTAAAAAAAAAATCAAGCAATAATGGATAGTAATATGTTTATACAACAAAGAGTTTCACTAAATGTCTGCATTAGTGCAGAAGTGCACAATAAATGGACTCTTAATTTATTTTGCTCTTGGTGATTCTTCGCAAAGTTGAACACTAATTATATCCACCTGATTCTAATATATACATTCTCCACCCTTCCTGAAGGCTTGAGGAACTGAATCAGGTGTTTGAAATTTAAGAGTTTCGATATTTACATGAGGGGATTTAATCCACAAAGACATCATGAAGACATCACTGAAAACCAAAGAAACCAGTAAGTTTTGGAAAAAAATCAATAAAAATTCAATAAGATGTCAATAAAAATGTTGTGTAGATTAACAAAATAATTTAAAACTTTAGGTATGACTTCTGGCCTCCGTAAGTTTGGCCTAGAGTAAGGGCTCATGGCTTCTTGTTTTCTGAATCCATCTTTGGCTCCTAAATACCAAGAAATACCAACATCACCAAGAAAAATGTGGCCACTTCCTAAGCAGTTATCTGGAGTAATAAAAGTCATGGTCTTGTAAAACTTACAGGCCCAACAATGCTGTAGCACACCAGACACAGTGTCATTTCCCTGGCTCTGTACAAGTAATATACAATCGAGTAGAAATCAGTCTAGCAGGATCAATACAGTGGATCCAATCTATTAGATTACAGCAGTTGGCTGGCTGCAGGGTGCTTTCTGCAGATCAGCTACAAAGACCTTAGCTCAAATGCTGCTGAGATCTACGGGATTATTATAAGTCCGAGCTTTGTCACTTCCACTCTCTCTTCAACAGCTGCATTCAGCAGATTGCCACATAATTCTTTAGAAGCGCCAAAAAACCCATTTGTTAGCTGTTTCTCTCAACTTTGCCAATCACCACCTTCCCTTCACGACAATCAATGACATCTATTCACTCAGGGCTCACTACGCTCATGTCTCAACACAGTAGGCTGTGTCCACCTGGGGTAATCTGCATTCCATAATGTGTGTTTCTGAAGTAATTTATCGTTGCCACTCACACACATTAAGTCGAGAGAGTTGACCAAATATGACTGTTTTTTGTGCCTCAAAGATAGTCACTGATTAAAAGTAGCTAGCATTGGGCCTCCACTCCCCATCTGAGGCCATGAGCGCCAGTCACTGCATGCTGTGAACTTCGAGGATGATTCCACCCCCCCCCTTCCTCATCCCAGCAAGAAATGTGCTTAGCAGCTGTGGGCTTCCTACCTGCTTGCCAATTAAATCAAGATGTATTTGCCTTTCAAAGCCTCTCCTCCTTTTCCCTTCTCTGCGTTTCCCTTCCCCCACTGGAATAATTGATGGAGCCCTCTGGCCTATGATGAATGATTTCCAACCTAAAGATGAATAGGAAGATGAATGTGCTGCCGTGCGAGGGACTGTGAGGAGAGGCTCAAGGAGTGCTGACACAGTGACAAATATACTGACCGTGGCACCAACCAGCCCAACCAGCTGGGGAGGATGGCAGCGAACCGATAGCTCAAATGCCGGCTTGCCCATGCCACATGGCCGTCCCAGGCCCAATTACCTCAGCTAGCAGCTAATTTCAGCTGACCTGTTTGTCAGCACTGATGCCTTGAGACAAAAAAGAAGAATGACAGTTTAAGGTCAAGGGAGAGAATTTGGGGCATTTTATGTGAAAAAACCGAGCAGGATTAGTTTTTAACTGTTTGTTTCAGGGAATTATTTCTAGCCAGGATGCCAGAAAATGTCGGTAAATGACCCATGAAAACACAAATATAAAGTTAGCTGTCACATTAGAGATATTTACAGATAACACCTTACCTGTACTGGATTATAGAAAACCTTTCCAATTTTTGCAAACTAAATACAATAAGATCTTAGTCTTATATTTTCTTAAAAAATAAGAATAAATAAAAAAAACTTGCAGTATTATCAGTAAGACTGAAGGCTTATAATGAAGGGTACACCAGAGACTTCAGCTGTGTTTATTCACTTGTCTTTTATTTGACCTGTCTTCCTGCCAAAGCTTATTTCTATTTAAATGAAATCTTTGCACTTGCAAACTCAAGGTTATTTCTCGGTCACCCAAAAATGACAAGACGCTGCTAAAACCTGTTTGTTTCACTGTAAAAAACATCTTGGTGCCTGAGGGCCCAGAGTCACGCTATTAACTCTCTGGATGTAATTAAACGGCTAAATGGCGTACACATTACTAATGAGGCGAGTTTAAGGGATAATTTGTAGGGAGTGGTGTTCAAGGAGCATGCCGATCATCAGGTGCAGGGGCTTATGGGGCTTTGTGCAGGACCACCTGCCTCCTCTCCCTCAGGCCTGCAGTGGTGCACGCTGCAGCACTATGGATAAATGGATAAATCTCCTCTCTTCCATCAACAGGGCCAAGGGCCTGAAGCACAGGATGATACTTCCAGCTTCCCTTTCAAATGTCCCCTCCAGTGAACAATATAAGCACCTGCCTCACCTGGTGCCACCACCAGTCTGGCTGTTCCTTCAGCAGCTACATTGTAGAATGCCTGCATAAAAAACACCTGGAGTGCCTAGAGCTGTGTTAAAAATATCAATATGGATTTATATAAGTTTGTGACAATATGTGTACCCACACAGTGATCGCTGGATCGATAGTTATAAACTTTCTTTTCACAGCATGTTAATGCATGAGTGAAGCAGATAATGCATTCTTGCCTTAGAGTGCAAGGTTTAAAACATCCAACACATGGCAAACATGTGCTCTCATAGTTAGAATCAAGCTCTCTATTTGTTTTTATTTAAATAAAAGACTGAAGTTCATTCATTGTTTATCATCTGCTGTTATGTGCATGAATTAAGTGAGTATCTGTTAATAACTGTTGTTAAGGTATATTTGATCCTTGTTATTTGTCCAGGTTGCTGCCTCTGTGATTAAAAGTACAGAAAGTTCACTGCCTTTATATATATATTCATTATTACCACAGTTTTAAAACAAATTTTGGTGAACATTGACTAGAAATGTCACTGTACCATGACGTATTGTTGTGATACGTACTGTGTCATAAAGCTGCTGACAATACCGAGCCCTAACACTACCCTGCTACTGCCCTTGGCCAGCCATGCAACAGGCCATGTGAAACAATACTGTTTCAGAAAAGCAAACCTTAAAGCAGCATTGCCAACTTCAGGTATGTCATCTACAGAGGATCAGTTTATGATCACATTCCCAAACAGGAGAATTAGTACCACGCACAACTTTAAAAGTTCTTCTCTTTTGAAATATCGTCACACCAAGGACAGTCACAGAACACCAGACAGTGTCAGAAATACACCATGGGATTCATGTTGTATCTACAGCTGTAAAATTACAAAATCAAACAACCTTGAGTTTTCCTATTAAAACCGATCTCCAATGCAGCATGCAGTGCAAGATCCAGAAAATCTAATCAAGGCTTAAAAAGGGCAAAATAAGAGGAAATGCACAAAGCATGAGCAAGGGAATCAATCCAAGCAAAAAGCCACAGAGACTAATCTAAATGGCATTAAAAAGCATTCATATAGAGGAGAAAAAGAAATTACTGATAATAAAACTGGTATCCTGGTATGCCCTTTCTGCAGTTAATTTTCAGAGCTTTGGACTTCAATTTCCAATTCAGGTGTTATGCTATATCCCTTCACTGCCAAGAGAGCAGAGCCTGCTGAAAGCCACAGTATAGTTTGACTTGACTTATCTCTAAGGAGGGAGGCTTTTTTGGTGCTTCTTTTTTCCTCATCAGTAAGAATGTTTAAGCTGACCCCCTCTGTATTTGGAGTAAGCTGCTGGCATGTCAACCACTTGATCTGCAGTGGGCTGCAGATCGGCTGCCTAATGAAAGCCAACAGCGACAGCAGCATCCAGAAATGAGTGGCCCCCTCTCCCCTGAAAAATGATATGGTTAACACGTTCATCGCTTTCTTCCAATTCATCATTTAGTTGCTTGATCTGGCAGGGAGAAACGGAGATGAGGAGATAATGTAGTTTGACTTCCAAGAAAACATAGGGTGTATATATGTGTAGTTCTTCTGGTGGCACACTTTAAAGATAATGATAAGCCATGTTTATCAGGCAAATAATAGATTACATGGCAGCGGTAAAAAAGAGAAAATTACAGTGCAGAAATACAAAGCTACTTTAAATATATTTCAATCAAGCATGGTGCTTAGCTGCAAAAAGGACACTATCCATGACCACAGTAAAGGCAGCAGCAGTTGAGTGTTACTGTTCTGAGTCTAAAAACAACAGTGTTTTGTATCATCATATTTGAGCTCCAAAACGTACAATATCCAGAGAGGGAGTGAAGAGAGCAACTGTATTCTGCAATGACATTTACTGATAAAAAGAGCCACTGTGGTTGGCTGTGCAGTTTCCTCCACTTTAAGTAAACAAAATACAAAAGTAGATTCATTCATCAGCATGTTGAGTGATTTTTATTCAGGTTCAGTTATGAAGTCATCAAAACCAGGCCTGCTTACCAGTCAGATACTCGGGATCAGGAACTGGGTCGGACAGCTCCTCATGGCACTGGGCCTCGTTGGGAATTGATGCCACAACCATGCCATCCGGAAGCTGCTGCTCTATGCCACGGGCAAAGTTTTTCTGCCTGGAGAGAGGAGAGGAAGGAAACAGCCAGCTCAAAAACACCATTCCACACAGTCAGACCAATAGCTTTTTATGTGAGTAAGTGTCTGTCAAAAGTGGAGCACAGCGCAAAAGGTTGAATTTCTGACATGTCATTATAGAAAAAATCCATATGATGTATATGAAAAAATTTGATGCAGAAACTTCATTTTCATTGTGCCACAGTTCATCATGTTCATCCCCTATTCATTCCTTTCCCTGATCTACTCTTCTGGGCTTTTTCTGGACCTGACAAGCTTGTAATTCAGATTTCTCCCTCCCTTCCCAACTTACTTTTTAATTACCTCCCCATTTAAACAAGGTACATCAAAATGGTTCTCAAGTGAATAGCTACAAAGTTTGAACGGCTGTCAAGTCACAGCAGGTAGGAAAACAAGGCTGTTCACATTTCAGAGTAATAGACTTGGGCGGTATGATACGTGCTTAATATGGTATATCACAGTTTGTAAAAATGATGGTATTTCAAAATTATGACTTATCAAATTTCTATTCAATGTCTGAACAGATAAATAAACACATTCCATCTATTTATATTTAGATGGCTCACTGAGTGGTGGTGTGGAAGCACACCGATAGGTGGCGCTAACAGAAAACTCAGAGCCAGAAAAAGACTCATAAAAACTAAGCATGCTAGCAGCTCAGCTATGAAAAAAAGCTACATGCACCAAAACTGCACGTTCTCTGCGCACAACACAGAACACGTTTCATTTCAGCTTTCACTTCAGCACCAGTCACTCGACTTTGAGCTATCCTCTAAATGGGTGCACTGCTCTGGAACACCTTCAGGTAAGATTGTGGTGGTAGAGAACAGAAAACAAACGAAGCTAGAATGAGCTTCTTCAAATGTTCCCGTTCCACCTTAAATTGTGCTGCACTCACATTCTGGTTTGACATTTATTGAATGATGGCTTGAATATCGTGCAGTGTTCACTAATTTGGTAATTAAGTAAACTGCGAACTGAAATAATGCTAGACGAGACAGCAGCAGCATTATAGAGAAGGGTCTGGCATCAGACATGCACTCTCAGCCTGACATGCACCGCCAGCCTATTGATGACGTCAGTGCATGCCCTGCCACGACAGTGTTTTTGTCGGTTTTATGAGGAAAAACAGCGAACCATGTACTGCTGGGCAACCAGAGTTACACTGAATGTATATTAACGTTGCCATACTGATAATAAGGTAATTAACTATGGAAACTTTCAAAATAAAACCTACCACGACGATAAGACATGAATTATTTATTCATTTATTTATTCATTGTTTATTCGCAGAAAAAAACAAAAAGGCTACTGCTGACAGTCATGAAAGCCATGCTGAAGACGATTAGAACTGGTTATCAAAAACTGTTATATTAATTAAAATAGAACTTTTTAAGGATTCTAGGAGGTTGTGACAATGTACAGTCAACGTAGTACCGATTACTTTTGCTGTCTCGTCAATGTTGTCACAATCTCCTAGAAAGTTGTCACACAACATTATCATAACTTTCTGAGGAATTCCATTTCAACTTTGTGAAAATGTAGAGAGCACCAAGCAGGCAACGTTGTGGGCACGAAAACAGTACGTTGTCACAGGGTATCTGTGTTTGCAGGGCCATTAGGAATAAAACCTGAAGGTTTTGCTTCCTAACGGGAATTGGCTAGATGGTTGCCGTTAGAGGCCATTAAGAAACCATCAAATGTATGTGGAATCAGTCCCAAAACACCTGATTAAACAATCAGAATCCTTTACACCGTGATATCAACCCATCAGGAAAACACAGAATACCATTAGCGACTACTGAAAGCCACCAGAAACCAACAGTCACTTTTAATGGGTTCTAATGGGTTTTAATGGGGCAGTTATGGGCTGGAGGTTAGGGAACCAGCCCTGTGACCGGAAGGTCGGCGGTTCGATCCCCTGAGCCGATAGTACGTGACTGAGGTGCCCTTGAGCAAGGCACCTAACCCCCAATTGCTCCCTGGGCCCTGCGGATAGGGCTGCCCACCGCTCCAGGCAAGTGTGCTCACTGCCCCCTAGTGTGTGTGTTCACTAGAGTGTACGTGGTGTTTCACTGCACGGATGGGTTAGATTGCAGAGGTAAAATTTCCCCGTTGTGGGACTAAGGATCTCTTAATCTAATCTATGATTTTTTCAACAGGGAGGTACATTAAATGTAACTCTCTAGCCGTGTTATGGACGGAAAACGGGGCTGAGTGTTCACCTGGCTAAGAGTGCATGTCTGCAGCCAGACTCTATTGGTGGCAGTGTAAGTGACTTCTATCACTAGCAGCTCAGCTTTTACATTTTTACAAACACCGTGGTATACCGTATACTGTGGTGAAACGCCTGGAATGTTTTAAGGTATGAAAAAAGACACCGCCCAAGCCTACAGAATAACTTCTCCCCCACAAACTTTGCTATAGATTTTAGATACTGATAAAGCGATACTGATTAGCGTTTACCCTCATCTAATGTTCTGCATTCAGTTCACGAAGGCCTTGCTATTAGCTGATGAGCTGAATCGTGTGTTTAATGAGGTAGCATGCTGAAGTCTGCAGCTGGAGCTTGACACATGTGCACTAAACAGTTCCTATTCATGTATCATGTTTTTAAACTTCTACAATACTGATACCTCACTACCAGAACATCAACATTCATTTAATTGCATTCTGTGCATCCTTTCCTCTTCTTGCAGAAATGACAAAACCCCTTAGTTCCAACCAATAAAACTTAATCTTGACACTTTTAACACTCATCTTTGCTTCATATTAATTTGTGCACTGATACCTCATCATTAATCAATCATCAAACTTCCAACTGCTGGTTGAAATGCTGCAGACATTCTTTGAAAATGTGGTATGCTACTGGATTTGCACACTGGCACTCCATAAGTGTTATTCAATATTCACAAGGTGCGAATAAGCAATGGGAAATCAACCAGTTTTTACCCATGAGGCTAATTAATTCTCTACAGGGTGTGACTGCCTGAGAAAAATGGCCTTTCGTTCATCATTTTTAAATACATGTTAACTCATGCATAATGCTGTATAAAATTCATGCAGAAACAGTCATGCATGACAAACTTTCCGACCTCTCAGTGATACTCAGCTTTGATGGGTAGAAGCACAAAAAAGTAAGATTCAGACATTTCAGAAGGGTGATTCCACTGGAATGACAGAATGGCTGTTCACGAAATTCAGCTTTCAGCCTCTACTGAACAATTGCTCTGGAACTTTTACCATTACACAATCTAAATACCTCTGCAAGGTCTACTGTCATATCTCATTAGTAATCAGACTCAGATGAGAGCATAGCATCTCAGAATACAAGGTGCACTGTCTAATTGGGCTTAAACAGGAACAGGAAAAAAGCTTGAGGCTTATAAGAAGCAACCGATGTTAATTTAGAAATGAGAGGTGGTCGGCGCTGTGTAGTTGTCATTTGTGCTTTATTAAACAGGCATGGCGGTGCAGAATTTTGCTGTCATTTTCCCTTCAGCTCATATGACGTGTGAATAATAGTGTTCACAGTATAAACAATCCCTGCTTTTGTGCTGCATTACTAAAAGACTGAAATCTTCATAAATCTATGGAGCAGTTTCCTAGATGCTATGGCAGATGTCATAGCCAAACTGAAAGGTATGAGTACACTGAGTGCACAGACTCCTTTTTAAACTGTTTAGGTAATTTTGGAGGAGGTTTTTTTAATTGTATATGATTGTGTGTTTGTTTTAGCAAATTGAACATTCCAGTTTACAAGATGCCTGGGGATTCCACTATTACTCGACTGCTAACAAAAGTAATGAAATTATTCTGTATATTTATTCAGTGCATTCTTTATTTTAGGTAACATTTTTATCAAATTTCCCTGATACAAAAAAAGTCTTTGTGTGACAGCAAACTCATCTGCTAAATTCTGTTTTAGAGACACAGCTCTAGTTAATAAACAGTATGTGTGTGTAGTTTTCAACATATCTTCTGTAAATTTCAACTGTATGCAGTTCCAATGAATCTGGTGAACTGGAAGTTAGAGCACAAGTTAGAGTACCATGATGCAGAAACTCAAGGGGATTCTGTGTCTGATAAAAATGTAAAAGAAGTTGTTACTCTTGTCAAACTTGAACCACAGGCTTGGATGAATAGTGAACTATTAAACACTCAGCACTATTGCTTCGCAAAGCTATTTTTTGATAAGAGTAATACTTTCCCCATTGAGGCAGTCTAGATAAACAGAACACTGCAACTAAACCCGTAGGCCACATAGTTTTAATGAAAGTAAAGTCTAAAATTGCGGAGCATTGGAATTTAATTCAAGAATAACAATTATGGACAGATATGGACAGATATAGAGTCCACAAATGAAAACAGAAACGATACACTTAAAACACGCTTACGAATCTTTGTAGTATGAATGTACCTGCCTTTACATTGGCTCTCCTCTACGCAAAGCAGGCAAAACACTATTTATTGTATTACTGTATTCTCTCTCTTTTAGAATAGGATATTTATCAACATAAAAATTCAACCTTCTTTGATCATTGCAGCATATTGATTTTAATTACTTGCAGAGGATGGAATCTGTTATTTGGGTACTTGTTAGGCAATTATTCATGCTAATGTAGAGCATATTTGATTACTGTTGTGCAAATAAAGAATAAACATATATTCTGCAATTTTCTGTACTGGACTGGGTTGCACCAGGTTTGCGTAGGTCTATACTTAAGTTTGGGAGTAAAGTCTGTACTAAGTCCTTATTTAACATTTGTTAGTTTCCAACCATCCGCCTATTAAATTCGGTTGCACCGCAAATCCGTAAGTCGTATTTTAACTAGCACCAACTATCAGTAAACCTGCTGCCATGTGTTTTTGTGCTTTCTACATGGTTTCTGATGGTGTCCCCAAAGGAGGTATACATATTTACTAACTACTAAACTCACCGTTAAAACTAGTTTGTGTGGCGCAACCCAGTCTGCTTTCGTAATGCATAAACCTGAATTTAGCAAACACTTGCATTACAAGTAGCCTACGTTTAAACTTCCACACAGCTGGGGCAACCGGCCAGTTACTGTATAACAGTATCAATGACTTTCTTCTCCATCTCGTCTTTGTTTCTTTAACATGGCATTATCACTAAATTTTTCATTACATAAATATGTTCTCTGTAACTATATTATTAAAACGAGCATGTTAATGTTGCTTTCCATATTAATTTTATTGCTATCTGATACTTACTTCCTCCAGTCTAGTCAGCAACAGTCTCTATCTTGCTAACATTACAATTACCTATTCATTGTTGATCTATGTATACCTTTTTGGTTTATCACTTTATTATACACAATTTAAAATAGTTTAGAAAAGCATTGTTAGACTTACTGGAGTGTAAGTAGTATAGTCTCATTATTTACTCATCAATAACTGTTTTTCATACCTTCTATCTTTGAAATCTGCCAGTTACAACATGCTGCATGTTCCTTGGATAACCCAGTTAAAATCAGTAACACTCTCAAGTATATTAATGGGGAACAGTCCAACACATTTCAGCTAAAAGCTCACTTTCATGGCATGACCGAAAAGAACAGTGGGCTACAGAATAAAATACACATTCTACACAAGTTTACTGACCACTGGGTGGCTCTCATATAGATTTTTTTCCCCTAAAAACAACAGGAAAAATTTTAAAAGTGATAGTCTGATAAATGACATTTTTTTATATGAAGCCCTTGTATAAAGCCTCACTGACTGAGCCACTGCTATTTTCCCTGCTGTAACATGCCACATTCAAATCATTAGCTAATTATCAAGCCCTTCATGGGTTTAATAAGGTGTGTTAGAGTAGGAAAACACCAAACTGTTCAGAATTATGAGTCTCCAGGACTGGATTTGAGAAACTGGGGTATAAAGTGTAAAATCTGATGTAATGAGAATGAGAAATGCTTTGGATGCTGTGCCAGGTGACAAAGACGAAAGGCAAATAGTGAAATTTCGTCTTTATTGCAAAACATCTCATTGCTGATTATTTTAAGGATTTTTCAAATAAGCTGATTAATGAACTGCATGTTTCTTGTCCATTAGTATGATCCAAAGATTCAAGACTCAAGGCAAGATTCAGTAATATTACACTGTATTACTGCATATTTCTAATAAGTAATCTGCATATGCACAGCATGTTTTTTATATAACCAAAAAATGTGATCATGTATCAACCTTGGCATTAGCACACCATCCTGACTTATTACACAGATTAACACATAAAAGATCTGTCACATTTTGAGAAACAACTGTTAAATAAAGAGGGATAATATATGAAAGACTAATAGTGCATAGCTACTTGATTAAAAAAATCATTGTTTCTCAGAATACAGTACCTAAAACAAGCAATTTATTTGAAACTATCTGAAGTTCTGTAACATTTTAAACTCTTCAGTCTACTTTAAAATTCAATTTCATTACAGCTTTAATTACATGTACTTAAAAAGAGTTATTTACTTTAAATGAATATAATTCTGGCCTCAAGCTAGTTTATGATGAACCTACTCCTGACTCCTATGTGATATATTAATTTATTGTTAAAGAATTACTGGGAGATGGTTGAAGAGGCTGGCTGATGGGCTTTAGAAGAGGCAGTCCTAATCATGATCTGCTGCTCTGTTAATGAGAACAAAGAGCAGTAAAATATTCATTAAAAGCAGCTCAGTGCATGCTGTGCAGGACAGAGGAGGAGAGCCAGACGAGGCCTGCAGCCCAGAGGAGAGCTGAAGTAATTAGGGGAGGGTGCATTTATAGCTTTTTATTTATTTATTTATTTATTTATTTTAAAAGGTAAGAAGTCTCAGGACGGCTGCTAGATAGAAAAAGGGAAAGTAGATGTCGACTGACAAAAACGTGGCAACACACAAGGGAAAGGCCTGAATGAGCAGAGAGAAATGAAAATGAAAATGAGGAAAAAACAAATGTCATGCAGCATTTGGGTGATGTGTCTGAAAAGCATTTCTTGTTTTCATTTATCTTAGTAATACTGGCCTTCTCCTAACTCTGAGGGCGATGGGAGACAAATCAGGTGGTGTAATCCAAGTACGTATATTTAGAGAAAATATCAGCCCCTTTTTGGAAGTGGGGGGAAGGGGTGAGTGAAAAGGAGAGACGGAGACAGAGAGAGAGAGAGAGAGACAGACTGAAGGCAAAGAACAGGGTTTTTTGTACATGGAAACATATTCAGCTATGTCACACGACCCAAAGCATCCAGTGGGCAACAATCATGGTGCACAAGGGCAATCCACAGGCTGACTAAGTGACCTATGTGTATATCTGTGAGCATATGTATCTGTGTTTGTGTGTGTATGCCAATGTGTGTGTACACAAGTGTGCATACACTGAGTGTAGACAACCCCTGTTCTCCTTTGGCAAGAGTGCAGCACATGCTCTGGGCACTAGCCCACTATGTCAACACTCTCCTTTTATTTTCTTCCATTTGCTATTCTGTCTGGGCACACATAGCCAGAGCTACTCAAAAAATACTTCTTTGGCTCACCACTCAAAATACTACAAAGCGCCACATTCGCTGTATTTTTTTATTCGGACTAAGAGACTGAGGCAGAAAACGTAAATTTAACATAATAAAAACATGCAAGCAGCTCTTTAGTTAACCACCACTGTTTGCCCAACACAAAATAATACTAAACCCTGTTTTATGGATAGTCATTGCAGGCTATTAATATCTTGCAAATTACAGGACGATAACACAATAACTGTGTAAAATTTCGAGAGCAAAGCAAATCTGCAAATGATAAGAAAGAAAACTATTCTGTTGACACTTCCCGAAAGAAAGTGTGATGCATGGCAGTGTGAGAAAAATCACAGAGATGTCTTTCAAGAGCTACTGAAGAACACTGAGCCAAAGCTAGACCCAGTCATGGCCTTTATGTTCATTTTAATTCTGGGTTGTAATGAGTGGTAATCATAGCTTTAGAATTTCAGAATATAGAACGTAGAACCCTTAGATGCCAATTACTGTATATTCCAGTCATTTATTCAACTTTATGCAACAGTTATTTCCGGCCACGCAAGCTGATTGGTTAAGAGGCGTTATAACCGTGCTGATATTTCGCCATAACATCACAGGTTTTTCACAAACACTGTATTACTCCGCTAAGACGCTGTTGCTAAGCAACGAGTTTGAGTTTGTAGGAGACGCTTAAGCCATTTGAACGTTTTTACTTCTTACTTTGCGCACAAACAGAAAATGGATACTTTTAAGATTACATTTGACCTACAGCTAATTTGGTCAGACTCTGACGATGAGACTACACTAAATTCCCAAACTGTCATTACCACTGAGCAAGCTTTTCAGTCGGCAGCTGTGACAGACAAAAACAAAAAAGGTAGCTCGTGGTAATGACAGCGTAAAGGGCTGGAGAACGAACTGCCGGCTGTGCAGCGAGTGAGCGGAGCTTGTGACTGTGACGTAGCAACAAGCTGCTTGTTAAAGAACTATAATTTGGTGGAATTTATTAATTTCTTACTTTATTTATTTAACTGTTGTATAAAAGCAATAGAACATTCGAGGTTGTGTGTTATCGCGTATAATATCACGGCTGTGATGATCTACGGCGACCACATCCCAACCGTGATGTTATTTCACGATAACACCTTCCCTCTTGTGTTCTATTGCTTAATTGTTTTTTGTTATAAACATATTATAGCTGTCAGATAGTCAGTTTAAACAAAACTAGTTTCTTATATGTGTGCTCATTAGTGTGTATATGATAATAATAAAAATAATAATAATAATAATAATAATAATAATAATAATAAACTATATAGAAAAGAAGAAATAGGAATAAAAAAAACTCTATAGCACTTTATAATCTTATGTAAAATGCTCAAAGTGCTTCACAGCATAAAGATAAAACAGCAAACCAATAATGAAGCGATGTAATTAACATAGCTAAGAAATAAGAATAAAAACAAAAAATCAATAATAAACATTTTAAAAATAGATGAAGTTAAGAAATAATTACCAGATTTTTTGTTCTTAATTTTTTGAATGTTTAACCATCCAGCACTTGATGATCATAAAACAGAATTTGGAACAAATTAATCTTTCTGAGACGTATGAAGGTGCTAATCCTTTCTAAACCAAAAAAAAGAATCTTAAAGTCAGCACATGTTAGTACTCTGATTGCAGCATTCTGAACAAATTGCATTCGGATTACTGTGATTTTTGGTAATCCTATAAACAGTGCATTGTTGTAGTCTAGACATGAAAAGACAAAAGCATGGGTCAGTTTCTCAGCATAATCCAGCATGAGGAAAGGCCTGGCTCATGCTATGTTCCTTAAACAAGGATGGAGCCCTGTGGTACTCAAAAATTCCATATGCGATGCTTGCCTTGACTAACAAATTTCTTTCTTCTAGATTTATTTTAAATATATTATCCCTGTTTCTGTACTATGACCTGCCCTGAACCTAGACTAGAGTTTTTCAAAAAATATCATTTTCATTTAGGACCTTATTTATTTGTGCAAATACTGGCTTTTCTAGTATTTTACTCAGAAATTGTAGGTTTGAAATTGGTCTACAATTATTTAAAACAATGGTATCTACATTGCGTTTGTTCAGTTGAGGCCTGACCACAGCAATCTTCAAGATGTCTCGAAAAATGCCTGTTTCTAAAGGAATAATTTATGATCAAATAAGCCTATCAAAAAATTTAAAAAAAAACATCAGTGTAGGATCTGAAATGCAAGCTGAAGAATGTAATTAAGATTTTTTTTTGTATGTGGCTCTGTATCATTTACATCAATAGTAGTTATCTTGTCAGTAAAAAGAAACAGAATGGTCACAGCCATAGGACTCCTATACACTTACAACCTTACATGCTGTCAAGGTTGCCATTTTATAAATGATATTTTTACAGGTCACATTCTTGATTTTAGGCTTGAACTGCTGGCTAATGACAGTTATTGGTCAAAAAACTGGCCAAAATTTGCATCCCTAGATTATATCAATAGATAAGAAATATGTTTTTATTTGTTACACTGGAAAATGACAAGTAGATCAACAATTGAGTTGTCCATTCTCAAATCTTGCAAAAACCTTTGGACAGCACCATCAGACGGATAACATCTGATACTTCAAATGCACTGCAGGATAGTGGAATGCCAGCAACAGAGTTGGTTTAACTTCAGCATGACAGGGAAGGTTAACTTACAGTGCAGTACAGTCTGCCTGTACAAATGTGGGAGCACAGAAAATGTGCCAAACGTATCAGTCAAATCGTGCTCTCCTCCCCCCCCCTCCTTTTTTCCTAACTTTTTGAGGGACACCATTTCACCCTGCATAATGCTTTCCATATAATCAACATTTTGCAATTTTATAATTAAATAACCGCTGCAAGTGTAGAGGCACCTAAATATTTGCATTATTAGGTGAGGGAAAAGCTGTGGCTTCATCAGCTCTGTGAAGATTGTGGCAATGGCAAGAGTTTGTACCTCTCAGAGGGAACTGTGTTTACTCACACCGCTCTAAGATTTATCCTCCTTGCAGCAGAACATCAAGAATAATCTCATTTCCTGGCCTCCATCTCTCCCGAGCATGACCGCTTTGACGATTTCTTTAAGTTTGAAATTAATTGTCACAGCAGTCTGCTATTCTATCAATGATTAATGAATCCGGTTGTAGCAACAGCAGCGCCACTGTTCCCTCTTTTTTGTTCCCTGCAAACTCAAAGTTTCATCTGGCCCAATTAAGTCCCATTAAAGTAAACTTGCTTGTGTTCACTTTCAATTCACTTCTCACCATTTCGCGTAATTAGAGTTTGCATTAGGCCTGGCCTCCCAAAAGGTGCAGCTGAGCAGCATGGAGCATGAGACGGAACACAGGGGCCAGTTGTGCTTTTCAAAGCCTGTCGACACCCGCTGTCTCTCCGGTTGCTTTCAAATGAGATCAGAGCATTTGAGATTTGGCTGCTTGATAATATTAACTCCATTCTCGCACTCTGCCTCTTTTTTTCTGCCATCGGCCCGTACGCCCCTCCTCCCACCACCAATCACAGCATACACAGTAAAAACGACATTAGCCAAGGCCTGAATTTAATTCTGGTGCTGTAGATGACTTCTTAGAGTGATCTTTTGACTCACTGGCTGTAGAGGACAGCATAGCATGCCCTTGAAGCAATTAGATGAGCCTTCAAAGTATGCTTCAGGAAGAACTCGGCTGTACTGGAATACACTACATTATGAGTAACAAATTTCAACATAAAAATTAAGACTTTTGTGACTTGTGATTAAATGCTGGGATACCTTATGATTGTACAAATGTCTAAACTTACAGATCAAATAATTGTATGCAGTTTCTATATATGGTTTAGAAGAATTTCCAACTGTATTTCCTACTGTTGACTGTTACGCATAGCAATTACTAGTTTTAAGCAGTTGTAATAGGTATATCATTATCTTTGGATTCTCTGAAAAAGCCTCTTACAGGGAAACAGCAGGGTGGCTGATGTGAGCCAATTACTCTAATATCAAATGTTTCTCAGAGTAAGGAGAGGTGAAGATACTTGGCAACACCAAGAAAAACAATTATCACACGCAGTCATAGTCCTGTTTGGACACATTTTAAAAGTATAGCCTCTTAATTAAGATCAGATGCATACCAGCAAATTGCCTGCCCTGGACTTGGAATAATAAGTCACTTCATCATCATCCTACCTGAAGGTGGCCTTAAGGATCTGGCCTGACGTGATCTCTTTGGTGCGGTTGTCATAGCCGTAGAAGAGGTCCCCAAACACGGTCTGGTTGGCTGGGATGTCAGCCGCCTCTCCACAGTCCACTCCCTCAGTACAGGCATCAGACAGCGGCAGACAGGAGCGGCCGTCCGCTCCTCGCTTGTAATCCTCGATGCAGCTGCAGGGATGGAGAGCAGAACAACTTTTATTTATTTCAGACTCTGCAACAAGGCAATGCCAAGGCTTGTAAGGCCATAACAATGGCAATAACAGCAATAACAATGCCTTGCTGAGCCTATTTAAAACACAGATTTTTCCACTCTCTCTCACTTGTTCTTGGAAAATGTCCTAGTTTTGAAATGCTCATAGAACTTGAGGTTCTGCAGTATTTTGGGTGTTATGGAAGACACAAAACACTGAGAAGCAATTTAGTATTCATGAACATCTGCAACACTTCCAGTTCATGTTCCAGTCATTTTTGGATTTGGCTTGTTTCTGCACAGAGGCATGTCATGGCCCATATTACAGAGGTAGAGAATGTAAGAACTACAGGCATTTGTAAGTTAGGGCTGTGTTTTAGGGAGTGCTATTTATTTTAGTGAAGGAACAAAAAACAGCTTATCATCCGAAAAATAATACCATCTTTAGAGTGGTACTAGTTCTCACCATAGTCCTTCATATTTATAGCACTATGACACCAAGGTGTCGCGCTTGCTCTGTACTACACATCAAACAGAGAGAAAAGGTGACCAGGTTTAGCCACTCTGTCTTATTCGCCTTGCCAGCACTCTCCAGCAGGAAACCGCCAGCGACAGAGGTGAGATATGCCCTGCAGCTAAAGCACCCATAATGCAACCCGCATTTTAAGTGCCTTCAGGTTGCCTTGTCATATTATCAGACTTTCCCGCTGCTGAGAGAATTAAGCACATTTGCCACCTGGAGTCAGGGAACCCTGGCTATGGAGAGGTGAGGGGATTTCTCAGAAATGCAGAAGGGCTGGGTCAGAAGAGGGCGGTTTAGTATAGACAGCGACACAAGAGGAGGACAGCTCCTTACAGTTCATTCTGTTTTGGCCGTGCTCTCTGCAGCAGACTTTAAGACCCTTCTAAAGACTCTAAGACCCTTCTAAAAGAGTCTGAGTGTTGTACAATGAGACTTAAAAAACGTTAAAGTGATTGGAACCACAAGGATATCCCTGTTGACGAATGAAATCTATACAAGCATTAAATTCTGGAATAATTATTGCAAGTACTTAAGCTTGCATGTAGTAATACTAATTTTATGTACATGTGGATACCATGTAATGTCAGTATTATGGGTGTGAAACATTGTAATTGTGTAAAGTATGTCACACACTTTTCTGAGAAAATAAAGGTATCAATACCAGTGAGTCTGCTTTAGGCTAAACTTTCCAGGAGCAGATCAAAGTCCTGCATCACTTTGAATATTACACTGCTGTTTACAGCAGCATTATCCTCAAAACAGGAAGTGGGGACACCAAAGGAAGGGACCTCATGCTTTTTAAATGCACGTGCCATAAAGCAGACAACCACTCATCTTGATTTATGGACTGAAAAAAGAGCTAAATGTTGAGGTGAGCTGGAGCTTATGCAATCAGCTGAATCAATAATAATCAGTTTAGAAGGCACTTCAGCTCTCATTCAGACAGATATGCACACCCGAAATGGAGCCTAATCCTAGCTTTTAAGAGGTAACAGGTTTATATATCAGCTCAGACATCCCTGCTGTGAAAAACTCAAGTCATTTTGAGCAGGAAGAAATCCAGAACTGTACATGGGTAGCAAAATCTGCAACCGTAAGCATTCTTAATAATACAGCTATCAATATTTAAAAGGACACATTTGATACAGAGCACCTGCAGAACTTAAGCTTTTACGTAGAAATTCAAATGCATTTCATATGCCACTCTTAGGAAAAAAATGACAGGCTTACTGAAAACTTGAAATTTGGCAGTTACTGCCAAGATTGTTTGTTGAGCAAGGCATCCTGTTTTTAGGCTCAACAGACAAGAATATGAGTTTTTGCAGTCAAGATACAAATCTGGAATAAAACTTGGCAACACTGGGTAGGACTGAGCATGTTAAGGAGTGCAAATATGTGTGTGCAAATGTGTGTTCACCCGCAGAACATCTGGATATTGTAAAGTGTGGGGTCCTCCTCCAGGGGTGCTAGCTGCTGAAGACACAGCTGCTCACAGCCTCCATTAAATCCATCTGAGCAGTCGATGCCAATGTGGTGGTCATAGCAACCTGTGCCATCCTTCATCGGGCTCAAACCAGGAGGGCACTGATAAAAGGAATACAGAAGACAGAAACATTAAAAATAAAATAATCAAAAATCAGTTCTCAAAATACCAAAAGTGCAGCACCATATGAAAATAGAACACAATGCATTAAGTTGTCAATATATTCCAAAAAGTAAAAAGAATGTCTTGTAATATATTTCTTTTTTGGCTAGCTTCCCCACCAACCACACATGTCTGCGACACAAGAGCCAAAGCCCGATACAGACAGATCTCCACAGCAGGTGTAGGACATTCCAAATGACACTTTTTACCCCTCTTTTGCATCACAGACAGATTCTGATACTGCAATTGTATGTGGTGAGAAAGTTAAACCTGCACAAGGTTAACCGACTTTCACAACTCAACACCTGCTCCCTCCGTTTCACACTGTCCCCTGCATCTCCCAAAGCAATTTTGCCCAGTACTGTGAAGCCAGATTCACATGATGTTTTCTGTCAGCCCCAGCTTCAAAGGGGAATTTGATGGGTTGATTCGTACTAGGTGCCCTGCTTGAAGAATAGGAGGAAATTCTCAGTGTGCCTTTGGGCGTTAGGATATAAATTTCAAATTCTCTCTCAGGTGGCCGGTGCCCACAGATTCTGGCAAGAGGCCTTTCTACGAAGAGCTTGCAGTGAAAAGAAAAGTTACCTGGCAAGAGCACTGCAAGTTGGGATGCATATTTCTTTGTGAGCTGTGCAAAGCAGTATGCTATGTTGTGGCAATCTAGTGTTAAGCATGTCTGTTGGTGCCCCATTTAGAAGTCAACAAGAGAGCACCATGTTAAATTACAGCATGTGTTGATTTGAGTTAAACCTGATAAACCTACAATACAAGCATAAATAACATTTTGGGAATCTGGGTGTAGAATGAATCTTGGTAATAAAGCTGTTCCCGCTCAACATCATAATTTAAAAGATAATGCCTCCTGTAGCAGACATGAGAGCCTAAAAAATCTTAAAAACAAATGCTTCACAGTGTGATAAAACTCAAGCAGATTCCTTCAAGTGCTCAGCAGCAGGTCTAAAGTAAATTATGCATTCCCTGACCTCCATCTTTTGCCTTGAACTCATTTATATCAACCCCATCAAAGCTTGTGTCGGTAACGTGCTTTATCCATATTGATTTTGTCGTCTGGCAACGGCTGCCACAATAAACCATTTATCAGCTGAAGGGATTAAGGACACTGAAATTCTTGACTTATTTGTTACATGAACACTTTAAATCAAGTGGACTGCAGGGGTTCAATAAAAACAAAAGTACCTGAGAGAAAAAGAGACAGGAGACACTGAGTGTTAGTCAGAATAATAGTTCCTGTTAGTCAGAATAATAGCTGTAGGTACTTTCTGCTATTTATTAATGTGCAAATGCCATTTAGTCTTAGTCTAACTGCAAAATTAGTTCATTCAGACCATTGACTCAACACTAAGGACTCTTCTCAGTTTATGAAAAGGATACTAGGTAAAAGTTCAACAAGAGGAAGGAGATTTAAGAAAAAAACATATGACTTCTTTATTATACGAAACCTTTCGCAATTCCTTGCAGGTGTCAGTTTAATAATCAATGATTCAATAATCTGCTTTCATACATTTGTAGGGTGTTTCTAAACAAAGAAGCAATAGGCAGCTCATTTTCCCCTCTCCTAATACTCTTTAGTGGCTTTTTCCAAAGGATTGAAATGTGATACACCTCGGCACAACTGAGGTCAAATGAGTATTTATAGTGATTGGATCTCTGCTTTCTATTTCTTCCTTTTGGACCATAGATTTAGAAAGGTCAGCTGAGTCAAAGCAATTCTGTGGGAGAAGATAATACATAGGGGTATTTATGATAATGCCTTTATCCACAGAGTTTTATTCATTTTTGGGGCCAAGAGGGCAAACATACAAGGAAGGAGTTTAGTGAGAAGGACCATACCCTAGCTCATTCAATTCTTATTTTCTCAAAGAGTCTGACCTTGGCCTGGCTCTCAATTTCTATATCTGTACCTATGGGGAAAATACACAATGTATTCCTGAGTTCTTATTCCAGAAGAATTGCTAGGTTTTGTGTGCAACAGTTAAAAGAGAGACTGTCTTTTTACAGAAAAGAAGGGATAGCATCAAACAATAGGTTGATTATAATTGCAATGTTGTGCTGAATAACCTCGAGGCTATTGTATGTGACAATCCTCACACCAAAGAGTCCCCAAGCATAAGAAGTGTAATCTAAATTGACATGTACTGCAAAAATGTAAATTTTTACTTGTTGCTATAGAATCATGTGAAAACCTACAGTAAGTAAGTTTATATATTGTGGCATTGGCATACGATAAGACGCGGGAAACATTGCGCTTTAAAGGCCAGTGCTCTTTTACTGAACAGGCAGCAAGGGAGAACTGCCAATGGCAGATAGCTGGCAGGTCATTTCTGGCCATACACTTCCACCTGAAGGTAGGCACTAACTCTGCACCAACTACCCCACACCCAGCACAGAACAGCACAAACAACACGTGCACATCATTAAGCTAAAAACAACTTATTTACAATAAGGTCTCTCCTACTGCAGATGCAGCATCTCCCAAGAGCTTCCTCGCGTGGCCACACCTCATGCCAATAGTGGGGTGCTACAATATGCTAAACACAGTACTGTGCAAAAAGTCTTTTAGAAAAACTATTCTATTTAAAAAACTATTTTTCTGGGCAGAAAGTGTTTTTCCTAAGAGAAACACTAATATCAGAACAAATACAAATAACATTAAAACAAAAGTATTGATTTTACTTAAGTCAATGTTTTTGTTTAACACCTTCCAAACCTATCCTTGAGAAAGCCCAGTATTAAATAAATATTAAATAGATCTCAATGATATGCCAAAATATGGCTGTATAAATTACTTTAATAGCTCTCCTGTGCCAGTCAGTGCAGAGACGTTCAAACAGTTTGAGCAGCAGCTAATCAACAGCAAAAATGTTGGCTGTGGAGATTTATTTTCTGAAACATTAAATAAGCGATTTGCAATCATTGTTCTTTCTATGAAGAGAGGGCCCAACAAACCAAGGTGTTCTCCATTACAGGTTTTATCTCAACTGAAAACACATCTCACCTGATAACATTCTGCATAGAACAGCAAGAAAAGTATCTGCTAGCATGCCAGTACCATCTGTATCCACAGAACAAAAACATTTACAAAAAACAGTGCCAAAGCGCAAATTAAAAGTAATGGAATTCATTGTCTTAAATGACCAAACATTCTCTGCTGTCAAGGGCTTTTGATTTCCACTTTTCATCTTGAATTTCAGTTTCAGCCAAGAACAAATAGTTTGGTGCATCAATAATTTGTAGTTAACATTCAAAACCTGGTTTGGCTCATTCATCCCTTCATTAAGTTATATTAGGTATGCTAATGATGGAACTTAACATATCAATGTCATGGCAGAGTGACTGAGTAGAAACTTGGAAACAAATCTTTATTCTTCAAACTTGCTCAAAAGATTCTTTTGTAAAAGGACAGTTTGTTACATTGTGTAATGTAATGTTTGCTAAACGTTTGCAATGTTTGTTTGCATTTATTTTAATGTTATATAGTATTTTTACAAGCAAAAAGACAACTATTGCCCAGCTAAATGGGAAATAATAAACAACTGCTTAAATGACAAAGACTTTACTACAGTACTGTATGCTACCCTCATGCCAATTTTATTACTGTACCAGCGTGTATGTTTGGCAGATATTTTATTCTTGCATCTAGTCAGTAAATATAAAACACATCATAGTGGCTCTACTGAAGCCATAACACCCTGCACACCAACCATACCATCAATCATATACTTTTTATACAATTTTACAAAAGATTAAACCAAACATTTTCAGAGGAAAATGTGTGAAGTTTGTGAGTATCTTCTGCCCAAGTGCTTACAGAATTAGCCATAAAGTGTTCAGCACTGAAATCTCGTCATTACAGAATGGCAACCAAACATCATAACTCTCTATCAAACAGAAAAACAACAGTAGCAAAAATCTTTCACATACGCTTGCTGTTTTTTCACTGTTCCTGGGTTTAACAGAAAACTATTTCTCAGGTTCTGTGTTCACTGGTCCTTGTTGATGTGAGTTATATTTCAGAGGGATTACAGTCATAAATTAGCATGCCTAAGCACCTCGGCCAGCTAAAAGTGGCCCTGCTGCAGCAGAGAGTAACAGAGATGGACGGAGAAGGTCCCTTTAAATCCACTCTTTGATCCTGAATGGGGGGAAAGAAAAACATGGAAGTGCTCCCCACCTGCTGCGTGGCAGCCTCTCTCCTGCACTGCATGCACACACAAGACCTTTTTTTGGTATCGACTAGGAGCTCAGAACTGCTTAGTAGTCTGAATGCAGTAGGAGCTTGCAAAGCATTGGGCAGAACAGGAACCGGGTGTCGTGATGGAAGGGGATGATAAGATGCCCTTCACAACACTACAAGTGGGACCCGTCACCATAAAGAATGTCCCAAAATTAAACCTTTCTTTAAGGAACTATGCATGAAGTAAGAGTGCCTGGCTCTGCTTCTATCAAGTATTGTTTTAACCTCAATGTTCTAATGTTCAGATGCTACAAAGGCTCATTTTACTGCTAAAGATAGGATATGTTAAACAGGGTTACTGCAGTAATATTGTTCCACAGAAATTCCACTGAAAATCATCTCCTCTATTTATTGGATCCTATTGAATTTATGCACCACATGAATGTCAGAATCATAAAATTTGTTAAAATCACAGAGCTCCTCTTTTGCAAACATCTCAAGTGGCCTTGTTCAGGTGTGTACAAAGATTAATTTATTCTTCATGCAGATGGACAATAAGAAGGCTGCAAGCTCCCTTTCAGATCTCTCAATTGCCCACCCTGCACTACAGATTGTGACAGAGGAGAAAAGGAACTAATTAATCACATCATCATTTAGCAATTATCAGACTTTTCTTCCAAATGAGCATGCTGCAGTGCTCCCCAGGAGTGCCATACATCAACGGGGTGGGTCACTGAGAGGCCGCTCACTGCGAAGTTAAAAGGCCGCTGCCGACTGGAGTTGCCGTCCTCAGACAAGGTGTTAATTGATTAGCGAGGAATAGGACAATCTGGGAGCCAGCCAGTGAGCTCTTCTGATAAAACAGCCTGGGGCGTAATTTACACATACTCCGTCATCAGGTAATTACAAAACATCAAGCATTGGACGCAACAGATGGAATCTGCACTAGCTAAGAGAGGTGAGAAAGTGTGCATAATTGTCCAAGAGATAAAAAAAAAGTCAATGCAATGTTATAAAATACAGTAAGTATGTCTACATAGTCAGCGAATGTTTACCGTTATGGCGTTTTTTTAATACAAACAGTCTGCACTGTTGGGGAAACAAACAAACTCTGTAAAAATTAAAGAAAACAACCATCATCAACAACAGATAAGAATATTCAGATGAACCTTCTCTCAGAGCACTGCAAGGCCTTGAGTGCCAAATAGTCTTGCGCTATGCACCTTGCTATGAACCATGGGACATTCTGGAAGTGCTATTAGAGAGGGGGGGAGCAAATATAATTGGTTCTGTTTAATAGTCATATTATCTAGGGAGTACAAATGTATCCTCCAATTTGTGCACATTAGCCAGTGCCTCACAGGGACCATGCAAAATATAGGGTGGTTATTAAATTACATATATTTGATATCTTCCTCAATTTCAGGACTAATTTAATTTTTACGTTACGAAAAACTACTGGCCGAATGATGCTTTGAGAAGCAATCAAAGTTGTTTTTTCTTAATAATAATAAAACTACAGGAAGAAACTTTAGATTGCAATATATTGAGGACAGGCATAGAAGCCTAAAACCTGCCATGCTTCTCACTGCAGTATGAAGTGTTGTATCTGAAGGCTCTTTTTTATATTAATATAGGCAGCCTCATCTGGGGTTGACCGCTCAACCCATTACTGCATGCTAACCAAAGCTATGCACTGCTTACCCAATCTAATAGCTTCCAAGGAAAATGTATTTTTTCCAGACTACAGTTTAGTGGCCTTCACCTTTCTGGCAGAAACAAATAAGGTAGTTTAGCATGTTCTGCCCTCTTTATTGCACATTAACAGATTAAGCTAAAAAATATACATGAGCTGATTATGTTAACCAAGAAAAAAAAAAATACATATGTACTTACAACCACAAGGGTTTTTAATTGCTTAATAATTATTACATTGCTGGAGTTTTTAAACAACTCTGTGTCACTGCTCGACTGAGAATAGCACATCAACCAAAAATATATAACCAAAAGCATCCAGAAACTGACCACTGATAAAAGACAAGAGCATGACTTACACAAACTGTGCAGTAACAGATGAGCTAAAGCCACTAATGTTACATCCACAAGAAGGACCGACAAGATAGACGTGGCTCTTTGTATCAACCCAACACCACACAGGCTACCATATCACCACCAAGTCAGTGTCACTGCAGTGCTGAGAATGATACACACCCAAATAATACCCACTCAGCGTCGGTCCTGTGGGGGGTCCGTCAATAAAGGGGTAAAGAAAGGATAATAAATTACGCAGAGAAACAGATGGACTATAACCTGTAATTGTTTAACTACAAAATGCACCTGTACAGTAAGTGGACCTGATAAAATGGACCATGAATGTAGATACAAGGTAGGTGCACCCCAAGTGGTCAGTGAGCATCTATGAAAAGTTTAGTAAATTTTGACCTATAAATGAAACCAGCAGAGATAAGAGCATGAGGCCCTTTCAGATATAAAGCCCAGAACACCGCAACTTTTTCAGGAATAATGTCAAACACAAAGGTAATACTGTCAAAAACACAGGTAAATAGAACACATTAAGAGTCAAATTCATTTAGAATTATTTTACATTTTCATATCGCAGAAATTTGTGATAGATTCACCCCTGGCAAATGGCCCCATCAACTTACCCAGCATTTTGACTCCAGTTCACATTCACACACAACCTCATTCCACTATAACCTAATTCTAGTATATTACTGGAACATTTATGGGTAAAACTGCATGTGTACAAGTGATTATGCACATGCACTTGTGAGACCTGCATTTGTTTGACATTACTCACCTAAAAGCATACATGGTATTCACAAAATTGTGACCCAATCAAAAGCAGTCACAAAGACAATCAGCGCCTTTTCTAAGACGATTCTCTGACAAAGTTCACATATGAAAGGCCACCCAACCACACTAATCACCTTATGCATACCCCAGCCAGACTGCAAGAGAAACCAGAGACCTGGGCTCATTTCATGGCTGCTAAACAGCCATTAGGGAACGGGAGAAACTCAGAAAAGAAAGTGAAAAACCACAGGATATAAAAGGAATAAAAGGAATAAAACACTCAAATCCTTATCTCCAGAGAACTTGAAAAAGCTCCCGAAGCAGACAAGAGGTCATGACCAATATTTATAAAGCAACTGAGAACAAGACTGCTGATCCAAATACCCTATCAATATAGTCCAATTCATTTAAAACTGAAAGGCAAAACCTGACTGCTTGCTCAGGTGTTAGTGAGAAACATAATTTTTAATATGACTTATGTCTGACTTGGAAAAGAAGTACAACAAGAAGGTTTTCTCCTCTAGGAACCGTGCTTTTCTCAGGGAGGTACCGAGTTACTATTCACAGTGACTGGTGCTGCAGCACATTCAGCACGGCACCCAGCATCCAGCAATAGCACCTCACACAGCTGAACAGACTTAATTCATTTATGCCCTACACCGGGTTCTCAAGATACTAAGCAGAACCAGTTTAATATTTAACTAAGACTGGGAAACTGCATGAACAGAGAGATTTAGTTGAATAAAACAGAAAGAGAAGGTAAGAAAGAAACGCACCACACAGCCAGTGGAATCCAGCTTTCGGTCAGAGATGCAGCGGAAGTTGCGGCTGCAGCCCCCGTTGTCCTTCGAGCAGTCCCGTACAGGGCCAAAGGAGTCCAGCAGGACCTCTAGACTGTCAAAGGATGAGGAGATCATCAGCTCCTCCCTGAAAAACACCATAAACACAAAGTGTGTGGTAGATAAACATTTCCTAAAAACAATGGCTAAATGGTATAATTCAGTCTGATATAAATTCGACCTCACAATGAATCAGTTCAATTACATTAGGAATCAATCGTATCATGAAATCTCACATTTCACCAAGGTTTGATTGGATTCATTTTGATTCAGAAAGCAAAAATATACTAAACACAAATGTTACGTAAGAAATTGTTTATGCAATACTGGATAATAAGATACAAAATAAAACCAATACATCAGCCTTTTTGTATTTTGTATTTTGTATTTTTATGTTGATATTGCCTGAGAGTTCTGGCCAAAAATGAGCACACATTTAATTAATTATTACAGTCTTTTCTCAATCATTTAACAGTAAAACTAATACCACTACAATACTCTAGAACTGTTTATATCATCAAATATCCCAAACAATTTAATCAGCTAACAAAAGAAACACTCAGTTCACAAAACTGTAAACAACTGTCTCATACAAAATACAGTAATTTATGCTCACAAGCACTCAATACAATTAACTAAAGTACTGTGAAAAATATTCATTTTTACAGGTTATTCCTCTGTATAATTTAAACAGAATTATTCATTTTCTGCATTTTACTGTCACTTTTCGGTATTTCTAAGCATGTGTTGCATGCTGGGTAGTTTACCCTGTTTCTCTACTGCTTACAGCTGGAGCAGAAAGTGCACCAGTCAAATAAGAATGGAGGAGAAAGCTGCTCTGTCATCATGAGAGAGAGCATCCAGCTACTTTTTAACCATAATGCTAAATTCAAATGTGTTGTTAATAAGACTGTAACTATATAAAAATGTTAGGTATAGTATTAACTTAGTCATGTGACTACAGCATTGAACATTGCCTCATGTTAGAATAATTAAGAATAAAAAGTATCTGTTAACAAGCTAGCAGGCTTTTTTTTTAGATTCTTTTCCTGTGACTTCTTACAGCAATGTCAGCTACCTTAATCAGTCAGCATGCGCTGCAATTTCCTAGAAATGGTAATGATTTGGCCCATAAACCAGGCATGAAAGGAGTTCAAGTGTATAAAAGCCAACTAGCTACATTAGCTAATGTACATGAACAGTGGCTAGTTAACCAAACATTGAATATTTCCTGTTAAAGGAGACAAATGTTTTACAAAACATGGTAGATATTTAGGGGCAAATGATTAAAAAATTAAGAAACGTAATTGTATTGAACTTGACCATCTTTCACTTGTAATGATGGAGATTTTACCACAGGTACTCTGTTTTTAACGTATCACTGAGGACAGGGTTACCCAGAATTCTTCAAGAATTCTTAATTACCTCTTATTTTCTTATTTTTCATCAGTTCTCTTTAAAGAATTTTTTTTTTGTCACAACATTATCTTCACGCTAAAGCGTAGGACTGGACGCACTGAACTTATGTTTGTTTTACTCATCATGATAGTGATTTATGTTCAGATTTATCAGTACAGCTTGTCTTGCTGTGATAAAAGAAACCAGGTGGTAACTTTAAGTTGCCACAGCCCCAAAAAGTCCCTGATTATTGGCATATTATCAACAAGGAAAAATGAATGTTTTTTTACGGATAAAACTGTAAATTTTATGGAATGTTACGCATACAACGTGAAGAAATAGTCTTGTATATACACAGAATATGTCCTGTAATTTAACATTTTTCTGTTGTGATTGAATTGTCCATTATTTTTACGGAAAATGTACCATTTATATATTTATATTTTTTTTTAACAGTGCATCTAAACCTACAACTCTCCAAATACAAAGGTGTGAAGAGAATCAAATATCAAATAATCCAGTCAGAATCACACACACACAGTAGATATGCACACACTATGAAAACAGAAACTCTGTTGCAAAGCACAAAGCATAGTTACAAAATTCCACCCACTGAAAAAAGTTTTTGACATCAAAAGTTTGATCATCCGTACATTATGATTACACACAAAAAATAACCTCTCAACTGTTACAAGTACCATTATGTACAGTATGATGTACAGTATGTAAAGTTTACACACAAAAAAGGAAAGCATTACCTTAATGATACAATGTCTTTTTTACCTCACAACTACTCTGGCCTCTGGCCAAACAGTTGTGGAATAATATTCAGAATGATGGACTCTGCCCTGCCGTGACTCTAGAGTAAAATCTATGCACACTCCATTCAGAACCGCAGGAAGACTGTTCAGGTAGGTTCCAACCTGCATACTTTCAGTGACTAGCTAAAAAATCCTTCAGCTTGGACTGAGGAACTGCGAATTTGGTGAAAGGAATGTGATACATAGTAAAACATTCTGGATGTTATATGCACTGACAAACAAAAGCAAATCAGAAACAAAATGCAGCAAATGGTATATAGCTCTGGTGTTTGAGTGCAAGGAACAGATTGCTTGGTGTTTTCATTCAGTCACAGTGTGTATCTAAACAAGAAAAAAAATGTATTTACATGGAAAACTACTGTAACTATTTGAAACTGTGAAGTTTGAGTCCTACTCCCTCAAGACTTGCCTTGATAGTTTTTCATTTTTTCAAACTAATTTCTTTGCAAAACTTTTTACCCATCAGTTATCACACATCATATCACACACTACAATGTATAGTCAAAAATATAATCTTTGAAATGTGGCACTTTGTAATTTTACAGTACCTGCACACTTTTGTAATGTATGTAGATTTACATACAATAGTATGACAATATGAGTAGGCTGTTCTGAAAACTGTTCTTTGCCGTAACAATGTTTTATAGTAGTTTTGAACTGATCTCACCAATAGCACTCAGTAGTGTGCATGAGCCATGTGTTATAGTAGTTTTACATTATTACATAATCGGCTGATCACAGCTGTTTGTGCTGTTATTTGTTTAGCACAGTTTTGGACTGCTTATTTCATTCACATGTTTCCTTTAGTCTTATTTATCAGAACGCTCGGTGGTCTGTGCAAGCAACATAACAGTCAAAAAATTATTCCACAGCTTAACAGTTCTCAATAATTTGCCACGTTAATACAAAATTTAACTGCTATGAGGTAGTCCTGGGTTTGCATATGTTTTTTACAATGGCTTGAATGTAGAGATGTTAAATTGATCCTAAATTTCATCACTAAGGACAAGAGCTGGTTGATTATGTATACATTATAGCAATACAAAATGTACTACGCAAAAGAAAATTCATATGATTTTCTAGTTTATGTATAGCATGATGGCATTTATCTGCAAATATCAAGAAAATTAGATGTCTTTTTAAAAAATTGCATTAGTGAATCTTTATCCTTTTCATACTTTGTTTAGAGACAAAAAAGTTCACACATTTGCATTCTTTACGAAGCCCTGAACATGCGAACTCAGATGCTTTGACCTTGCTATGAGCTGCACTGACTGGAAAATTGCATTATGTGACTTTTCCCCCCCTCAAATCTCTGAAAACATCCACATATTTATGTCATTACTTTGAAATATGAATAGGCAATAGTCTACCGAAATCAAAAGGCATGACCTTTTTATTGCCCGATGTTTTCTGATCGCTAAATCACGGTGGCGCCCCATGAATGGGATATCTGCAATAAATGGAGTGGATTTATGAGCACGCTGGCATAGGTCAAGCCTGGTAAGAAGAAAAAAAATGGCCTGTATTGTTTTGCAAATATGATGTCCTCACTCCCCACTAAGAGATAGCTCCAAACAAATGGGTGAGATTTGTTGTGTTTTTTTTTGTTTTTTTTTTGCATTTTATCATGCAAACCAATTTGGCTTAGACACAATTTGACATAAGTGAGCCTGCTTTTGTTTCTGAAAAGTTAATCTGACCAGCCAGATAACTACTGAGACATCTTTGTGGCTGTGGCACGAGACCAAGAGCTGCTGTATTTCTAGAGACAGAAAACACATATTTTTCAGCAATGTCACCATCACAAACAGAAGAGCTGTGTTTTAATAATGAGAGGATGATTCTGCTGCTGTATATTTGACATTCTGCACAAGTGCTAAAGAATAATTAATGGAGTCTATAGTGTCAACCCCACTTAATGAAGGACACTATAGTTCATGCACCTCTGGCTCCCCCTCTCTCTATTCTTGGTTAAATGCTATAGTAGGAGTGCTGCGGAGAGTGAAGACCTTTTAAGGCCAAGACTGCGATGGCCGTTAGGAGGTAGGATGTTATCTTAATAGGGCAGAATATATAATGACCTTTGCTTCTCAGTAATGAGACCACTTTGAACAAATTGAGACAAATCTGCCTCTGTGAACAAAACATCTCTTTCGGCAGGGCTTGGAACAGAAAGTCAGTGGAAGCTTTAATCAGTAGTTTAACACCTAATACAAAGAAAGGCTTTCTCTACTAGACTATGGCAATCTACAGCCAGCACCTTTCAACAGGTGCACAAAGAAATTAAACTTAACCTTCATTAATGGCCATTATAATGGTGAATACCAAAGTAATGGGAACTCTGCTGCAAAGTTCATCTGGTGGCACAGTGTAACACTCTATTCATTTGGAATTATTAGTGTTAAACAGTGCCACTAATCATTCTCTGTGTATTGTTAAGGTTAAGATTCCTAAAAATAAATTTGTTAATATGTAGACAAGTGTTTGGCAATAATTCTTACAATACCATTATTAGAGAATTGTGTGTAATAATTCCTTTGTTATTATTTTGCCCTGATGACAACATTAGAAAAACATACAAAAAACAGTCAAATTTGGTTTTAATTTTGATGTGCAAAATTCTTTGTTCACCAGTCTCCACTCGAGACATTTTGTCAGTTTCAAGTGCACTCCTAGTCAAGAACTAGAAGATGCATCATTGAGCTTGGCAGTGAGATACTGTTGTCGCAGTTATGTAAAAATATGCAAAGTCAGTGTAAATTGATGCAACTTAAGACTATTAATCCTATAAGATTTTTGTTCAAAAGTAATCGATTGTACTGTTTGCTTCAGGGACTGTAGTAGCTCTCTTAGAAACATCAAACAGCGTGCTTTTTACTTACAGTACACAAAGGTTTATTTTCACTGTGCCTGAGAGGGCAATAAGTGAGTGAGTAATAGACTGCATTCAGTTCAGTGGGAAAACTAAATGGATGGGCTAATGGGCAAGTAGTTAAGAGGGTATTTCTGATTCAGCTAATAAGATAAGAAACATGTCCATTTTCAAAGCTCCAGTGATGTAATACTAATGAGTACTGTCAGCAATTCCCTTTTACATGCTCTCTCTTAATGTTTGAGAAAACTGTTCAAAATTCAAATGAAGGGAGATGTCCAGCGGTCAAATGTCTTGGATGCAGAATTAATTAGGACTAACTATAAATTTAAGTAAACTGAAAAACAAATTTAAAAATGCTAAAACATGATAAATACAAAAAATAAATAACATATAACTGCCTTTAAATAAATAATACTAAAAATAATACATAAAAATACAATCAAAATAAATAAGATAAACTATGCTATAGTGCACTTCCACAATCTAGTAAAAATTACTAAACATAAAAAAAATAATAAATAAAATTAAATTAGACCAAAATAAATTAGAGGAATTTTTTTTTTTTATTTGGGGTAAAAGCACACCACTGTAAACAAAAAGGGTGCACTGGATATGTAACACAAGACAAAACGAAAGCATCATTGTGAAACAGAATGAGGCACAATAATCATTTTATCTCAATTATCTTGTTTCCATTACCGCTGGAAGCTAAAATCATAATTGAAGTACACATAAGGAAGAAAAGATCAAATTATGGTAAAAATAAATTGATAAAATAGTGGCCTCACATCCAATTGGCTACTTGTTACTAGCAGTTCACGCATTAACTGGACTCTGGTTTTGTTGTTTACAGGATCTCAATATTGGTCTAATTTTTTTTTTATGATACATGCAGTTGTTCAGTGTTCTAGAGATACTGATGATGGCAGTAATATATGCTGAATTGCGCGTTGTGACGATAATGATAACATATCATACTGACCATCCCAAACTGTTATAAGGCTAAGAAGTGTGGCTGTGACACTTTGTTAACAAGGTAAGAACCTCAGTCAGGCAGCACAGCCCCTTTAAGATCCTGGAGACGTTTTTTTTAAACTATTCATCCAGTGCCTGACATCTACGTCAAGTCTTCAACACAACATGGGAGTAGTGTGCGAATTACTGTGAGACATTCCACTGCACTCAACCCACCAGGCAGTGAGGCAATTCGCACTCAGTTGCATCTCTGTGTCCTAGGGCATATCACCCCAGCGTCTGGGGAGGGCCTGGCCCGGCAAACTACAGCCGGCTGCCTGTGGGGAGCATGTCGCTCTGCAGGGGTGCAGCAGGATCCACTCTAAGAACGATCCAGAATCCAGCAGTATGTGATTTACAGTTCTAAGCCTCAGAATCCCCTAGCCCACCTAGCTCTGACCTAGAACCACTGCAGTGCTACTCCCCCACAAACAAATAGACACAAATATAAACATGAATGGGGGAGACAACATCAAAATAGAAAATGTTGTGTGCGTGTGTGGAGGGTTGTATAAATAATATAAGAAAGCAAAACAAGGCATATCAGCATATCAGCAAATCAAGGAGCGAAGTTTGACAGTAAGGCATCTGGTCTATATCACGCTGGCCATTTCCAATTCTAATGAACATCAGAGTGAGATATGTGTTTTCTACACCCAACAGTGCCTACTTAAGGGGTCATTTCCGACTTTATTGTTTCTTTATGGCCAGTCCCCCTATCTATAATTGAAAGTAATTTTTTTCCTTCAAGAACTTTAGTCCTGAACTACTTATTACTTTCCTCTAGCAAAAGCTACTGCATTTATTCTCTGTACAACTGAGTGTAATATTCATGAATTATTTCATTCATTAATATTAATGTGTAGGCTTTTCCTACTGCATACATGTCATCTGATTTGTCAAGCCCATCAATTCTGGTCTTTTAAAGTACAAATAACTTTAATTACTCAGTAACTTCACTCATCTTGCAACCGTATTTTGAAACTTTAGGGCTCTATCATACAAAAGCTCTAAACCAAACAGGTGCATCTGTGCTAATATCAAAATGTTATAAAGATTCAGGCACTCAAATAAATTGCACTACATTTGAAAAATCTGTGAGTTTCATTAAAGAAATATTCAAAAAGGAAAAAGGGAAAGTGGTGACATTTCAACATAATTGGTCCAAGCACAAATTTGAATGCAAGTCAAAAGTGGTGCTGACAAGGCAGTAATGACTACACTTCAAAAAAAAGGTCATTGCTTGTTATACTCTTAAACTAATCATCCAGTCTCCCACAAAAAAAATTCTCGGTTCATTTGCTTAATACAGTCACCTTATGTTCAAAAATCATCTTTTCAGAATTCTTCTAATATAGTTGCCCCTGAAGTTTGCAAGTTGTATGAAACATTCAATTAAAGCATTTAATCATTATTTGGCAGTGTGTATTTTGCGATTTTTGACAAACTTCGATGGCCCTTTTTAACCTCTCAGCTACTCTTAGGTAAAAATATGCAATGGATTGACACAAAGTCTATAATGAGCTGAACATTTTAGACAACAGTTCCCTGCATGAACAGATTGTGAGATAATTAGTTTAAGAGTGGGCATTGTTTCAAGGTTGATGGTACAAGATCAGATACTTGCATTACAGTGATGATGGTCATAATGTTAACAATAGAAGTTTCAAATAGGCAATAACTGTCAGTATTTCAGCAAGGTAATAATCTATTAAATAATAAAGGCCAAATGCACATGCCTGAGGGCCTACAAATCAGTTTTGATTTGGATGTTTAGAGAGTAATCAATACTTAAGATCAGAGAAGTTCAGAGTTTGTGCCATTAACCCCAAAACGGTCATTATCTCATATTTATATATGGTTAAGGGTGCATGGGGAAGGGAGCTGAGCTGTAACAAACCAGAATCAGTTTATAGTGGTGACATTTAAGATATTTCATTATTCTATTGATAATGTAATATTATTCTATTATAGTTATGCCTCGGATTTTCTCATTGTTTTGCTGCTCTTGTTAAAAGAAAGGTGTTATCTCGCACCTGACGTCCACAGCGTCCTCCATGACAGTCATATCCGTCTTGCACTTGGCAGAAGGGTTGATGGCCAGCTCAGCTGGGGGAATGACAAAGCTTTTGCTCAGTGGCAGCCACATGCCTTCTCCCAGAGTGTAGGTGAACCTGGAACAGAGAGGCCAGACATCAGTTTGCATGACACAAAAACAGGTTTGCGAGACCCTGTCTGTAATTCCACACTGTCAGGCATGACAAATTGGCAGTTAAATGACAGAATGGGTTCCACATTTGCATAGAATATTTTTTCCCCCACGTGTACCTACAACTGGTAAAATGACACACATGCTTTGAGATTTACATGGCACAATGTAGCTATGGGTACAAGTTTTAAGCATGGCTGAAAGAATGTTGTTTTCAGCCATATATATAAATATACACACACACATATATATATAAATATACACACACACACATATATATATATATATATATATATATATGTATGTGTGTGTGTAACATAAATACAAGATTTTTACATGTTAAACCCTCAGCTACTCAAAGACATGTAATTTCAGGTTTTTCTACACTGCTGAATACATGTAGTGCTCATAAAATGTTACCAACACTAGGACCATGTCAGATGCTGCCATATGCCAATGTTCTAATGAACTGATTAAGTATGTCTCTGCAGTTATGACACAAATGTTTTCTCTGTTTTTTGCCAACACTGGTCTCTTAGTTTTCGTCCAACTTTTTTTTGTTTATTTATTTTTTTATTTTAACATGGCCTAACATTACTTGCTCCACACTCTTCGTCATTTCTGCTTGTAGAGTGATGATCCTTCATGATAATTTTTTCCATTCAATATTCAGCAACTCGCCTGTCAGGCCTTGATTTATGGGAAAGTAACTAGCATAGCCTTAGCAGTTTTAACCAATGAGCAAGCAAATCTTTTTGACTAATACATTTTTGTGACCAATTATCTTCTTATTGTTAATGTCGGTCATTTCCACCTACAGACGGAATATGCCTAAAAGGCACAGCATCAACTTTCTAAAAATGTGAAGGCAAGCAAGTGCTTCCCCCAACACACATAAAGCCATTCACTGCATCCTTTCGATTTGCTGCTCATCAGTGTTGTACGACAGCTGAGCATGCTTGGTGGGGAGAACTGCCCAATTCTCTGTAATGAGCTGGCAAATGCCCATGAATGGCAATGACTGTTTAACATCGACAGAAGAGTGCAGAGAACAATATCCTATCCTGACAACTGGGGCCAAACGTACTCTCTTGGATGACTATGGCTTCAGCAGGATTCAAACTTGGGTCTTAGCAATAGGACGCAATGGTCTTAGCCAGCTGCAGCAGTCTCAGACCTTGCTTATTTTTCAACATGTTTGCTTGTGCTGATACAAATGACAGGGAATCAAAGGTCATGAAAACATGCTACTTCAATGACTCAACTATTGTTGCTTTCACTAATACGCTACATCAGTGGTTCCCAAACTGTGGTACGAATTCCCCTAGGGGTATGCTGAATGACACTGGTGGTATGTCAAAAAATTCCAACACTAATCTTCATTTAAATTCATTTAATCAGCCAGCCTACTAATAGTTCAGCAATACTCTCTCATCATAAAAGGCTCCTTCTAAGTGCCGCATGTTCAGGAGAAACTAACACCACGACTCGAGTTAGTTTCACTTTAACAGACATGAATTAGTTCATGGTTTTAATGAGTTATTAGGTTGTAGCTGCTGGGATCTGCGCTAGCCATTAGCATTTTTGAATGTGTTTGTAGAGCTGCTTTGTGTTTGTAGTGCTGAGTGGATGATGTAACTGTGTTATATGCAATCTGTGTCAAAGGTTAGTGAACATTTTGTTACTCACTGTTAATTTTACAGCAGCAAACTCTCACACGTGTGTGCCCTCATATGAGGCCTTTATGATTACAAAGGAAGAAAGTTCAGTACTGTCACCCTGAAAGGAACTCCAGAGTGACCAACACCTTGAATGTAGTAGCACAGAAACATCCGTAACATTATTTATTTATAATTATTCATTTTATGCTAAACATTAAACACACATGCCTGTTATACACTGTCAGAAAAAAAGGTAGTGTATACCTTTGTTCACCAATGTACAATGTAAACATACGCTCAAAGGTACAGTAATGGTCTTAAGACTCAAGTGTGTACCTTAAATTACATACCCTTGATGGTACCACTCCAGTATATAATGTTACGCGTGTATGTGTTTTACACAGCAGGAAGTTTAATGTTTAAGAGGGTACTGGACTATAAAAACTTTGGGAACCACTGCCCTAGATAAAACGGCATACCATGAATCCTCGAGAGTCCACGACAAGGTTAATAACAATAGAACTTTAGCTCCTAGTTATGGTCCACTCTAGATTTAGTCGCAAGTGAGAAATTGAAACCTTGTCTGGGACTCTTGAAGATTCATGGTATGCAGTCTGACCATCCTCTACATTTAAAAAAAAAAAAGAAAAAGTAGTTACTGGCTGTCATCTGCTTAAAATAGAATGTCATAAAGTAAAAAGAACATGAAGAAAAAACAAAGCTAATGGTCAATCATTTTTAAAAGATGCACAGACAGTTATAACAAGGAAGTATGCACTAAAAAGGCATTACATTTTCCAAGATGATAAACGATAAACCTGAGTTAACTATTGGCTTATAAACCCTACTCCACTGAAAGCTTGGCTCACTGAAGAGTCTCTGTCCAAATGTGAGAAATTTGCATTGTTTTTCCAATAACAAAATCATTAATATTTGATTGGGTATCTTCTGTATCTTCTGCACTCCGGAGAACAGATTCTAAACTTACTCAGCCACAAAGCATTATGGATGTTTTTTAGAAATTGAGTCAAAGCTGAGCGTCATAAAATTGTCTCACATACACTATCTGCCAAAGTGTCCTGACATTAGTGAATTCTGGCACTTTAAAGTTGAGCAATTGCTAACACAGGCATTCAACTGCACACACACAGCTTGCAAAAACTCAATAGAAAAAGCAATGCTAATTGAATGGGGCATCCTGAAGCATTCAGGAGCCTAAGGTCACTATGACCAATGCCAAGCATCAGCTAGAGGAGAATAGCGTAGGGATGCGCTTGGAGACTCAGGTACTCAGTTAACTGTTCAAGGTGCCAGTATTCGAATACAGTATTCCAATGTATCTCAGAAAGACAGAAAAAATATAAAGCCTAACAATTCAGTAAAATGCTGAGTTAATCTTTCAGTTTAGTGACTGTAAATTGATGATTTTGCTCATATTTTTGCTCCTAAGTATGTATATTACATTATACTTTGCTGCTATGTGAGCGTATTAATGTGCATGTGTTACTCAGGATGTGTTGTTAAGGACATGACAGAGAAGGCAGAGATAGCACAGCTGGCCCTGGCGTGTTTTATCCGCTAATTATACAACAGTTAGTTCCGGCCACGCAATCTGATTGGTTGAGAAGCGTTCTAACCGTGATGTTATTTCTCCATAACATCACGTTATTTTCCACAAACACTATCACTCCGCTAAGACGCCGTTGCTAAGCAACGAGTTTGACAGCTGTAGGAGACGCGCAGCCATGTGAACGTTTTTACTTCTTACTTTGCGCACAAACAGAAAATGGATACTTTTAAGATTACATTTGACCTACAGCTGATTTGGTCAGACTCTGAAGATGAGACTACACTAAATTCCCAAACTGTCATTACCACCGCGCAAGCTTTTTAGTCGGCAGCTGTGACAGAAGAACACCTAAACAACCTGGAATTAGCCAGACATGAACCAAATACCATTCGCCAAACGTGTAGTCTCATTTTCAGAGTCTGACCAAATCGGACTGATCCATAAAACTGCCGCAATAAAAAACAGAAAAGCTTCCTCAGTGGTAATGACAGTTTCGGAATTTAGTGTAAGGAGCTACAGAACAAACTGCCAGCTGTGCAGCGAGTGATCGGAGCACATTATTCTGACATAGCAACAAGCTGCTTGTTAAGGAACTATAATTTGGCGGAAGGAATTGCTCAAATTAAAACATTAAATGCCACATTCACGGCCCGATTTATTTATTTCTTACTTTATTTATTTAACTGTTGTATAAAAGCAATAGAACCCCTGAGGTCATGTGTTATCGTGTATAACGTCACAGCTCTGATGATCTATGGCAACCACATCACAGCCGTGATGTTATTTCGCGATAACACACACCCTCTCATGTTCTATTGCTTAACTAGGATGATTACTCTAGCTGATGTTAGCTACATACAGAAACAGTGAAAATATGTTTAGCAGACAAATTGACCCTATTAACCCAAACTAACCCTAGTTAGCGCATAAAACACCTTAGGGCTGACCATGCTATCTCTGCGTTCTCGCTCACATTGTCCAATGAGGAGAAAGTATTTGGTGTTGTAGGGTTTGTGATCCAAAACTAATCATCTAACATCAGTACCTGACCTCACTATTTTTTTTTCTTTTTTCTTTACGCCTTTTGCTTACCATGTTGCTTTAACCATTAACCAATGCATTGAAAACTTTTCATTCACATCTGATCGTTGTATACACTTGCATTCCATTCACCCATGTTTTACTGAATATAGCCACTCTTTTTCACTGTCTGATCTGTGTCCAACTGGGCCATACACCAAACTATAAGATGATCTATGGGTCTTTCTGCAGAAATGTCCACTTTTTTTTATCTATCCATAGGAGTCACTGGAGTTACACATAATAAAGGTAACACCAGACACAGTAGCACCAGTAACATTTTTAATTTACAAAATGTCTGCTAGAGAGCATCAAACCACATATTGTCAATCATGGAATATCCACTAAAATATGTTATTTAATCCATTTGTTTTCTATTTTTCACAATTACCTAAGAATAAAGGTCATACCAGTGACTTCAACTAAAAGCTTTATATGAAATCATCAGCTAAGGTTCTGATAGCTGAAAAGACACAATGGACCACGTGCTTTTTTCATAGATCTTCAAAAAATAGGTAAAATGAAGTGGTCATCAGTGTGATTTTTACTCCAAAATAAGAATTTTTTTTGTCATGCAATAACACCAGTGACACAGCTCCTGGGGGCTGCAACTTCCATTATATATTTTATATTTATTTGGCATTTGTCTTCTTTATGTCATTTAAAGTTAGAATTGCACAAAAACATGTTTTTTACCTCAAAATATAGCACTCACCCTTTACACACGACTGTGAGGACGAGCACTTCTGTGGTGCTTGGAATTCTATATATCTATTTGATTTTAAAACCAATATTGCTACATTGATGGCTCAAGAAGGTGTAAATTGTTAAAATGACATTGTTTTATTTTAAAATTTAAATAACTTGTAACCCTAGCATGTTGTTCAATCTGTAAACGTTAGGGACACAAAAATGGACATTTCCATAAAATGACTCCTATGCACATGTGCACAGGAAATATGATGCTTGCTAATATTAGATAATACATTAGTATTGTAATATTAAACATGCATTACACTGAGAAGAGATAATGTGATCAAATGGTTAATGGTTTTCATGTACTTGCATATTCTGTATCCAAACTGTTTAATTTTCATCTAATAAAATGCTAGGTTAGCATAATGAAAGGGCAAAGATGACACTGCACTGAATGCCATTTCAGAAATTAAATAACTAAACGAAATGGCTGAAAAAGAAAAGCTTGCATCAAATTTTGTCTACACATTCTAAAATCTGTTACACAAATCTAACTCCTTGCAACACCTTCCTTTTAATATTTTGCATTAGATGTCTGTGCATGATTAAAAACAGGCAAATGTGTCAAACCTGTGTTATCTGAATGAAGATACTGTTATTACACCCTTTCAGTTTGTGATCCAATGCCCTAATTTTGTGACTGCAGCATAGAAGTGCGGGAGACATTGCGGATTTGTATTTTGAGGACGCATAAGTACTGAGTGCCCTGCGATGGACTGGCGACCTGTCCAGGGTGTATCCTGCCTTCCGCCCAATGACAGCTGGGATAGGCTCCAGCACCCCACCGCGACCCAGAAGGATAAGCGGTTTAGATGATGTATGTATGTATGTATGTATAAGTACTGAGTTATTCCTATCCTCTATTAGAGGGACAAGCCATCAAGGGAAATTGCTTCACAATCTTCAATTGTTAGAGTCTATACAAGTATTTTTAGAGGTGAAGGAGATGTTGTTCCAAATTACACTGTGTCAGTGACAAGCTCACCCTCTTTGATTTTACCATCTTATTCAGTAAAAAACAAAGAACAAAAATTAAAAAACCAATGACACCATTAAAATAGTACGTCCCTAAAATTGTTAAGAAATGCAAATGCAAAGACAGTGACACAGTTTTTGGACGCATGCTGGAGTTCAACTGAGTGGAAAAAAAATGTAAAAAATCAAAAAATCAAAACAAAAAAAAAAATGTTAACCCTGACACATTTAGATTCTGATGCAAGCTGATCACAAACGGTTTTAGTTGAGTTTTGAAAAAAAATGACAAAGTGAGCAGAGCGTTTGTAAATGGATTACTGAACAAAACATCAGGATGTGAACACAGGCACACCCGCAGATACAAGTTAAAAAAAGAAAACACATCCACAAGAACACATCAGGATGCTTTGGTAGCATCCCGCCTCACTGGGACAATAACAAAAACAGCCTCCACGCAGATGGGATGAAAAATCTCCAAGTACAAATATCTTTTATTGCAGGAGATTCCTCAATAATCCTCTGTCGTCATTGTCCTTCTTGCTGGCAGCAAGGTGCTCCTGGCACAATCAGTCATTTACAGACATTTTTGACTATAAAGAAATTGCGTATCACTGTCTTGAATAGCACAGAAATAGGTAAGTAAATCAGATTACAGAGTCGTGCTCAAGAAGAAACCCAAAAAGCATAAGCATAATACAGACAGTTTATTGCATGGCAGAGCTTTTCACACAGATCTATATATAAGGAAAAAAAAGTAGAGAAATATGTATTACTTCTTTTATATACACCTAAAGTGTATTTTAAATGTTAAACAAATATCTATCAAACCATCCACAAAAGCTTAAGTTAAAAGCAAGAGTTATAAATGAATAAAGAAAACATTCAAAATTGATTATGGATTTTGCTGTCTATTCACAGTCCAAATCAATCATGCATACTGAAAAACTCTGTAAAATTGAATATAAATCTTTCATAGGTGTTGCGCCAAACATGAGAGTTCAAGTTTGCTTAGGAAGATAACATTTAATCGTCTTGCTGAGACGTGTGCATTTGATGGCATGAATCCAGGGGAGATTTGAATTTGCACCTTCCCCGGGTATAACAAAGCACCCAATTACTGTAGCACATTTCTTGCTGGTTTGAAATAACCAAGGCTTTGTCAAACTGCTGCGAACGAAAAGCACTAAACCTAATCCAACCTTGCATAGACAAATACTGATTCAATAGCAAGTTGTACAAATAAACACAAAGAGATTTGCAAAAATGAACTGTGGTTAAACAGGATCATCAATCACTTCTGGAATGTTACTGGATCCTTTTTTATCATATCATTGGAGCATGAAGATTTTTGCATAGTAACTGACAACAGGTATAGGTTGTTAAAATTAGTATTAGCACTGGTAAATCTGCCAAAACATAACCTTCACATCCAGTTACATTCTCCTTGTTTTGAACACTGCATTGATTAATCTTAAATTACAGCCGGAGGGAACACTCTACAGCTTTGAGGTAGGTACAGCTGCAGCAGAGAAGCTCAGCCCTAGTATAAATAAGTTTATTTGCCCATCTGTGATGTGTTTTTATGGCCATCACACCAATTTAAAAAGCTGACTTAAGCCAAATACGGAAATTCAAAAATTAAACTATCCTTTGCTATACTTGCCAATAAGCAATGTTTCCTATTAAGGTTGTGCTGGTAAGAGAATTTTGGTAGCACTTTACTTTACAGATTGGTAATAAGTGGGTAATGTTGTTATGAAATAACAGTAATAAAATGGTAAAATCATGGTAACAAGTTGTACTTACCAAAATATTCCTTGCGTACTTTCCAGTTCAAAATGAATAATAAGCTGGTGTTTATAATGATAACTAATTTGTAATAAGACGGTAAAATAAAGGTAACAAGTTGTATTTACCTAAAAAATACATGCTTATTTTCTGGTTGTTAAGGAATAATAGGTGAGTAATTGTAGCAGTAACAAATTAATAATAAAATGAGTAAATAACAGTAACAAGTTGTATTTACCTAAAAATTACATGCACATTTGTTAGTCATTAAAAAATAAGAAGTTGAAGTCACTGTAGTGGTGGTCAGTAATAAAATAGTAAAATAATGGTAACAAGTTGTACTTACTTAAAGTCACTAACTGTAGTGAAGACTAGTTGATAAGAAAGTGGAAAAATAATGGTAACAAACTTTAATTGCCCATCAATCAAAATGGCAATACTATTATTATTAGCCCAAAAACAAAGCAGTAATTTTGCTGAAATTATGTGGTTTTAGTGCTGTAAAATACTAATTCACTTGTTTCTACTTTGTTTCTTACCTGTTATGTCTTTAAGTGGTCAGGGGCAGCATATTACAGGCTGTAATTACAGTGAAACTAAATGGTATCGGAGCTGGAAAATGCAAACATGCTTCTTTCCATCTTTTTTCCCCACTTACTACATCTCACATCATGTAATAACATCAGCTCTGCAAAATAGTCTGGGTAACTGCACTGAAACAATGACTAAATTACTGCATTATAATCTCTCATGGCTGTTCTATTACTTTTCATGCAGGCCCACCTATAGACAAGTGGACTTACACAGAATAGATGAGGTAAATGTACTGAGATTACACAGAATCAGGGCTGGAAAATACAACATCACGTTCCCTTTGTGTTACCTTTTAACAAAATACTGTTACTCTACTATAAAGCACAGATCTGACAAAATGCTCAGAAATTAGTTCACTGATGGAAAAAACTCACAACCACACCACGCATATCTTTATACAACCTCTTTATCTTTCCTTGAAGATTTAAAATGGGACACCAGTAAATCAGAAAAAAGCTAATTTTTTCAGTTTTATCTTTGGAATTGGAAAAAGATATCCAATTTTTAACGTAATTTTTGGACATAATGACAAATAAAGGGGGAAATAACAAAATAAAGGCAATCATCCAATTCAGTAAAATAAGGGCAAACACCCTGTATGATCAAACAGCCTCCCTGGAAAAAGAGGGCAAACACCCTATGAAGCTAAGTAAGGGCAAACACCCTGTATGGTCAAACAGTGTTTTGGAAAAAAAGGGCACAACACCCCCCAAGGCTGAATAAGGGCAAACACCCTGTATAGTCGCACAGCCTCCCTGGAAAAAAGTTAACTTTTGACTTTGTAAGCTACAGGTAGCAATTCTGTTTTTGTTTTTATTTGTTTTATTTTTTCCTGTAGCTGGCTCATTATCATAGAAAGCCTTGCATTCTTTAGCATAGGACAATAGTTGGGAGCCAGAGAATTTTGAGATGCGGGCTTCTTCTGTGGCAGCAATGTAGACTTCAGCAATGACTGCTGTCATGGCGATGGTGTTGCGGTCCACATCGTGACGCTCACAGCTTCTGGTGACACTACGTGTTTTCTTAAATGTTTTCAGGACTGCCCGATACCTATTCACCACATCTTCTGGACTTTTCACTGCAGAGACACAAATGAAGAATTATGTAATTACATCTGCCACTAAACATAAGCAATGGGTTTCATTCACCAATTTCTTCCTAAGTTTGTTCTTAAATGTTTATTAATTCCAAATAAGAAAACATAAGTGAATGTCAGAATCTTCATGAAAACTGCATAAGTGGGTTTTAAGTAGTGCTGGCTTTTGCCATATCGCCCACCTCTAGTTTTGAGAAAAAAATTCTCCTTAAGAACAGTTGGTGAAAGAGGCCTTTTGTTATATAACGTACTGAAAGTTTAGAAGAACATTAGCACATCCCCTTGACTTCTTTTTCCAAACTGAGCATGTTTTCCTGACATTGTGTGCCTCTTCTTCCTCTTTTTTTCCCTCGTGCATCAGAGGAAGAGGAGGAAGAGAAAGTCGAGGACGAGTCAGAATCTGATCGCATCTCTAAATCCATCTGCTCTGGACCAACATGTAAAAAATACTTTAAAAAATGCTTTACAAACATACATAAATTACCTGTAAATTTTATTTATATGAACTACTGACCAGGGGCGGGAGCAGAGTGGGGACATTCCAGTGCTAACTTCAGTTGTTGCCTGAGAAAGTCTCTCTCTTTTTTAAGTGCACAGACCTCCTCCTAAAGCCTCTTGACAAGTAACTGGGCTGTTGGAGCTGAAGGCTTAGAGGGGCCCTCAGCTATCAAATCAGAATAAACATAACATTATGTGGGTAATTTTATGTTTAAAATCAATGATTACAGATACCAAATACCAATATTAGATGAGAAAAAAATCTAAAAAACCTTATTTATCAATGTATAAAATCTGCTAATATGAACCACACACACACACACATGCACATGAATGGCATCTTAAAAACACAGCACTAAGAAAGTAGGTCAAGTTTATATGAAGGGGAAACAATGATTGACACTCATGTTTTTTGTGATGAGTTATGTAAAGATATAGCCATGTGGAGGGTAAAGCACAGAGAACCTGTAATTGTTTTTCATATAGTTTTCTATTAAGCTTATTTAATAACCTATACAGAGTATCTTTACTGGATGTGAACTATAGTTCAACTATTTTATTTACACTGATTGCTAGTGTTGCGTAATTGTGCATTTTAAATCTACCATACCCTATTATCCATATGCAATATACACATTAGCACATTCTTACTGTGTTTTGTGGCTTTTATTTTATTATATAAGTACACATTTATAGATGTGTATTAAACTATTTTACTTTTACCTGAGCTTGAACTAAACTCAGCGGAATCAGTTTTTAAACCCAGGTGCAGACCAAATAAGTTACCAGCACATTCACAGTTACGAAAATAGAGATAAAAGCAACCAAGAGCTATCTGTGCAACCTAGATTTCTATAGATATCATTTTACACAATTGTAAGCAAATTGTCAAAACACAGAAATCTGCTTGATCATTTTCTACTGCACACTGAAGTTAAGCTCTGCCATTGGACTTAGTCCTTATAATTGTAATTACATCCCACCTTGTACTTACATTCCACCATCTGGCAGCTAATTTATTATTTATGTTTATGAACATGTAGATCTTTTAAATCTAAATCATAAATATGGTGATTGTCACAACTGATCTGCTGTATTCTCTTTGCTTTGAGGGATCTTATTACTGCCAATAAATATCTAATGGTAACTACATAAATGTAAATGTCTTCTTATTTCTGTTATGAGCTTATTTACTTAAATTTTGGTGGTTTGTGTATAAATAGCTGTTGGTAACCTAGGTGTTTTACAAATAGGCCTAGCGCGATGAAAACGGGACATTTAAGTTAGCAGCAACGTGCAAAAACATCTGATGTTTACAACAAAAAATTAGTGAAAATCAATTGAGTAATAAGAAAGGTAGAGCCAATTTACAAGAACTCTTCACGTACCCAGTATTTGTTTACAAGCAGATTTTGACAGTTTCAACATGGTAGACTTGCAGACACATCTCTGTGACTGAGAACAGACAACACAGCATTTATATCTATATCTATATCTATGATATAAATCATTTGATGATAATGGCAATATGATGTTACTACTTGCAACAATCAATGCAAATGCGTTAGCCAGCTAGTTAACTGTAGTACCTTGAGATACATCTTCAACCTCATCCTCTACAATGGTTGCGGCTGCACTTTCTTTCTTTTGGTTTCAGCCCCAGGCATGGTGGTAACAAACAGATTGGAGATTCAGACTCTGCCAAAATATGACACCAAATTAAGTTAGTTTGTTTATTGGTTAACATATTAGTAAGGTATGTGTTAGCAAGGAACACTGTACTTTCATCAGTTAATGTTATTACGCAGAACCATGCACTCCTCAATCCATATGGGTAATATATGTAATTTTAGAATTCTGTTTTTGGGATGTCATAAAAACCAATACTTTACATAACAAGTTGCCTTTAGCGGCATGCTGAACAGTACCAAATACAGCCTGTTTAATCCTACAGGATAAGAGAGGTTGGAAAATAGTCAAGCTATAATGATGCACAACTCTTGATACATATGCAAAAAAAAATAAAAAATAAAAAATAAATAAATATACTACACTAAAAGTGTACAATGTGGTCAATTTAATGTTACCTAGAGCACGCAATCCCACGCTAATCATCCAACAATCCTAGCAATTTAGCTAGCTAGCTAAGAGTCACTTAAATACTGCCCCCTAGCCTAGCTAACAAGCTAATGTTTTGCTAGCTAGCTGAACTTTAATGTTAAACACTATCATAATAACCGACAGCAAACAAAACATGTACTGCTACTTTAAGATATGCAGAATGCAATACACTGCATGTCACTCACTCTTCAAACTCTCTGATATCACCCCATTATCCACTTACCTTGCCAGCTAGGCTGTCAACCTCACTCGCAATTTCTGCTCAGGCAACTTCAATCCGGCAAACGCAGCGCCTCCTCAGGGTCCTCGTTGATGAACGCAATCGTAAACGCCGTCAAACGCAAACATCCCCACAGTTGAAAGCAGCCGATAATAAGATGAAAATATGACTCTTGCAAGAACATTAATGCACAACGTGGCGAGGGGAAAAAAAGACGTTGTCCACTGGTTGTAACTGTGTGGTTTGTGTACAAGGCGGATGAAAATACGGAGAAGCAGCAGCACTAAGGATGGATACAGATGATAAGTTTTGCCTATTAACACAAATACATAGAACTATTATTAGTGGACGTATGTTCATGTGTTATGATGTTAGACTTTTAAAGTCAAAAATGTCAGCAAAACTTAAGGAAGTCTTTGTCCAGTCATTGAAGAGACTGGAGCGGAGGACAGGGAGGAGGCTAGGTGGGAGAAATCCCTTTGTCGTTTTAGATGAAAGCAAATTCTGCCATAAGAGAAAGGTAAGGCTCCCGTATTTAATTTCTGTTATGTTGGAAATCTGAAAAAAAAATCATTAGATTTATGTAATTTATGATTTATGTTTTATGTTAGATCTATGAGGTAGTCTCACAGAGCTTTATTTAATATTTCAGTATGCACGTAGACGCTTCGGGGCAACTTGGAGAAGACGTGGTTGGGTCTTCGGAATGTTGGAAGTGAAAGGGAGATGCAGAAGGCCAGTGTTAAAATTTGTCCATCGAAGGAGTGCACAACGCCTTATGCCAATCATCAGAAGACATGTCAGACCAGCCAGCACAATCCTTAGTGACTCACGGCCAGCCTACAGAAGCCTTCAGCAAAAAGTCTTCATCCATTACCAAGTCAGCCACTGTAGGTTCTTTGTGCATCCTAGAACTGGTGCTCATACCCAGCACCTTGAAAGAGCACGGAGAACATACAAAAGGGATGTTTACCATTACAGAGGCAACATTTCTGTTAAAAGACTGAAGGATAATCTAGCATTCATAGAATGGCACTATTGGTTAGCTCAGAAACATAGAGATGGTGTTCTTGGTCAACTCCTGAAAGATATTGGATGTAAATATCTATATTATATATATATATATATATATATATATATATATATATATATATATAAATCAAATGCATGGCTGCACAGAAAATAAGTGCTTCAAATTGTGTAGTACATCCCCTAAAGTAAGAGATTAGACTTTGTCTTATTTTTCAGGTATTAACTGTTAGACTAATTATTTAGTATCTACAGTTCAATGAATTATTAACTACTGTACAATTCATTTTTAAGCTCTAGTTATGAAGTGAAGAAAAAACACGTGTAGTTTAAAAGGTTAAAATATGTTTAGTGACATTTGATTAAGTATTTTTTTTTTGCAATGTGATCTTGGAACTGGTGTCCCGTTTTAAATCTTCAAGGAAAGATAAAGAGGTTGTATAAAGATATGCGTGATGTGGTTGTGAGTTTTTTCCATCAGTGAACTAATTTCTGAGCATTTTGTCAGATCTGTGCTTTATAGTAGAGTAACAGTATTTTGTTAAAAGGTAACACAAAGGGAACGTGATGTTGTATTTTCCAGCCCTGATTTTGTGTAATCTCAGTACATTTACCTCATCTATTCTGTGTAAGTCCACTTGTCTATAGGTGGGCCTGCATGAAAAGTAATAGAACAGCCATGAGAGATTATAATGCAGTAATTTAGTCATTGTTTCAGTGCAGTTACCCAGACTATTTTGCAGAGCTGATGTTATTACATGATGTGAGATGTAGTAAGTGGGGAAAAAAGATGGAAAGAAGCATGTTTGCATTTTCCAGCTCCGATACCATTTAGTTTCACTGTAATTACAGCCTGTAATATGCTGCCCCTGACCACTTAAAGACATAACAGGTAAGAAACAAAGTAGAAACAAGTGAATTAGTATTTTACAGCACTAAAACCACATAATTTCAGCAAAATTACTGCTTTGTTTTTGGGCTAATAATAATAGTATTGCCATTTTGATTGATGGGCAATTAAAGTTTGTTACCATTATTTTTCCGCTTTCTTATCAACTAGTCTTCACTACAGTTAGTGACTTTAAGTAAGTACAACTTGTTACCATTATTTTACTATTTTATTACTGACCACCACTACAGTGACTTCAACTTCTTATTTTTTAATGACTAACAAATGTGCATGTAATTTTTAGGTAAATACAACTTGTTACTGTTATTTACTCATTTTATTATTAATTTGTTACTGCTACAATTACTCACCTATTATTCCTTAACAACCAGAAAATAAGCATGTATTTTTTAGGTAAATACAACTTGTTACCTTTATTTTACCATCTTATTACAAATTAGTTATCATTATAAACACCAGCTTATTATTCATTATGAACTGGAAAGTACACAAGTAATATTTTGCCATTTTACCATTTTATTACTGACTTGTTACCGCTACAATTACTATTTTATTATCTTATAACAACTATGAAGTTGACATTTAATTTATGGATAAATAGAACTTGTTACCATGACACTACCATAACATTACCCACTTATTACTGATCTGTAAAGTGCTACCAGAATTTTCATACTCCATTAACTGTGTACAAAATAAATGCAGTAGTGTTCTAGTTATAAAGTTTTCTAGTTAGTAGTTTCTATTCAGAAAATTTAAACACAATGTTTCATGCAAATTGTATGTATTTTAGCAGAGTTACTCAGCCATGTCCTAACTGTATTTGTTGGATATTGTAAAAGCCTCTTAAACAGTGCTGTGCCATGTCTCAGCTGCACTAAGCTGGAAGGCGCGAGCTGAGGAATGGTGTTTGGATGACTATGTTTTAAATAATGTAATGCTGTATATCCTTTTTATGATGGATGTAATGTAGTTCACACAGCTTAAGCTACCTAGAGTCTTGTTGATAGAGATCCAGGTGTGTCTGTTTCTTCAGTTTAAAATTCTCTTCTGTCTTTAACACTTGCAGCTGAAGACAACTTACAATTCAGTTAATTATTTACTTTCCAGGTCAGGATAAAGTAACCAAAGGTGTTGGCAGTAACATGATACAAAGTAATGCCATTACTTTCTCCTGTAATGATGTGGTGTAACACATTACAGTCTAAATTCTTGTAATCACATTACTCATCCGCATCTAAGAGAACAATATTAATTACATCCACTGCATTTAAAACTTTTTTTAATCTACATATATATTATTCTTGTTGGTCACTGTGCATAATTTACATGCACATATGTTACCTGTGACAGCTGACTGCATGATTTTGAACATGAATTTGAACAGCACAGAGCGAGTGCGGAACTATTCACCACCGTAAACTCAACAAGCAATCTGTCATGCTCATTTACTTGTACAAATGTACCCATACCAACATTCCGATACCAGCTGTGACATAAGCTGAGTGTAGCTCTCCTGCTAATAAACAAACACAGTGAAAGAAGCTCTCTTCACACAGATAAGAGTTACCCTGCATTCACACTAGCACGTGACAGAGCGACAAGCGACCAGTCATTTCCTATGGGATTACCGATTTGGCAACAAGCGGCAAGCATCATGGTGGCAGAGCGACAAGTGACAAATTCAGTTGAGATTTTCTAAACCTTATGCAAATTAATTATAACATGGTGAAGCAACATTCTAAACGATTGGCTTTTTTTGACTATTACATTTTTGTGTCAGAACCTGGAACATGTACAATCTTGTATCGAAGACTGATAGTGGCAAAACATAAAGAAATACTTGTACAGATGAGCGTAACATGCGCATGCACAAGATATTTCTGTGTGTAAAAGAACAAACATCACTGTATACACATGAACATTTTTGATACCTGTGGGAATTTTTTATCATGTGCAGGAGAAATTTATTTTACGTACAAGTCTACAAATTATCTACACTATTTCTCAAAGTGTGCTGCGGCTCCCTAGTGGTCTGCCAATGTATTACTCCACATAGAGGCCTCTTACACTGACATGCTCACTGTCTTCTCAGATGGCCTCTGGCAGATAAATAAGAGTTTTACGAAAAAACGTTTTTTCATTTTATAATATTCTTATTTTGCCTTTATTGTCTTTGTATATTGGTTTAAATAAATCATTTCACTAGTAATACTGTAAATAAAGTCAACTATGTTCAGTAGCCTATTGCACAAAACAAGTCAAGCTTGAAATCGGTGGGATAAAAATGGCTCTCATGCCTAAATTGGTCAGTGTGGGTGGGGCTAAAACGCTAGCTGCACACCACTGGTCAAGCTATATATTGCCTGCTATGTAGAATGAATTAATGTTACATAAATACCAATAGTAGCACTGTTTGTCCAGGAGCTTATTGATATTTCGGTACTGTCCAATCAGGAAGCGGGTGGGGGCGTCAGTTTTTTTTTTGTTTTTTTTTTCAAAAAATTCATTATAATATAGACATTTAAGCAAACATAATTTTAAATATAATAAATATTGTTGATTATTTAAAAAATAAAACATTTATACTGAGCTCATTATCATCTGGGAAAATGCTAACTAGTTATGTTTATAATTTAAGTGCAAGCATAACCAAAACGAAGAAAATACCAGAGTGAATATGTAATGAGTAATGAGTAACTACTGCTCTGTGCTGTTTAGCAGCCAAATATCAGCCATCACATTAGCTAGGTGAGTCAGTAAAAAACAATTTGATCTGTTAAACCTTGTGGACCACAGAAGCTTTTGCGGGCATTTGTGCAGGCTGCGAGTTGCAACAGTTTGGGAAACCCTGATATGGAGAAAGGACTGTTCTATTCTGTTTATTCTGGTTTTGTTGATATTCAATAATAATTCGGTTTCCAGTTACCTCAGACAGCACTGCACTCAGCTGGTCTCAACAAGAGTCCAAACGATGGTGACACCAAGATAAGACGAAGTTAGTTTATGGTCTTAAGACTGATCTTGGTTTCAAGTACTACAACACTACTATGTACTACGCTACTGTCATCCTTGCCTACTAAATGTATATGGAATTCGTTTTGCAAATGACCTCTCCTTCGAAACATAATCATGTTGCTGTACAGTCTTCTAATGTGATTCAAGCTGGGAGGCAGGAAGAGTGCTGGAGTGAGTTGTTAATTGGTGCTGATCATTTGCAAATGTATATGTTCAAACAATGCAATTGCTTTAGAAGGCATAATTAAGTCCATTCTCCACAATGGATTGTCACATCTTCGCAATGTACAGTGTCATAGCTTTGCACTGAGATTTCACAATGTCACAATACATTGTTACATCCCTAATATTTAATAATAACAACAATAATAAAAACACTATAAAAACCTTACCACATATTGATGTGGTGTAAACTGCTATACTATGTTTAAGCATTGGTATAAAACATTATAGACTGGTGGGTTATAACGGTTACCCCAAACATCAAGCAGCAACATTATGGTCATAGAACCTCTAAACCACTTAAGGACTGTCTTCAGTCTTACCTGAAGATACGATCAGAGGGTTGCTCTCCCATCACCAAATCAAAACCACGCTGAAAAATTGTATAGGGCCAAGGACTGCAAAAAAACAAAGATATTTAAACAAAGTACACACACATTCACACAAGCACACAAACTAGGGTTTGGTAGCACTGACTGAACATTTTTTTAAATTAGAATGAGCAATTTTCATGAAGTTTGAGAAACATCTGAATGAGCCCTGACTGAGTGAGTCCATTATGTCATTATTAGAATTTCTAGAACACTGAACACCTGCATGTATCATAAAAAAGACTTTTTTTTGCCATGTCACTGATCCTTTGACAGATATCCCCACTGAAATGTGACATGGGGACTTCAGTCACTAAATAAGAGGAGAGAAGATATGGAGCTGATGTCTCTAGGAGTAAGCTGTTAGTCTGAGCAGTAATAACCCACCATGGCTGCTTCATGCTAGAGGGTCTGTAAACAAAAACTGTGTCCTTCAGGACTTGACAAATGGAAGATTCTGCAGAGCGAGATGGTCAGGGGCATACCTTCCCTATACCTCCCCACTAGGGCAAAACCCTCACCAATACAATGGCTATGAAAGAACACTGGCTCACCCCTAACAAAAAATAAATAAATACATTTTTTTAAAAAAAGAGAAAAAAAAAGAGAAAATCATTTTAAATAGCATTTTTTTGCCGGACTTCCTCTTCCCTCCTTCGGGTGTTAAGACCCAATTAAAATCTCTTCACACCTTCACAGCATGACACCAAGTATGTGAGCCCCCAACATCCTGAGCTATTTGCTCCCCAGCACCAATCTTCCTGATTGTTCCAACTGGATTTCTAATTATCAGATCCATCTAGACAACCGCCATCACTTCCATCTCTCTTCCAATTAAAACGCCAAGGATTTCCTCACCTCAGAGTCTTAATCAGACTGCTTCTGAGCAGCAGCCCCCAAAATACTGACAGGCTCACACAAAACACTCTTCAGGGAGGGCAAAGTCTAACCAGCTTCAGAAGTCCTAACCACTGTTTCTTCTTTTCACCCCATTTAAACGTTTTCATCTCAAAATTTCAGCTTGGTTTTTACTCCTATGGTGACCTAGCAAAGTCGACCTAGCAACTACATACTATCTGTTCAGCTGCATTTAAGATTTGATGTTGAAGACCTTGAACTTTCATGCTCCTAGCATATCTGAGGCTCCAGAAAGGTAAAGCAATATTTTAAGCAAGCTCACTCTCACAACCACTTCTACATCTCCATAATGGTCAGGGTAGAATTAGCAGAGCAATTCATCACGTCCCTTCCTACATTTGGCAAAGATCCAAAATGACCACCAACAGTATCCCACAAGGAAATTAGTTAGAAGGACAGTTTATGACAAAACACTGCATACCTTCATAGATCATGTGAAATGGCATGGTATAAAAATAATTCAGCATACTGACTTAAATTATTTTTAATGTAGTGGATAATGTTTTAACTACTGGAGAAATGCAGTGAAGTTATGGTACTGTATCATGCAATATCACTATTATCAGACAGGTCTTTCACTAGCAGTTAAACTGAGTTGCTGGTTATGATCAGCAACCAGACATAAAGATGTAATAAAACCTAAAGAACTGTAGTTGAAAATGCAGTAGAGCTCTAAATCAGAATACTCACCCTTGATTAGGGCCCCATTCATTGCGAATGCAAAGATGCTTGTGAACTGGGTCCTTCATATATCCATCAAAACAGAGGCATTCACCTGAAAATAGATATGAACCACTCATTTTACTGCATTGCCATTAAGAGAAAAAAAGCACAACATAATTAAATACATGAATACAGATGCAGTGTAATTGTAATGTGCCCCCACAGGGAAGCAAGTAGAATGGTAATGGAAGATTTAGTGTAATCTCACCTAAACCTCCAGGAAACCTCATTCCACTCTAATGACCTTTACAACATGTCACCAACACTGCACGTGGCCATTCACATTTACTTAGGGTCAGGATCAACTCCATTTCAATTCAGTTTATCTGGGAAAAGGCAAAGTGTGCACTGCACTAGACATCCCTGGCTTTGCGGCTAGTCTTCTGCTTATTCATTAGCCTTAACTGCAGAAATCTCTCAATGTCACTGATGTGCCCCCTACCAAAAATTCTACTAACATGCATCATATCTACAGGGAAGAGGTACCATACACTCAAAACTTGCATGTTTGTTTAACTTTATTTAATTTCAGAAGTACTATTTCTGTTCATTAACTATATACAATTATTATTTACTACTATATAATTATATAACAAACAATTAAATGTGGTAAACTGTTAAATGATGTGAAAATATTTTTATTGTGCAAAATAAAATAAATAAAATTAAATGAAGTGGACTGTGTTATTATTACTATTATTATTATAATTATTATTATTATTATAAACTAACAATTTAAATAAATTAATAGAATTCAACATTTATTGGTAAGTGCAAATGATTAGACATAACAAAACAGATGAGATGTAGATGTAACTCTGCCTAGCTAACTGATACACAAACACATCTGCAGCAAGATGGCCAAATTCTAATTCTAATTCTAGCTAACAACCACTGTAGCTTGCAGGTAATGCTAATGCTAACTAGTCAGCAAGACTCCAGTGAACAACGTTGCGTCTTGATGATGGAAATCTAACTAAGCGCGTTTTCGCACCTAAAACTCTGGACCAAGGTCCAAACCAAGGTACATGTCTTTGTCAGACTGTAGTTAGTTCTGTTAGTTCTGGTTTCACATTGCAATTTATACCTGGCCCACACTACAGGAATTTAAAAATCCTAACCGATGCTGAAAACGTGGGAGACCCCACACGTAATAAGATCTTTCACAGATTTTTCTGTCCTTGATTGTTGTTAGTCATCCCAACACTACACAGTCTGCCCTGAATGAAACACCATACACTTTCAGATTATGCACACGAACAAGAGTCCTGACCAATGGTTCTGAACCTCAAAACCTCACAGGAGTTTCCCTCAAACTAACAAACAAACTTTGTTGGATCTAAAACAAACACAACAACTGACAGTGAGGCTACTACTATGTTGGCGGTTTAACGTGCTTTCTGCACAGAAAAAGCCAAGCAGAAGAAAAAAATGAAGATGAAGCCATGGCTGATAAGAGGTGGTCAACATGGCTTATATATACTGCAACACAAGCTTGAGATGAATACACATGTATACACTATTAATGTATATACAAGGTAGGCATACCTAATGAAGTGACTGGTCGGTGTACACTCTATGCTTTAAGCATACACTACAGTATGATTGTACATCACTCCACAACCCTATGCCCTAAGCATGTACTGTGACACATGCAAGCATTCAGTGTGTGATGCTCAAGTGCCGCTGTGGTGCATGCAGGGCAGACTCCTCCCATCAGCTTTCTAATCAACAGTGCTAAGGTGTCAGGCCAGGCTAGCCACTCTGGCTTGTGTTCATGCCTCTTGTCAGGTCACACTGCAAGCCCGTCACTCATGATTTGGTTGCGCAGGACTGATGAGGATGCACCCTGAGGAGGGCTGGCCTGGTCGAATAACTGACATTTTAAGTGAATGTGTCTATGGTGCACAAATAAAGGGAAAAAGGAGTTAGGCAACTGGCATTTTACAAGCTAAATGTGTGGTCACATGAAAGGTATAGTGCTGTCTCAACATAGTTGGATGGTAAAATTGAGTTGTATTGGCTCTGGCACTTGAATTTCATTTCATGCTTGTTTTTTGTGTTCGTTTCTTTTGCCATTTTTGTTGTACATTTTGGGAAACTGACCTGCAAAAGGAATCACTGACGTTAAGGTATTTGGTTGTTTTGAGGTACTTTTCTTGTTTAATCTCTCTGATCTAATCATTGTCAAAAACAAAACTCTACAAGGTTTTATGTGTTTAGGGTATTTTTTAGAAAACTGTAACTGTGGCTTTCTGTTCTTGAGGCTTACATCAATTTGAATCTTCTGATGAACTACTGCACCACTATTGTGGGACTTCCACAGTTTTCCAGGTTGTTTGTTTTGCCCCTTAACAATGTGTCAAATTTTGACACACCCAAATTTGGCTTTGTTTGTTTTTTGGCCTCACAATTGCCTGCGTTACTTTCCTTGACGCTTCTTTGATCCTCCTGTTGAAAGACAACGGCAAGAAATGATACAAACAAAACATTTAAAATCAATTCTAGATCTTTTGTTAGCTTTCTTGTGAAAGACTCAATGATGCCACATCCAGCCAGCAAGAAACAAACTGAGCATCCAACTGTCATATTCTAATTTCTGTCATATTATTATGACTTCTGTAGAGTTCACCCACTATAGAGGTTGAATTAATGATGTCATTCTGCACTCATTATTAAAGTTCAATGTGCTGGAGAAAATGTTGTCAGTATGCAATTACATCACAGACTGCAGAATAACTGTTGTAGGTCCAGGAAAAAAAGCTAGCCTGCTGGTTTTTGTGCAAGGCTTTATTAATCAAAGTGCAGAGAGCAGCATGTAAATTGTGTTATCGTTGCCATTACAAGCCCAAAACTGCATTACTTCAATTCAAAAACCTTAAAATTTATATTATGCAGATTAATACTGGACTTGCACCACTGATGCTGTAACTAATCTTTGAAGGCTGAACAACCATTTTGAACATGCCTCACTGGGCTGCAGACTTTAGGTCAATTTTCAAAGCTATGAGAGGAAAGTTAAAATAAATCTCAAACACACTTTGCACAAAAATACAAATATATTTCATGCAATCCACCTAGGCAGAAGAAAAGGAGATTCACACTACACACTGAAACATGCTGACTGCTAACTGAGTCAAACTTATCTTGTTCCAAAAGCTTTAATTTAAACTAATGGAGATTCTCAACAGCTTAGAAAAGAAGCTATACTAGTTAAAAAGCCTTCTGAAAAATAATAACATGCATTTAGTCTTATTTATTCATTGAATGGCTCATGGAGGAGGTTATGAATTTCTAAGTTTTGTCAAAGACTGTTAAAAGTGCCCATTCATCTACATTTTCATTCATCTACAACTGTATTCACAAATGAGTGTGCCTCAGAAAACACATGATACTGAGAAACACAGTAAAACCTCAGTCAACCGCAAGTCATAAAAAGAAAAAGAAAAATCAAATGGCCAAAATACCAAAGTGAGCATGCAGCTACGCCCTGGTTCACCACAGTCATGGATAGGAAATATTACATTTGTATTACTATCATTAGTGTATAATTTGCCTTTCAGAAAATATTGGCACCAACTTTAGCATCATTTGCATTGTTAATTGTTTCAGTGTTGCACTTGTGGCTTTTGTAAAAGTGAAGATAAACTGGTATTGCAAGTAACTAATACTTATTAATCACAGTCAATGTAAGACAGGAAGTCTTGACAGCATTAAGCAGCAAAATGATGATTGTATCAGACAACAACATGTATTCAGCGACTCCACCACTGAGTGAACACTGGGGATATCAGGCAGGGCTACATTTGCATCACACAACCTATGCTGGATACACTATGCAAAATAAATGGAGTCCCAGTCTTCAAATTGATCTCCTAGGAGATTTCCGATGTAAAAAAAAATCTAATGGAAGAAAGGCCTGGAGCATTTCCTCCCTTCCTTTCTGTCGCCCAGATTTAAACCACATTCAGACAATAGGTGTCTCAGCTTGTGATTGAGCTGCTTCATATTAACATTAAGGTTTAAGAGGCTATCTGGTTGAGCTTTTTTGACACTGAATGTTACCGTACTTGCACTGAACTGAATCCAACAACAACATTTGTTTGACACAATGCTGTGCAACTTTCTTAGGTCAATGAAATATTGACTTCTAACATAAATAAGGCACAAGTGCACAGAGCTTTCACGGTAGAATATGGTGGGATTTCAGAAGCAATAACCTTAAATAAAATAATGCTGACTTCAGCACAGTATTTATATTCATACTTGCGAGAGACCTATCAGATCTACTGGATTTGGACAAACACTGTGGCTGTGTTCAGTTACTTATTAATGATGTTTTAAGTCCAGGATAATTCCCTGACCTCAGCGAGGGCCTGCAGAGGATCCATTATTCAGTCAAATTAATGAAACTTAAGAGCACAGATCAGGTAGCTCCAGACACAACACGTATCCTGTTTAATGAATGCTCTCTGAAGCAAGGTGTGGGATTGAAAAGGGCTAATAGGAGGCCGAAGAGTTTCATTCTCTCACCAATCTCATTTCATCAGTGCACACTTGTAATCTATTCTAACATACGCAGAATCCCTAGCCACTGTCGCTCTCCATCCCTGCTTTCATCAGTATATTCTTCCTCTGGTTTGATTGAGGCAGTTTCACTGCTACCCCTCTTACCCGTGTACAACCTCCGATCCTGTGACCCACCTTATCAAAGCTTTCATTTATTGCAATTATTGAATCAAAGCAGCACCAAAGCCTCGTTTGTCAGATAACATTTACCAGGAAAGCCCAGTCAAGTTCATCCACACCAAACTGACCCCACCAACTATGCCTGTATAGACCTTGTTTTGTGCACTGACGCACAGTCATGTTGGAACAGACAAGGGCCTTCCCCAAACTGTTCCCACAAAGTTGGAAACATACAATTGTCCAAAATGTCTTGGTATGCTGAAGCATTAAGATTTCCCTTCACTGGAACTAAGGGGCCTAGGCCAATCCCTGAAACATAACCCCATAGCATTATCCCTCCTCCACCAAGCTTTACAGCTGGCACAATGCAGTCAGGCACGTAATGTTCTCCTGGCATTCGCCAAACCCAGACTCATCAATAAGACTGGCAGATAGAGAAGCGTGATTTGTCACTCCACAAAATATGTTTCTACTGCTCCAGAGTCTAATAGCGGTGTGGTTTACACCACTCCCCTCAACGCCTGGTATTGTGCATTTTGATCTTAGGTAAGTGTGTAGCTTCACCTAGATTCTTTTGCTGATGTTGCTTCCAGAGGCAATTTGGAACTCGTTATTTAGTAATTCAGAGGATAGGCATTGTGCGTCTTAGCACTCGCTGGCCCCACTCTGTGAGTTTGCGTGGTCTGCCACTATGTGGCTACACTGGTTTTGGTATACACACACACACACACACACACACACACACACATATATATATATATATATGATCTTGGTCTGATCTTAGCTTGAGCATAGGCTGTCATTAAAGCAAAAGGGGGGCATACTAAATACTAAAAAATTCATGTAAACTTGCAGAGATTCTACTTCTCGCTCAAATTTTAACGCTGATATCATTTTCATGAAAAACTGTAGTAAATTAGAAAACATTCTCACCAGTGAACCACTCTGTGTATGTTTCTGTACATAATATATATATATATATATATATATATATATATATATATATATATATATATATATATAGCTTACCATAGATGATTCTTTAAATTCTAATATAAATCACCTCTCTTTAAAAACACCCACAATATAACAATTTTCAAATCTCTCTTTAGCGTTCACTTTCCTAATACTATAAATAAGCTTATAAAGTATATTATACTAACTCCCCTCGAGGAAACTACCTTCCAACTGCTGCTCCTGAAAGACACTGATTACATTCAGCAGTGGAGAAGAATGAGGACCTCCTAGCTGAGTTCTCTGCTGAGTAAGCGTGTTTCTAGGGTCAGCACCTGCTGGGATATTATCCCTATGACTAATTATAAAAATGTACTCTCAGCAAATAGGGCAATTTTGCTTGTTAGGTTGATTGTATAATAATTCCAAAGCAAAAACAACCAGAAAGAGGTGAAAATGAAAATCTGTATCTTTTAAACATAGGCAGGGCATCAAAACTCAGAACTGGAGGACAGCATCACGGCATCTCAATGTTAGTCACAACACATTTTAGTCATGCATCATTGACCATGCCAACTCAAAAAAGTGACCACCAGTAGGAGTCATTGGAAGCTGAATATGTAAATAGTATTGGGGGTATACCTGTATCTGGGTCACACTGGTGTTCACAGGGGTCCAGAAGGCGGCGGCCACACAGTTCGTTAACCCAGGGCCCGCTGGCATTCTGCTGGTAGTATAGCAACACCTGAGCTGGGTTCAGCCAGTCGGAGGCGTCCAGCTGGCTGCCTTGCAGCAGCACGAACCTGGAGCCTGTGGAGAGAAACACATACACAATACTCAGAGAGAACAGATGCTGTGCTGCAAAGCTAGCAGAGAAGTCCCATTTAACATGCAGAGAACTACTGCAGCTTGTTAGCATGTATAATACACAGTAATACAGCATACTAACAGTTAGGAATCTGCATCAAAACTGCTCAAAACCTTGTCACTATATTCAGAACTTTACATTTTATGGCTGTATAGTGCAGTCCAAATTACTATTCGGGAATTTAGACTGTCAAATATTCAGCATCCCTCCAAATTGTAACTAAGTAAGTACCTAACTAACTAAGAAATTCAAGACTGGCTATAACATTTGAAGATTTTAAAAAGATAAATAATTTTTATTATCAGTCAGATCTTAACACATACAAAATATGTGATTGTGAATGGAAGATCATATTTTTTCAACAATCATTGTCTAAAAAATCAGCCTAGTACATAAATATTGTATAGCTAGACAGAGGGATAGACAGACATACAGACAGATAGTCAGATGGATGGATAGACAAGTTGACTTTCCCGATGGGCAAATGGGAAAGGGGGTTTTGGGACCCATTACATGCACACCAAAGTATTAAAAACAGCAGACATTCTGTCTATGCTACTGCACTCAGTGATTGATTCATGCATTATAGTGTAAACAAAGGGAAAAAAATAAACATTTATGAGCTGAGTAAACCTTTCCTCCCATTTATAGCATTAAACAAAACATTTTTAGAACTTTTACAAAATCATGTAGTGTCTTTGGATAAGCTGGACCTTTTACTCTCAGGTAAACACCTGTCACTTGCCAGAATGGCTCAAAACTGCTAATACACAGCCATGACTGAAAGACTGCAGCAAGTGAAGCGCTGTCTTATACTGAGACGAGTGAAGCCATGAACAACCATTACCCCTGAGTTTCAGCTTTTGCACCGTATTCCTTTCAGTCTTTCAAGGCCGGGACCACACCAGCAAGGCTTAAACGAAAGCTTTATTCCACAAAACCCCAGGTTTTATCCAAACCATTCTGACATTAAAATTTTCTGGTTAATGTCGCCAAGACATTTATGGACACATCTTAAACTTATCTGAGTTTAGCTATTCAAAAGGCAAACAGTAAATCCTGCACTTTTAGGGGTTCGTCCAAGAAAATTTTTAATATATGCATCGGACAGCAGCAGTGGATTCTGTACAGATGTGGTGCAATCCAGTGCACAATGGCAGACGAGCAATGCCAGCCACGGCCCAGAATATCTCTAAATGTGTAGCCATCCGCTCTGGCTGGAAATGCAAATGAGAGAGAGAGAGAGAGAGAGAGAGAGAGAGAGAGAGAGAGAGAGAGAGAGAGAGAGGTAGAGAAGCGAGAGAGAGAAAAAATTGGCTTGTAGTTGTAAAGTGCAGGTGCTACATTAAAATTCATTAACAAACTCATCCAACACACAAACAAGACTAAGGTCCAAAACACATACAAAGAGCCCTTGGGGGAAAAGGGGGTTGGATGGCGTTAGTTGTTCTGTGAATCTGTGTGTGTGTGTGTGTGTGTTTGTGCACGTGTGTGTATGTGTAACCTGGCCTGAATATGCTTTGATGCTTTCAAGGCACAGCTGTCGGACTCCCTCACAGGGGGAGTGAGTATGACATTTTCTTTCACGCACTACAGAGAGCGCAGAGCGGCGAGGGTGTGCGAGTGTCCCGCAGCGCAGGGCTTGGACGGGGTGGAGGGAGTGATGTAATTACCGTCTGCGATGAGGTGCTCGGGGACGTGGAGAATAACTCGGACGTTGAGGCCACAGGAGAGGTGAGAGGAGTAGACAAGACCGATCACACAACTCACCACACTGATCAAAGTCAGGGTGGTCTTATTGATGGGGCTACGTGGGGAGCCTGGGGACAGAAAGAGAGAAGAGAGAGAGAATGAGAGAATGGCAAGAGCAGTACAAAAAAAAGCAGAAAAGCTGTGAAGTCAGAGTTTCTCTTTTTAAGTGCACCTCTGGTGGCACTGGAAAGGCAGTTACAAACAACTCCACATCGGAACTGGTGGTGCATGAAAAGGGTCAGCGAGGCGGACCAGGCAGCCTTTGTGGACCACAGCTTTGCCAGCCGCACAGTGCTGGAGATAAGGCTTTACCTTTTGAAGGTCACCAGAAAAATACAAAAACAAAAAGTGTGGGTTTTTCTGTTATCCACTTTGTTTTTAACGTGCTGCAATACTGGGTTTGGGCCAACCAACCTTTGTAATCAACCAATGCATTTGTGCATTGTGCATTTGTCCACTGGTTTGCGAATACAGACACATACACACAGACAGGGTGGAGGAAAGAAAAGAAAAAAAAAAAAAACAACTTGCACATTAATAAAACCATAGCCATCGAACGAGTGACGCACAGCTGGGTGATTTGATCCCCTGTTCCATCAGGATAATCACAGCAGCATCCAGTGTGCTTTAAAGGGGCTTTGGCTCGGCTTGCTCTTCACTCAGTCTGCTGCAGCCTACTAGCAGACCTTTACAGCTTTAACAACAGCTCAGTCTAAATGCTGCTCATGAGTCAATTAAATGAGATCTATAGGAAACAAGCAAATAAATAAAGTCCAGAGAAATTCCCTAGATTGGCATAAGATTTTTCGTCAACTGAAATTAAAATCTATTGAACATTTTTTTTTTATCTCTAGAGTGATCCGCTTTTAACTGTATGCTGTCAGTATTTTTGCAAAACGCTTTTAACGGCAACATTCTTACATAGAAAAAAATATTTTGTTCTCCAATTTAGAACTCAGCAAGAAAGAAACCACACATTGTCAGGCTACTTAAGCATGCACAGTGGTCCAAAGCCAATGTGTCTGTATAAAACAATTCATGAGAAACAATTAAAGAAAGACATCTATAGAAATCTTTTTTAAAAAGATTCAGGAAGAATAAATAGACTCAGACAATTCAAGTACAACAGGGCACTCAACAGTAAGCACTAAGTAAGAATACACTGGTGTCAATGATATGTTGAACATATTTCACATTAAGCATAAACGTTTTTCCTTGATAGCAATAACACACTGGCAAATACAAACATCACTATCTTCAGAATGTAAACAAATTCTATGCAGGAAGTGTAATAATGCTTTGTGATTTATAAAAAGACAATTTAAATTTCACAATGTATGGAATTCGAAAACTCACTGCCTTAACAGTGACTATATTTAAAGTGCTGTACCACAAGCCGCATAGTTTAAAAAGCAAACTGCCATTCAACAGAAAAACTGGCTTTTTGGGAGCTTGGTGTGTGTTGTGTCATTCAGAAATTTCTGCACAGAAAAAAAATCTCTCTCAAGCAATTACAGTTTACCCCACATGGCATCACTCAGAGCAGACAGCACGTGCACACACCTCATCACATGACAAAAATAAACATCTTACACACCAACACGTCTATCAAATTAAGCAGGTCAGCGGGAGCAAATTAGCAGTTTTTGTGTGACAAAATGACAAAAAAGGTATGCAAAACAGACCACCATGTCTGTTATTAAGTCCAATTAGAGGTGTCATCGGCGTAGCTCAGTCGTGCCGTTTTTGACATACACGGGGTTTAGGGAGTTGGTAATTGGACGGTGGCAGTGGCACTGTTAAAAGTTAGATGTGAGTAGCTGCTAGTTGCTTTGACAGTGGCAGCTTGCTGTGTATTTGGTAGCTTGCTGTTCAGACTGGGCTTTTCCCCACTGGGGCAGGTTGCTGCTGCCGCCGTTAGTGTCCAACCATTAGCCGATCTTCAACGTACATTGTGAGTTGCAACAGATTCGATCTCCTCCCAATTATGCTGTGCTGTCAAACATGCGTCAGGCACTCACTCTTTTGACGTCCTGCTCTCTCCACTTGGGCCTGTTTTGACTCCTGCTCAAAATTTGAGTTGAATATGCCCGGGAAAGGACACGGTGCACAAGCAGCAAAAGTGGCATTCAAAGGCTAATGTGAGGAGTGGTTAGGAGGTGAGAAAAAACACGTACATTGCATCGCAGCTTAACCACGTCCACTTATAAATGGAGAATCTCACAAACAAATGCATACAGTCCATCCATCATGGCACATGCCTTGTTATTAATAACAATAAACTGATAATGTAGTTGTGCACCAAGCTATATCACAACTACTGCTTTGCTCAAAGAACAAAGTCCCTCACACATACATACACTTCACACACTCAACAGACATAGAGGGCATGGACGCAGGCAGGTGCAGCAGTGCTGGTGGGGAATCATGCGACGGATGGTGTGGAAGTCCTCCTTACCCCCAGAGCCCCACGCTGGGTTGACGTTACCATTTCTCATACCTCGGCTACGCCGGCGGCTGCGGTTGGGGTCGGTGTAAAAGGTGAGCTGGGGCTCGCTGTCCGCCTCTGTGCCCGAATCCCCGTCCGGGTTCAGGAAAGCTGAACCCGCTGTGAAATTCACACAGAAACCCACCATCAACCAAAAAAAAAACAAAAACAAAAAAAATAATATAATATATATATATATATATTTATTCCACCCAGGCCATACATCTCCAGCCCTGCTCCCACTTTCAGAAGGGCTTAGCTCCTACAGGCAGGCACAAATCATCCAACGGGTTTTATGGGCACATTTTTATGGGAGCCACTAGGGGCCCCCAAGAGCAATTTTGACAAAATCTAAACAGCTATTTTGACTCGCAGCGGTAACTTTACTAACATCACAGCGGGAAAAGTGAACTACCCTGCCCTAACAGCAAGCGATTCAGGTGAATAGAACAAACCAAAATGCTTCCATTATAACTAATGAGGCAGTCTACACGAGCAGCAAGAAGAGAGCGCATTGTTCACAGCTGAGTGTCGCAGACGGTGCGCGTAACTGAAGCAAACATTTTAAGCTAGGTTTATACTTGATGCATTGTAAAGACCTCAACATGCTTCAAATCAAATTCTCAAGGGTTGCACGAAGCTAAAAACGCCTATATGAGTTTACAAGCTGCATGCTTTTTGCAGTGTTTTGTTTTGCCTGTCGCAGTCGCTCCACTAATGCAGGTGACGCTATGACATTTTATGATAAGTTCCATGACTACTGGAAAACGATTCTATTACAGTCCTAACTATGGCAACATGTAAGTCCAGAATGCTGCCACTATTTAAAGTTAGAACAAGAAGCTGGCGAATAGAAAGCCTTCAGCCTTGCCCTCTTGTAAACCTAAAAATAGATATAAGCATAACCTATATGTTTTGGTGCTCACTACTAGTTAGTACTTCTTCCTGAATAACAGACTTAACATCTTACATTTAGGAAGTATTCATTGTTTATTTAACAAATGCATGTTTAACAGTGAAATATTGGTGTCTCTCCCAAAGTGCTGAGCATACTTTTTGCGAAACTAAGCTCCTCAAAGTTGTCAATCTTTGTATAATGGCATGCCTCTTTTTTACCAACTTTGTCGCTTTGTTGTATAGTGTCTCCGTCCACGGAGTTCGTCCAGCTGCCATGTGCGCAACATGGCAAATGAAGCCTCCGGCTAACATCTGTGGTTGCAATTGCATTATATTGTTCGCTGAAGCCAGGTGAATGCCACCTTCACAAGAAGTATGCTGAGGCCTTAAGTGGCACGATCGCGGTGCATGATTGCAACTTGGCGCTCACTGCATACACAACGCTTCATTCAAAAATAAATTTGAAGGGAGTTTTGCAGAGCAGGTTTGCCTCAACAGGCATATATGAGAGCTCTATCATATCATATTATATCATATCTTATGTCTCAAAGAAAACTGCAGCGGCATAAGTGCTACTATAAACATTAACATGTTCGCTTCAGATTTGTGCACCATCTGCTAAGTCTTGCGCGAGGTGGGGTTATTATTTTACTTCTGGAGAACATATGCACGCTTTATATGGAAATGCACTGGTTGTTGGGTTTATGTTAACCCGTGTTCTCATTAATGTGTGCATAATCTTGCTAATGCTTTGTCTTGATCAGAGAAATAAATATGTGCTCATAGTGGTGATGTGCCAACACTGCGGTCAGTGTGCAGTATATTGTCCTTCATAGGCATTCTTTACTTGCTGTAATATCATAACAAAATCACCTACCACCCAAAACAGGTAGGCAGGTAGGGGCACAAAACTTGATCAGGGCCTGTCTGTAGGGAAGCAACAAATTTTGACCAAAAAAAGTTATGCTGTTGTCGTTATTTCTCCCAGTACACAATCCAACAACTAAAAAACTGTGAAAGGTGAAAATAACACCTTACAAATGGTGACAGGGAAATGAAATATTGGTTAAATTATGGTTTCCTTTGCTCTCCTGAATCAGTTTTTTGATTGCTGACTGAAAGAACAGACTGTTCAATATTAAAAGCATTTGCTTCATTACGTACTAGTTTTTTTAGTTAAGCTTATGTTTTTTTTTTTAACATTAAACCATAAATAAAACTTACATAAATTAAATTTATTAAATGGTAAAAGGTAAATAAAAAAAACAAAACACTTTGTCCTGAATTTTAGCTTTGGACAAGAAATTTCAGTTTGGTGCATCATCACAAATGCGCTGCCATGTTAATTTGCTCTAGCATTCAAATGCTCCCAAAGACAGCGATTAGTATGAATGAGTGTTCAGATTAGCACTGAAGCTAAACTTTGCAGTAGGAGAGCAGGACTGGAGACACTTCTTAGTCTATGCATTAACAGCACGCTTTTACAAAGGAGCCTGGACTCCAAATAAATTGGCATGAAATTATTTCATGTGTTAAACAGATAAGACAGAAAAATCTAATTTTCACTTGAGCTTGTACAGAGAACACTGAAATTCCAAATCTATCAAGAGTTGTTTTTTATATTTTTAATATAAAAAGCTGTGTGGCAGAGTAACCAATACATCGCCCAATAAATTCCTGACTCCCCTCCATAGGCAGAAATAAAAAAGAAAGATGGTCAAAAAAAATAATAGACTTTTTTTTTAAACATATACACAAACACACACACTCTAATGCCTGGGACTGAACCAGAAATGATTGTGTGACATTGCAGCTGGTTTTGCCTAATTAGCAATCAGTTTGTTTATTCATCTTTGCCTATTGATTAATATGCTAAGTAAATGGGAAGAGCTAGAAACCCCCAGAACAACAGGACCATTGCAGACATGTTAGTGGAAAACCATTTCAGCTCTCCTTTAATAAAGTAAAAGCGTTCCTACTTAAGAAGTGATTCAAATAAACAATCTAATACTCAATTGGCAGAGAAGTAAGAGGGTTCTTCATTTAATGTTCAGCTTAAAACAGCAGTCTCTTTTTTGTTTACTCTTTCTTAAATCTACTAAATAAACCATGTGAGAATGAGAGATACTGGCTTGTTTAATCCATTGTGTAGTTGTCTGTGTGTTTGAGCTGTAGACTAATCTATTAGATCTCTCAGAATGCATATGTGTATGACAGTGCACTCCATGCACAGGACTGGCTTATATTTCCTCTTGGTTTAAGTCAAGACAAGGCAAGTTTATTTATATAGTACCTTTCATACACTGCGGTCATTCAAAGTGCTTTACAAATGATGAAATACAAAGACAATTCAAATTATAATCCAAAAAGTAACACATTAAAAGAGAATAGAAATTAGAAACATGATTGAAACGAACAATTTTTAAAAAGAGAAGAATCATTAGATTTAAAAACAAAAAAAAGAAATTAGAATAATAAAGTGCTGTTACAGAAGTGCAGCAGGGCTAACAGTGTTTTAAACTGAGCTGAAATCGGCTCAAATAGGAAGGTTCTTAGTCTGGATTTAAAAGTGTCCAGCGTCCTCTCCTCTAATGCTCTCTGTCAACTGGTTTCATTTAAGAGCAGCATAGTAGCTAAATGCTGCTTTTCCATGTTTAGTCTTCATCTTCGGCAGGACTAACTGGCTAGTTCCTAATGATCTGAGTGTTCTGCTCGGCTCGTATCGCTGCAGCCTATCAGATAAATACACTGGTCCTACACCATTAAGCGATTTATAGACCAGTAACAGTACTCTATTACTCTATCAGAACTCTATTCTGTAACTTACTGATAGCCAGTGTAAGGATTTAAGAATGTAGGTGATGTGTACCCTTATTTTACTCCTAGTGAGAGTTGCATTTTGAATCAGCTGAAGCAATCCGATTGTTTTTTGGGAGTCCACTTAGGAGGCCATTAGAGTATTTAATCCAGCTACAAATAAAGACAGGTTTCTAAAGGTCTGATTTATTCTTAAAATCTTTAATATTGTTGATGTTCCTAAAGTAATAAAATGCCGATTTAGTGACTGCTTTGACATGACTGTTAAACAGAGATCTGAGTCCATTAGTACACCAAGGTTATGGTTAAGTTCTTCAGATTTTAGGGCTCTCAAGTCCAGATAGGCAGCTAGAATGTGCCTCTCATTGCTACTCCCAAATAAAATAATCTCTTTATTTTATCTTTATTCAACTGCAGAAGGTTTTGTCCCATCCGGTTAGTGATGTGCTGAAGGCACTTACAAAGTGAGTGAAGGGGAGCATAGTTGTTTGGAGAGAGGGCCAAGTAATCCCATAGTCTTGTAGTATTTGGCCAAGAGGAACCGTGTATAAAGTAAATAAGAGTGGCTCAAAAACTGAACCCTGGTGGACACCACAGAAATTGCATGGGGTTGCTAGAACTTGGATAGTTGCACAGTCAGAGCAGGAGAAATGATTGCATTGCATTGCTAAGCATTGCAGTGGTTTGATTGGTTTGTTTGAAGCAAATATGTATTTCCATTTAAAACGTCCCCTCTTTTCTCAAAGATAAAACCTGGTTTCAGTTTGATGGTACACTATGACGGGGCCATATTGGGACACAAAACTAGCCTCCAATCCCAAATCTAATAGTTGAATTCATTAGTCAAAAACAGTGAAAACTGACCCTAGATCAACACTCTTGCTCTAAGACCACAAGTAGACAACTGTGGAATCACCAGATACATGAAATATCAAATGACAGTGATATAGTGAGTGATAGTGATACAGGTAGTGACAGAAAGGTGAAAGTGCCAAGCTGCCTACAAACATCATGAAGGAAAAAAAGATCATTCACAGCATATCAACCCCCCCACCCCCCCACCCAAACACAAATCTGACATAACTTTACATACATGAGGATACAACATTTACATCTGCTTTAACACAAGGATTCTCACATGTATTACCTGGACACCACATCTAAAACAAAAAGACATGCAAAATATAACATTTACTCATTTACAAATATACAGTATATCACAAACATATATCATGTGTCACTGCTTGCACAACTGCCAGCCCAAAAAAATACACATTCTTTTTTTTTATGTGGCTCTACCACAGTAACTGCATGCCTCTTCTGATGCTCTGTCATTAGGTACCAAAGACTATTTACTGTGGACAGATCTTGGAAAAAAAACAATTCCATTATGCAATGCCTGAAACAAAGGCATGAGATAGTGATGGCTTATAGATTACAATGTCTCACAGTGGAATGGGTGAATGTTTCCACCATTTCAATTTTTTTTTCTGCTCTAATGCAGCCTTCTGTTTCAAAAGAAAAACCGCGTCAATGTTGGGTTCAAAGCCAGGATTGATATTCTAATACAGAGGTAATATTCTCCAGTACTGTAATGCCATTCGAGACATGGGGAAAGTGTGATGCATCAAGGCAAGCGTAATGGCAAGTAATGCCTGCTTGTTTTTCACTCCAGACACATTCTATGCTGTAATAGGAAAAGAGGGAAAAAAAGCATTGTGTGCAAACAAATCACTAAAACGTGAAAATAAAGGTCCCTCCTCTCCCTGGCTTTGCTGTCTCGATGAAAGCAGAAGACTACAGGTAGCTGACAGTACTTTGAGTCTACACAGGAAGAGACAACCTGAATACAGGTGAAAAAGAAACACTTTAAAATTCCATCAATCACTGCAACTGGCAGACCAGTGCAACAACAACAAACGTTTTTGCAATAACAATCCACCCACATGAAGCTTTCAATTAGTCATAGATGGCCATGACAGTGCTTCAGCAATTTCTGGTTGGAACCCCTTAAAATCCCAGGCTTTTTACATACTCAGTAACTACAAGGACCTTAATGCAAGCTGCCTGAGCTATTCTTAGGCTATAGAAGTGTGTCCGCCTGTGGGTTATGGTTGTTTAAGGGGTTAATTTGTATGGTGAATGGGAGAAGAGGGTAGTTTTGTATTTGATAGCTAAGAAAGGCTCTATGTATAATACTTTTGCCTTATATTACTGATGTTACCTACTGTCACATACACAGTTTCAAACAACACACTAATACAGGTATAAGGTCGAGGACGTCAACACAGAGATGCCTTTAAAAAAATAAAAGCACTACAAAAGCCGGTCTTAAAACCAGTTTCTTCTCAGAGTAACACACTAAATTCTTCAGGCTTGGAGGGCAACAGAAAACCACAGTAAACTTTTTGCAAAACAGGCTTAGTAAGCCACTTCTTTTTCAACTGTACTTTTGCCTATATAATGGCCCATTTAAACATGCTGTGTTTAAAGTAAATACGTTGCTTGGGCTGTATCAAAAGACACATTTTTAAGCTTGCCACTGTCAAAGAGATTGTACAGTTCAGCTTGGTCTCAGAACGACTAACCACAAAAAACAACAGAAAATCTCACTTCCCTAAGCGCTGAACTTTAAGGTTATCATGAAAAGAAAGGTTGAACAAAAGAGTGCGCAACGGATGGTGTCTGAGCCTTCAGATGCATGCATGTCGTTTCCAGATGACACCAGCAAATGCTACGATCCGTCTTTCCAGCTGGCTAACAAAAGGAGAACAAAAGAAGCACCTTCAAAGGAATTAGTCGCAAATCTCACGGAACAGGTGAGGAGTGCTTGCCAGCCTCCGCAATTAGGCAAGGGCCAAAAGGTGCACTGCTCCATGGAGAGGAATAAAAGATGAGCTTGTTTAAATATTCAACACCCATTGCCGATGAGCTCTCAGCATGCAGCGTAGGTGAGCGCGTGCGACATAACTAAAAGTTATTTTGTTCTGCCAGGCCGGGTGCGAGAACCCAATCATCGGAAGGCCTCTGAAATCGTAATGTCATAATGTCATTGGAATGACGATCTAAAGAAAGCGCAGCAGGGGCACTTATGCTGATGGCTCTGACCTGCACAAATCTGATAAACATCAGATGTTGATGTGTATTGTTATGCATTTGCATGATAAAAAATAAGAGAGGAAGGTGTAATGGTAGAAAAGGAACTTGAGCAAACACACAGTCTCACATAATCTATTCAAATGATACTGATAGAAGCCTTAACAGCAACAGTTGTAGCACACACACACACAGATTTAGCAGATCACTTAGCTAGTTCGGTCTTTGCGCGGAGTATTGCACACAGTTAATTATAGCAAGAAAAAAACACAAGGAACAAAGCTGCTTTGTTACAAATTACAAGAAAACAAAACAATGAAATAGGCAATATTCTTCAATTCTGTTACCTCTTCTGGTTTTCACAGATAAACAAGGCAGGCAAAATGGGACACTATGGTGATTTACCGTCTAGTAGGAAAGGTAGCAGCTCAGTGCCTGTCAAAGAACATCTTTAAAGATCAGGAAACAGAAGGCAAGCTGAATCACAAAAACTTGCCTGTGGAGAGCTCAGAGAATGGGCTACACACATACTATGTCATGGAAAATAATGAGTAAACAGCATTTATCGTGCTACGCCCTGAAAAAGATCCATAACCCTTTCAGTTTCAAAAGCCATTATATTTGTTTAAGAACACAGAACAATGTAATTTATCTGTATCTCCTACTTTGAATTTCCAGCTCTTTTAAGGTGAACAGCCAAGAGTAGACTTCAATATATGAAAGTAACCTAGGGAGAAGTTTAGGGAGAATAGTATAATTGCACTGGCCTGAGGAGGTCAGAAACAAGAATATGAGCAGAGAAATGTTTGTCTGGAAAAGCAGATTACTTCACAACATCAGAAAGTAACACCTTTAATCAAATATGATGTGCAAATCTGAGGTCATCGACCCAGTCGACCACCTGACCCATGTAATCAAGGGCTATAGAAATTTGATTACCTGGCAGGTGTGTTGCGAACTGGAATAGAGTAAATGGTGGCCTAGAGCAGTCTCACACCAACCCAGCCCTCAGAGACCCCCTAGATGGTCCAGATTTTTCATGCAACGCATAGGCACACAGCAAAAATGTGGACCATCTGGGGGTCCCTGAGCACTATTTTGAGAACCACTTGCCTAGAGGGTATATATGTATTTGGGTACAGTTAATATCTAGCATAAATGGATAACTAAGTTGTTGGGATCTGTGATAGGTTTAAATAACAACAGAACGCTCCCATATTTTGACCGATTCTATTTACTTAAATGCCTACCACACATCCACACCCACAAAAAAGAAAGAGATAAAGAGAGGGGGGGAGAGAGAACAAAGGATTCTGACAATATACATACCTAAATTGCCTCCAAAAACAAATAAACCAGAGAAACTAATAAAAAAACGATCAATTAGATTTGGTATGTGTGGAAGTGAGAACAACCATAAACAGACAAAAGCTAAGCACAAATAAAAATGAAAGACAAAGTGCACCAAAGAGACTATACAGATGAGAGATAGGATGAATTTAAATGAGCAACACATTTTCATGAATTGGGCATGGCAGGGTATGGGTGCAATAATGCAGATGTCCGACCACTCACCGCGCGTTTTGCTGGACAGACGCTTGCGCTGGTTGGTGGAGGTGGTGTGTGGGAGGAGCGTGTTTTGCTGGTGATTGCTGTCAACAGGACTGGTGGCTATGATGTTATCCTTGTACTTGCTCATTAGGGACAGTTTTGTATTGTCATTCCCTGATGGTGAAAAGGTTAATATTAGGAAGAGAGAGAGAGAGAGAGCGCAAGAGAGCGAGAGAGCGAGAGAGAGAGGGAGAAAGAGAGAGAGTACATAAGACCCAGCCACAGACGCTCTACATAAAGACATGTCCTTTCAGAAGAAGAGTTCTTTTTAACTAGTGTTTGCGAGGTTTTGTGTGGCTGGCTAAATGTGAAACAACCAAGTGCCTTCACAACCAAGTGCCTTCACAGACCAGTGACTCAGAAGATAAGACATTCCGTCACTCTCCATTACGCAACATTGCCAAGTGCTGTATGGGCCTGTCCCTCAGTAATGAGCAACTCGCACAACAAAGACAACTGACACTGGAGGTTTTTTTTTTCTTTTAAATTGTATTATCCAAATTAGTGTGGCAGCATGAAATTATTCCTCTCCAACACAGCCTTTTGGGAGTATTTATAGCAGCCTGCTCTTCCAGGCAAACATCAACATCATTTCGCATTCAATCAGGGCCACCATTTCCAATGTCTTGTATCCAATGAACCTGGACAGCCTCTCTGCCACTAACCCATGTCATTTGACTCTTATTGCTTTAATGGCATTTAAACTGGGCTCTTGGTGGTCCTGCACAATGTCATGGATAATTTACTACATATCCAACTACTTCTATCTTAAAGCTTTATTTTGTACCATCTAATTTAGAGCTATTAGTGACATATCTTAAGTAGATGTAGTATAATTTTTCTAGAACATTTCCCTGTCACTGACTTTCAGAGGTACTGGAATGCCTTAGAAACAAGGAGCAAAACCCAAAAGTAGACTTGGGATTCATTAAATAGGGAGAATAATAACACCATTGAGGAGACTGCCTTTGTCCAGATTAAGAGAAGTGGCTAGCGTCTGCTGTTCTAACGTGGGGTTTTATAGCTCTTCCCAAAAGCACTCATAGGAAGCTGTAAACTGTTCAAGACCATATGAAAAGGTACGTACCAGGGGTGAGGTCTATGTTGGTCTTGTCATTGCAGCCCTGCAGTGAGTCAAGCGTTCGCGTCACCTGGCTGGCGAAATCCTCACCACCATTCATGCACTCACGCTGCAGGTGGTGTCGCAGGTCAGTGATGTCATATTCATAGCCATCTAGGATGGGTGTCTCTCGGATGCTGAGCGTGCCGCTGGAGTTGTGGCCCTGACCACGTGAGTTACGCAGGCTCTCGCGTGCCTGTCCGCCCATCAGCACAGAGGGAATGTAGTGGATCTCGTTGGCTGCCTCAGCACTTGCACTCTTCTGGGGCTGCGGCACACGCCGCCGCTTGCACCAGCGCCTGCGCGTGTACAGGATCAGCACTAGGCACAGGATGGAGAGCAGCAGAGCGATCATACCACCCTGGAGAGAAAAGAAAGAGAGAGAGAAATGAAAGAAATGAGAGAAAGAGGAATAGGCTAAACAAGGATTAGCTAACAGACTGATGAAATCCCCAGATGATTTCATAAACAGAAATCCAATGACACTTCCAACTGGGGGAAGACAGCAATTAGGGGCACCATGTTGAAAAGTATGCAGAATCCCAATTCAAATAATGACAGATAGCCAAGTCTCAAAGAGAAACGCCTTAATCTCCTCTCTTTCACACAGGGTGAGGACAGCAGTAGTACACACAATTTGCATAAGCTGTTTGCCTACTCTGCATAGTCAAGGACGATAACAAATGACACACTAATATAGGTCACTTATGTTGCATTTGCATGCACAGTAGAAAGTCATGAAACTGCCCTAATTTGTTTTGTATTGATTAAAATTCCTCAGCACTTTCAAAGTCATTACATCAGTTTCCTGGTTGTGGATGATATGAAGTTAAATATATTACAAATTACAAAGCAGAGAGAGAAAATGATGAGCAGGGATTGGGGGGTGGTTGGTTTTTCTCTTTATTTAAGAATAAAGGGAATTTGTGATAGGGTGATTTAAGTTGTCACAAGCCACACTTTTTTCTATCCCTGAAAACAGAGAAAAGTACCAATTAGGACATGAAGCAATATGGATTCTTCTAACATTTTGGAGGCTTCCCAATAGTCACAACGAAAGGAATCTTCTTCCGCAACTCTCTGTAACAAGAGAATTTACACGAGCTTGTCAAATGTTTAAAAGTTTAAAATTTTTAAATTTTAAAAGATTAAAAAATATATTGTGTGATCTCCAACCAAGATATTCAGTAAATCAGTCGGTGGATTGCCGAAAAGTACATTTAATGACCTCTCTGCCCAACCTTAAGAAAGAGAGATTGCATGTAGCAGTATACTACAAAAGCTATGTGATGAAAACCATACCAACATTGTGGCCATATATAGCTCCAGAGTCAGCAGCTAATCAATTTTATGTAATTTGATTTCCTTCAGATCCGTCACTTTGCATTTGGCAAATGAGCAGCTTACAACTTTATGGTGGAGAAAATTAGGTAACGCTATACACGGGAGTTAGAGGAGATTTAAAATTAGAGCAGACAGGACAGCGCTTTATGAAGGAGCACTATTAAAACCAAACAAAACATCAGAGGCCAGCAGCATGAGAGCCTGTAATCCAGTTAGCTAAAACAAAGATCGAAGGCATGGCTGTCAAATTTGTTAACAACTTTAATGGTCTGTTAGGCAAGTTGTCTGCACCACAGTGGAATGCCATGATATTCTGCTGCACATTAGTAAATCCCATGACATTTACCTAAACAACATGCAGCACAAGATGAGTTATGAAACACACTGATTGCTGTTTCCCATTATTACAATGACAAAGATCAAAACAAGGGTTTTTTCACTGTGCATACATGTATACCAGATTCCCCCCAGTACTTGATATCACATCTCTCGCTGCATGCTTATTTTGGCTGGACTTAAGACCGTCATACTTGCTGTGCACCTCTTTGGCTCTTATTCATCAGAGCTGCATACGGTCAAATCAGTTCAAAAAAGGAGCACACACAAATTCCACTGACAGTTTTGTTATTCAACAATTTCATCTTTGCCATATCTGCACAATCAAACTAATTTCTGGAACCAATCAAACTGGTAGGAGTGTGTGTAAATGTAAACGTAACAATTTAATAATCTGAAAAAAATGCATGGTTAACTAACCTAAACTCAGAAAAATAAACCTCGTTAAAATCTTTCTGCATTTAAAAACACTCGGCCCATTTGTGCTTTGTCTCGTGTGGAGCTGCATCTCCACAGAGATCCGACCTGTGAGGAAAAGTTTTAGCTCCTGAAAAGAGGTGGGGAAACTTCTCATTTCTCTTTTCCAAAGGGGAAAGCATCCTGCACACTGTTACTGTCTGTCCATTCTGTAAGGAGCAAAAGAGATCTTATTTGCACTTGAAGAATGAGATACAGAGATGTGTGTAAAACAGTTAATGAAGTTTCAGCTCCTGAGGAAGAGAAACTCCATTCTTCTTTCGCTTTTTCAAATCCTGCGCACAGTCACAGTTTGCTCATTCTGGGAGAAGCAAAGGACTCAATCATAGATACACACGACCCCATTTCCAAATAAGTTGGGACGCTGTGAAAAATGTAAATAAAAACAAAATGTAATGATGTGCAAATTATTTAAACCCTATATTTTATTAAGAATAGTACAAAGACAACACATCAAATGTTGAAACTTGAGAAATTTTATTGCTTTTTTGAAAAATATATGCCCATTTTGAATTTGATGCCAACAATACGTTCCAAAAAAGTTGGGACGGGGGCAACAAAAGGCTGGTGAAGTTGTGAAATGCTAAAAAAAACACCTGGTGCTTGATTGGCAACAGGTCATTAACATGACTGGGTATGAAAAAGCATCCTAGAGAGGCTGAGTCATTCAGATGTAAAGATGAGGAGGGGTTCACCACTCTGTGAAAGACTGCGCGATCAAATAGTGCAACAATTCAAGAACAACATTTCTCAACATAAAATAGCAAAGAACTTTTGCTTTTCATCATCTATGGTACATAATGACACTAAAAGATTCAGAGAATCTGGACAAATCTCTGTATGCAAGGGACAAGACCAAAAACCAGTATTTGCTGGCCATGATCTTTGGGCCCTCAGGTGGCACTGCATTAAAAACAGACACAATTCTGTAGTAGAAATCACTGCATGGGCTTAGAAACACTTCTGAAAATCACTGTCTGTGAAAACAGTTTGTCGCTGCATCCACAAATGCTAATTAAAACTCTTAAATGCAAAGAAGAAACTGTACATAAACAGGATCCAGAAATGCTGCTGCCTTCTCTGGGCCCGAGCTCATTTAAAAAGAAACTGAGGGGAAGTGGAAAAGCGTCCTGTGGTCCGACAAATCAACATTTGAAATTCTTTTTGGAAATCATGGACACTGTCCTCCAGGCTAAAGACCACTCAGCTCGTGATCAACGCACAATTTGGTTAATCATTAAATTCCTTATACAATAATATGAGAGATGTTGGTGTTCAAAATTTTGTGTTGTAAATTATTTTTAAACTGTATGTCATGTTATCTTGGTAAGGACTCTTAAATAACTACACACAAACATTTATCCCCCACATTTGTTATGTTATGTATTTTGGAAGAAGAAAAAAGACGGCCAATATATGGGATTTATAAATCCTTAAATATTGCAATCAATATCAGTCTTAACAATCCCATATATCCTATATAGTTTGTACTTCACTAAAGGTGGTCAAATATGCATTGTCTTTTACACAACTTTGAGGAATAAGGTTTCAGTTGTTAGGTGGATTATAATTTCTAATCAGTTGTGCTTCTCATTCTGCTAGGTTTCAGAAAGAAAGTAGAAAAAAGCCGAAGAAAACAAGCAATGAGTGTGTTCAGTTTGTACCTCTAAAAAATCTCCAATGTATGCAATGACTGTTTAAACATTCCTGGACTACAGTAATATCCACACCACAGACAGCTTGTGAGGCAAGTAAGCATGTAACTAGTCCCACAGCATTTTGGATTTTTCAGCTATAAACTATGGGATGAACAAAAGTAACTCCCTTGAAGCACATCTCAAGACCTGCAAAGACAATTAACCCCTTCCATTACAGCCAAAACCCAGAACACCTGTGCAACTGATGTTTAAACTGTTGACAAGACATTTTTGACAGGATAAGAATGCAATCAAGCCCGCAGAAATTCAACCAGCAAGGGCTTTATGTCGATAAGCTAATGACATAAAACATTTTTGTGTATGCCTTATTAGTGTGTTATTCAAATATGCACAAAGACATGATCATATAAACAGTAAATGCAGTAAATGCTACTTTAAAAGGTTCCTTTTCTGTTTACAAAATAAAGATTGAAAAATAAGTGGAAATTTATTGGATGTAAAGAATAAAGTCAAACATCATGACAACAATCGATATGTAATATTTTCTAATATCTTGAGTGACTGACAGCCGACTTATTTAAGAAGTCAAAAATGCATTGTTAAAGGACTTCATGACTTCAGAACACATCTCAGAACACAGCTTTTGACTTTTATTTAATCCAATTTTATAATATTATTTTAATCTAATTTTATTTTTTTAAGAGTGCTGCATCCCCACCTGCCCAAAAAATACATTAAATACACCTCTAATTTTTTTTTTACCACCTGAAATAATTCCCAATCTTAATTTTTATTTAGTATTTTTATTTTAGCTTTTAAACATATTTTACACATATATTGATATTTTGGTTGTTGTATACACAATTATTAATAAATCTCTAGAGGTGCATTAAAAGAGCAGCAGAGGATTAACTGCAAAGATCATGTGCAATAGAAGTGTAAGCTAGGGTCAAATTTCAGCTCAAATATTTAAGTGTAAATGTCTGTAATGAAATATGACTACAAAGGCACTCTCCTCTCAAATAGCAAAGTCTAGCCCAACCTGTCTCAGAGGCAGATTTCCACGAGCAGAAGAGTAGAAAATGAAAAATGCGAAGTTGTGATTAGAGACTCTCAAATGACTTGAGAGGCCTTATAAAAAAATGCCTATGGTGTTCTGTTTAAATAACAGAATGTGATTAGTGTATCTCAGGAAACGATTTAAAGAGGCACTGTGCTGTAGTATTGTTTTATTAGCTTTTTTAATGTGACTGTGTGGGTGTTCCTCTCTCTGTGTGTGTGTGTGTGTGTGTGAGAGACTTATGGAAGTTTAGAGGTTTCTGCTATTAATGACTGGGTCACTGTAAGACACTTTTCCTCATAGCTCTTTATCTGATCTGGCCACCATCAGTAGAATAAATGCATGTGGCAAGAGGAAATGGCCTTTCTGTTCCAGGGTGTATGTGGCTATAAAACAAGGTATTATCAGCCACTTAAACTCTGTATGCCTGCTGCAATGGAGAGCCCACAGGGAGAGTGAACGCAGAAAAAGAGTAATGTTGGATGAGTTAACGTATGTCCAGCTAATGCATTTCCTGGGGTATTTGGATACTGGTCCAATTTAAAAGTATACAGAGAAGACCAACATGGACTGACACTAGTGGTAGATGATCAAATTAATATCACAATATTTTCCACTGTTTTAACAATAACAATAAAATATCATGAGAAATTAATAAGAATAAAAGTAACACCAATAATCATAAATATTATTGCTATTATATTCACTTACAAGCAGTTTAAAGCTGCTAAAAGACTTCTTAACTTTATTAAAACAAGCACCATGAGACAGTTCTAATCTGACAGCTTTCTTCCTTCTCTTTATTTATTGTGTAGATATTAACACACACTGTAGAAGCTCCTTCAGTTCCGTTAAAAAAGAACCAGTTCTTTGTCATTCTCTTCTACCATATCTCCACATCTTTGTTCTTCCTTCTCCACTCATCCTAACTTCACTTAGTAGTCATTCTCTGAAATTATTTTTCATAGTTTAATCTGTCTAACAAAGGTAGCTCGCTATTCCACATTTGTACATTTACTACTTATGGGTTTCATAAATCTTCCTCATGGCCAACAGGTACAGTTACGCATCCTCTGAAAGTACTGGAGTGGCAAGGCTAGCTCTTTTCTTTTTGCAATACACTGAAGACGGAATATGAATGAGATAATAAATCTGAATTTCAGCCCTTATTTCCTGATGTTTACATCTAGATGTGTTAAACAACATGGCACCTTTTGTTTGAACCCATCCATTTTTCAAGTGAGCAAAAATACTGGAACTGACAGGTGTCTATCTGTCTATGGGAGAACAGCAAGTCATTTTGAAAATCGATTAAAGCCATTGCACAAGTATTGGGCATAGTCAATACAGCATTAAGGAATGTCCTGAAAAGACTCCCTAGTGTACTAACAACCAGTCATCTAACAGGTCAGCAAAGTTAGAACAAAAACAGTTGATGACAGAAATATTTTGAGAGCTGTGAAGAAAAACAGAAAATCAACAGTCACTGACATCAGCAAAAACCTTCACAGGGCAGGAGTGAAGGTCTTACAATCCACCGCTCGAAAAAGACCTTGAGAGCAGAAATATAGCGGCCATACCACACAATGCACACCACTCAACAGCAGAAAGAATCGGAAAGCCAGATTCGAATTTGCAAAGAAATACAGAGAACAGCCACAGAAGTTTTGGAGTAGAGTTTCATGGACTGTTGAGACCAAGATTAACCTCTACCAAAATGATGGAAAGGCCAACATTCAGGCTAACTGGTCAAGCACAATAGAGGTAGTGTCATTGCTTGGAATGGGCTCACTAATCTTAATTGATGACGAGACTCATGATAGTAGCAGCAGAATTAATTGAGAAGTCCAAAGAAACATTCTGTCTGCCAATTTACAGAGAAATGCATCCAATCTAATCAGAATGAACTTCATAATGTAGCAATACAATAACCCATAACACAATGCCAACACAACAAAAGACAACAAAAGAAAGGGAAAAAAGTGGAAGGTTTTAGCCTAGTTCATCACTAGACCTTAACCCAAATGAGCATGCATTTCACCTTCTGACAAGGAGACTGGAAGGAGAAACCCTCAAAACAAACAACTGAAATAGCTGCTGTAGAAACCTGGTAAAGAATCACAAAAGGAGAATGTAAAAGGAGAATTGGTGGTGCCAGTGGGTTACTGGCTTGATGCAGTTACAACAAGCAAAGAATAGGCAATCAAATATTAAGTGTTCTTTACTTTAATTTACTTCAAGACTACTTGTTCCTATAATTTGCCTCACCTAAAACTGGGTGGTCTGTCACCAAATGTGCCGTGTTCTAAGTTGTTTAACACATCTAGGTGTAAATATCAGGGAAGAAAGCTGAAATTCTTATCTGTCTTCTCATATTAAACTTTTGATCCCAAACCCAAATGTCTTCAATGACAGCAAAAACAAAAGAATTGGCCTTGCCATTCCAATATGTTCAAATACGTTTTGTCTAATAAAGCAAACAACAAAAGAGCAAATAAATAAAACATCCCAAAGCAATAGTCAATAGGCAATGCTGAGCAGTCGGCAAAGCATAACACTGTGCCAGTCTCTCACAATGGCAAGCAGCAGAAAATATTATTTTTGCATACATGTATGCAATATTGCGCTGCTTGCTGTGCACAGCTGGTATAAAAAGCTGACATAAGATTAACATAAGATAGTACTGCAAGAGGCAGTTAGCAGTGCAGTTACTTTTTCCTGTCTAAAAAAGTTATTTTGTTAAGTTTGTAAGTGTTATTTGTGTTCATGCTTATGGTGACTTTTTGTCCAGGGTAGGGCTGTTTGTGGTTCAATGTATTTGGGCTTCTTATGATATCACGAATATGGCAAAATCGATATCAGAAGACAAAGCCAAATTTACTTTTATAGCCATAACTGACTCAGCCCCAATACCCAGTGGTTCACGCCAAAGCCCAAGGGCTGTTGATTCAAGCGTGGTGACTCAGAGTGTAACTCACGATTCAATTTGAATCACAATACTGATGTCACAATTTTCCTGATCTTTTAAACAAAGAAACTCAACACGCACTTTTACACATTTTAATGCACAATTACTCTTTATTTGCTGAATTTAACACACAGGACATATAAACAAACATAATAAATAACACAAAATATGGCCTATGCAAAAAAAAAAAAAATGACAGTTAATATTGTATTTTTTATTTTTTTCTTAATATGTTAAACTGAATGAAAATTGCACACTAAAATTTTAGAAAAATGCCATTTTTAAGTCTGCTCCCTGTAGAGGATGTACTCACTTATTTTTACTCAGAAAATCAACAAAACACAATTTGTTAAAATTTTTGCTTATGACTGTACGACATGGATGTGCTGGAATGAGTTGTTGACTGGTGTTGTTTGTGAACTTTGGTGTTCAAACAATGCAGCTGCTTTCATGGCATAATTAACAGAATGCCCATTCTTGATATATCTCCCATTTTGAATCAGTATATCACAATGTCATAATGAACTGTCACAGTCCTAATTGTGACATCAAGCTGAGATATGTTTTGTCCTTATCCTCTTATTAGGTATGTCGTAAAATGGATCATTTTACATAATGGGAACGCTAAGTGCATTCTGTATAATCCCCATAATTCCCAAAACTCTTAGTTTCTGTTCTTCTAGGCCAAAAATAATTTAAACAGGCAAGTGTCAAAGATTTGCACATCCTGATTTTAGACTCTTAAGAATCTAAATGTAATGCAGATCACATAACAATACAAAACAAGGAATGAAGTAGTGTAGAGAAAATTAGGAACAACCATTAAGTAAAACATAATGAGACCTAAACAGTTAAAAATTAGGAGTACAATATCAGCATAATTAATTGAAGAATGGATTTTTAACAAGCTACTGACATGTGGGAGTACCTGCACAATATACTATGCCTTTGAGGAGGAAAATGCTTGAGAATGTTGTGTATCCCCACAGGAAGAACATTGTAAAACACAGTAAACACAGATTACTTAATGTGCATTAAAAAATAAGCTGTGTTTGACCACATTTAAGCAACATTATGAATGCATGCTTCTCAGAACACATAGCTCCTGGCGTCAAGGTGGAGCCTGAAATAACCATTTCGGGGGCATCATCCTCACAGCTACCGCCGAGATTCATCTTTCACTGCTTTTAACATTGCTTGCCCCCCTTTCCAACGCTCTTAGCCATTGGTCACATTCTTGCTTGCTAGAGCCCTAGGGAAAGAGACCAAGCCAAAGATATATCACTTTCCTCTCATAGCTGCTGGCAGGGCAGAAATTCACATCTTCAGCTTGCAGCTTTGTTTTATAAATGGACTGGTGCGCTCAAAATGTTTAAAGCTTCTTTGCTTGGCCTAAGCAGGTGCCTCCCAGAAAACAATGGTAAAGAAGCAACCAGCAGGACAACAGCACAGAACTCTCCAAATTGGTTAGGAAAGGTCAGCGTTTTGGGAGACAGTGCAGCTGTTAAACCCAACAAGCAAACCTCCTCTATCATTCTCCCTCAACTAACTCCCTGGTCTATTGGCTCTCAGCCAATAAGAAAGGCATTGATTTCTGCTTTATTGCTTCTTCTGCTCTCCGTATCCAATTCCTTAATGCCACCCTGTCCGTTTCCGCCGAAACCCGATCCTTTCTAATTCCCAGAAGAGAGAAAAATCATAAACACTGGCTGCACTCTAGAGTAGAGAGAAAACTGAGTGTTTACAGAGAGTAACGGCAGCTCCATCAACTCAAAAGGCACCAGGTGGGATGTGCCATTTTGTAGGCGGTGAAAGAAAAAAAAAGAAAAGAAAAAAAGGGGAGGCAGAACACAAAGACTTTACACTTTAAATCACATCATAAAGTCTAAATTTATTACTTCAGCAAAACACAAAAGGCTGTTCTCAGACCAGACTGTCTTCGTAGACACAACTGGTATGTTTCAAAATTAAGTCCAGAGGATTAATGTAGATTAATTAACAAGCAGCTAGCAACCAATAATATTTAAAATACTTTAACGCTTATTCCCTTTTCATGCCTTCAGCTCTTTCAACAACTGAAGTTAGCTTCTTTTTCACCAGTGTCTTGTTCAAATTTATAATAACATTCTGGTGTCTCACGCTAGCGTAACAATTGGAATAACAGGAGCCTTTGCAACCGCTGCAGCTAACAGGACATAACAGTCCTCTTGCTTCACAGATGGGTTTTTAAATGTACTGAAAGGGTTAAAAAAGCTGACATACAATCGCTTTTGTAGTTCTGCAATGTATTTGTATTTTCAGTCCCTGCCAAAGCTGTAGGACCATGAAGCTAGTGCAGTGTAAGCTGAGATTAGCGCTCGGATGCTAACATGCTAATAGAAACAAATCCTAAAAGCGTCATAGGACGCCAAATATGTAATATACTTCAGAAAAAAAAAATGTTTTTCATTAGTGAAATTGATATGATGAGGCTCCAGTTAGATTCCTATTCACCATTCCACTTTAAACGGTGCAGCAGTTACATTTTGGTGCCTCAGGTGAAATATGGCTAATATGTTTTGCTATTGCATATTTGGATTGAAAATCGGGCGATACCGATACACAGCCGATCGATCTTTCCATCTTTAGTAATAATAATGTTAGCCTCATATCCTCTATATATTCTACAGAGGACACAATGCTGTCATAGACTGATCACTTCCTATGCAATGGAATAAGAGAACATTCAGTAAAATATTAACAGTAAAACAAATCTTAAAATCTCCTACGTGAGAAAGTTTTCAAATAGATAAAAGTAAAATAATGCTGCTAAATTCTTTCTAGAGACAACAGGCAACAGCACTGCACTTGCAATCTTAAGGAACGCATTAAGATGAAAAACAGATTAGATTCTTCAGTAACACTTTTTAATAACAGGCCTTCAAACAAGAACTTATTTTTTATATAGTTTGTAAATGATTATTAATAATTATATAATTTCTACATATAGACTAATGAAAACTACCATTTGAATCACAACCCATTTACTCAGTGGCATACAGTAATTAATAACTACTTTACATTATATTATTTGAATTAAGCAACTAAGTAAACATTCAAGATTTCAAGTTATATTTATAATTTATTGGAGATTTCAGTATTCAATACTTGGATTACTGTATTCAAAATAATAATTTATTCTAAGACATCAAGCAAATAGTAGCATTTATTATGTGTATATAATTATTGATGATAATTAACAAGCTACTAGATGCTTGTTGAATAAGTTGCTATTTATTAGAGCTTATTATTGTAAATTGTAGTCAATTCTTCTCCATAAACTGTCATTCAAAGTAAGAATTTTCTTACTGAGCCTGTGTCTACTTTTGGCTTCCCAAGTTTACTGAAACAGAACAGTTGATGCAGACAGTTCTGTTTGACCACAGCCAGGTGTTGCAACACAGGAAAGTAATGAGAAAAATGTTGTATGAGTTTCACCACGCTTCTTTCTCGTGCATTTACAAAATCACAGCAAGGGCACAGAACAGCTGAGCCAGCCCTCTATGGCGAGATGAACCACCAGGGAACACGCCATCATATGTCGAATGGAGGAAGAGGACTTAAGGAACACTGCCTGAACATAATGGTCTACTGAGGGGTGCAAATCGCAGGTTGTGAAAAAGTCAGCCAAAATGGAGGGGGGGTGCATCAATGACACCTCCCAATGGAGAGTACAGCGGCTACAGAGAGAAAACCAGTGCAAAAATGGGTGCAAGCCAACGCACGCTATAGCCCGTTAAAGAGTTTGGAAGCCCTGGTAGCGCTGAAGGTTGCAGAAAATGAAAGAGCGTGAACTTGGTTCACTTGTACATTTACAGAGCAACACATATTAGTGCATTTTCTGTTTTGTTACATTTTTTGTGCAAGTTTCTACAATGCATAGCTGCCAGTAGCAGTGCCATCCTAGGTTTATCACAGTAGCCTTTTACAAACCCCATTTCTGGAGGGGTTGGGGCATTTTGTAAAATGTAATAAAAACAAGAACATATGATTTGTTCATTCGCTTAAACCTTTGTTTAACTGATGTAAAAAGCAATGTTTTCACTGACCAACTTAATTGTATTTTGTAAATTTAAACAAATTTTTAATCTGATGCCTTCAACACAAAAAAGTTGGGACAGAGGCATGTTTACCATCACCTTTCCTTACTTACATGTTTTAATTGTTTAGAAACTAAGGATACTAATTGCTACAGTTTTGCAAGTGGAATTTTTGCACATTCTTGCTTTATACAAGACTCTTGTTAACAGCAGTCGTCATTTGATTCTCCTCTTCCTGAAGATGCGCCTGTTTTCAACAGGAGACAGATCTAGACTGCAGGCAGGCCAGTCTAGCACGCACACTCTACTACTGTTGTAGCACATGCAGGATAAGGCCTAGAACTGTCGTGCTAAAATTACCATGGACTACCTGGGAAAAGATTTCGTCTTGATGGCAGAATATATTTCTCTAAAATCCCGACATATACCTTTGTGTCACACATATGCAAGTCACCCATGCCGTGGGCACAGAAGCTGGCTTTTGCACCTTTCGATGATAAAAGTCTGGATGGTCCCTTTCAGCTTTGGCACTCGACATCTGTTTTCCTGAAAACAAGCTGAAATGTCGACTCATCTGACCACAGCACACATTTCCACTGACTTTCGAACTATTTGACATGAACTTGGGCCCAGAGAATTCCGAGAATTTTACGCACAGAACTGACGTATAGCTTTCTCTTTGCGTAATAGAGATTCAAGTTCCATTTCTTGATGCAGTGGCAGACTGTGTTAAATGACAACATTTTTCTGAAGTACTCCTGATCCCATGTGGCTATATTTAACACAGTAGCATGTAGGGGTGGGAATCTCTAGGCACCTCACGATTTGATTCGATTACGATTCAGAGGGCTGAGATGCGATTATAAAACAATTATCGATGCATCTTGATGCATCTATTTTTCTATACAGGATTTCTTTTTCTCTCACTGTGTGACAACTTGGAACTTTTAATCAAGTATTTGTAATGATCCATAATGAATTTACTGCATTGCTAAAACAAACGGAAGCGATGAGGCAAATGAACTGGAAGGCTCTCATTCACTGCTATTGTGTGGAGCACATGAGACACAGGCTCCCACTCATCTGTGACAAAATGCGCAGTTAAGGTGAAACACGATTCTGTGGCAATGGATGTCCACGCATTATGTGTTACAGCTATCCTACCCGTTTTCTTCGGTTTTGGTCTCGTTTACATTGTTTTACATTTACAGCATTTAGTACACGCTCTTATCCAGAGCAACTTACAAAAAGTGTTTTGCCTATCTAGAGAAAGTATCTTTGCTAGTTATAAATGGGTTAGAGAGAAAGCTAGTCCTGAGCTCAGATATAGCCAGAAACAAAAGCCCATGTTGATTCCTAGAGAAAAAGGAACAGAATTGAACACAGCACAGTGCAATACATTTTGCCGTCGTAGAGCGTGGGGATCGCTGTCAGTAAAATATCTTCAAGGTGAGAGTGCAAAGTGTGCAACATGGCACGAAAGCCCTGGTTCTCAACGACTGAGTACGGACGCAAATCAATGGCAATAAAAGTTGAGATAGAATGTGTTAATCGCTTCCGAGTTGGGTGGAAGCTTTGACATCGCTTGCTCGATGGTCCTCTGGTCGGCAGCAAGTACAACCGGACGGAAAACGGGTGAAAACATGTAACATAGTTTCTCATGTTTATCGTTTACAAAACATTTTAGTTTAGTGTGACACAACTTGTATATAGCGTGGCTTCCGTCCAGGTCCTTTTTCCCTTCAACTTCATAGAAGCCAAAGTGCTTCCATACGCTAGCTCAGGGGTCGGCAACATGCAGGTTTTTTCTGTGTTGGTGTGGCTCCACAGCAGAATTATATTTTAGGTAAAAATAAAATGATCCTCCTTTGCAGTAAAATGCTCTGCCGATTGTTCTAACACCGTTTCCACAACAGATGGTCTTAAACGCTGCTAATTCACCACCCTATAACCCTGAAAGCTGCCGTGCAGACTGCAGGTCACATAGCACCGCAGTCTCGTCGAGCTAGTATTTTTATTACATTTTACAGAATGTCTAATTTTTTCTGGAAATGGTGTGTGTACATATTTATGTACGTCAACAATGGCTTATTATTCTGGAATGTCTTTTCACTTTTGAGGACTAATTTAAGAAAAAGAAATCGGTAAGAACTGAAAACAACAACATACAGAATATACTTATGCATACGCATAGCAAGCAGCTTGTCTGGGACCAGCAAAAATGACTGTCAGTCACAGCTGGAGTTATAATACAGTCATTCACAACGTCAGTAACAGCTATTAAGCCGCAGATTCCCAGCTTGATGCAAGGACCAGGCCCTTGAGACCATGATGATGTCTCATGATGTCACTTATGATGCCTGCAACACACTACAAAAAAAATCTAAGACTAAGAATGTGGTGAAATGTTTATTTAAAAAAAAGAAATAATAATAATTCCTAAACAGGTGATGCAATCATGCTTGGGTATAAAAGGAGCATCCAGGAAAGACCTTGCCTTTTATAAACAAGGATGGGTCGAGGCTCACCACTTTGCCAAAAAATGCAAAGAACAGGGTTCCCTAATGAGTGATTGCAAGGATTTTATTTATTTCACCCTCTGTATAATATCAAATGATTCAGGGAATCCGGAGAGGTTTCTGTGAATGCCTGTGACCTTCAAGCCCTCAGACAACACTGCCTTAAAAACCAGCATGCTTCTGTGATGAATCTCGACACATGGGCTCGGGAATACTTTGACAAGCCATTCTCAAGAAAGAGCACAGTTAACACAGTACTACACATAGCAGAAGCCACATGTCAAAAACGTCCAGAAACACTACCGACTTCTCTGGGCTCGAGCTCATCTGACATGGACTGATGAACAGTGGTACTGTGTGCAGTGGTCTGACGAGTCTACTTCTCACACTGTTAATGGAAATACTGGACAGCACGTTCTCTGGGCCAAAGAAGAAAAGGACCAACAAGATTGATAGTGTAAAGTTCAAATACGAGAGTCTGTCATGGTATGGGGGTGTAGCAGTGCTCATGGCATGGGTAACTTGCATCTGTAAAGGCACCATTAAGGCTAAAAGATCTATACCCACTCTGGAGCATACACTACCTTCTAGACAACATCTTTAAGGTATGTCCAATATGACTATGCCAAGTCACATTCTGCACAACAGCTGTGTAATCAGGAAGTGTGGTAGCACACTGCAGGCCTGCCTGTAGTCCATATCTGTTAGTCATTGAAAACGAGTGGAAATACAACCACGAAGGTCTTGCAGGGATACAGAGCTGAATACTTGTATAACAGAATTACAACAGAAAAAAAGCGGGACCAATTGGTGCCTTCAGTCTCTAAGCAATTATTAAGTGGATTAATTAACTGCATTAATGGTCACAGTAAGATTACCATAAGAAATGACAATCAACCAAATAAATACCTTCAACACAAAAGCATAGAGGAAAGAAATTGTAGTTTTAAAGTCAAACCATGACTGGCCTTTTTTCAAGGCACATTTGGTGCATGCTCATACAACCGTGAGCTCTAAACTGGATTGGTGGGCTGAGAGTTGCCCCAGCTGCCCGTGCCACTCCCATGCTATGGCCAACAATAACCATGGATTGGTGACAGGTGTCTTCAACAGCATCAGTGGCGCGATGGGAATGGCATCATCGAGAGACGCCCTTGGAAGTAACATGATTTTTGGAAGAGGCAGGCCTTAGGAGCAGCCCACCAGTGACTCAAACTGCAGCGTGGCGGTGCACAGTGCCAGGGCCATCTGTCGTTAAGGCTGGTCACCCTATTGCCAACGCTAATCTCTCTTTCTCCAGACTCACAATAACACACTCTCACACTCAGTGGGGAAACGGCTGCTCTCACTGAGCAACCAGAGGGCAAAAGAGTAAATTAAGAGGCGTTGAGCTCACAAAAAAGCATCAGCATGGAGGTGCATGGAAGGTGGAACACTAGACCTAAGAATTCTTTCTTCCCTTCCCATTCTACTATGTTCTATATGGCCTACTCTAACAGCAACTTGGAACGGAGAAGTCAAGGTCATTAGATAATGTTATATTCACCAAGCATCAGGGCATGCACAACAGAGAAGCTATATGCTATATTATTTTGACCTCTGAAATAGAAATGATCAGTCACATTGTGATTTTTGAATATTTTTGTCTGAACAGCACCATGTTAAAGAACTACACACACTGAAATAGAAAATGGAATACCTAAAACCAGACATTTATAAAAAAAAATGAACGATATTTTCCTTTGATATGGATTTTACCATATTGTAGATGTGACAGCCCAAAAACGGTGAATTATAAACAGCCTCAAGACAAATTAGACATAATTTGAACAACTTCAATAATTCTTATAAAAGTCAAATATTTTAAGGACATTTATTTATATAAAGTATTTTTTTTTCAACAATTGTTTTTAAAATTACTTGGGAATGAACTTAATGTAACACTGGTTCTATGGAATAACGCATAGAACTTTGCATTATGCACTAGTGCAGAGTTGTACACGTTGCACTCATGCAATTCAAAGCTCTCTTTGTTAGCTGCAGCAAACATTAAATTATAAATTAAATATTATTTGAGATTATTTGATTATTTGGAAAATTTGAGCTCATACCAACTATCCCTTTTCACAATAACCTCTCAGTCTTGTCACAAGATTAGATATTTTACTGAAAACTTGAAAAAAACACATGTTCAAGTCAAAACCATATTTCTGGTCAAAACAGCCTTTCAGTCACAGAAAGGTGTATTTAAATCCAAACTAATGGTTAATGCACTGGGTTTATTCAATGACAATACAGAACTAGTTTGTGTTATACTATGTTAACTATATAATACTTTAACTTGTTTAATTGACACAATTAACTTCAGAAACAGATTCAGTCAAAAACTGTTGAAAGCAGCTAAGAGACAAGACTTCAAAAGCCATAATCTGGTTGTCCTGTGATGTCTAAATGTTGCAGTGCCCTTCAGAAGTGACAATCATCTTGCTTTGAGAAAGGAACAAGATTCAAATCCTGTTTCTCACTTCAGTGAAGTTGTGTCAAATGCTGACTTTCCATGCATTTTCCCTCCTTAGAATACTAATAGCTCCCTTTGTGTGAATATCAGTGTCAGAGGCAGTTTTTAAGACTGGAGGCTCAATGTCTCTCTGTTACTAAAGCATCATGCAAGAAGAGCTCACCAAGGAAGCTTGCCCAGGGCTTAGGGAAATCATTTTCCAATAGGCATCTCTCACTAATCAGGGGCTTTGCACACAAAACAGACAAAGTGCTTCCAATAGCCATGATACTCTAAATGTGCAATTACGGAATCACTTTCAGGGAAGGAAAATCCAAGGACTAACAATATCCCATTCTTTTTTACTCATTAACATAGGATTTGTATCAGTTTCAACCTCTAATAAAATGCACTGTATTTCCTGTATAAGCTCAATGCAGCCCTATCATTTCAACTTTTTTTGATATTGCTCTATACTGTAAAATGATCTACAGTGCATTATCTCCTTTAAAGAAACTCCATTTCTAAGGTTATACAATTCTCTCCATTTTTTTTTATGTATATGGACCATTCTACTGAATGAATTCAAACTGCAATCCAATTAAGCATTGTGACGTATCAACAGAAACCAGACGCTCGCGGAAGTAAAAGATGCTGGCGTTTAATAATACCAGGCGAACAAACCGAAAAAGGGCAGAGCAAAAGACGAAGTCAAAAATACAGGCAAAAAGTTCCAAAACACAGATCAGTCCGTAGAGGCAAAAGCACAAAAGGGAAAAGACAAAAAGGCAAAGTCGACATACACAAAGCAAAGGTTCAAACACGGGATAAAGGCAGTCAGTATACAAACGCTCGGTAGTTCAACAGGAAACAATACCTCGCACTGAATTAGACTAAAGCCCGGGCTTATAAAGTAAACTACACAGGTGCTGCCAGTTAATATTCAGGTGATTTGGAGCGCTGATTGGAACGTAAGCCAGTGTCAGAAGTCACGTGATCTCCCATAGAATTGTGGGCAATGGAGTCCGAGGGAAGTTGCTGAGTCATGTGATCTCCCAGAGGATTCTGGGAGATGAAGTCCGTTTCTTTCACCGAATGCGTGACAAGCATTCAGAACTTTGGTATTTACAAGGATTATATTTTTATATTATGGTCTGTTTAAATCCAAGACACTAACTGAGACAGTAATAAGCCAAATACACAATGCTTTCTATTGGAGGTGGCTGTCTGAAAAACCTAGCCCCTAAATTTCTACATGTGAATGTAACACTTGTTTTTCAATAGATCTCTTATTTCATTTGAAGTTAAGTTTATTTTTTAAATACAAACTTTTATTTAAACACACACACACATTTTCTAAACCACTTATCTTGCTGGGTCGCAGAGGGGTGCCGGAGCCTATCCCAGCAGTCACTGGGCAGAAGGCAGGATACACCCTGGACAGGTCGCCAGTCCATCGCAGGGCAGACAGGCTGACAGATACATTCACACACACACACACACTCACCTAGGGGCAATTTAGTGTGTCCAGTTGGCCTAACTGCATGTCTTTGGACTGTGGGAGAAAACCGGAGTCCCCAAAGGAAACCCATGCAGACACAGGGAGAACATGCAAACTCCACAGAGAAAGCACTCTGGTCACCTGGCCGGGAATCGAACCCAGGCCCTTCTTGCTGTGAGGCAACAGCGCTACCTACTGCGCCGCCCAACCTTATTCACAGTTGCACTCAAAATTATTCAAACCCCTTCAAAGTACAGGGCAGTTTGGTAATATAGATAAAAAAAAATATCTGTGAACATTTCAAATGAAAAAATCATTCTCTCCAGAAATGTCCATGAGCAAAATTATTCAACCCCCAAAGTAAGTATTTTGTGGCGCATTCTGTAGACTTTATAACCTCTAATAAACGTTTTTAGTAGGTGCCATCAAAGATTTTCAGTAAGATTTAAATTCAGGGACTGAGATGGCCTCTCATGGACATTCCAGGGCCGATCCCTGAACCAAGCTTTGGTCAACTTGGATGTATGCTTGGGATCATTTTCTTGCTGAAAAGTCCAAAAAACACCAAGCTTCAATTTATGCACTGAAGACAACATATTCTTCCCCAAAATGGCCTGGTATTTCCAAGAATCCATGATGCCAGTCAAATGGTAAAGATTGATAGTTCCTGAAACAGCAGAACACCCCCACAACAGCTGCCCCACCTCCATGCTTGACCATGCGGAAGGTGTTCTTTTTGTCATATGCTTTGCTTTTCTTACACCAGACATACAGGTGCTGATTCATGGGTCCAAACAGTACTCATTTCATTTCATCATTCCATAAAACTCTCCCAGAACTCCACATGCCTATCCAAATTCTTTCTTGTATATTTAAGGCAACGTTTATGTGCTTTTTGGTTAAGAATGGAGTGCAAGGAGGTGTCCAGGCATAAAGTCTTTGCTTGTGTAGTGTTCTTCTTATTGTTATCACCAAAAGTTTTGTTCCTGCCTTCATCAGGTCATACTGCAAGTCTTCTGTAATGATGTGAGGGTTTTTCTCAGCTTTTCTTTTCAAATGTCTGACTCCTCTTGGTGCAATTATGCTCTTTCTTCCATGTCCAAGTAGGTTTGCTGCTGTACTATGCGTTTTAACCTTATGTATGATACCTCCAACTATGTCTCTTTGAACTTTAATTGTCTGGGATATCTTCTTGTAGCCGTGGCCGATAGAAATCATTTCCTCTCTGAAATCATTTCCTCTCTTAGCTTTTGTGAGAGCTACTTTTTCTTTGTCTTGTTTGCTGCTGAGCTTGAACACATGCATGGGTGCCATTTATATTAGCTGTAGTAATGTCATGCCATCCCATATCAGAATTTTCCAGGACTTTTTTAGGACAAATTAAAAGACAAATTCAATGGCTTATATACAATAATTACTGCTCATCTTTAAATGCCACCAAACTACCAAAGTTCTTAACACGAAAGTCAACAATACAACCTCACTGACTGAGTGATACACTGACACACACACAAACCATTCCTCAATCAATCATTTCATTACAAGGTCTACTAAAATATTAGAAGTGAATGCTACTAGAAGTTAGCGTGTGCATCAGTTTACTGGGCATAATGTCAAAATGTCCATGTATGTTGACATGCGATACTGTAGCACTGCAAACTACAAAAGGTAAAAATGGACACTCAAATTGGGCATTATTAGATAAAAAATAGGCTAAAATACGGAATCTTGGTTCAATGGCCTAAATTTACACTTCTCCAGAACTACACTGATCTCTAATATATGTGATCAATTTTCATATTTTCCAGATGTTTTCCATGACTGGATAACTGGTCGAGAAACTTCCAAGTTTTCCAGGACATAAAGGAACTCTGTTTATTGACTCTTTATTGACCCTGTTTGTTGTTTTTTTTACAAGCACAAGCACACTTATGCCCGAGATAAAAGGTTTTAAATAAGGCGCGTACACTCTCAGAAAAAAAGATACAAAACTATCACTGGGGTGGCACTATGTTTTTAAGTTGTACTGACTCCACAGACCATCTTGTCTCCAATCTAATTTATTTTATTGTTCTGTTTTAAAACGTTATGAAAAGGTACAACTATGTACCTTTCTCCTGGGACAACTTTATATAAAAGAACACAGTTGAAACGTAAAATCATTGTTGTACTTATGAGGCTACACTGACATTGTTTGAATGAAAATGTGCCTTCACAGTACATTTTTTCCTGACACTGTAGGTGCCTTGGACTTTTGCACACAAAACACTGTGTTAAAAATGCACATTAATGGGTGACCATCAGGCTTTATTTCTTACTGTAAGAGAGACCAGTGAATTTAAAACATGCATTATCCTCAAGCAAACTGCTGATTTATCAAGTAGGTAAATTCTCATTTGATGATCTCTTTGAACAGCACAATGGAGTTTAATTGAGTAATCATGACAGCCCTAGTCTAATGGCACAATGACTTCTTCTTGGTCTTTCCTATGCCTTAAGAAGTAGATTTCTATAGTAGGGATGGCAGCGGTATACACAGCACTGAGAGAAGAGGGTTCTGAATCTGAAAAGCAGAACATCTAATGAAGTGAATCAGTAGGTGACATTCTTCTCTACTCCTCCTATTCCCGCCCCAGCTCCTCCTCCTCCATCGACCACCCCTTGCTATTACTAGACTAGTGCAGGCATACCATCACAGAGATGTGCAGAATGCGGAGCTCTTCCTCAGCTGTGTCGCTGGCTGGGTCCTCCGTGGCGGCCAAGCCAGGAAGGTTCAGACTTCCATCTTGATGGTGGATGTGGAAAAGTAGAGTGCCATTCTCCAGCCACTGCTGTCTCCAGCGCACCAACGGGATGTCCTCCGAATTCCCTGAGATCTCTGCAGAAAACACAAGTTCAGTTAATGTTAGAACAATTTTTTGTTCTAGCTGTCTCTAAGACTCTCTGGATGCACTTCAGACACATGAGAGAGCCATCTAAGCACTGTTTGGTCTGGGAAAACGAGGCCGATGACTCAGTAAATGGCACATGGTAAAAGCGCATCTATATTAACCAGCACAAAAGACAGGTGGTAAGAGATGTCAGAACCTCTCAATGTAAAAGGGGTTCTGCAGTAATCAAGGGCATAGACATTAGCAGTGCATTAGCTAAACGTCACTGAATATAGGCAGTACCGCACTGTTAGAAGAACATGTTTCAAAACACCAGGACTGGTGACAATTGAGTTGTCTCCAAATTGAGATACCAAGAGCATGAAAAGTTTGAAACAGTTTTAGCCTCTGTAAGACATTTTATAGTACTATAATTCAGTCATCGAGGAAGGCTATGAAACACAAGTGTCAAAGTTTCAAGTGAAGTTTGTCACATTTACAAACGTGTTTTTTTTTCAGGTGACAAAACTTTAAACGGGTGTTTTGCTAAACTCATGTGAAGTTCTTAAAACTGGGTTTATCAGAGCACTTTGGATATTCTATACATGGTTTATATATCTACAGTACACCTATCTTGTATCTACACTCTTTGTCCATTTTATTAGGTTCACTTATCATGTAAGTGCACTATGTAGTTCTACAGTTACAAACTGTAGTCTATCTATTTTTGAGAATAATTTCTAAACGAGCACTAACAAAGTAAGCATTGTAGAACTACAAAGTGCACCTATATGGCAAATGGTGTTGATAAAATGAGAGAAGAACTAAGCAGGTGATATTTCAATAATGTGATGATGTTTGTAACCCATCGCATCAGCACTTACGTCAGCACTTCTACACTACACTAAAGGAAAAGCAAACAGTATCCCAAAACAGCAGAAAGCCCTCATATGACTTTAATAACTGGCTGGGCAATTACATGTTGAACTGAACTAAATCAGTGGAAGAAAGGCTCCAAAACAAATCATTTCATTGTTATAGGATGTTAAGGATTATGCTATGTGAAAACTATACAAAATTACATTTCATATGTTGAGAGTGTTTTAGAATGACCTCCACCTTAATCTTGGAGGATCACCGGACATGCTCTTCCATTCCTATCTTTCTCATGGACCACAGATTCCATTTTTACATTAAAAACAATGGGCCTCGTTCACCAAAACCTTCCTAGGTTTTTTCTTCAATTCATTCTTGAGAAAGGTCCTAATAAATAAGTTACATCAGATTAATGACGTAGTGTTCTTGGACCGCAGAACTGTTCTCACCTTTGTGCTTTTGACTGTGTAGATTCTGTTATTACCTCAGAACAAATCCCAAATAAGAAACATTGGTGCATGTCAGAATCATGTAAACTGCATAAGTGGGTTTTAAGAAGAAATTTCCTCTTAAGAACGTTTGGTGAGGCCCAATGCCCAATACATGCATGAGTACGTCTCATTTAAGATTAATTTACTACAGCATCACAGAATTATGCCTGGTGTCAATGTGTGCTTGTCAACAGTTTAATCATTTTAGGACTTACAGTGCTAAACATGAACTTTTCCTAAATGGTATAACACTATATATTAGAGATTTTTTTTTTAATGAAGTCAATGCAGTAAGTAAATCTGATTACATGGTAACATTATTTAGCCTAGCCCTACAATATTCAATTCTTCAGAAAGTTAAGATATGAACATTGCTCAAAACTAGCCAATGTGTATGCCTGCATATGTGCGCATCTCGTCACACACTCAAAGATGTGGATGGGTTAAGTTCACAAAAATACCATGTCAGCTCATTGTTTGACTGGAGGGAAAGCACCTTCCAGAGGAAACCAGGATAGTGATTCCAGCCCTCATCAAGCTATGCAAATAATGACACTAATGTGACTCTGCACTTTCCTACCCCAGACTCCCACGGGCCTGTTGCGCTGTGACACTTTTATTAATGAAGCAACATGCAGGAAAATGCTCTAACAAAGCCATATTACAGCAAACAATTACTGCTGTTCCTTTTTGTGGCAGGGCTCTTTTCTATGTTCTGTGCCTTTTTCCCTTTCACTTTGGTATGTGCAAATTAATCAGACATAATTTGGCTTATTTTGCAGAGAAATAATTATTTCACAAGCATGTGAATTAATTAAAGCTAATTCAGGAATCCAGCAGCCAGGTTTTAATTACTATTGGTGGAATAACCTGATCTCTTTACACATTCTCTTTCAGAATGCCATTATAATACTGTACAACATCCGCAACAGAAGAAAATCAGAGTTTCAGGAAGAAAAAATAGTCCTTTCACATATCAGGCTAAATTACTGATATTTTCCTGCAGCTCTGTTTACAGTTACTAGTCTATTTCATGAACATGTTGGTTCAGTGACTCAGCCTGCATTTATTCACTCAAAAACGGATTTAAGGCAACAGCCCACTGGACTAATAAACCTTCCAGCTAAGCGCACTGATTGGTGAGTTGTGGTTGGGCTCACACCTGCTAAGAGCACTGCCAGGAAGCCATTTGAAAGTCACCAGGCACCAGGAGGCAGGCTTTCTGATATGCCTCATGCCACAATAACACCAATTTTTGTGGCAGTGAAAAGGGCCTCCTCAAGGACAAGCCTGTGTCTCAGCATTAGAATAATGATGCCTAAATAACTTCCCCACTTTCCTTACTGCCCTCGGGCAAACAACAGAAGCATTTCTGTTCTGCCTTAATGGCCATTTATTATTTCTGACTCTGTGTGCTCAACCCAAAATAACTCTCTCAACAGCTATGTACATCCTCTTGTGACCTCATGATAACATGCTCTGTTATTCCTTACGCCAGACAGTGGAAGCAGCATTGCTACATCATTTGGTATTTCCATAATACTCAGAAAAACATCCTAACCTTTTGACTTGGGCCTGGGGAGATGCTCACTAGGATGGGCCCACTGCTTCCTATGCAGTTTGAGGGCAAGAAAAAAAAACCTAATGCTTCAATTACAATGACAATTATCTGAGTCAGACGGATCAACTCAAAAAGATCCTTAAAGATCGAAAGGAAAGATCACAAGGGCAGCTCTTAAAAGTCGACTACAGGCAGCCTTGACATTTGGCAGACATTTGCCGTTGGATTTGATATGCATGGTAAAAATACCTGGATAGCCAGTGCAGAAACATCATGCATCAACAGCAAACGTTAAGAAAACTATGCTTGAGAGACCTTTTTCCCCCTCTGAATTTTAAAAAGTTTCCAAAGAGAAGGGTGTTTCACAGCAGGAGAGCACCACATGTTGAGGGGTATACAAAGAGAGAGACAGGGAGAGAGAGAGAGAGAGAGAGAGAGAGAGAGAGAGAGAGAGAGAGAGAGAGAGAGAGAAAAGAAGAGAGAGAGAGAGAGAGAGAGAGAGAGAGAGAGAGAGAGAGAGAGAGAGAGAGTGTGTGTAAAAACTGAGTTGAAAGAGAAAATTCTTCTCACATCCTAATGCAGTGTCAGAGGTTTCTCCCTCCCTCTTTCCCTCTCTCTGCAGCTGCACTTAGACTTAAGCTTGGACTTTCTGCAGCAAGCTATATATAGCCTTAAACTGCCAACGTCTGAAAGTCAAAGGAAACTTTGTTACTCATCACATAAATATTTATTCTGTGATTATTATTTTTATTATTATTATTATTGTTGTTATTATTATTAAGTAAACATTTTGTAGCTCCTTGATGCCAAAAATGTCATGGGGATGCTATTATGTTTACTAAAACAATAGTATCTAAAGTCATAGTCATATTCAGTATTTTTGTTTACATGTACATTTTATGGTATTTTCCTGACAATTCTTGACAATAGATGGTCTCTTTCCCAAATACTCTTCTTCTACACATTACAATCTACTATATAATTTCTTCTATATTTTTTAACTATAAATGCTTTTGTTGTGAGTAACATTATATGCATTTGTTGTAAATAAATCATTTACAACAAATGCATGTAAATAATTTAGAATCTTATACATCTCCAACCTGCTCCTTTACCATTTCAGAAGATTCAGTGCAAGAGCTGAGACTTTGTTGTTCACAAAGCCATAATCATCCTAACTTTAAGTTGTTTACATATTCAAAGCACTTCAACTGGCTGCTAAGGCAGGGATAAGCAAGCTTTTGTTCTCTGCAGTACGTCTACAATATCCAGAAGTCTTCTATGCAAGTTCAAATGAGCATTATGTTAGACAGACCGTTAGAAAACAAATCCATTTTCCTGAATAGACTGTAAAGACCATCACCTGTATTTTTTATTATACATTCAAAAAGAAACGGATCACATAAACCATGCAAATCAGGGCCACTTCATGAGTTCACAGAGATTATCAACTTTAAATCTTTTCTTTTACGGCAGACAAAAGCATGTTCAAACATAGAAGCTAAGTAAACAAAGAGGAATTGCTAGATTTAAACAAATCCAGGATGATAGACATTCCAAATGTCTATACAAATCACAAATTTTAAATTCAAGCTTTAACATTTCAGCATGTTGCAAACACCATTCATGTTGACGATAATATGACATCATGTGACACCAGCACAGCTACTCGCAACCATATGACTGTGGAAATTAACATCCTGAGGGGAAAGTATGTGCATCCCTAGAAAATCAAAGTTTACTTTTGCAGGCTTGTTTAAAGGTATATTTCCTTTGATGGTGCCAATTTTCCCCCTGAATAAGAATGCAAGACCAAGCAATCACTCAAAGTCAGACCTGCTTTACCAACACATCCAACACTGAGAACATTAACCGCAATAGCTAGCAAATGGTAATTTGTTAAGGCTTCAGAGCCATGTTTAATATTGTATGTTGGATAATTAGCCTTAAGGAAGAGCATGACGGACAGGGGAAAAGTGGGCCTTCAAGGTCAGGAGATCACTCGTCCTTTCCCTGTACAATACATCATCCAGAAGAAGGTTTTGAGAGAGACTTACATCATTAACCAGATTACTTACTGATGGTATGTGCAGGATCTTTACAGCATAGTGAAGGAAGTCCTGAATGACCACATATGAGCTCCTTAAAACACGTAAAATATGAATAAAAATTTGTCAAGTAGAATTTGTTCTTATGAACTTTTATTTTTTTCAAATAGTTTCCCCTCACACCAGCAAGATTTTCTTATTCGGATATTTTTCAGACCGTTCACTCACCTTTACCCAAGGTGCTGATAATTCTGGGGAGCACTGTATATGACTGAAATTATTTAATTATAAATATTTAAATGTTCTTAAAATATTTATGTACGAGACCAAACTGTTTTGAGTAGGGATAGGTATTTCAGTCAAATTTTATATTTGAAATAACACATTACTCAAAAAAGGTAAAGGACTACAAGGCTACCTTTCACTGGACACCACCATGGACAGTGACAGCATTGTATTATTACTGTACTATGTTAAATCCAGGCCCAGACCACAGCACATCCATAGTAGAGGACTTTTCACTTAAAATTTATACAGAGAAATGTGTCAATAAAAGGTATTTAAAGTAAACAGACAAACACTAATCATCAGCATAGCCACATTTCTACTCACCTCTTACCTAATTAGAGTTAATTAGTTAATGCTGAACCTATAAAATTCATTAGATAATATTGGAATTTTATTACATTAAATCTATAAAAGTGTCAAAGAAATTGAGGTTACTGTTTTCTGCAATGCTTTCCATGTGATGTGCAATATAGCTGTGCTTTATATTTGCTACCAGGCAGCAAAGATCCTCTGGCAACGCAGCACATAGCTTGTCCTCCGGTGTGCAGTGGCCTTTAAACGAATGCAGTCTGCTTCCTTCTTTGTTCTAAACAGATAAGACATTAACTGAATTAACTTGTTGCAATTTAGCTTGGTCTGTTGCCATTCAAAAAAATGAAACTGTGCTGCTGTTGGTTTTAATCGCTTCTCTCTCATTAATGTTAATCAACTAATGTCTATAACTGAGTGAAACAAAATGAGATGTGTTGTTTAAATGAAATAGTGACATGTTTGTTTGGTTAACACAGTCTTATTTGGGTAAAACTTACTTCTTTCCCCATTGGCTCCTGGCTCCATGTATTTGCATACCGGGCGTTTCTTTCCCTTTGTTTTACTTACCATTAACATGTTTTCATTCCACCCAGGCTACCTTCCCTGTCTGCTTTCCATATGTGTTTCAATCAGCTACCTGGCCTTGTGTTGTTGGCTAGAAGGGTGAGTTAACGTTCTCTCTTTTGATGACTAACTCATATATAAGTATAATATGAGTCGCAGAAACGTGTTTATCAAACACAAAAAAAAGTTATTCTAATATGCCGTTTCAATTTAGTTTCATCAGTGAACTGAACTTAAAGACCCAACATAGTATTTTTCCTCCTTACTCAAAATGTTGTATTAGTAGGAAGTATGAGATTATCTTAATACTTCTGCTTCAGTCCAACATTTATCAGGCACTGCTGAGTGCATAAAAAGACCACTATATTTTTCTTTTCTTGTATACTGCCTCCTAACCAGCATTTAGGAATTACACTTTATTTGGGGTGATCTTAGATGTCACAGATAATACTAATTGACTATTGTGAATCACAAGCTAACTTATATTGCATATTCATTGACTGTGAAATCAACTAACCCTGCCACACTTCACACACTCCACATCGCTATACATGAGTAAGGTTACAGCTACTAGGAGATGGCTCAAATTTCTTGCTGGGGTTCAAGTGATACCCAGTACAAGAGTTTGTAGTAAGCAATTATAGCTGGCTTATTGAGAAACTGGGCTCATTACAACCCCAGATTTGCCAGCTGAACCTAAGCTGAAAAGAACAGCTTTCACAGAACTTACTGGAGGCAATGTGGATGATAAGACAGTAAATCTTTGTTCAGAAACAACAGTGATCATTTTCATTTGATAGTTTATCAAATAATGAAGCTAGCAATGATACTGTAGCAAAATGTGCAGGCTTACATTAGCTAATTTTGTTATCTACTTTAGCTTGCTAAACTTACTTTAACATTAGCTACCTGTCCGCATATTTTGCATCTAAGATGCAAGTCAGCTACAAAACTATTTTATGGAATTATATAATACAAAACACTGACGTTTCTGCCAACAGCTTCTCAGTGGTACTGTTTATGGTCTGATTTCTGTTTGTTAGCCAGCTAATGGAACGTTTTGCATTTAAACTATAACAAACACAAAACCAAAGTCAGCTTCTAACTCTCCAGCTTCATGTATGTATTTTCTCCTTCCACCTTAAACAAAGGGTTACTTTAAATGTTTATATGTGATCTCACTTGGGCTAACAGATTTAAAAAAACGAAGGTCATTATGTCTTTTTATGTTTACTTTTTATAATGCCTTTTGTAACAGATTTGTGCATAGATGTCTAGCACAGTCACATTCACTATTTTCACGTATGCCCTTTAAGCTGAATTGCTTTATGTTTCAAAAAGACATGCACCTGGACCTCCAGCAGGCAGACCAGCATATTCCTCATTGTGTTAAAAACTATACAAATAAACTCCCCTACCCTCAATGTCACCTGCTATTTTTCAGCCGCCGGGTGTTCTGAATAATGCACGTCACACTGGCAACTCAACCCACAGGTTTCAGTCTCCGCTGCGCTTAGCTCACTGTTTGCTGATTCATCCACTAATGCACTCTGTGGAGACAGCTATACAGTCAAAATGTCCACGTGGGGGAAAAGATCATTCCAGCAGGGCTATCTGTTGTTGTCTGTGGCCAGGTGTCCCTGTGAACACAATTGCTCACGTTCTGTAGGGCAGTCTTTATTTACACAGCATAAGAGCCTGTCAGATTTCTATATGATTGTCTTGCAGAATTGAACTGTTAGTGTCCAAGCATCTTGTGACAGTCAACAACTGCCCAGAGTTAAAGAGTATGATAAACTAACACATGCAGTGCACAGAGGTGGCCAAAAATTGGTATAGAGGCACAAATTTAGCACTGGTGGTACTGTGGATATTCAGTAATTCAAAAAGATTATAAAAGTGGTGAATTGACGGTGGTGAAAAGTCTCTCTTGCAGCAGAAGTGGAAGGTGCTAACTTTCACAGCATGCAAACAGAATATGTGCTATATGTAGCTCTATTAAATCACACTGTGCTCACACTACTCCAGACATATAAATGGCTATTTGCTTCACATGCTGAACACTTTCTATTTTAATTTTAGGCACTATTTTTCTCTTTTGTGTGTAATTTCTGTGTACAATAAATGATTAACTTCTACAATGAGGTGTGACCGAAGACAAAGCAGTATAAATTCTGTCAACAATGTCACATAAGGACATTACACACAGGTAGTGTGCAGATTACTGCCCTCACACATGTACTGGAGTAAAAGTATTAGCATTTGAAAATATTTAGAAATGAAAATCCATTAAAACAACACGTAACTAGTCACTACTCACCTCTGCTCGTTACATCTAATGCATTAATTTCAATCAACAAGTGCATAGCTAAACACTATAATGTGTGTGAATATTAGAAAACAAAATCAGTCATGGTCAAGTGCATTCTGCATTACCTGCCTTTTGATGTAAATAATTCTTAAAGAGATGGCATGACAGTCGACATTAATGAGGTTTGATGGGCAAGCACAACCCTACTGCTGCACTATAATACAGTGCAGTGTTACTGAGGCTTATCATGCACGCACAGGAGGAGCCTGGGTAGACTTATCACCCGTCTCTGACTCAGAGAGACAGAGGCGAATCGCTGACATTCTCAGGCAAGTGTGAGTAGGCTCCTGCCATTGATCATGTAGAAGCTAATCGGAGGGCACTGCTTCAGACTCCAAACTATGGCAAAGCAGCCGGAGTTCTGCAGGATAATCCTGAAGGCCAAAAAAAGCTGAAGAGGTTCACAAATTTTTTATATCCATCTACCTGCACTGCCAAACAAGATGATGGTTTACGCGGACCTGCAAGAGGCGAACAAAGAAGGCCACAAAGTTTCCGTTTGCAACACAACAAGGAGACTCGCATAACTGGGGTCACCATTTGGGTTGTGTTCAAAACAGAGCTGCACGATAAATCATATATTTATCATTATCGCGATAAGAGTTTCTGAGATAAACACATCGCTAGAGCGGCAGTGAGCGCCAAAGGACCGTTACAAGCCTGCTTCTCTGTGCTGGGACTGATGCATGCTCTCCCGTGCAGGATACAAGATACTCAACTATTAAGCCAACTACAAAACACACACTTCCCTGAAAATATCTAAATTAAATTCGTGTGCAGCAAAGGAAAAAAAAAAACACATAGCACACAGGCTAACTCAGGCTCTACTGTTTACCTGCTAGCCAGATGGGCTACTAAAGCTTGTTACCTTACACCCCCAGTGTCCTTCAAAATAAGATTCCCAGACCTGTGTCTGACACCACAATATTTTATAACTAAACACACACACACTTCTTGCTGTGAGGCGACAGCACTACCCACTGCACCACCAAACCGCCTGTTTTGTAGTCTTTATGAACAAAGTTCATTCATTTCTTTTTATTTTGCATACTAGTAAATGGTGCTTTTATAATTTTGTATTCAGCTATTTGTTTAAAGAGGGGTATAAAGAGAGGTTAGTTCAATTTCTATTTACACATCCCAACAAAAATGTCTGCACTAGCGCTACGTCCAGCCAGAGAAACATTGTTTTAATAGCAATTTATCACACTGCATATTGTCAATGTGATATCCGACAGCTTTGTCAAACATTGCTTTTTTATGTCTACATTGTGCAGTCCTAGTTCAAGATATCAATACTGCAATATATCGTGGATAAGCTTCTCCACATGCGTTAATGCGTGAGTAAAGCCTATACAGCATTCAAGTCTGAGAGTGTATCATTCTACAGCATCCAGCATGTAAGAAACGTGTTCTAACAGTCAGGGTTTACTCGTTATTTATTTTATAAAAGTTGCACTGATGAAAAAAGCTCTGGTCCATCCCAGTCCAGTTTCACTCTGGGTGCACATTGAGCCTTCAGGAAAAATGGAGCACAAAGGAAAAGTCTGTTTATAAGTTGATCTGTGTCATGTGTTAGTGAACATTTTGTTGTTCAGTGCGTTCTACAGACACAGACTCTCACATGCACATACACTAAATCGCCAAAAGTATTCACTGACTCATCCAAATCATTGAATTCAGGTGTTCCAATCACTTCCATGGCCACAGGTGTATAAAACCAAGCACCTAGGCATGCAGACTCCTTCTACAAACATTTGTGAAAGAATGGGTCGCTCTCAGGAGTTCAGTGAATTCCAGCATGGTACTGTGATAAAATGCCACCTGTGCAACAAGTCCAGCCGTGAAATTTCCTCGGTACTAAATATTCCACAGTCAACTGTCAGTGGTATTATAACGAAGTGGAAGCGATTGAGAACAACAGCAACTCAGCCACAAAGTGGTAGGCCACGTAAAATGACAGGGCAGGGTCAGCGGATGCTGAGGCGCATAGTGCGCAGAGGTCGGCAACTTTCTGCAGAGTCGATCGCTACAGACCTCCAAACTTCATGATTAGCTCTCATGATTAGCTCAAGAACAGTGCGTAGAGAACTTCATGGAATGGGTTTCCATGGCCGAGCAGCTGCATCCAAGCCTTACAAAGTGCAATGCAAAGCGTCGAATGAGGTGGTGTAAAGCACGCCGCCACTGGACTCTAGAGCAGTGGAGACGTGTTCTCTGGAGTGACAAATCACACTTCTCCATCTGGCAAACCGATGGTCGAGTCTGGGTTGCGGTTGCCAGGAGAACGGTGCTTGTCTGACTGCATTGTGCCAAGTGTAAAGTTTGGTGGAGGGGGGATTATGGTGTGGGGTTGTTTTTCAGGAGTTGGGCTCGGCCTCTTAGTTCCAGTGAAAGGAACTCTTAATGCTTCAGCAGACCAAGAGATTTTGGACACTTTCATGTTCCCAACCTTGTGGGAACAGCTTGGGGATGGCCCCTTCCTGTTCCAATATGACTGCGCACCAGTGCACAAAGCAAGGTCCATAAAGACATGGATGAGCGAGTTTGGTGTGGAAGAACTTGACTGGCCTGCACAGAGTCCTGACCTCAACCCGACAGAACACCTTTGGGATGAATTAGAGCGGAGACTGCGAGCCAGGTCTGACCTCACAAATGTGCTTCTGGAAGAACGGTCAAAAATTCCCATAAACACACTCCTAAACCTTGTGGAAAGCCTTCCCAGAAGAGTTGAAGCTGTTATAGCTGCAAAGGGTGGGCCGACATCATATTAAACCCTATGGATTAAGAATGGGATGTCACTCAAGTTCATATGCGTGTGAAGGTAGACGAGCGAATACTTTTGGCAATATAGTGTATGTGCCCAAATAGTGGGTACTGCCTTACAATCTGCTGCTGCCTCTGTGAATAAAACTGCAGAGAGTTCATTCTTGTGCCTCTATGTGCTCTGACTAGCTCCCCAGCTAAAACATACCTTAAAATTTTAGGTACACATTAATACAAAAAATGTCATCATTCTGCCCAACCTTGTTGAATTTATTCATTCATTTTAAAATTTGGAACTAATTTTAAGGTAAACATTAACCTCAAATGTATGTTCTACTTCTGCTGTGTTTTGTCCATGTATCACACAGCTTTTAACTTTTTTACTAGAACTTTCTGGAATTAACACTAGGTTCTTCAGAGCAACTCTAAAGTTACTCTCAGCAACCTAGAGCTGCTGTCTTGGAGGATAAGGTAGGGCTTGCATGCCTGTATTTGGAGTATTGTGTACACACCACTCTGCCTGCAGCCAGACCTGAGGTCAGCTAAATACAAACGCTGGAGATCAAGAACCGCAGTGAGGCGAAGAAGCTTATGTGAAATAATGTTTTTTTTTTTCATACTGAAGTGGAAGGACCTGAATGTGTAGTAATAAGAAGCTGGGACCAAATCAGAGGACTTCGGGGCATGGAGAAGATGGGTGGGGCAAGGAGACCTTTTTCCAAACTAAGACAGAATGAAGGAATGAAAGTGAGCCCATAGTCCTGCCATACCATGCCAGCAGCCTGCAAATCATGATTACTGACTTTTCAAACAATTTGGCAGAATAAGTGGTGCGAAAGTCATTTAGCATGGGCATTAATGTCTTTATGGGAGACTTAGAGGTGTGAAATAAGCACATGACAGGAAAAGCTGAAAATAACCAAGGCAAAACCACATTACTTCCCAACAATGCAACTACCAGAGGGGCAGAAACAGAAGAACAGTATGTGGTTCTTTATGATCATCTTACCGTATCATGATCACTTGCTATAAACGGTGGCGAATCAGCATTATGATTATCACACAGTATTCCCTCTAAAGCAACATGAAGCATTCTGTTCGCTCTTCAGATTCTCACGAGAGCAATTCTAACCACCTACTTCGACAACCGCAAAAGCACAATCCTCCAAAGATGAAAACTTAAAAAAAAGAACCATCTAAAAGATGCCATCTAAGACAATCATGGCTTAAGGAGAAAACTGGAGGTAATTTTCAAAAATTGCTTAAGCAGAAGAAAGCAGCATATACGTGGCTACCTGTCAGCCACCCAGTGATAAGAAAAACTGATCTCTGAGTAGCTCAGAAAAAAGGGTGTGTTCTTTTTCCTGCTTCTACTTTTCATCATTTCAAGAATGCCCCAGAAAAATGAGGAAAGAGGACAGCTTCCTCCAATCAATATTGTGCTCGGGCACAGGGAGACAACCCAGACCAAAGGGTGCAGCTCAGCATGTCTGGTTTAAAAAGATTGCAAATCTTATTCCCTGTATGATTTTTACTTTTGTACAACAGCCCACAGCACACGAGAGCTAGCTACAGTAAATGACGTTACTCTTGTGGCCTTCTTCTTGACATCTCTGTTTTTGTAAGGGAAAAAAACATGAAAAATTTGAATCTCAAAACCTTTTTGTGAATCAGTAGGAGTTAATAAAACCTAAAGGAGTACTTTGGATAGCATGGCAAACTGGGAGACTGTTATAAGGTACAGATGTCTAAGCACTTTCCTATCCTTCTGGTGTGCTTTTAAAGATCTTCCAAAGATATATTTTGCAGATTAATACTGTTATTCTGCTAAGATCTTCATGAAACATCATTATGATATTTGATTTGACTGGCTCTGCCATTGCATGTGGTTTCTGTCTTGCTATAGTTTGCATTTTCCTTTTTTGTAATTCCTTTTACGAACATTAAAAAGACAAAAATGCTCTAAAAGATACAGTGGCACGGAAACCAAAAGGATACTAGACAGAAAAAAATAGACAACATAGGCAAGTGGTGCACATCTTCCACCACAAACCTGCTGAAAATGAATACCATGGAGAATGCCGCCAGGCACCTGCCTCTGTAGTAGCCTGTCAATGACAACTTCAGAGGTAGTAATGGAAACTCAGCAGGTTATGTATATTTTAATTTATGGCATTCACCTGCCACCTATTGCACAGCTGATCAGTGATGCAGCAGCAGGAGGTGCAGGGAGGATGGAAAGGGGGCTGGGAGAGAGGATAACCACATGCTGTCTGCAAACATTCCTTAACATTTTCAATAGCAGCTCATTACAAAGACCTGCAAATCTTTCAACCTACAGCAACCTGCAGCGATGCCCATGAAAGTTGAAAAGGTGTTCGTCAACCAGCATTTGCAGCAGGCCTGTGCTATGTTACGGTTTATCAAATTACTGTGGTAACAGCCCCCTGTGAAAGTAAAACTCATTTACTACAAAAAAAAAAAACAAATTGTAACGGTTATTGCAATTTTAATCTGATTATAAATATGATTATTATTGCTTAAACTAAAGAGGAGGTCAGGGTAACTTGGGTTTAGTTTAAAGTCTACAGACCAATGCAGGGAAGAGACAGACACTCGTGCCGAGGATGCTTCAATCAAAAGTCACTTTATTGGCTAAATATAACACTACAGTTGGATAACTTGATTAATGAACAGAAAAAGAAATAAACAAACAAAGGAATGGCTCAGGTAATGTAACTGATTTCACAGTGTAAAATGGTATGCAAAGGTGGCTGAGGGCGCTCCTTGGGAAAGCGACTCGAAACTTAAGGACAAAGGATCTATAGGGCAATTTAACCTAAACCAGCATATATCTAAAAGAGAATTCTTATCGAATAAAATAGCATCGAACCTTGACTGCACAAATGAAAGATAGTCAGCCTTACTTTGAAGTCTTGAGACAGGACTACGGGTCCTCTGAGATGGGTCGCTTGAGGACCAGCTAGAGCTCACATGCGGGGCTTTCCTTCGCTGGCCCTGGAGTCTTGGTGGGACTTTGCACAGGCGACGTGCTGCAGTTGATGACCGGCTTTGGCGACTCGCCTGCCCGAGGATGAAGCTTGGAACCAGGGCAGTCTTCTGGCGAGGATTCGGTTCGCCGGTTGAGGCGCGGCTCTGGCTGGGCTTCAGAGGCTTCTTAGGGTTGCTTGAGGTTGGAGCTTGCAGCGAGGCGGCCCTTCGTGGTCAATCTGCCAATCTGGAATCTTGGTTCTTGGCATGACGGGCTACCTCGACTCACAGTCAGTTGGGGAAGTGCAGTCAAATTTCGAGGCTGCTAACCTGAATTAACTACCTATCTTCGTCAGAGCTGAAACTTGAAGAAATTCCTTACTTGGCCATGTAAAGAAATCTTCACTTTCTTCTCTAAGGTTGGGTTAAACTTAAAGGTATAAACAAAGGACAAACTACACAAATAACAAAATATCCAGATCTGATCTAAGCGTTCTAAGCTCCTAAACTTTCTTTCTAACCGCGGTTGACACAGACTTATGGAAGTTCCTTCTTCTTCTCTGGAAACGAGCTCGAGCTAACTGGAACTGGTGTGCACGCCGGTTTTACCCGGCTGTTGGCCCCTCCCTTCGGGGGTGGAGCAAAGGTGTTGATAGGTTCTCTTACCTAGCGGGTAATTAGCTATTCCTAGTTCTTGATTCTGATTGGGGGTGGTTTCTCTGTGAGCGCCTTCCCAGGGAACTCCTTTCTTTGTTCCCTCTAGGTTTCAAAAGTTTAGTTAGATTAAACCAAACAGTTTCAGATCATTGAATTAAGTTCCTAAAATCCACAACAGACAAACCTAACATTTGTGCGTCAACCTACAGTTTTTATCCACATTACCAGAAAACCACTATTGTAAAGGCAGAAATAGTCTTACAGGTACCCCTTTGGGTGTCTTTTCATGGCAGAAAATTTAACACAGTAAAATCATCACTTCAAAAGAATAAAATCAAGTAAACGAGAAGAGTAAAATAGAAGGCTAGATATAATAAGTGAAAAGAAAACCTAGGTGCATGCTTAGTGTTCTAAAATCACTACTTTAAATGGTTATTTCAGTAACTTTCAGACAGTTATCCTACACATTCCTAACGTCTGGTAAAAGAAAGGAGAATACACACTTTAAGTAACTGGGTACACAAATACAAGCATCATCTCTTGCAAATTAGATAGGGTTGATAGTCAAACATGCATATTAATGAGTGTTTCTGGGGTCCTTTGTGAGCAACAGTCCTTACGGTGGTGATGTGGTAATTCTTGTTTTCACACCTTGTGGTGCTGTGGGTCCATGTTTGAGATCCTCAGGGGATTTAGAAAGTTTAAATTTTCAGTTTGGATTGTCGTATCAGTTCCGTTCTTGGTATGTCTAGTTTAGTTAAAATGAGTCCTAATGAATGGTTGCAGTTTGGAGTGGATATATACCTTAGAAATGTACTTTCTGTTACTTAAAGATAAAGTTGTCCACAGGACTTTGGAGAGCCATATGGCCACATTCCAGAGGGGTGTTCTGTTGCCCCCTGGGTCAAGGGAGAGGGGTGCTGGTTCTTAATTCAGCCGTAAATTTGAGTGAGTTTGGGGTTGGGAGTGTTAAGTCGACAGATTTACACTTTCAACTCCAGACTTGCTGGAGCCAAAAGGCCCTTAACTTTTGGGTTGTTGATAAGTTGGGCAGTGTTCGCTACAAAAAAAAAAAATAATGTAATGATTTATTCTGTGCAAAACATATCAAGACTGCAGTATTCTAAACCCACAACACGGTGTAACTATTTACTGCAGTTATTTTCCCCACAGTTACCTGAATAAGACGATTCTGACATTGGCACAGGCCTAATTTGACATCAATACCATGTATAGCCTGACCATAATGCAAACAAAGTCATTCAAACACATTCATTAAACTAACAGCATAGCAAAACTAATATATTACGGTTATAAATAATTTTCTGTAATATTGAAAATGAGTCAGAGAGAGAGAGAGAAAAACACTAAATAATACCTCCCTGATGGACGCAAAGGGGAACAAAAACATCTCCACATAAGATAAATATGGTTGTCAAATATCTGAAAATTATTCACTGATATGTTTAGGCTGCAAGAGTTTTAAGCAATGAATAAGTTTCCTCATAAACCAAACCAGTGATAAAATATGCTAATATTCCAGCTGTTTTTTTTTTCCTTTTTGCAAATGAATTGCCCATGGACAATACATCCGTTCTCTTAATGCAACAACTAGGCAGACAGCCTTGCCTTACTGTTCATTGTAACAATGTTCCTATTCAGAAACACAAACCCATCCAACAATAAGGTGTGATAGAGCATGATTGGCCAACACTAGAGGATGTATAATTAGCTGTAAATGAACCAGCGTTTTTGCTTAGCCCCTAAGACATGCCAAGACCCCCCATAGGAACCATGGCAAATGACTTGTAATGGTGGATTTTACAATTTTCTGTTGGTCTTTGTCATCCCAAAATAACTTCTTGTTTAGCGCCAGCAGAGCAGATTTTGCTCTGTGTTTGTGTCTTGAACTTCATTTTGAGGACTATAGATTTACCAAATTTCACTGCATTATCTGGATTTATTACAATGAACATAAGCTTATGTCACCCCCAACTTCAAGACAGCTTTGAGCTTTGCATGACTGTTCTGTCTGGTGGAAAAACAGTTGCTTGACATCTTTGCATGACTGGTTTCACAGATTAGATCACATCTGGTCAATGGCGATCAATGATTTAGTTTTCGAGCATAATTCTAAACACGTCAGAAAACCTTCACCTTCCCTCTCAAAGAGGCAGCTGCAATTTTGGTGACTTGGGTCATGGAAGCTGCAAGCAGCTGATATCCATTTAAGTTTTATTTACTGTCATACAACTCACAACAATATAATTGTTAACATTTAATATAAAGAACTTCATATTCCACATGTTGCAATAAGAGAGGATAAAGAGACATTTTTTGCAAACTATCACAATGTAAAGTGAAGGGAATTATTTGGAGTAAAACATTTTTGTTTTTTGCTTTTTTCATTTGTTTTTAATGCGATTGATAGTGCCATTAGAAGTGCCCTTTACTTGCATTAACGGACCACTTCATGGGTGCTCATGTTTGGTTTATGTGTTTGAGCCACAAACATTTCATCAGAAACATCTCCTGACAAGCCACGTTTCGTGCTTCTGTATGGTATGTACAGTCTGTACTCAGTACTCCCCCACCTACATGTTAAATTGTGTTTTGGAGCGTGAGATGGCCAGACGGTTCAGTAATTCACTGTACCCCTCGATACTGGCTGGTGGGAGGGCAGGCTTGAATTAAGCTACATCTGCATTGCTAATTGCACTACAGCTCACGCTCCTCAGCAGCAGGAATCCTTATGGTAAACTGCATTCGCTGATATTGGCCCAACTAGTGCTGCATGCCAGAGTAAATGAGGTCTTTCCCAAAGATAAGCAGATGTTCGCTCAGCATAGTTGGGTGAAATTGCACACCCAGTTTAGGGGAAGCTGCTGATTCCATCTCCAAGCACAGCTCCAGAAATGATCTAACTGCTGAATGCTTTTGACTGCTCAATTAATATCAAGGCTATGGTGGGTTTGGTGGTTTAGAATTCCGTGGGAAAATTCCCTTTTTTTGCCCATGAAAAACTAAACTGTATCCCACAGAATTATTGGCACCAACAAGACTGCACAAGAAAGTACCTTTGTTGTCAACTATCAAGTCACGAAATAATCAGAGCATACAACGTGTGAAGTAGGATACCTGAAGTAACACACAGTACATCAACATACTCTTTCACATAAAGATTCTTCTTCTACAGGAGCCTGAGACTCCCTTTCACTCTGATATGATGCCTTAGTTAAATAATTACGTCACCTGTGACGAAGAGGAGAGGTGATAAATGGCATCCTCAGTGATCCATGAGGCAGGCAAGATGGCTCCATCACCTATTACCTGAGTGGCAGCAGCACTTAGAACCTCTGAACTAATGCCCAGCTCATGTGTCTCTCTGAGCCATATCAAACTGGAGGGGAGTTAAATGTCATTTTGTGTCTAATCTCAGAGTTCACTCTGGCCTATCTGATCATATGCTATTCAAACACTTCTAACACCTTGTCTAGTACATGTTGAATCTACAGGATACCTTGGATGAAAATTACATCATAAATGATTAGGATTACTTTAAATGCTGCTGCTACTCCTAGTTTCTAGTGGTATTTCATAAAAGAATGTTTGAAGTCCAGTGAATACTTTAAACGAGCAGTCAGGTAAAACATCAGGTAAGACGTCAAATCTGATTAAACATTTGATTTGTGCAATACTGGGTTAACCGGGGAGCACTGGGAAATTTGGAGATTCAGTGTAAAGCGCACTGTTTTCTTGTTGGCGGAAGGTGTGTTATGCGATTGAGTATGGATGTTTCTATTGTCTTTTATAGATGTGGCTGTATCCGTGAAAACCATAATTAGTCCAATTTAATTGAATTAGTGCAGCATAATACTTTTTTTTTAAGTTGAATACAAATCATTGTATTCATAGTTTCTGATAGTATTTTTTAAATTATGGCACTACTTTGTCTGTTCCAACTTACCAAATGTCAGAAGAAACAAATATTGTGAAACATACAGTATCACTGTATCAGTGTATTGTGTCATATTCTATTGTATCAAAAACAATCTATTTATCTGTTTGGAAAACTGCATGAGAAGCAGCACTAACGTTGCTAACATGAGGGCCACTTATTCTCAAGCTGACAGTCATCCACAGGGAAACCTTCAAACATCTTCAATTATACAGGGCAAGAAAGCAAGAAAAAATAAAGCAAAGAAAAAAAAATTGTGCGCCTGTAATGTTCAAGGGGTTAGGAGGAAACGTAAGGAAGGGGAGGTTCATGAAATGAAAACAAAATTACTCAATCGAACACGAACATGTTTATTATCAAAACTGAAAAAATAAACAATAACAAATAGTCCAAGCACAACTTTCAAAGCTATAAAGTATATCCAATACACCTGTCCTTCAAACTTGTCATCACTCGTTGCTTCGTTGGTCTTTTAACAGCGTAAGTTACAAGGGGTAGTGGTTGAACTTTTCCCCTACAAAATGGGACAACCCTAAAATAAAAAAGAACATTACTTCATTAACAGGCTACGTGCAGTCATCTGTAGGCAACCCTCCCAATCTGCAGTGTTATCAGATGAGCAGTTCAACAGCCTTGCTAGTGCTCTTGAGCTAAATTTAATGACTTACATGCCTTCAAATGGGGAGAGGCGACAATTATTTATTATGAATCACCCCTAATTTTTTGGTGATACGAAGCTGAAGTCAGCTATTGATAGCTTCTTGTTCAAATTTTCCCATTCCACCTTAAATGGTGCAGCAGCCCTGATGCCTGAGGCACCAGAACGTAACTGCTGCACCATTTAAGGTGGAATGGGAAATTCAACTAGCTAGCTACCAAGATTTCAGCATACGTGACGATTTTTAAGCTTGTTATGAAGGAAAAGACGTTCTACATTGTAACGACATTAAACTAAGATAATACAGTGGTTATTATAATTTTTTAACAGGGACAAAATACTCACATTTGTGGGTTTCTTTGGTTGCTCGCACAGCTATCTTGCCAGTTTTTCTTTTTTTCTCATAACACTCCATTTGGAGTGTGCCTCTGAAAAGCTTCAGTTTGGAGGCCCATGAAGCCCTAACAATTCGCCCTTTATCTTTAAATAGCTATGCCAGCTACATTACAGCAGCTATTATCCCAAACTATCCCAAAACGTTGTCACTCCTCAAGTCACTTAAAGTGACAGAACATTATTTTACGAGTTAGTCATACTTGTATATTTTATTTTACCTAAAAGCAATGTATTTTGAATGGATATATGTAGTATTGATGTGGAAACAGGTCAGATTTGAGCATGGGTAAAGATCTGATGCTGATACAATGTTTTAGTAATACTTGAGTTTTGGGTTGGAAAATTAAATATGTTTGCATTCCTAAGAAAATCAAATGTTGTGGACTCAAACAGCTCTAATGAAATGACGCTGAAAGTGAAAAGTCTTTGTGTTAAACCTTTCTATTAATGGCATTCATAACAACAAAATGTGCACCTAGAATCTACAACAGAGAGCATAAAGAGTAACACTATCATGCAAATAGAATTAATCTGCAACTAGGGCACAAAAATAATTACATAAATAAATAAAGTAAAATAAACTAAATAGTTCCACAAATAAAATTCTAAAATACCCCTAACCCCATAACACCCAGTACTGAACTTGTTATATTTCTGTCATAGAACAATAAACATATCATAACATAGCACTGTTTAATGCAAAAGCTTTCGATTTATGAGTACTTTTTGGTCACTAAATTATCATTATTCAAGTCTTATATAGCACTAACCAATGGCACCCCTTTCCCCTCCACACTGGGGCTGAATCTGAAATGATTCCCTGCTCCCAACATTAAATTAAATATTGGCTCCTGCATCACAACAGTGCAAAATATAGCTAAAAAATAGTCATTTAGGATTCAGCCACATCCATACTCGACACATAGTGGACTATTTGGCTGTTTAAAGCCAGTAATACAAAGTTTAGTATCACACTATTTAGCGAGTACAGAGCCATTTGAGATTCAGCCTGGGTTTCATGATTTCTGGCAGATCTGACTAAAACACTGGCATCTGAAGCATGCAAGCCATTCAAGTGACATTATTTAGTCTTTTATATCGTTGTTTTACAGTGAATCATATAGTAGGGATGCACCGAATATTCGCCAACCGAAATAATTCGGCCGAAAATGGCAAAAAAAACACTTTCAGTGTTCGGCCGAATAAGTGAAAAGACCAAATAATTTACACCAAACAATGACGTTTTTAATGATGCTATTTTTCTAGTTCCCGGCCGTAGATGGGAACCAGAGTGGAACCTTTTCTCCTTAATTCCAGGGCTAGAGCCAACTGCTTTAGGGTAATACCCAATTTAACGCATTATTTTTCCACAGCGAGTCTCCCCAGAGCATGTTAGAGTTTCCCAGCTTTTATTCAGTTTCAAGCATTCGAGCCAAACGTAACCATCTCCATCTCTCTCTCTTGCTCTTGCTCTCTAGCTCTTGGTGTGCGTGCCTGCAACCTCCTTAAAGAAATACAAACCCTCAATTTTACAACACCACGATAAAATCGCAACCAGCGTGGGGTGAGGGGTTCTTTGTAAATGCAGCATGTCGGTTGTGTGGAAGTGTCATAGAATGACCCAAGAATGGCCGTTTGCAGACACTGTTCTGCTGAATTGTCAAGAGGGGGTACAGATTAACTTATATAATATGACCATATTTCTTAACATTAATATTACATATATTATATATTATTTTACTAATTTATGTTAGTCATATTGACATTTTATTTTTAGTTTTACTAGGGGGGGACAAATAATTTTTTTTTGCTAATTTATTTAAGTCATTGTGCTTTGTAAGTATGTCTGCTGGGATGTTAAAAACGATCAGTGTTCAATAAATATTTTTAAACTGCAGTTTAGTAATTGTTTTTAATCTATGCAATGGTGAAAAAAGTGGCAAAATTAATGCAACACTGTGAAAAACCATGTTCCATATTCGGCCTTCAGCCAAATGATTCATTTTGTTCGGTTGCGGACAAAAATTTGCATTTTGGTGCATCCCTATCATATAGTAAGTACTTTAGTTCAAGCTTGTGATATCAACGATGCATCTGTTTAGTTCTAGTTGAGGAAATAAGTTGTCAGCCCCTCATTTAGAACAAAACGGGTCCTTACTTCATCAGTACACTCGGTGGTCAATGCTAGCAGCATTACTTCATAAACAGCACAGCACAAGGATTTTTGTGACTTGGTGCAGTAATATAGAATTCAGTTGCTACAGTCAGGCTATTATCAAATCAGTGATAATGATTAATACTGTGCCTCTTCACAGGAAATCTGAGATATTTTTTTTTCCCCATTTTTTCTTTCCTTTGCTTTTTGTTTTACACCATCCAGGTGAAGTGATCCACTTGGAGGACCAAGAAAAGAGGAAGTTAAAATTATTATTAATAAATAATAACTAATTTTTATGTCTTGTTTGTCACAATTAGAAAAAAAGAAATTTAAAAAAGGTATCGTTTTGTTATCTGTACAGCGTTAAACCACATAATTTGCTTCTTCCGTAAAGCCATGCCAGTGTTTGCATTTCTCCTCTCTCACACACACTGTGCATCCCTGACCCCACTCTCCCTCTGCACACAAACCAGCAGCATCAGGCTCCCCTTCATGTGCAAGTGCATCATGCAGGCATATAAATGCTACAGATTACAGTTGCGATTTTGGTGGTTTCTGTGTAAATAATGGTTAATCTTTAATTTTCCTTCACAGCCAACAGCACAACAGTCTGGAGCAACATACTTCCTACAACCAAGTTCACCTCTGACAACGTGATGTAGTAGTATTGCTTTTTTCTCGTCATTATTGGGCAATGTGACTTTCATTTCTCTTTTAATAAGATTTTGAAAAAACAAATTAATCCTAACTTGACTCTAACTGGCTAAGTGATATCTAGCTAGCTAGCTAGGAAATCTAGAATACTTAATAAACCGTGTTGGAAACATAGAAGTTGGCTACATAGAAGGAACTTCGCTACTGATTATTGATAAAGGATAATGCTAATAGTTATTACTTAATAATAAGGTATTCATTTCACTTCTATGCTAAAGGCTAAATCAAGGCTAAAGACTATTATTACCCCAATGGGCCGGTGTTTCCTTTCTTATGTCTCGCTAATGTTCACTCCCTCTGTAACGATACTGACGTTACAGATTTCTTGTCAACCTCTATCGCATCAAATCATACTCAAAAAGTAACTTAGTGCTCACCACAAAATCTACATGCATTTGGCACTTGGTGAGTGTTAATTTCAGACCCTGGCAGTAACAATATTATTTCAGACAGCAAAGTTGTTATTTCAGACTAACATAATTCATTAATAATTTATTTATTTTTAATTTAACATTATGCTGTTGTGATGCTGAATTCCCTAATAAACTGAAAATGGAAGTCACATTTTCAACCCCTCCCTACATTTGCTGTGGTGAAAATGTGGTGAATCGGTACACTACTTTCATACAAAATATTAAATTTTTTTTCTGCATTGTTACGCCTTTAATATTGGCACATCACATTTTTATGTCTATGGTCAGCGCTTGTGGTTATATTTGGCGACAGTCCCTTAATACCTCATAGCAGTACTGACTAAGTCCATGGAAAAAACGTTCTATGAAAAGCATGCATCATCAAAATGAATCATCAAAAAAAGCTTCTGAACAAAGAAATCCAAATACTTTACCAACTCACTTCCAACCACATGAACTGTTAGCTAACATTAACTATAGCTCTTTTCAGCATTATGGTGACTTTGCAGGTTAACATTACTGTACAGAAGTTATTTAAACTCTAAAATTTCATGTGGTAACAAAGAAGAACAAAAGAGCTTACTTCCAAAATTTGTTGATGTAGCATCTGAGAAAAAACAAGGTAAATGGGAACCTGCTTCAAACCTTTAGACGAAGCAGGTAAGATTAGCTACCAGAAAAAAAACACTATACTGACTAGTCACATAATGACCATGACCTGCTGCTACACCTATTGCTTGCACCAGACTCACCCAGCCCCACAAAATGAAACATTTCAAATCTCCACAATCTATGTGAATGTCATTTTCATCATTCTAAATGATGCTTTTTGACAAATGTATGACAGGTTTACATTCACTTCTGTATTGTGGTGAACTACCCATATGCCTGCACCTAAGATAAATCCTACTTTAACGTGAAATAAACAAAAAGCTATTTTTATGCTTCACTCAGGGGTACCTTGTAGGGACAAACACATAGCTTAAATGCAATTTTAAATTCCCATTCTCTTTCCACCCAGTGAGCCATGTGAGCTCAGCAGCATTTTTCCCCTCATGGGTACCAGGAAAATGTCCCCACAATGTCAGAATCTTCAGGTTTGCCCATCATTGTGGGGATATAAAACACACACCTACACCTACACACACCTACACACACACAGCTTGAATGCAATTTTATGTTTTATTCTCTCTTCCACCCAGTGAGTCATGTGGTTTATGCAGCTGTTGCCCTGACCTAACTTACCACCACACCGTGAAGACTTCCTCTGTCCTATCCTCTCCTTTGGAAATAACCTCACCCCTAATGTATGCTAATGATGGAGAATAGCTGCACCGGGGCTTGAGTGCAAAAATAACAGCCTCAATTAACCTAATATTTACCGGCCCCAGCCTCCAGAGATGCCAACTCATCTCTTGTATCTAACTCAACAGGCAACTATTTTCAGTCTAGGCTGATAAAACAACTATGTAATTGGGCAATTAAAATCCAGAGAAACTTTAAAACATGCTCTGTTAGTGTGCACATTGAGCGGCGTGCACTCAGCACTATGGCACCCCACAGAGAAATGTGTCGAAAGACCATGAACATGTTTAAAACAACAGCTCTCCGTGGACAAAGCAGATTAACATTTAATGCAAGTGTATTACTAAACATCAGTTGGCACAAATTAATTACATAGCGAACATCACTATTTTTACACACAGACCCAAGAAAACGACTTGCATTAAAGGCAAAACACAAATGAAAGGAGGGAGGGAGAGTGGGGATAAGAAGATTTAAGAGGACGGAATTATTCTCACTAGAGAGACTAGTGTGAGCCATTTGTTGAGGATTTATGTAAATCATGAAGTGAGAATAAAACATGTTGTGAGGAGTGCAGTTTTGGGCTGAAGAGAGAGAGCTGAAGCTCATTTCCAACATGTTTTTAATAAGCTGAGATACTGCCAGAAGGGTGTGACCCTCCTTGTGAGGATAATGCATGAACATCTACACTCAGCAGCCATGCACATCCACCTCATAAATCATCAAACGCTGTTGTGTTGCCTACCGTAACAACTGTGATTTTGTTCTTTAAGTTGCAAAAATGGTGGAAATCAAGCCATAGCAGTCTCTACACTATAAGTGAATGGAAGAATACTTCCTAAATGAGAATTCAGATGAAAGTTAGATTAAATTTGTGGAACTGTAACACCTTAATATTAAGCAAACTGAAAATGTACCCTGTTCACCATGGTTGGTTTTACATAAGGGGAAGGATCTGAAGTGTGACATGGCAAATGCTGAACAGACCAGTTCACTGGGGTTCTGTTCTTCTATTTAATTATTTATGGGCTGACAGAAAACAGCATGTCCACTGAGCATAACCATTTACCAGTAATGGCTAGAACTGTGCTTCAGTCTTAAACCATTTTATGTTATGCCTAACATAAGCTTTATAATGACCTACATAGCTTTATAATGACCTACAGACCCTGTTTATCAATACATTCAAACTGTGGACTCAGACAGATGATTCTTGAAGAATGTAAATTTTTATTCAAATTTTTTAAACACATAATTTACTTTAATTGAGTATTCAGCCCTAGAACACGATTGTTATTCAACTTTTCACATACTGAACTGCCCTAAATCCACCTAAACAGGACTAATTATGCTCTCTTTGTAGTTCTGGGCGATAAGACCTCAAATCAATAACACAATTAATTGAATATTTTACCTCGATTACGGTTAATGAACGATTATTTTGTTTTGGGGTTTTTAGGTTTGTTTGTTTTTTGCCCTCACTGACAAGGTTCGTACTGTAAATATGCTCTGCATATCATAATGTAAATCATCTCAACAGCCAGATCGGAATTCACGCGGCTTTTATGTCAATCCAACTCGACATTTATCATAATTTCGCGCTGCTGAGACCTAATAAACATTTGGGGCAATATTTCTGTACAAAAATTAGAAGAGACTTAGAAGAGTACCAAAACATTTTGAAAAAATCTGAGGATGAGAACCAAAGAAGTGACCAAACCCTTTTTACAGCGAGCTTGAACACATTCTGGATGATGAGAACAGCTGTCAGTCAGTGAAGCTTCATTATTGCTCCTGTGATGCTGGCGAAGATGAAACTGAAAGTTGCGGGAACAACTGGTGTTCGTTTTTGTTTACCTCTGGTAAACAAATTGATTGTTTACCTCTGGATGAGCCGCGTGAAGCAACGTGGCACGTTCTTCTGCACATGCGGGTCAGTTTAGGAGTGTGATCTGTTCAGACTGATGCTGCATACAGATCACATTTAAAAGATATTGTGAACAGCCAAACAAAAAAAAAATCGGATTTGGTGAGAAAATCAGATTTGGGCCACTTTTACCTGCTGTGTGAACTAAGCCTTAGCTTCCATGTCGCAGACTGGACGTGGCAAAGTCACGTGACTACATGCGCGGTAGTTAGTTATTAAGGGGACAGTACATGAACACACAGAGTGGGGAAAGGATTAACCGAATTTAGGAAAAAAAAAATGTCAGTTTCGATTACTTTTCGATTAATTGCCCAGCCCTATCTCTTTGTAAGGAAACAAGCAGCTGGTCAGTGGTCTTTAAGAACTGAATGTATCAACCATATACTCAGAAAAGCATATCGCAACATAATGTGATGTAATTTATCACAATAACAATAAATATCATCCTATTACCAATGCTTTTTTCTGAGCATTTCAGAGATACCATGAGGGCTTAAAGAACACTGACCAACTGTATGTTTCATTACAAAGATATTTGGTCATGTTTTACTGCTTTTAGTAAATTGCAATATGTAAAATATTAAATAAAAAACAATGCACTTTTAAAAATGTGGCTCTAGTGGGACATTTTGCCTGGTCAAAATGCCAGGGTGAGGATAATACATTTTTGCCATTTTATCCACTCATACCAGAAACCATGTTTCCCTCACCAAAAACCCATCATCCTGAATACACTCTGACCTTAACTGCAGCAATGTTAAATAAAGATCATCAGCAGGCATTTCTCTCTCACCACAAACACATTAACTTGACTCCTACTTGGCAATTTGCTTGTCTGAGATCAAGTACATCATTTGATTACATTATATAATCAAACTAGGATGAATACAAAACCACGCATGTCCTGGTGACTTCTATATTTGTAACTCAAGCTATATATTAATTTCTGCTAATTGCTTTTCACTAAGAATGTAGCTTAAAGTGTGCCATAATTGTATGTGTATCAGTAAAAGTGGCCATCGGTAGTTGATCTTTCACTATGAAGAGATGGGCTCTGGATTGGAGGCACCAATTTAGCCTAATAAGGGCTCCAGATGTGGCGATAAGATTATCCTCTCACCTCAATTATTGATGGAGGACTGCGCCTGAGGACTCCTGGAGGAACTGGCTTCCACATAATGGCGAGTGAAAGAGATTTCTTTAAGACCATGATTCACTTTGCAAAAATAGAATTCATTATTATTTCCTAAAAATATATGAACTGGATCTGGACTCTTGTTCATTCAAACTCTGAAGTGCCTCCAAATTTTTAGCACCTTCACTCTGAATTAGTTCCTAGTTGCCTGTTTCAGATCACATGTAGAGCTATTTTGTTTGCAGAGTTACACATTCATCAGCAGGGCAATTACTGCGTAGGTGAGGCTCTTTTGTACTTACAGTACAAATACATAAATACAAAAGTACAATACATTAATTATGTGGAAGAGTTATAAATGTGTGTTATATTTACTTCTTATACAAGACACATGAAGCCTGCTCAATAAAATGATACTGACTCTACAAAATAGGATAGCAAATCTATGTATTTTTTACTCCTGTCCTCTGTTTTATAATGTCCATTTATATATTGCTAAATCGTGCTTTTAGGCTCAGGCTCTTTTTTAGGCTACCAACAGATCTTGAAGTGAAGACACTCAATAACCTTTTAACCTTTTAACCCCATAAGAATCAAATACTTGCACTTTTCAGGCAAATATAGGATTTTTTTTTTCTGAATTAAAAAAAAAAATCTCCGTTAAATAGTTCTTTTAGCAATACATTAGTCCTTTTATGGCAAGTAGGCCTGGGTGATAGGGTGATGTAATCGTAAATAATTGAGGATGGACAAGTAGCCCAATGGTGATGTGTAAAAGGCAATAATTGCTGTTTTGGTAAAAGAACTGAGAGAGAATCAGTGAGGATTAATTTACCATTAAACAGCTTGAAAAATACGATGGGAAACTAGCTTTCAAGTTAAAAAAAATGTGCAGGCTCACACACCAGTAGTCAGTTTCTGTGAGAGAAAGAGAGAGAGAGAAAAAGAGAGAGAGAGACAGAGAGAGAGAGAGAGAGAGAGATTTTTAAGAAACGGTCTGTGTTATATCTTTCTGCTATGCACTGTAATGCTAGCTTTGCTGCACGGATTCCATAAATTATGGAAAAGGAACGCTTGCCTCAAAGTAACTCACTGCAATAAAAAACGCACTAAAATGACTGGATGGTCGCACAGAGCAGCTAAGTTAACTCTAACCTGGAGTGAAAGTTCCTCTTATCATCGTCTACAGCTGGTGTTCTCAGAAAAAGGTGATAAATAACATTAAATAAAATGTACACAATGTTTGTTTTTTTTTCACTGTTACTCTTAAACCAGTTTTACAAAGTTTTACTTTTAATCTTTAACCAGTTTGACCAATATGGTGCTTCCTGCTATACAACGTAGTGCAAACCTCACCTGCACACCACTGACCCGCTGCTGCACAGACTCAAACTATTTAATCACAGCCACTGCTTCACCTGCTTTTCCCCTTTTCTGAATTTAATATTTCATACTAATGTTAAAATGGGTTCCCCTTTTAAGTCTTGGCTCCTCTCAAAGTTTTTTTCTTCTTGCTCATCGCCACTGTTGCCATTGTCTTGCTCATGGGGGCTTGGATTTTTCTGTAAAGCTGCTTTTTGACAACACCTGTTGTAAAAAGTGCTATAAACTTTGACGTGACTTGACTTAATACCTTGAGTAATAATGAAAACTACCCACTGTGTCTGCTGCATCTGATTTAATGAGTAAAACGTGTAGTATTTTCTGTACAGATTCAGCGTCCCATGGTTAGCCAAATTATGAAAATGCCACTTTAACAACGGAAAATGCCTGTTTTTTAATGTGGAAAGCATGTGCAGTCTGACGTTTCTCCAGCAGGGAGTGCTATTAGCATGCATGCAAATCTGCAGCGGAACAAGCTCACAAACGTGTTTGCAGCATTACAATAAAAGAAAAAAAAAAACTTTTTTTTTTTTTAGCACACAGTCATTTCTCCACTCGCCACCATATCATCAAGTTTGGTTATTCAGCAGGGTCTGCCGCTTTCTCTCTCCCTGTCAGTGTCCTTTTATCTGATGTCATGTTTATTTTATCTGGCATGCATGTATGTACACACGCACACGCACACACACACACACACACACACACACACACACACACACACACACACACACACCTCCCAGTAACTTTGTAGGTAACATAATATTTGCGGCATGCACACTTGCTTTTTTCATCCTGCCATGATCTGCTCATTACGATTACGGGTTTTGCAGCAATAATCATGAATGCAGCAATGTTTAACAATTTGTGACAGACAACATAACTCAGTGTTACTTTGCCAGCTTAAATGCCTGGTGAACAAGCAAGCTAACTTGTGATTTAAAGTTAGGCTAACATTATTAACGTTACATATTATCCCAAGGTTGGCAGGTCTGCGTTAAGGCTAAGCTCACATTACAAGTCTCATTGCTCAAATCCAATTTTTGCCCTAATCCGATCTCTCTGACTCGATGGTTCACATCCTACTCAGTAACGTCACGTGAATGAATCATGTGCGTCATGTGCATCATCAGCAAACAAAATAATGAGCAGAACGAGCCCTCACTGCGAAGACAATTAACACCGAACAGCTTTCAGCTGCATTATAAGAGCGAGACGAAGGCGAAAAGGGCCAGAAGAACTGCTTTTCCACTGTTTACAGGTTTTAACCTCTGCTGCCACGGTAACGCTGAACGATGGTGCATGCGCAGTGGGAAAAAAGCACATGAATTCCAATCTGAGCGTTCTCATTAAGGTCACATGGCCATGAATTAGACACGCATACGATCTAGGACCACATATGAAAGTGGATCAAGTCGGATTTGAAAAGGTTAGATTTGCATGTCCACACAGCTCTGAAAACATCAGATCTTAGTCACATTAGGGCAAAAAAATCAGATGTGCCACTTCAACCGGGTAATGTACACGCAGCCTCACTGAATTCACAATTTCAACTTTCCACATCCACCCCAGCCTGTTTACCTTTGCACAGGAGTTAAAAGCACCCTCCTTCTTTGTGGAACCAGCCAGACGCAGTGAGGAAGGTGAACGAGAGGTATAAATACCATTTCGTGTTGCTATCGGTTTGTCTCTTAAAATGATTAACATTAAGCATGTGTCATGATTGGTTAAACTCTTCTTTTGTTTTTCGGAAACGTAGACACTGCTGCCTCTTGCTGTTAGGTTTGAAAACTGCATGTACACAACTGAACTTGCACGCGTGACTAGCTTTTTGCACAGTTTAGAGTGACAAATCGTATCAGCGTACTTTAATGTAAAAATGCGTACTTGCTATGCAAAATGCGTAAAGATTGGCAGGTCTACTATGACGTTTCTTATACTAACAGCTGCAGTATGATGGGTTATTCAGTATCATATTTAATTTGTGAGTTTTAAACATTTTCATTAAAAAACACTTAGTACTAAAAAAAGCATATAAATTAAAATAGAATAGAAAGTAGGTCAACATAGTCAAAGGGCTGACTTGAAGGCTGATGAAAGTCATCTTCATAATTTAGTTTATTTGCTGCGTAAAACGTACTCCAGATGCACTCCAGTTTCCATGGAAACATTCCTTCACATTCAATTAGATAGGACACAGGTAAGTCCATTCAAAACTGCCATCACCACATATGCAAAAAATGTGGGGAGTTTGAGGTAAACTGAAATGCACATTTCACAAATTGAAGAAATAGTGGTTGGTAATATTTTTTTCATTTAACCCAAGTAGAAACCTTAAACCGTTTTTATGAGTCAGTCAACAGTTCACCACATCACCACATAATCAGTGTGCAGGCTGGTGTGAACATAATGCCACATCAAATTCTAAAACAAAACTGAAACTAATTCATATGCCTAAACTATGGGGGGGGGACAGATATTTCCAAAAGGCTTTCCAAAAGTTTGTTTAGACTTAAAACAGAAAAAAATAAAAAAAAAATAAAAATATATATATATATATATATATATATATATATTACCAGCTTCTCATTGAGCTATGGATATCCTTCACAGAGAATAAATCTCTGTAAGCAGAAGACGTTCTCAGGCAAATCCAAGCTCTGCCGTCATCTCCCACCTTTCAGGAACGCTCACCACCTTTTCGCACAAGGCACGTGCTTCAGTGCTTCTGAAACAGTCCAGAAAGGAGTGGATCTCAAATAAAGGGCATGCAGTGAATGCAAATGTTCTGCCCGTTTTCCCCTAAACCACAATTTCTCAGCTTCAGTTATGTAGACAGGTCATCTGTCTTCTCCCTCAGGGGCTGCATGATGACATCTGTCGACACATATGGCGGCCAGAAAGAGTGTTTGTTTTTTAAATCTAATGATCAGTATGGCAGTGACATCTATTACATAGAGAAATGATAATGATTCTGCCGAGCATGTTTTCAGGAAACTTTCCATCCCATTACAGTTTGTGAGTGAGTGTATAGGTGATATTGTTTGTGTGTGTGTGTGTGTGTGTGTGTGTGTGTGTGTGTGTGTGTGTGTATGAAAGGTTGTAGTGAGGTAAAACAAAGATCCCATTCGCCCTTAAAAGTGAGACAGTTGTTTTGATATGTTTATGGAAAATGCATATTCTCATAAGGGAAGCAATTTACTTTGTCACGGAAGAGTGATCTCCTTCCCCAGATCTAGGACGATGGCTGGTTGTGAAGCATAGGCCATGTCACTTGGCACACAGCCTGCTCCTGCTCAAGCTCATAAACACAGGGTCCAGGGGTTGGTAATAGCCTCGTCTGCAGAGATCTATAGCTGTAGATTTAACCTTGTGGCAGAGTGCGAGTTTCTGCCAAGGCTACTGTGATATTCAAGGAGTTATGCATAAAGCATTTAGTCACACCATGTAACCATCGCCTTTTCTCCTTCAGGTGAGTATTCAGACCTTCTGGAAGCCTGGATGCTTCTGAGAATATTAGTAATATCCACAAAATGTAGTACCCACCTTTTGGAGGATGAATGCATGGTTAAGCTACTCAGTAAGTCTAGTTCTGTATCTGAGTGCAGTCAGAAATCGGTTTAATCTGTATCATTCAAAGAGAAATGTTCTACTCAGTCTTAGTTTCATTAGTGGAACAGAAATCCTGCTTTTCTGTCAAGAATTTGAGTGACTGTTTTTTTTTTCTCCATTCAACCAAACCAAAAATGACCAATATCTAGGATAAACAGCCACATTTTGGATTATTGAATTTTCCAGTGCATGTTTTGTTGTTGTGCTGAGGTCATCTTAGAGTTTTAGAAGCATCAGAACTTATTAGTTATAAAAAAAAAAATCTAAACTGCAGCTACACTATTTGTTATAGGTACTGGGTAACCTCTAAAGCTACAAGGACATCAGCAATTTCATCAAATAGCAAGTTTTAAAGAACACAAGACCACTTTACCCTGTTAGTTCTGTCATGTGAAACATTGGCCTTTTGGCTAGCTTTCCCTTTAAACTATGGAACCTGTGGCTCATTCAGTGTTACCCCAAAGGGTAAGGAAAAGAGAATGTGAGCCAGCAGCCCCTTCTCTGACCTACATTTACTACTGCTTCTAGTGCCAGGCCACAGTCTTTCATGATGCAGCATAATACAACACATCCCCCTCAGTGTATGTCTGGAACACTGCATTAGACGCTACAGCCAGGATTTGGCAACCTAGCAAAGTTGCCATCAGCCAACTAATGAACACCTTCAAACTACTGCAGGAAAAAAGCACTGAAGCGAAAGTAAACTTCAAGGGTTTGCCTGTCAGTCAGATGTGTGGGACAGCAAACACAAGTAGCAGAGGGAATGCATAGTGGAAAAGGGTCAGCAACCTTTCCTTAGCTGTAGGCTAGCTGTTCTACCTCCAAAGGAATTGGTACAGACTTCTCTCGTTCCTTTACAGAAAGAAAGCCCATACAACTTTCCATTTGCAGAAAAGAGCAATCGAAAGTTTTATTCAGCTTGAAAATCAAGACATGATTATATGTTAAATGTGCTCTGCTCCAGTGATTTTATTCACAGACTTGTAATTCACGAGATTATGAACAGACAAGCGTTAGTAAGACTGATGACCAATAAAACACAGATCCACAATAACATACTGCTAGTATATATACATATGGTTGAAGGTTCATGACATTTGAGTGTACATATACATAGCCATTTTGTTTTGTATATAATTACTCCAACTATACAAGCACATTTGCTAACTATGCAAATTACAAAATTAGATGCCTTTCTTAATTATTCCAAGATACCTTGGATTTATTCTCAGGAAAAAAGAAAAGAAATCCCAATACTGCCATTCTTCAAGCAATCAGTCAATTACTTAAAAGTTATGATGCTCCAAGAAAGGTGCAGTTAGGACTTTCTGCCCTTTAAGGGGACTGGTGAGTATAATATGAATTGTTCTTTAAAAGCATATAACTGATTTTCTCAAAAGCAGTAGTCAGTAGACAAATGTCTTTTTAAAAACGGCTACATCTCATGAAATTGGGACATAAATGCACGGTCACCTGCGGCTGTGCAGAGAGTGATGGCATGTGTGTTAAATATGTACGAGGAAAGTATGCCACAGAAACTCTTAAGCCCTTCAAATTCTCTCAAGTTCCAGAAATATGTCTTTGTTACCTGCAGGCACTAAAAAACCAGCAGACGGAACACACATCAGGCAGGTCAGGTGTGGGTGCAAGTGAAGAGCAGATGTGAGAGGTGACTAACCCCCCCCCCATCACTGTTTTTTTGCGTAATGTATGTAGTTCTCATTTCAAGAGATATAACAGGACACAATGAATTAAAGCCTCATATTTCCTCTGGCAATTAAACCTCAACCAGACCAATAGAGAACTTGTGCTTCACCTGCCTGTGTTCTCCTGTGCTGTTTAAGTTATCAGTCTTTTCTTCTCAGTTAATGGCAGACATCCCCACGGGGCGACCTGCGTACGCTTCACTGTCCAATCCACTTGTTTAACCTCCGTCAAAGAAGGGTTACAGACAGGTTAATCAAGAGTATAAAGACCTGCTGGTGTTTTCTACTTTACTTACAGGAGACAAAGACAGGCTTGCCTGCACACAGACTGAGAAGTGTTCTTTAGTTCAGACTGATTTTTTTCCTTGTTTTTAAAGGTCAATCTGTCTACTTTAAATCAAAGCATATACAGCCCACGGAATCCTAGAGTCAGACACAGGTGGAAAGTAATTAAGAGCGACAGAGTACCAACTAAGCTGCATATGGCGTTCCTCCTCCTGTGTCACTTGACTGAACGATCTGTGTCAATCATCATTACCATCTCTGCCTGAAACACAGTACACGAGGTATACAAGGTCATAAGGGTTGATGTTAGGCCTGAAAGATTAATCGTTTTTATATCAAAATCACACTTTACGAGATCATAATTATCCATTTTATGCAATTTTTCTTTTTTACAATTAAAGCCCACATTATCAACAATGGTGTCTTAAATTTATGTGGGGAAATTTAACCTTATAACAGAGCTTAGACCAAGGTGCTGTGACATCGCCTCAATGCAGGCCTGAAAATTGATTTACAGAAAGTAACTGCAAATAAAATTGCAGTTGCATTATTAGTCTGAAAAATCGCAATGAGATATTTCCCCTAAATCGTTCAGCCCTTTGGTTTTAGTGAGGTTCTTCGAACACCTCCCCAAGAGACTGTCTGCTTTGATACATGAGAAAAGCATAATTGTCAAACAAGATATCTTAACTGTTCTCCATTAAAGAATAAACATCACCAGAGATCAAAAGGAATAGTTTGTTTTTAGCATCATGATTACCCCACTCTGATTTAATATATTCTCTTTAGTGGTGCCGTCAGCTACAAAAACCAGTATGTGTTATTTCCGTGCACAGCAAATGTGAAGAAGACAACAACTTGAGAGCCTTGGGACATCTACTGAAAATGTGCAGTGCAGGAAAACAATACGAGACAGGAAAAATCTAAATCTCAGATATGCCTGGGAAATAAGTATGGGAGAAAGAGTTTTCATACTTTGCAGCGTTTCCCCACTGGATTTTTTAGTAACTTTGGTCTGTCCCCTCAAAAAGGAAATTGAAAAGTCTGACAGCTAATACCCCAGTCTGGAGTGCGGAGCGAGGTGAAAACTGAAGGACTAGATCTGTATTTATTTTAAGATTAAACAATCTGAATTACAGTTCTCTATAGTCGTTTATGGGAGCATATTACAGACTTTCTTCCCCAAACGCAAACACAAATTTAAAACACAATTAAATTGTGTATTTGCAATTGTTGTTTTCCATATGAGTACATTATTTAAGACAAATTCAAATTCAATTTATGCATTTGCATTTTTGTGTATATTGACTGGAAAAAAGTTATTATGGAAAGTCTTTTTGACACTTTATTTTCATTGTCTTAACGGTATGACATAAAATGACTTAAAATGTTACTGGTATTGGGGAGAGGCTCACTGGACTGTTGGAAGAGCACTGGTCCTGGATTAATACTGCCCTGCCCTGTTTTAGTGCTTCCCATGCTTTACCACACCAATTAAAAATAGTTAGCAGTTGTTAACAAGCTGTTGTTTCGTACTGTAGTGATTCAGCACCAACTTAGCAACACAACCAATGTTAGCGACATTATGACTGGAAGCTAGCAGAACTGTCAAAAAAAACACTGCCCTGCACATTAGTGCTTTCCCTGCTTTAACATGATACAAATAGTCAGCTGTTGTTAGTTAGTAAGATGGGCTTGGTTTTCCAAAATCATTTTTGTTAAGGTCATCTTAGCAAAACTAGTAGAGAGTGTTCACACTGATAATTTGCTGAATCAGATATTAACATGCATCCAGTGGCAGGGTTGGCAAGCACTGGGTTAACCCAGAATCTCCTTGGGTCCTCCTACAGTCCTACAAGCCTCAATACCAGTCACGATGTCTCTAACATTGGTGCTTGTGCTGTCATAAGCTTTCCTAATCGGTCAAAAATCCCTTCCACACAAAGCAACAGGAAATCACTTTGGATAGAATTACCCTCAACCTGGTTGACAAGTGTTAAAATGTCATTAGCAACGGTTGCTAATGCTCTAGTACTGCCAAAGTTTAGACACCCTGCACTAAGAATTCCTTCCTAATGTTCCACTCACAGTGTTTGATTGACAGGAAGCCTCGTTGACAGTTGCAAACAGGGTTGCAAATGCATTTGATTTTGGCAGAGCTGGAGCGCGACAATAAGAAAATGCAATTGCAAATCGAGAATTGTTATTTCATTTTTTTAATATGTCAGTCAGACCATTACGGCAATAAAAATGAAACGTCAAAAAGATCAGCCATTATACACAAAAATGCTCATGCAAATACACATTTAAAATATGCCTTAAATAATGCACACTTGCATGGGAAATGCAATTGTAATGACATATTTTAATTAGCATTTTCAAATTTGCATTCAAATTTGAAAAAAAGTCCAAAATAAGCTACCATCCTGGTTTTTCACAAGATCAGAAACTTCCCCAGAATCTTACTGCTGGCTTGCTTTTACTGCGCAATCTCTGAAGATTTCGCCAATTAATTTGTTTTCTTGATTAGGCACTATACTCCTCTGGAAGTAAAGGTGTAGCAACATGCACTAATTATCTACGAGACAACTTAATGCATCATTTGCTTATAGCAGTTTACAATCATATTATATTGCAGCTAGTTTGCTTGCTAAGTGCTAAGCACAAATTAATATCATAACACAGTCAACAGTTTGGTTAGCTTGATGCCAGAGACAGTATGTATCAATTACTGTGTCACGTAATGTGGAGTAATGTCTTCTAACGCATTCCAGGTCTGAGCAGGAGCTTGTGTTTCATGTGCACTCATTTGTTCACTGTGTGTGGGTGCATGTGTTACAACAACAGTTTTGTGTTAGGCAGGGAGCAGAGGCTGCCAGAAGAGTGATCAGAGATGCCTTAGTGAAGCAGCAGTGCAGATTGTTTCTTTCCCAAAAACACACACAACAAAACCCCATATGAAACTGTAGCAGCAGAAATTAAACTGTGGCAAGCTGAATACATTACCGAGAAACCCCACTGTGCCTGACAACAGTCTACAAAAAGCTCCAAGTGAGTACAAGTCTTTAAATCAAAGAAGAATGAAAAGAGTTTCTACTTCATTTGACCTTCAAGGACAGACGTTCACTCGTCCCCCGCCTGCTATGTCCCCTATTCACCATGGAGTTGTGACATGGTCTCACAGGGCATGTTGTTGCCTCTTATGGACCTCAGACACACCACACATCAGCCATTTGGGTTCACTGAATGCTTGGTGCTGTGTAGACCCTGCAGAGAGGTCTAGGGCAAACAGACTAGGGCAGAATGCCATCAAAAACTAGCGATGACCACTTTAAAATCAACAATCATCAAGTTTGGAAAAAAAAACTTTTCAACCTTTCATATTTCTGATTCAGACCCACTTTTTTGTGGATCTACATTGTAAATAAAATGGTGTTTAAACTGTTAACTGATGACTATTACAGATCTTCCTTCCACAGCACAGATTTTCCTTGCCACATTTGCAGCTGTAAAAAAAACTATTCTACTATTCTGGTATAATCACACTCTTCCTTTATTTAATACTTGAATACTTTCTAATACTTTGTCTATTGCAACACATGAGATGCACCAGGCTTCAAGGAGCTACAGGCAAAACTACTGATATGCGGTCTATTATTACTGACTTTTTCAAAGAACCTACATTATTGTTTCTTCTTTTTGATTATCATTATTGATTCAGATTGCATTAATACTACATTCTTTACTAGTACTATGGTTTTTATTTTGACGACTATTATTCTTAGTATAATTTTGATTATATTCATTCCATCTTTGCTCTTTTGTTGTACTGGTATGTATAGGGCTATGACTGGTTGTGTGTGCTTGCTTGTGGCAGTTAGTTATCCGGCTGCCTCAGAATTTTGAGTTCACTAAACTTTAAATAAGAAGTTAAGAACACAAGACATATATTCTTGTTTTGTTATCTCAATATTAGAAGTTCAGTTATCTCTAAATTGTAAGGCAGACCGATTGCTAACTTTTTCAAGCTGAAACAGCAATTTATTCAGTGCAATTATTAAAAATAATTTTATGTGAATAAATTAACTACAACCATAAATAAACAGTTCCCCCAGTTATGTCCACAGAAATACTTATCAGATTTATTCCACCCACCACTATCATAATGTGCTGTTCTAACGCATTTCAGTTTTGCCACCATATAAATAGGTATGAGGGTTAAAAAAGGTATGGGGCAATGCTAGAGCTTGCTGAAAAAACTGCAAGTTATAAGTCAAAAACAAATATCTTAAAATTTAGAGTGCTCCAGTGAGAAATGGGGTTTTGAAAGGTCAAATGTCAAAGTTCTCAAAATTTTAGAAATTACATTTAGACTATGAATCTAATAGAACTTATCACCTCCCAATGCAGTATCGCTTTCTACAATTATACTATTATACCATTTCCAGTACTGTTTTTCTTTTTCAACAACATGCTACCACTATAGCCCATGCTACAAAAACAGTGTTCCACATGTTCCAAAAGAACACAACAAAAGCACTGTGCTATCATGGAAATGTCCATTAACTCACACTTTAAGCCCCTTGGTGCTATCTTAGTTTTCGACAGGGCTAGACAAGTGCCCTGCTGGTGCCTTCTCATTAACTCAGCTTTCCAGGAGCAGCAGTTCAGCAAGGTAGGGGGAAAAGAGCGAATCCCATACAGCACATTTCTTTTGTCAGCCCTTCAAGTGGCTTAAATGGAAGTGGATGAAAACAAAAACGGGGCTCAATGTGTAGGAAAGTAGATCAGCTTTCTTTTGAGAGTCCATGTGACCAGCACTCAGAAGGGATGAGAGGGTGGGAAGTCTTGATCACTTTTGAGTAAAACAGACAAAAAGACAGAAAGACAGAGAGTGAGAGCATGAGCAAGAGTGGGTGAGAGAGAGAGAGAGAGAGAGAGAGGAAAATTATCCTTTTTAAAAGGTGATAGAAAGGATAGTGTGTTCCTGTTTGGCATTAAATAGTGTCACTTCCATCTCACCAAGTCTGGGTGTCACTCAAAAGATCTCAGTGAGTCTCCCACACACAGCCACAGATAAATCATGGACAATGGCTATTACATTTTGTCCTCCTTTTGAAATTTCAAATATGGTTTCTATGCCTTTTTGCAACTGAATTCGATAGGATGCGTGAAAAGTCTTATACAGAATGAGCAGAACAAGCCCAAACCAATTAAAACCATGTAAGGTCATAAAAAGAAGAAAGAAATCACTTTGTTGACTATTGCAATCATAATTTTTCTCCTGGACTTTCAAACATAGATTTGCAGGATTTTTCAATTCTGCTATCAGCAGTCTCAACATCATCGTCATCACCAATTCACAAACTGATCAAATATAGCAGAGGTTATATCACAGCATAACTGAGGAGTTTCCAACCACTGAAGCTGTGATGGTCCTGTCTGGATGTAATCGTATTTTGCCCCCACAGACAGAAGAGAACAGGTCAAGATGAAACCCTTCCTCTAAACATCAGAGCTGGACAACTGCAGGAGCAATGTTGTCATCAAATGTCAAACATTAGCATCTGGAGTTTGCCAAACATCACTGGTACTTCAAATTGGAACCACATTCTAACGACAAACAGAGAATCAGACTCGGCATAAAAAAGTGAAGGTCACACAGAAAACCTATCCTCAATATGATGTACATTGATAAGCCAAAATAATGTGACCACCTGCCTAATATGCTGTTGCCACTAAAACCACTCTGACCCAGCGAGGCATGGACTCTACAAGGCCCCAGAAAGTTTCGTAAGATCATCCCACACATCCCACAGACGATGGATCAGATTGAGATCAGGTGAACTTGGAGACCAGGGCAACACACTGACCTTTTCGCCATGTTCCTCAAACCATTCCTGAACTATGCATGCCACATGGCTGGGCGCATCATCCTGCTGAAAAAGGCTATTATGGAAAACCACTGCCATGAAGTGGTGTACTTGTCCTGCAACAACATTTAGGTAGGTGGCATGTGTCAAACTGACATCCATATGAATGCCCGGTCCCAGGGTTTTCCAACACAACCTTGCCCAGAACACCAAAACTGCTTGTCTTCTTCCTGCAGTGCATGCTGGTGCACTTCCCCAGGTAAATGGTGGACATGGGTAATCTTCCATTGCTCCAAGGCCCAGTTCTGACACCTGCATGCCCACTACAGGCGCTTTTGAAGGTGGACAGTGGTTATCATGGGCATTCTGATCAGCCTGCAGCTAAACAGCCCCATACACAGCAGTGTGCAACGCACTGTGTGCTGTGACACATTCTTCCCCCAACCATCATTAAAAATTTCTGTGACTTGTGACGCAGTAGCTTCTCTGTCGGTTCAGACCATAAGGGATAGCCTTCGTAGACCTCAAGCATCGATGGGCCTTGGGCACCCTGTTGCCGGTTCATGGTTTGTTTCTCCTAGGACCTCTGTCAGTAGGTTCTTGCTACTGCTGACTGGGAGGACCTGACAAGCCCTGCCGTTTCAGAGATTCAACCCAGTTGTATAACCATAATGATTTGGCCATTGTCAAAGTCGCTCAGGTCTTCACGTATTGCCCATTTCTCCCACATCCAACTCATCTACTATGAGAACGGACTGTTTGCTTACTGTCTCTAGTACATCCCAGATCTTGGCTGTGTCATTGTTATAATGTAATTTATTTGCTACAAGATAATAACATCCATTAATTCACTTCGTCTGTGACTGGTTATGCTGTTTTGGGTAATTAGATGTATTGTGTTGGATCTGCGACAGTATGACTCCAAAGGGAATCTTCTGAGGATATATGGCTTTGTGGATTTATCAAACACAATAAATTTTAGATCAAAATCTGCCAGGAGGCTAATACCAAGCTGTGACTGGAACTTCAAGCAGTCCGAAAATCCAAACAGTCAACTGACCACAGAATCAAGCTTTTACACTGGATATCCCAGTAACTCAGTCTAAACCTCACTGAAAAACGGTCTTAGATCCCTGTGTGTTCTCCCACCACACTCAGCACTGCACAAGAGAATTCAGCGCTGTGGCACATGTGTTGAGAAAGATTTTATTTAATTGTGTTTATTTTAAAGAATTTTACCTTACGGAAAGGTTACGATTTCTTTTATATTTTCAGTGCAAAATCACAAAATCAAGCTGAAAGATTTTTCCTCTACTTTTTTTATCTTTTTTCTTATCTTTACCCAGACATTGCCAATAATTCTAGAAACCACTGTAGTTTTCTCTCTATTCTCATCTAGCATTATTAAGAACAAAATAGTCCTTAAAATTTCCATTACCTTGCATAATGTGATACTTGCACAGACTCGCCCTGGTTTTTGAACATTTTAATCACAGCCCCATCATCCAGAGTCCATTATGTATCATAGACTGCACCACTCTCTGAAAACCCTAGACTTCAGGGCACCAGAGCTTTTGACACCTTCAACAGCTTTCATGACTTCTTCACTATTATGAGTAAAAGGGGGCTGAAGGAGGCAAAGTCAAGCAGTGAAGACGTAATATTGAGGATATAATGCGCTGTGGCTTGTAAGTGATTGGAGAGGAATCCACTCTGCTCTAGTGCTGTAAGAGTGGACATGGGAGAGCTTCCATTAGAGATCCTCCTAAAGCTGGTGTGGGCCTCTCTCTCTCTCTCTCATTCTTCCACACTGGGTGAGAATTTCTCACTAAGAGGTTCTCTCCTGACATCTAAGATCGATAACTTCACAGCAATTGGTCTAATTGCATGGGGATCTGTTCAGGTATTCTGAGTGAACATCTCATTGTCCTCCATTTCCAAACAGCTCAGCATGGCAAATGAAGCTAACTTGTCAACTTGGTCGGAGTGCAACATCTCTGTAGAATGACATGGCACGCCACATCTGAAATATGCAATTTGTAAATATAAAATACCAATATCAAATCACACACAACCTAGAAATTAAACCATAATTTTAGCCCCTATGATACACCAAGTGCTTTCCATTCTTTTACCACTACAGAAAGCTCTGACTAGCTTCGTAAGGGTCACAAGTCCACTCTTTCCTTGATTGCGGCAGCAGCGATCAATCTCGATGTTTTCTTCTGTTTGCCTGAAGAACTCTCGGCAGGTAGCAGCTCGTGAAGAGCCATACATTACTGCCACAGACAGTTAATGCAGCTCAAGCTGTCTTCAAAGAATGTTTGCAAAGTGGACTGAACTGTGTTTGCTCGTCCTGCAGATGCCCCTCAGCTGGCCCACGTGAATGTGCATATAGATCTGAGCCCGGACTACACATTTCAGCTCAGTTCCACTCACGTCGTCATCCTAATGTCCTCCAGCACCCACCACACCAAAATCCCATCTCTCATCCCTGGGGACAACTCACAGAGTCAACGGGAAAGCACATCAGAGACACACTCAACATTTGCCACCATAACCCCTGGGATTTTAGGCTTCACAGCAATGATGTTTAAAGTTATCTTGGGTGATGCACTCCTGAAGGCCTATGCCATTTAGGGCGCCGGCAGAATCTGGTAGAAGCCTCCTGTGGTAGAGGGTATGTTGAGGATGGGGCTCAAGAGCTGTGAGCATCACAAATTACATCAACACTGGAGATTCAAGGAACTATATTTGTAGACAGAATGCAGACTCCTCCCTGCTTTGTTTGAGGATTTAAGTCTGTTTGTTTTTAAATGCTTACTCATCTTCATTTCATTTGCAACAGAAGACCAAAAAACCTGTCAAATAGTTCATACTAACATCAACCAGAGATTTATGAAAACTAACATTTACAATTAATTAATATGATCAGTCATGACAGGGGAACTCATCATAATCATAATATGTAAAATCCCAGCCAACAGAGTCTGCAAATGCAATGACAGCCAACAGCAAGGGTTTCACATGCAAGCTAGCATTGCATTTGCATTCGTTTCTCTCCAGATGTACTTGGATACTATTGCTTTTCTTTTCCTGTGGGTGAAATGTAACGTCATCTCTCTTCAAGGCACCATCTAAGCACCAGCTCCTGTTGCTATGGTAACCGCTCACTGCCACACAGTCTCTGTGCTCTCTCTCACTGCAGTCCTGACAAGCAAACCTGGTGTGTCTGAGCTCAAAAGCCAGGAATATTGCAAAGAAAAAGATGTAGAAGTCTATTTCATTAATCTCATATATTATTATTTGTTTTGTGCCAAAAATATAACAAGAGAAATAAAAAACAACAGACAACCTTCAGAGCGTCTTTGTGTTTTCACTTATGCCATTTAGTGAAGCAGAATAAAATTAAGATTTTGTAAAACATCTTACCTTCTGAAATGTAGGCTATGAACTATGATGGCCTCTCTCTAACAGGTTTTAAATATACCTGAAGGTGTGTGTGTGTGTAGTCTGCTGAACCAATTACCCTAATGTACCTAATTAAAAAAGCTTGTTCAAATACTCGTGGCTCCTCGGTAAACACTGCATTAATAACAACAGAACAAGGCTACAGAGAAGAGGATAGTAAGTGTAACACTTAGGGTAACATCCATCTCAGAGACTTTAACATTATTCCACAATTTAAAGATAAATCCATTTTGGTCATTCTAATAAATCCAATGCATGCAAATAGCCATAGCTTAAGAGACACAATGTGCAGATAAACGTATGGTTCTACACCAAAACACGCTTTCTGGTAGAACAGGCTGGGGCTTTAAATTATAGATGAGGATGCCTACACTAGTAACAGTGCAACAACGAAGGTCAAAAACATTCATACATCCATGATCCATAGCACTACTAGAGTCTTTTGTGCCAGAATAAGAGTAAATAAACTCAAAGTATGCTCAATAGAAGTACTAGAAAATGTTCCATTTATTTTGCATGCTCCTATTTTTTAAGTTGTTTATTAATTTATACCAGGGATGTACATTCTGACTAATTTTGATTGTCAAGTATCTGTTACATCTATCCAGTTAACCACAACAAAGGGAAAACAACGGCAAAAATAAAAAGACTTTGGCCAAAAAGAAGCTCTGCCTTCTCAGCCATGTCCTTATAAACATGCTCACATTCATGCATTTACTCGCAAATACAAGTAAAACCATCACTTTGGCTGATCTTAACATATAGTTCTTCCTAATGATACACAAACAGCACAAACTGGTGCACAATCTAAAAACATAAGTTAATACAAAGAAGTACTCTGCAGCCAACAGAGCTACACAGTTGAAATGTTTTATTAATCATAAATAGCCAAGAAAAGTCATTTCGTCACTGCAGGTTAAACTTTTTGTGTCTTACGTGGCTTGAATAATGAGCTCATGCTAACAGTAGAGATAACCAATGCAGCAATAGATGATAATGATTTGTGGATTTGTATGCCAAGTTTTTTCAAGTTTTATCCTTAGCAGATGCTATGCAAACATGTTAGCTTGTCGAGGTGACACTGAACACTTTGGATAGCTAACCGAGCACCCATGCACACAATAAAAATCTCCATGATCAAATTTCAAATATTTAAAAACATCCCTTGCATGAGTTTGTACAAACTCATAAAACATATGATATTTTGCTATTAGTTTTATATACAGACCATGTGTCCCACAGAGTTCTAGAAATTTAGTCTCATCAGGCTTCATGATTAATGCTATTGGTTCCCCCTCAAGGTCTTTTCATACAAGGAACTGCACCTCTCCTGAATTCCTAAGCACCACACCTGATATCAGAACAATCTGGAGAGTAATTCCATCAATGTAAAACATCCTCAATTTCATACTCAGGCACATAAAGGCTTAAGCATGCTTAACCTTTAGAAACTGCAGTTACTGTCAGCAATAACAAAACATGGTGTAATTCTACAGTAATTATTATTATTAACTTTCAAACAATACTACTTTGGGATTCTTTAGCATAAGAAGAGACCATGTATAATAATTTCAGTTTTAAAGTTAATGGTCATATTGTACATATAGGCTACGTTCACACAGCAGGTAAAAGTGGCCCAAATCTGATTTTCTCATCAAAACAGATTTTTTTGTTTGGCTGTTCACAATATCTTTTAAATGTGACCTGTATGTAACATTAGTCTGAACAGATCATGCTCCTAAACCAACCCGCATGGGCAAAAGAACAATGCTTTGCATTGCTTCACGTGGCTCATCCAGAAGTAAACAATCATGACTATGAACGAACACCAGTCGCTCCCGGAGCTTTCGGTTTCACCTTCGCCAGCATCACAGGAGCGAGCATGAAGTTCCAATGGTTGCCACCTGGGCTCATCACCCAGAATGTGTTCGAGCTTACCATAAAAAGGGCACGTAACTTGGTCACTTCTTTGATTCATGCCCTCGGATTCTTTAAACTTTGCTTTCAGAACTTTTCTTTGACGTTTGCAGCCTTGTTCTCCTACAGCAAGCACTCCGTGTTCGGAGAGATTTTGAAAAAATGCCCGTACACGGAGCGGTTGCGATAAGTGCCTTCAAATTTTCGTGCAGAAACATCACTCTAAATGTTTGTGAGGTCTCAGCAGCACAAAATTGTGACGAATGTGGAGTTGGATTGACGTAAAAGTTGCACGAATTCCGATCTGGCTGTTCAGACTGAGATTCAATGTGTTTTTTACTGTTCACACTACCACACAGATGACACATTTGTGTCACATATGAAGAAAAGGATCTGGGCCACTTTTACCTGCTGTGTGAACATAGCCATAGATTGTTTTCAAAAATAAACATTCTTTACATTATTGCCATGTTTCTGTCATTGATACCATGTAAATATAAATACATGTACAAAAAACAATGGAAAAAAAAACAGGGAAATAAGTAAGTATATCTGAAAAGTATAGCAAATTGAAAACAGTAACTCTCGCCTTCTAAACATGAAGTAAGAATGATGTTATTCCCAAGAATTCCCCAAATTCCCCAGAAAAATACGACAACAACACAGCCACACACTCTCACAAAGAACCTGCAGAAGGCAACATGATGTATGTTCTGGAAATAATAATGCTTCCTAGCTTGTAGGCCCTCTGAGTGAATCTAATTAAAATTGAGCAGTAAAAGGAATTGTAAATTTCAGCACTGAATGTTAAAGTTTTTCCAAGCTTTAAATGCTCCATGAAAATGGTATGCTACAAAAAATGCAGACATCCAAACAGTGTTGACAAACTAAAGTTCTACTTAGCTATGTGCTGACACCATTTTTTGAACTCTTGGGACTTTTCTTTATAAATATGCAGTTCCTTATGCATTCAAATATTGGTGAAAGTGCTTGCATCAAACTGCATGTGGGTCCCTTGTGTAGTTTTTCATTAAAAGTTTAGTAGAGTAGTGGGGCAGAAATTCAGATTCATTACTTGTAACACCAGAATTGCTTTCAGTTTTAATAATGAATCAATTCCGTCAACTCAGCCAGTGGGGTTGTACATATGATAATGCAAGCCACTTTAAAAAGTGCATAGTCACATGGTGAAACACACTGACTTTTGATATTTATATGTGACAAAAACGTTTCTCCACCATATGCAGCCTTATTTTTACATTTAGTTATTTTGATGTTCTGAAAAGCTCATTAACCAAACATTATACAATCAACAACAGTCACTAAAAGCTATTTCTAAAATACCAATTACTGAAGACACATCTCTTTGTACAGCACTTAAGTGAGCCCTAAGTACTTTGTACAGGACTTATTGAAATGTACTGTATTGTGCTATGTTTAATTCTGTTTCTTTTTCTCTAGGTATCGACATAGGCTTTGTTTCTAGCAATATCTAAGCTCAGGACTAGCTTTCTCTCTAACCTGTCTGTAACTAGTAAAGATACTTAAAGAACAACTGCTAAATGCTGCAAATGTAAATGTATTAAAATAAAAAAGCAAATGACAGAGGACAGAAATACCGGAGACAGGCATACACTTGCAATGAATCTGTTCAAAACAAGATTACCACAAAAACCGAAAACTGTCCCCAGACTATCTCTGGCGTACCTGCCCATTTCTATGCTTTTTAACATGCAAAACTCCAAGTTTTCACCATTTCTTATTTCTTTCCTCAAACCTGTTCAGACAGTTTTATAAAGTGTGATTCAAAATGACAACCCTGTCATCGCCATGGCACAGACAAGCAAAACAGTTAGGCCCCATCCATCTATCACGGCCTCTCAGAACATGACTAGTGCTTCCAAGCTCTAAAGTTACAAATATGCCATCTGTATTGATTGCCTCGTGATGACTTATAGAACTGTGCATCCTCCAAAGACACTTTCACTTTGTACCCTCCACTGTATGAATGGCAGTCAAGCAAGCAGCACAAACCGAAATATCAGCACCATGGACAGCAGCCAAGCTCTCATGAGCGGCACTTCCATGCTCCACATGCAGCAGGGCACAAATCCATAAGCTGGCATCAGTGACACACTTCTGCATAAAACATAATTTAACAGAGCACTAATGGCAACTGTATTGTCACATATGGTGACAAACTCACTCAAAGTAAAGCACTGCAAGGCTTTAAAACTGAGATTTTACAAGCACTATGTGTGATAAGCAGCTCTATACAAGAATTTGTTTTCCAAAACAAGAGTTTAATAACAGCCTGAGCTCCCATTTTGGTGATATTCTGACAATTTTAGTATTGTTGTTCAACGTAAATACAGAATAGGTTATTTCGAACAGCTTGTTGACTAAGGGATTCATAAACGACAAAGTCTGGATAAATGTATAAATAAGTTGGCAACGTAATCTTTTATGGACTAGGCCTACCTATGAAGTATGTTCATCTAGTACACAATGCTTATTAGGGCTTACTAGACTGCAGTTTGACTGAAATTAGACGTGCCACTGACAGAAGTTTTCAAAGTCTTTAAAGTAAACTACACAGCCACTGGATCGACTTGTAAATGAGTCTTCGTTCAATCAAACATTATAAGTCTATATATAGCTCTGTGTTAATCCTTCTGTCTAACACAAAGCCACATTTTTTAAGGCGTGAGCCTACATATAGCAGTATGCTGTGCATCACTGCAGCTGTGTGGCTACACATTAGCCGGGCCTGATGGAAAGACACCGTTTTTTTGTTGTTGCTGTTGTTATCAGTTAGCAACAACGCAGCCTATAAAACATCGAGGTTAGGTCTGGAGTGAAGGCCTACGTTTTATTTTCTAATAAAAATAGACGATTATACCACCGCGGCGAGGACATCACATGTCATTTGCACATCATACGCGACAAGGTTTAAAACTAAAAATGTAAACACTCACCCAGCACGAAGAAGGGGAGCTCGGTGTTCTCCAGATCGTCCACCACCACCACATCACCGGGGAAATCGTTTCTGACCGAGAAGAGCAGCTTGGGCTCCGAGGCCGACGGGCTGTGCATGATGCTCAGGTCATTCTCCCGCAGGAAAGGAAGCGCCGATACGGTCACACTCTTCATCTTACACTCGGCATCTTGCGAGCGGTCTTCGTCGCCGTTCAAGCACCGTCCGCCATTCAGGACGAGAAACAGCCAGAGAGCTGGTACGAGGACGAGAAGCGAACGAGGAGCCATTTTGGTCGACGCCTCAGCGGCTTTTTCCCGCGCTTGGTCTTAGAGACGGAGGGGGGAAACACACACAGCGAGCGCAAAGCGAGAGTCCAAACGCCTTTAAATCCTCATACGGGTCGTCTAAAAAAAGTCACCACTCGATTTTACATCACGGATTTTTCCTCAGAAATTACCAGAGACGGACCGTCGCAGCATCACAGCCCGCTGCTGAGACTGTCCGCATCGAGCCATTTGAGCAGATTTCTCTCGCGTTGCAGTGGGCGCACCATTACAAAGCGCACCATTGCACGCGGAGGATGTGCCTGATCAAAATAGGCCTTAATGTGCGTTTATTAAACGACTCATAAATGTAAAACAGCCCACAGAAAATATACACTATTTATATAACGATTAAATGCATTTATAAATATGTTTATGTATGTATTTCTCGGGTCCTGAAACTCAATTTCTGTCCGCACACTTAACCAGTCAGACGTTGGCAACAACTAAGCAACGCTATAAAATGTCGAGAAAAATGTCGAAAAAAGCGAGACAGCGGAATCTCAGTGGAAAACGCTACAAACGTAGGCATGAAAGTCAGATCAAAGTGTGCCCGATTTGTCTGTGAGGAAGCAAAGGCATCTTTAGAGTCAAATAGCAGGTGCAGGACTTCGGTGAGCGGGGGAGGGTTTCACACACTCCTCCAATGATCTCCTTGTGAAATCCTGATCTTCTTCCAGCACTGAGGCAACGCTTAGCAAACTGTGAAGCACTTTTTGTGATGAAAGGGCACAGGACTCATTTCAGCTTTGACCTGCTCCATAATTGAACTCTGAGGGCAGTGTTTAGGAGGAGAGAAGAGCGTTGCCACACTTTTAAAGGCCTTTTTTTATGCCTTTTTATCAGCACTTGTGAAGTTATTGCTGGCTGCAGTTTGCATGTTTTTTTTTGTTTTTTTTTGTTTTTTTTGTCAGCAGTGTGGTGGTGATTTCATACAGATGAGTTTGATGGCATGATAAAATGGCTATTGTGAACAGTTAGCCTATCCTCCCTTTCCCTTTAGTTTAGCATTCAGAAAAGACTAGCTTATAACATGGATACAGATGCTACTGTTCAAATGTTTGGAATCACTTGTCATAATAATTATCATTTCATTTATCAAAATTGTTGTTTTATTAAAAACCTTGCTTGCACTAAATTGAACTACTATAAGCCAGACAACAGCAGGTATTTTAAGATATTTAATTTAATATTTAAAGTTTTTTGTACTGTTGATAATAAATCATTAATACATTATCTGCCACAGATTTGATCGCCAAAGTAAAAGACATTCTAAATGTTTAATTTATTCTCAATGTATACAGCTTTCTTAGTCATTATGGAATCACCTACAACTCTGATCATGATTTAGAAGACATAGCAAATTTCATAGTTTTCACAGCTTCCAGCAGATTAACTGAAGCCTATTACATGGTAGAGTACTACCAAGTTGCCACAAAGGGTTATTTATATGATGCCATAGAAGAACCACTTTTTTGGTTCTCTAAAGAAGAGAAAATGAGATGTGTGAGTGTGAGGAACTCTGTAAAGGTTTAAAAAATCTTCAAATGATGTAAAGAATCTGCAATAATTTAAGGATTCTTCCTAGAAAATTTAGATTATGGTTATTTAAAATTTTAATAGGTTATTCACACTCACATGTCTCATTTTAAACATGGTTCTTTAGAGAACCAGTGTATGGAGTATGGAGATCCATAAAGTTCTCCAAAGAACCATCATTTGAAAGTTTTTTATTAAACCAAAAATTACAAAGAACTATTTTTTGTCACCTTTATTTTAAGAGTGAGAATCAATTTATCTCCCACAAATAGTCATTTGTAATATGGAATAGGGAAATAGGGGAAAAATCATTTGTCAGTCAGTGAAAAACAGCTGGAGTCAAATTTTGTTCTTTTTTAATTTAGAACAGCTAACTGTCAACACACAAACCAGTCTGGGAGTGAACAGCCAAGCACACAATTTCTTTTGTGTGTGTGAAGCTCACTTCTCCATCTTTTCAAATCCCCCTGGCCATTCTGCATTGTCAAGTGTCCCAGCTAAACACTCAACCATGAGACCAAACTGAAAACTGAAAGGCTGGTTTAACAACATAGAACAGACCTAGTGAAAATGCAGCCAGGTGAGTTTCTCTGGGAAACCTTGGCCACCGATGGCACATGGCACAGCTGGGATTTGAACATGAATGAACATGAATACCAATGGCGCAACTCATGTCTACAATCCTCAGCCACACTTTTGCCAGATGCTTTGCTAAATAAAGCAATGTACTGTTACCAAAACTGATGCCCCATGCATTTGGCCAGATTACTGGCAGAAAAATGTGGCCAGCCTGTACGTCTGTGTTTCAGTGGATGCAGCCATTGCCAGTGCCTCTACAGATCACAGTGAGTGGATACAAACGATGCTGAAGACCAAAGCCGGCTCCCAATTTTAGCTCACAAACAAGAACACCTATCATCTCGGCATGTTCGGGGAAATTTAAGCAGACATGACACACACTCTTGTCCCTTCTTTGGCATCAGCTCCAGCGCTGGGAGGCAAATGGGTACACAACCAACTGCCATGCTTCAGCCACAGAAAATGCCACTGAAAAAAAATCCAGTTTGATAAAAAGTGACGTCGGAGAGGCCCGGGGAAGCACAAACTGCACACAGTTTTGCAGTTTCACACTCCTTTATGATGGGTAACCCCGATATAAACTCTGTCCTCTAGAAGAGCAGTTAATTCTCAGCAGAAACGTTTTACTTCTACTTACTAAGCTACTTTCTTTTTCATTGAATGTGCAGGGGTTCCTATCCCAAAAACAAAATGTTGAATTTGAAATGCTGAATGTGTTCTGTGTAAAGTTATCCATTTTATAGTGTCAGAGAAAAAAAAGACTATAAAAGAGAATTATACAGAGGCCTCAATGACTAAATATAATCTCAAAATATTCAGTATTTACCCTTTGTACTGTTCACCAATTGCATTTATTTCATTCTTTTCAGGAGAACTGCTTGTAGCTTTTCAAAGAAATCTGCAGAGACAAAGTTCAGTCTTAGAAGTTGGTTGCATTTTCTGCTTCACATGATCTAAGGAATCCCAAACACATTCAATGATGTTGAGGTCTGGACTCTAGGGAGAACAGTCTACTGTTCTGAAGATCAGCAGCTTCTTCGTAAGTGACACTACAAGCATTAATGTTGCTTTTGTGCCTTCTCATCAAAATAAAAAATAATGAAACGGGAAAAAATCACTTGTAACGAAAAAAAATATTTATGAAAAAAGTTCACTTAGATGTTAACCAAATAAGTGAATGTAATTTCCAATCCATCATTCATTAAATGTCAAACCATCTATCTAACAGTTGCTAAAAGTTAAACAGTGCTGCTAATTAGGAGATATTAGCTGGTTAGCATTGGCTTAGCTAGCATGATAACAGTTCTGCTCACTACAAAACAGGTTTGCTTCTGGCTACCTAAAGCACAACACATGTTTAAGATGATAATGATTTAAATGATCTGAGGTAGTGAAGTTGAACAACTGGTGCTGAAGGGACAGAAAGGTAAAAGCCCAATCACCTAAATTAATGGTACCGTAGGGAGCAGGTGCTGAACACCGAAGTGCATGTTTGATTTTGACTAATTGGTGCTCTGCTGAAACAAGTGCATTTTTTTTTGTATCAACGCCACCTATTGGTGGGCTCTCACACAACCAATCAATGAGCTCCTCTAAATCATTTATGGGTAAAATATGTTCTGGCCATTGAGACATGGAACAGAAATGTGATAACTTACCATTATACCACCCAACCCAAACCTTACTGTTTATCTGATAATGATAGTTTTTGTAGTCTGCCAGGTTATGCATGCTTGTTAGGAGTGCCATTTTCTCTATACCTCTTAATATTTTTTGAACTCCAGTTTTGGAAACTCTTGTTTTTTCATTTGTTTTCCTTTGACCTTGCTCATCCTTATGTAAGTGGATTATTGTATACCTAATCTTCTCAGAAATATCTTCTGAAAATTAATAACTGGCTGTTTTGACTGGAAATTAAATCTATGAAGTTTGGTCTCTGACTTTTGCACAGTATTAAATGAATTCTGAGCATAACTGGTTTCCATGAAAATGATTTGATATAGAAGACAGAAGTGACAGATACACATGTTTGGAGAGCCCCCATTTTTCTTCCTTATTTAGTGATGGATTAGTGATGGAGTTTGTTGCTTATTTATTTATTTTTAAACGAGAGGCCTGTATACTGTGGCTGGCTAAATTAGTCGCTATGCTCATGTATTCCAAGGCAGATGTCACATAATTTCCAAACCACTGGCATGCAATGTCATATTACACAAAAAATGCAATAGAGGCCAAGCAAGAAGACAGTGACTTAGAGAGAATGCATAGTGTAAGAAAATGTATCAGAATATCTCACCAGAGGGAACTGCAACATGTATATGAGCAGAGAGTAATAAAAAAAAACAGCTCAGATAGAAAAACTTTTCTCAGTATATACATCACAAACTACACATTAAATCAGCCCTTGCGAAGTAACTAAATATTTCATCATTGCTCAGCCCTGAATAAAACTCTTATTTTGCTTATATTGCAATTGCGCAGACATATGCATTATTGTAGAGGACAAAATAAAGGCACGCATGCTCTGTCTGGGATAGTAGAAACAGCTCTGCTCATTGTCATGGTTTTGCTTACAGATTCTGTTTATGAGCCGAATAAAAGATATGCTATCTTTGTTGCAGGTGCCAGAACTGAGAGATATGATAAAAGAGCGCTCAGCTTTCAATGGAAGCTTTAGAAGATCTTAATGCTGTGATTTTTTTCTCCCTCAAATAATTCTGTTGATAATGCATTTATTTTTGGTTTTAATTCACGATACTCATAGTTTGCATTAGGTTTAAAGAACTAAAAAGAAGCGCTTTCATTTTCAAAAAGAGCATCATTATGTACACAACTATTAAACAATTAATAACAACAACTGCATTGAAATATGTACTGTGCATGGTAAAACATACCTTGTGTGGCTCCCTACTGGAACACCTTCTTGCTCTGAGCTCTGCAATGTTGGTTTAAGCCATATCTGCTTTTCTTAGAAACTCACTCTGTTTGGAATCAGCAGGCAAAGTGTTACCTCTGACATTGTCACAGCGGAATTTCAGTTACACGTTTTTTCCATGAGCATCAAAATGCACTCTCTCTCTCTCTTATATACACACACACACAGACACATGCACACACACACACACACACACACACATCTCTGTCTTTGTAGGGTGTTTCCACTGATATCTGTATTACTGTTGGTAAATGCTGCTGAGCCTTCCCTAACATAACCTCAGTAATCCAAATGATCTTTCAAATAAATGCTGTACTTTTGTGAAAAAAAAGCATTTTTTATCATAGCTACCAGCCAAATGTTGCACATTGTCATGATTTCCATCATCTGGTACACACAAAGAGTTACATACATGGTCACAAATACAAACTTTGGGTAACAGAAGACAGCAAGCATCTCAGTTTCAGCCCGTAACAGTCAACAGCTCACTGTTAGCTCTCAACAAAGAGCCACATTCAGGCATTCAAATGATTTTTCAAATAACTGTTTACTGTTGATAATTACTTGGCAAGCATGAGTTCTGAAAAACAGTTAAAGGTTAAAAAGTACACAGGCATTAATTACGCATTAGGCATTAAGCATGAAGGCACAACACTCAGTGTGACCCTCTGAAACACTGCACCAATGACTAAAGTTTTCACTGTGAGTCAGAATTCTCTTGAAGGTACATTTTTCAATTTTTTCCCCCTGCAAACAGGTGTCCTTCCTTCCATATGCACTGACAGTAAGAAGTTTCTAGAAGCCAGTTGGCTGAGAGTTTAGGTAGGCATTTTCATTCTCAAATGCAAGATGTTGAATCTCCCCAATTACCAAGAGAAAAGGGCCAGCCTTCTGCTGAATGTTCAAACATTCAGCATTCCCAAATGGCGCCATGCAAAAAAGCAGAAAAAAAACACATCTAGGTGGAAAGTGGAGTACTGTATTCCACACTGAAATGCACAGTGTTACTGTAAACAAATTACAGTCACCTGCCCTTAAATTGCAATGGTCTGCCTGTGGGCACATACTTCCTAATACTCATACCATCTCACAACTACAAAACTTACATATTGGTTTCATAGTTATTACAATAATAATATTATAAATTGTCATAGCTGCTGAATAATAAGTTATGACATTAACAACTGATTAATAAGTTTAGGATTCAAGGGAGTTAAAGCACCCATTAAGAGTATCATTGCTGTTGTAACAGAACTGTAATATTTTAACCTTTTATGTAGATTTACTGAAAGTAGTTTTGGACCATTTCTATTGATCCATTTGTCATAGGATATTCACACACAAAAAAGAAGACTGTGTAGTTTTGAAATGACAGTGATGATGCATACTACGGACAGATGTGACTGACATTAGAGCTGATTTTCCCATGTTAAAAAATCCTGGTGGTTGTGTATAAAGATGAGCTGTCTGTTAATGTTTTATGAAGATGTTCAGAAGAATTTATGGGCTAAAGATGCTCTTTATGCATCTATCAAGCCTGTATGGTAACAAAATAAAACCTTCTTCATACACTACTTCTGATTGGATTCATTTAGCTTGAGATGACCTTGTTACACAGTAATTGAATTTATTGTTTATTTATTGTTTTATTTGTCTTTTTGCCCTGTTATGACGTGTACAATTAGATTAGTCTGCATACATTTTTCAAATTGCAGGCCTTGTGGCTCCAAGAACATAATTTCTCTTTCAGTCGTCAATGAAATAACACCCTGTTAGACACATCTGAATGCATGCGAGAAAGGGGAGGAAAGGGGGAAAAAAGGAAAAGACATGGAGGAGTTGACTCCAGATTGACTGTGGACGGCTGCCAGCTCACTCTCTAAAGATTGCACCCTCCGAGCGTTTTATATGTCAGCTTCACAAGACGAATGGCAGCGGAGTGCATCTGCCACCTATTCCCTCCCCCCTTCAAAGATGAATCACCTGGAGTGTCCAGCTAGCCGCTAGCCGAAAGCACGGGGTGCTGTGATCGTGCTAGCAAACATCGTCGCACCTTGACCTTCTGCTCAGGACCACGATGAGGCCCTTGAGCCTCCGGCAGCTGGCGGGCTAATATATCGCTGGCACATAGAAGCGATGCCACAAGCAGCAGAAGGAGGCCAGGAGACTTGCGTACCCCGGAGTTTGACCATCTGTGTCTTATCGGTTGTCATTAAGGTTTCTAATTCGGGGGCCGACTTGGGGATTAGCCAAACGAGGGCCGGAAATGTCATTACCCGGCTCCTGGTGAGGTGTCCTCCACATATTTACATATTTATACACCTTAATTGTCTTTGCTTCGCAGCAATGACATTGAGGGCCGCCAAAACATCAAGGAGAAGCGATATCGGTGTGCCCATGCTAGCACATTTGTTCTAGGTATTACATTTGAAGCTAAACTAGCCTGACAACATTATCCTCCACACTAGGATGGACCATTACACTTGAAATAAGAGGGACTTAACGTTGATGGTTATATCGCAACTGCCTCCTTCCACTGCCCTATTATGTTAATTGTTCCCTGACAGTACTTATACCGTTATACCATTTATATAAGTACTCAGCACTCCACAAAGTGTTTGTCTCATAAAATCGTTTTATACCAGCTAGGATCAAATATACAGTTACAGCATGCTTTGTTCATGTGATAATTAAAAACAAGAAAAGCTTGAATATGCTTTGACCACTACACAGTTAATTAGCACCTAAGGAAAGAAAACCACCACCATTTAAAATTCCAAGATTTCATGTGAAACAAGTTTCAAGGATTTTCCTGAGCCTCAAAAAGAAAACCCGCCCAGAGAGATATGTGTTATTCTAATGTAATTTCACAATATGCAATCAGCGGGTTTTATGGCAGCATCATTTTTATTTTATAAATTCTAACATTTGCATTGCATGGCCAAATGGTGCTCATGGAATTTATGTGGTACGCACAGAAGCAGAGACATGCAGAAGGCTAGTGAGGTTTACAAAGCAAATAAAAATGCAAAACAGGGAGCCAGGGTATTTTTTATCAAGTTCAAGCAGAGGAGACGAATGATATGCTGCAAAATCTCCAATTGGAAGCAGGGAAGAGCTCACTCAAGTGAGTTTAGGGTGTACAACCACAGTCAAGAAGAATACTACACAGGATGCCAGGCCCACAATGCTTACCCAACCTAATCTTCATAACTGTTTTATGTAGAGAAAAAAAGCTGCAGCTGAGGTCGGATGTATAAAATAAAGCCTAAAGCGCTAAAGATATCAATATAGTGTGGGTGGAACGTAAGTCGCTTGTGTTCTGAAACAAAAGATAAATACGTCCCCTGGATACTGTGTGCTGTCAAAATTGCTCACTTCTAGCCATGAAACGCCGTAATGCGCCAGAGATGTGTGCTTTAATCTCTCATTTGTTCAGGGGAGAATGTTCATTTCAAAGGCCGCACTTCTCCTTACTGCCTCTTCACACAGGGAGAGAGAGGCCAGGGAAGGAAAGAAAAGTTGCCACACAAGATGTAATACTATTCAAAGGAATGTGAACCGACATAATTTCACAGAGGACTGCAGGCAGCTTTTGTTTCTAAATGCATGAACCAGTGAAGTGCTTCCTTGCAGAGTGCCAGTGTAGTCAGGCACAGGCAGTATTTTTGATAAATGTTTTTTAAATGTGTATTTATTTTATACAGGTTTGTCATTTGTATTAGATGCTCTCAGGAAAATGATTATGCAATTTATATCGAAGCACTTCAGAGTTCAGGTGTGAGAATTTTCAAAATGATGAAATAACAACTGCTGGTAGTCCTAGCAGCACCTCCTTGTGCAATAGTCATCTTAGTGCCATAGACACATTAGTACCATAGACCCGCTAGCACTCCCTCTACATTAGTATGCAGCAGTGCTCAAACTCCTGGTGTTTTACCACTATCCAGTATGGTACAGCACAGTATGGTTATAAATCCTATCCCAGAACTATCCGTACCCCTGTTGAGTACCTGTGTCTGCTTCCCACTGCATAACAGAACCGTAAAAGTAACAGAGTTCTTTTTAGCATGTGCAGTTACACGCTTTTTTTCATGTGAACTTAGCATTAACAGTACACACAAACGACAGCAGCCACAGCTGAGGAGCTTCAAGATCTGATTTACCTTTTTAACTTTTGGTTTTATGTGAGAAGTCACAGGCAACAATTCTGGCTAGCTAGTGTTCTTTTTTTATTTTGGTTATTTGACTCATGACACTGCATGACGATTCTGTGACGATTGCCTTCGACTAAGCAATGGTTTGCACCATTATTAACTCCACCCATACATTCAGGTTCAGCACGCTTGGTACTCCTGCCAGAAGGGTAACCAAATTTAGCAAGGGTACTCATGTACAGTACAGGTCACTTGGCAGTGGAAATGATGACAAAATGCGTGATCTCGGTGTCTGTTATTATTTGTTATGTAACACTGGAGTTACATAACTAAAAAAACAATAGCAGCAGCCATCTTTAAGTCCAAAGTTTGTCTACTTTTTGTTGCCACACAGCATCAGAAACTGCATGAGCAAGTCTATTTTGGATTACTGGACAGTTTGGGCCAAGTGTGTGGTTATTTAGCTATGCAGATTGCACAATCCTAATTAAGGACATATTTGTTAGTGTCATTAGCCTCATACATTCACTCCAGTAAAAAACTGAAAAAAGTAAACTTTGGACACTAAACATGTTTTGGGTTTTTGACTACATTTGTAGTAAAAGCAGAAATGCCAATGTCAATAAAAACGTCAATAAAAACATCCATACAACTAAGAGCTTTTACATGCGGGGTGGGCAGGTGGGGTTGATCTCATAGTTCTTTGGGAGGTTAAAACATCATGTCAAAACTTCAAAGCTTTTCGTGGCTAGAACTTTAGCCTGGCTAACTCTGCCTGTGAGTTATTTATATGCCTCAAAATTGTGCTAAGTTACAGGCATCAAGAGGGTGGTTTTAGGGTGAAATAATATGTGTGAATTCTCTGACTTACACTCTATAATCAAGAAACACTTAGGATGAAGAAAATTACTTTAATGGTACAAAAGCAGTCTTCATGGTGAATGCCGAGAAACTTGTGTCGAATAGCTGTCGAATTAACAGAACATTGCTATGGGAGGGAATACGAGAAGTTGACCAGAAGCATGTTTTATTAAAAAAAATCTTTTTATGTGTGTTACACCTTACCCTGTGCACCCCTTGTATTGTATCTTCTTACAAAGGCTAAATCCTGAGTGTGATAACTCAGCTCTGGGATATCATGATTACAGGCTAGACTGAGAACCGTAACAGCAGGGAAGCTGATACACATTAAATATCCATGTACACATTTCTGATAGATACTAGTAAAAGTACTTTGGGGATACATTTTTCATGTTCTAACCTAGTGTTTGATTTAGATAGAGCCCCATTCCTACTTCTCCATTAAATAAAATATATTGCTGTTTTACTGTTTATTTCTTGTTTATTATGGCTATTACAGTGTTTATTGTTATTACTGTTCATTTTATGAATTGATGAAACAACATTTTGAAAAAAACAGCAGACTTCCTGTGGTGGAGAGAGCAAACAATGTGGCTTGAAGATTTAATAACTTTAATGGCTTTAACAAAGAATGATAGTGTATTAGTTTTGTGTGAAAAATATATAAAAACTACACATTCCAAAAGCTATATTCATATATATGGCCACTATCGGATCAGAAGAATATGGGGACAATTGTAACAATTATAAATTGTCTTAACGCACAGGAATGATTTTTTTCGCAGACATGCAGAAAAATGCGATTTCCAAGTACAATTTTTGTGTGTCAATGCAAGAAACAAAAACTGGTACAGACGTACTTGATCAACCACATTCCAGAAAGGGGGCCAGGCGAGCGCCTTAAGAAACTTCGAGACTTTTGTTTATATTTGTACGAATCCGGGCGTCACGACACATTTGCAACATTTCGGGAAAGTTTCGCCACGGCGTATGTGTTCTCGGTTTTATTAATCCAGCGCCGTCCCTTCAGGGCTTGCCGAGTCTGCTCCATCCTCTCCTCTCTTCCCCGACCTCTCTCCATCTCACGCCCCCTCTCCCTCCATTTTCCGCCTAGTCCCTTTTTGCTACGCCCACCGCGGCGAGCTCAGCCAATCGCGGTGATGGAGGCGGATTGTGGGCGCGGTCTATGAGTCCTCGCTCGTACTGAGCTGAGCTCGTTTGAAAAAGATAGACGCTTTGGCTGAGAGAGTCCGGAGTTAGTCCAGTTTCGTCTGCTCGCAGCTCAGAACCGACCGAGAGGGGCTCACCGCGGAGGTCACGGAGACAGGAGGAGACTCTCTGAGAGGATAACCGTGTGTGCTCTGAGGAGTACCGCTCCGTGTGGATTTATCTTCTTCCCTCTTGCTCCCCTGCGTGGGGTTCTTCTTTTTGCGCTTCAGCTCAACGCATCATCAGCACGTTTGACTTTTCCGCTCGAAAAATAAATTAATGAAAACAAATACATAAATAGATAAATGAAGAACAGCTTCTCGATTCCACCCGAAGTTGTCTAAAATTGAGGAAAACTTTTTGGGTATTTTCTGACAACATTTTCACCCTTGTATATCTACGACCCTGAAGAGAGTCAAAATTCATCGGTACGTGTTTAACAGCACTTAGCAGGTTAGCAATAGCTCAGTGAGCCAGCGGTTTTGAATGGATTCCTCCTCTCAGGTGGCAGGGAATGTTACTGTGACAATGGCTGGATTACCTTTCCCTCGCGGAGGAGGCTGCTGAGGAGGGGTGGAGGGCTGGGAGGAAGAGGAGGAGGAGGAAGAGAAGAAGGACCCCGAGCTGCGTTCCTCCACTTAAGCCACGACTGGGACGAGCCCTGTGACTGCCTCTTACAAGCTGGTCGGATACGCGCAGAACAGTGAGAGGAGTGCAGTCAGCCTTTGCAGTCTGGGTAGGTTTTTACCCCGGTCTCCTTAAGCTTCTGAGAAGCTTCTTAAGCTTTTTCTCCAGCGCAGTTATACTGTACTATACCGCACGTATATTTTATCTGTATCGTAGTAGCGGTTGCTGCAGAGGCTTATCGTTGTCTGAGATCTGTTTGTTTTCTGTGCGTGCATACTGCTGTATTGTCTTACCTGCTTTCAACTGCTGTTTTACTACGTGGACTGTTGACTGCTCCCAACTTACTGCTTTAGGTCCTGCAAAAGCATTCTCTGTGAAATAAATTAATTCTGAAGCTTGTCAAATCTTGACAACTGACATCCTGATGCGTTTTGGATTGTAATATGTCCACTTTTAACCAAACTGCCTCAAATGTGTTCATCTGAGAACTCAAAGGCATGCTCCTTTTTTCTTTTGTGCCGTCACAACGTCCCCTTGGAGCTATTCTGGGCCAGCCAGCCATGGTTCATGCAGAGTTTAATTTGGAATGCCCTGCTAATTGTAATTTGTGCCGTGTGGCAAGACCTGTTTATGTTGTAAACGTTCCAGCTTGCCTAATCCTTTTTCGTTATTGGTGTATCAGCGGTCTGTGGGGGACTTTTTTTCTTCCCCCTTTTTCCATCTCATTAAGATGGATTTTGTTTTATCCAATACGCCGTCCTCAAACTGAATCTAGAACTCCCCTCCGAGGAGTAGCTACTCTTTGCAAAGCAGCAGCACTGAGGGGTGCTCTCAAAGCAAGGAGCGCAGTCTTTTTGCTCGGCTTCCAAACTTTTTCTTCCCATTCCCGCTTCAGGGTCTTTAAAACCTCAATCTAGGAGGAGATTCACAAGTGGTGAAGCAGAGCTGACATAAAAGTGGCCTGTTGCTCATGTGGTGAAAATCATCACAGCTAGGCTTGGCCGGACGCCTGGACATTGCCAAAGAGGAGAGAAGGAGCGATGTGTGGGACGAGGCCTCCTCTTTTTCCTCCTTGTCCCCTGTTTTCATGGGTGGTGGCAGGATCTTTGTGTATCCTCACTCGTTATGGGCCACAGGCAGCGCAGCGCTGTAGGAGGACTCAAGGCAGGCACTACGAAGACTCAATTGTTTCACACATGTAGGCCTATATTAATCCTCTTTTCTCACAGAGAGACTGACATTTCAATTGAAATAAGGGGGGTATTTAATATCTTTTTTTTTGTTCTCAGAAACATATGAAACAGTCTGCTTTTTTATTTAATCCGTCGTGGATGTGTGTAAGCCTCTCCATGTTCTCCCTTGCGCACTCTCTGTTTGTCTCCCCGTCTCTCTCTCTCCCTCTCCTTGAGATTAAACAGTTGGTTTCAATATGATTCATTTTAGAACCGCTTCCCTGGCTTTCGCAACCCAGCACTTCAAACTGTCTCGCTGTGGATGGAATAATGTCTGAGCCCACTGCGATGAATGATGCTTAAGAAGGCAATCGTAGTGCGACCACATAAGCTTTCATCCTGTTATAAAAAGCAGGACCCAAGGCCGCAACTAATTGTGGTAGCACAAAATGTGCTTTTTGTGACCAGCAAGTTTCTAAAGCTGAGATTGTCTCATGTCTCTAACCAGCAGGGGCTTCAAAATCTCTCAGCTGATCTGCCACCAGTTTTACCTTTCAAATCTTAATAACAACATAATTATACACTTAGGAAGATGCTGGAATTGGAACCGTATTCTTACCTTTCAGACATCGTGACAATGTAGCTGCACTTCTCTTTTTCACCTTTAGAGGGAGCACAGCACAAATCATGAAGCAACATACTCATTCCAGTAGCAGAAACTAATTTTCTTCCAAAGCCATCTCCTTCCATGAAAAATGATAAGGACAGCTTCCGGGATGAGATGGCTAAATGATTATCTGGTTTGGGTATTGATCCAGTTATTGGAGAGGTTCATCCATTCAACTCAACATCCAAAACACGCAATCGATTCACACCACTATCGTCAGGGGAGATTTAATCCCCCCCGTAAGGTGATAGGGTTATTCTGCAGAATATTCTTGCATTGTGCTGGCCATGCCTGACCCAGTTTTTTGAGATACAGATCTATGATGCCTGCACCTGGCAGTTCTACACATGGCGAAGCCCTCAAAGCTGTCCAAAAAACAATGTGAAAGTGCATGATAGAACACAGGACTGTATTTCTAGTAACGGAGGTCATGCTGGTGGTGGTGTGTCAGTGTGTGTGTGTCCAGTTTTTGCCCTGTAAAGGTATGAATGAAATATTGATCAGATTCAGCAGAGCTCAGTGCTTCTGAAGGAAGCTCAATGTACAGCAGGACCCCGAAGATATAGCCTTGAGGTCTGTGTGCTCGTGTTTGTTTACTGGTGGGTAATTTATATGAAATATATAACACTACTGTACTGTGCAAGCACATTTATCTGATAAACTAACACCTTTTGCAGCAGAAAAAAGTGGAAGAAGATTGGACTACGGGTTGCTGGAATAAGATCAGGCAATTTTTTTATCAGCAAAATCCACTTGCCATGTGCAACTGTGCCAGTTTGATAATACCCTTCCAGTTCCTTTTAGCCACATCATTTGTGCCCAAGCAACTTTGGGTCATTGATCAAATCTCTGTAATAGGGGGGATTGGGAGTTTACTGGACCTTGAAGGAATATGGCTGGAGGTCCTGCATTGGACCACACACATCGGTCCGAAAGAAACTATCAGATAATAGAGAATAAGCAATGAACAGAATAGAGTGTGTACAGTGGTGTGTGATGTGCATATATTATCATATGAAATATTCATATCCCAAATGTGCAGTGTTTTAGGGAAAATAATTGGAATCTGGAAAGGAAAGTGGCCAGAAGCTTCAATTGCGCACAGACTAAAATAAAGCACAAGCGATGAGGAGAGAAGATCCTCAAAACACAAATTCTTTTACGGGTGTGATTTGTACACACAGTCATATGAGAAGCATGAAACCTTTAAAATCATACAGATACATAATGCCAGTTCTTTCCTTGATGAGTTCTGCTCTTTGTCCTCACATTACTTCTTCCAGTTATTCTTGCAGCCATTGGGTTCAAGAACATAATTTGTTGTGGCCATTTGCATGCTTAATTAAATGTTCTATTCATGCAAATAAAAAAGGTCACCAAAAAATACCCCACTAACCTCTCAGCCTCGGACAGCCTGTCAGGCAGAACAGCCTTGAACTTACTCGAGCGTGCCATGTTGAGGGTATGGGTGTCGATCGCAGTTCATGCCACAGCACTCTGGGGTGGAATAACTTTGCATATTTGTTTATTTATTTATTTATTTATTTGGCTTCCCAAGATCAACGCTGTCAAAGTTGTCTCCAGCCACTGAAATGGAAATGAATGCATCATTGTAAATCACCACAGTCCTAATAATTCACAAAGAAAACCTAAAAGGCACAATTGTTTATGAAAGAAAGAAAGACAGAGAGAGCGAGAGTAAGAACCTAATGGAGAGCGAGAAAGAGACCAACAGAGGGAGAGTGAATGAGCTTTGAGACAAAAATTCCAAACATAAAAGCAGAACATTTTTCCCACTTTTTTTTAAACTTTAGACTTTAGACACTTTTTTAGACTTTTCTATAAATCTGAAGTCTACAGTCTAAGTACACATTCCTTTCCATTGGGGAGCTCATTTTATGTCTGTCCAGTTGTACTAAAAGGGCCATGAACACTTGCATATGTATCATATAGACATTATTTCCTTAGCATAATCACCATTTCCACTCACTTTCACCAATTGAGGTAAATTTATATGAGCTGTTTGCATGCCGAATGAGTCAAATTACCATGCAGGAAGACTAAATTAAGGGTTTTGTGTTGGTTATCATATAGTATATTGTCATTCATTAGATAAGCTTGAGTAGCCTACAATCTAATTTAAAGGGGGATTCCTACTCCCTTAATAGAGGGGACACTTAATTTAAATGGATTGGGTAATTCCCTGTCCAAGCCCGAATAAATGCACTGTAATAAAGAGACACATCAATTAAGCCCTCTCTTCAAATATGATGCTGATGTACTTGATCAGGAAACATCGCAGTTGAGCTCAAATGCTCCCTCTCATAAACCATCCATTTCAACAGCACTGTTTACCATGAAAACTATGCAGTTCTTAAAGATGCCATGATTCATAAACTGATGATTAATAAACTGTTAGGTAGTTATTAGAAGGGAATTCATGCCCAGAGATATGGCTTTTTAGCAGCCTCAACTCTCTTGTTTTGACTCAGTCATAACCCATTACCCACTGGCTTTTGTATGCAACAAAAAACATTGTCACTTTGCTTATAACTATAAGCACTGAAGCATGTCTATGCCACTGAAGGTGGATTTATTGTGGCTAAAGAGTTCCATACATGGATGAGATGGTGTGGTATCGTTGTCCATTAACTCTCAGCTCATTCAGTATGCATGGCCATGTTTTCTCTCTGATGGCGAATTGCACCATGACGTTAGGAGTTGGAACAGGAAGCATCCTTGCCAAGTGCAGTCAAGGGGCCAAGGGGAAAATGATTTATTTGACAAAACGGGGCTGGGATCAAAGGGGCTGGCCAAAAAGAAAGCGGCAGGATCCAACGGCGGCCGATCACAGGAGGAGTCTCCACCAATCAACCCAAGCAGTGGGGCCTTTTCCCTGAATTTTAATTGGCTGCTGTGTGCTGGGCAGCCATTGCAGGCTTCAAGCTGGAGGCCATTACACGCGGTGACAGGGTCAGCCCCCATGCTGCTGTTGCTCAAATCACTGCAAAGACAATCTACAGCAGGCCCAGAGTTCACGTGTGGGCAAACACACACACATGCTCAAACTTAATGCATGTAATAGGCCCGTCATTACTGTCCTATATAATTAATATGCTTGTAAGTCACACAGTAAAATGCTAATGCAATTAACCTATCATCATAAGCCATGGTGGCCAACTAATAACAAAGCAAAAAAGCTACTGTCTAGATGAGGACATATTTAAATATGAGATATTTATCTCTGGGTGTCAAAGGGCCTTACTAAACACGTGATGTGTGACCCTACTTGTCACAGTTTCAGTATGGTTGTTTCAGCTGATCTAATCCAAATCCAACCTGGTCTCTTCTTTTGCAAAATCCAAGAAATCCATTATTGTTTTTTTTTTTTTAATTTTACCTTTGTTTGTGCTGCAGTTCATTAACAGCGACAGTACCAGCACAAGGGCTCTATGGCCATCCATTAGCGCTTGATGAGAGGAGTGGGGTTCCTGGCTGCTTCCTGGTATGGGGGGGAGAGAAAGGACATGAGCATTGTTGTATTTTTGCTGCCTCTGAATTAGCGTCCCTGATGGCGGGGAGGGGAGATAGATGGTTGTGGTTAGCCAGTTCCCTGGCATTTCAATCAGGAGCCCATGCCCTTTACATTTGGCACTGTGACTCAAATAACCTATCAATCAATTAGCCATCATTGTCCTGAAGATGACTTTACAGTTGTGATTTTTGTAACTAGTCGCCATTGAGAAATGGAAGAATGAAGAATAGAAAGTTTGAGCAAAGTGGGCATTTGTAAGTCCATAGTCATGAACATGTGAGCTTTGACATAAGCAGTTCATGTCTGATGGAGATTTATATACTCTAAAGCAGTGAGCCATCGTTTCTCAAAGAGAGTATAGTGGATTGTTAGGCTTGTCAGGTAACTGTGACTAAAACGTACAGGAAAAGAAAGAGGAGTAAGGATTTAGATGATGAATTCTTTTGAAAATAAGAAAGGTACCTGTGGAACTACATTGAAGCCTTTTAAAAGAAATGAATTACTCCCATACTTTCCTTCACAGCCAAAAGGAAAATAAAAGAATTGAAAGTGTGGCATATATGACCGTTGGAAGGCTTTCATCATACACAAATAAAGTCACCACTTCACTTTATAGTTCAGTATGGAAAGTAATTCAAAATTCATGGAATGTAATGATTAAAGAGAATGTTTCCAATTAGCCATCTGCATAAGGAGAGGTATATGTCTAACCTTTTGTCTATCTTTTATACCTTGAAAGCAGACCACACTGTACTGTAGCCTAATTAGCAATTATCATTGTCCTTTCTGTTTGCGGTTTGGTTTTTGAAAAGGGCAAACATGACAGTTACATTACGGCTTATTGTATCAGATTTCAGTCAGGAGATGATGAAATGTCAGTCATTGCGTTACTTGGACCACATCTTGGACATCTTCCATGTTGCTTTGTTTCATATTCATGTATTTTAAATAAAAAGTCAATAAATTAGCTACAAACTTGTTTAAGAATTTGACATTTGATTTTTTTCTGGGACATAAAGCTAATTACTCCTAGAAGCACATTACATTTTCACATTATCATGTATTATTTCTTATATAGCAAAAGCACTGGTGTGCCAGTGTAAAATAATGTAGGTGTTGTGCATAATAAGGTACAAATCCATAACAGCTCAGCTGGATGTAATGTTATAGAGAGGCTAAGGTTACGAACCATGTCAAGCCCATAAAAATGCATTAGTAATGGATGTTCTAGCCTTTTCAGGCACATGTTATTCAGTGTTAGTTATATATAGTACTGTTCTATGTATTAATCAATTAGATTCTCACTGATGCAAATATTACAGCAGCTATGTCCTGCATCCCCGCACAAATCCTCTTTAAGGACTTTCGATAAAAGATTGCCAAAGATGTTATAACATGAACATATGTTTAGCTAAAACCATGACCAGATATAACCCTCTTAACACTTTAGGTTTTCACTACCTTTCTGCAGGCTGAAAGCAGGGGTAGAAACGGGCCAGAACCTACAGATATATCTTGAGTTTACAAAATATTTTAGTTATGTTTTTAAAAATATGTGTTCTGCTTTCCAGGCTGTTCTTAATACATTTCCTCCACTATGTAAGAAAAATAAATAGGTTTAAGGACTCAGGTTTAAGCAGGGATTAAATTGATTTATTTCCAACAATCAGTCAAAAGTACTGTTGATGGCAACATGCAGAATGTAGGTGTTTTTCTTCTTTCAGCTTTAGAAAAAATGTCAAAGACGCTGGTGTAAAAAAAGTCTAGCTTCTATGAAAAAACTGAGCTTCTAAGTCTAGCTTCTAACAGAAAAAAAAATTATTATTTTGAAGGCAGGACATGAATTAGATTCATGCATTTTATTAGCTGATTTTAAAGATCATTAGGTATATTTCAATGATGCAAAATGAAGCCTCAGAAAATAAGTAGGGTTTTCCCCTAGTAAGACCTGGCTATTTTCACCCCTGGCCACAAGTTGTGTATGTAATATAGTATGATATGAGTTTAAAGATAAATTACATTACGATAAGAATAAGTATATTTAGGTATTGTTTTTTTTTTATTAAAAACCCTGACCAACTGCATGTTTCAGTAAAAATAGGTTTAGAAGAGGCTCTAGAGGATCACTTTATTATCTTAGAAAATCACTGTATTATCAGAAAAGTGTCCATTAGTATCCAGGCAATGCAAGATGCAATTAGCATTTAAAAGCATTTATAAAATGTGGCACTACTGGTGCATTGTGTTTGTTCCAACCTCAGAAAAATTAAATATCATGATACTTGTCTTTCTGACTGTATCGTGAAATATATCATGAAATATATTTTTACTACATTGCCCACCCCTAACTGCAGGTCAGACCCAAGCTTTCTGTCAGACTGCAGAAATGGTCATCACAGTTTTTCTCTAATCGGCTGCTTCCTTCTCGAAGCGAAGCTCAGCCAGACGAGTGATGTTCATAAGATTAGCAGCAGGCCGGTATGGAAATCCTCTGCTGATTAGATGCCCTTCAGCCCAGACATCTGCTAGGCTTCTGACTATTAAAGGAATTCTTTTACTGTTGTCAGCACCTCAGCTTTTCCCTCTCCCATGGTTAAATTCTGTGTGAAGGTTCAAGGCTGCCTGCGGTCTTATCAGAACACAATCCCAGTCCCCCGGTCCTTTTCTGTCTTGTATACTAAGTGTTAGTCATGATAAAAGCTGTATTCTGTATTCAAGACTAAATAAAGAACTTTATCAAATGTAAATCCTTAGGTAGAGCCATTGTTGGGGTGGAAAAAGACATGCTACAAGTCTTTATTCATCTTATGCATCTACAAATTGTGCTGGCACCCCAGACATGGGGATTCAGGCTTCCTCAAAAGGCATTCGTCACATCCATGGTTGGATTTATGCTCACCTTTATGCACAAGTCGGATTGCTATTGGTAGCGATGGACAGCAGTGGCGGAGAAATAAAACTCAATGAAAAAGAGGACAGCTGAGGGGTGACTGAGCGATTTGATGTCTAAATATAGGACCCCTGTCTCTGCACATATTTCATGCATGCTGGCAGTCAGACAGTAACGGTCTATGTGAGAATTGACTCATTCAGTAGGAGTCCATGCTATTTTTTTAAACATCTCAGGGGTTGAAAAGAACCCCCCCCCCACCCCCCCAGGCTTGGCTAAATGACTCATAGTTTCTCTCGCACAATACCTACAGGTGTAAATCAGCCCAGGCAGCATTAAGCAGAATGTGAACAAGATTAAATGGCTTTGGCAACTGTCCATTCTTAATAGAATTCACTTGGTCCTTTGCTCTGTCCAGGCTCATTCCATGTCCACTAGTGCACAGTATAGTGATGGTGGGCTTTAAAAGCCAATAGCTAGCTTATCGTCTTATGGGTTGGACTTGGGCTGGCCAGTGACTAGTTAACATTACATAAAATGTTATCTGTCTAGGAATGAAGCAGCACTAAGCAGTAGGGTTATTGTTATGGCTCACAATCCTCTTATAATGTGATAATTGTTTATATTTTCCCAGTTCAATTCTTTTAAGCATTTCTTAATCAACCCTGAAGAAGTCAAAATGCATATTCTGGTGTAATATTCAAAATTCTTTATTATCAAGGCATCTAATTCTTAAAGGTCAACAAAAGTAAAAATGTAAAGATAAAAACAGAATAATGTAAATTTCAAATCCTTAGATTATTTTTGTTATTGTTATGTTGCCCGACCTACTTAACAGCATTATTCATAGTTTGAATTTTAAGCTAGTCCTCAACAAGGTAACTTAAGCACTTTATCAAACTTTATTCTAAGAAGAGGTAAAATATCCAATGTAAGTAATTCCTCTAAATGATTTTTAATATAACCAAAAATATTGCTTCAGTGGATCTTATATATCATTTACCCCAAGATTAATATTCAGCCTTGCTTTCATAGCACATTAATTTCAGACACTCCAAAAAGTTCTTGCTGTTTTTTCAGCACCTGCGGGCAGTGAAGATGAACATCAACGCTGTTGTGAAATTTAAACACAGGCCCTGGAAAGGTCAAAGCATCGTGTGAGATTAGTAGTGAGAGAAAGGTCACAGAGATCCCACTTTTCCTCCAGATAAGAGGGGGCATTATAGCACATCTTTCTCTAATTAATATGGGTAATAACACAGAATGCCTCCCTTTTGTTCCGCCTCCTGGTCTGTGGGCGATAGAGAAACTGCTCCTTTGTGTGAGCTGGTGCCAAGGACTGCCTGAACGAAGTCACTTTAATCGGAAAGAAATGTGTTTTTGCCATGACTCTCAGGAATATAGCTAGTGACAGGTGTCAAGGTGATGCATGTGTGTCAATGAAAAGCAAGCAGATGTTGAGACGTGGCTGTGATGAATGACGATTAGAGAACATTGGGGTACACAGCGTGAACTCGCAGTCACTATTATATTCACCTTCCATTGTAATACTAGTTACTATGAATGGTATTTAGAAATATGTCTTACAAAGAAAATGTGACATTACATATGAATAAAAACTACGGATCATGCACAGCACTGCAAGAATTTTGTATGGTAAAAGAACAGAGTTAAGTGGACTCTGACAGAGCTTTATTTAAACAAAAACTGAGTACAGTTGGAAATAGAAAAACTTAAACAAGCTCTTGGGCAGTATATTGGGAAGAAGGTATATTATATAGCTATTTAAAATTGAACAGGGTATTTTAATATGATAATGGCATCAAATTTCTGTTCTTAGTTATCTAGTAAACTGCCAAAGAAACACATTCCACCCATTTACATTTTACCTGGATGAACCAATCGGCAAAATTTGCCTGAAGCTGTTGTAGCCAGAAACGGAAACACATCCAACTTGCATTCCCATATATAAATAAAACACTTTTTAGTAACTTTCCTGCTGTTGTTACTGTAAAATCACAATACTGTTATTACAACTATAAAAGGTGCTTTCACCAAAATACTTACACCCACATCTCCCAAAGGTAATACTACATACTGCAGCAACTGGAGATGATGTGAAAGTATGAAGAAGAAACAAATATCACTCAACCCTAGTTCTGAGGAACACTGTGTCCAAAAACTCTAGTGGACTGATATCAAAGAGACATCAAAACTTAAGCCACTCCTTTTGGGTGTCTGGACCCTTTGGAAGGCTGCAATGGGATAGTTGCTTCCTAACAGCCAAAAACACCACAACATTTTATGTTTTTTTCCCACATCTTCAGCTTTAATATCTCTGCTACAGACATCTACAGTCTGAAGGAACAACACTTTGTATCACTCTAACATGAATGAGCAGAAGGTTCTGTAGGCTGATGGGCGGTAATATGTAAATGTATACATGTCTGTGGCATCACAAACATAATGAATTCAAAATTGTCTGTTTTTGCCATTTCATTTCCATATATGGACATGGACTAGTGAATGAACTGTACTTTTTGAAACGTTCAAAAGTTAGTACAAGTTCCTCTGTTTCAAGACAGCAAGTAAATTTTGTTTTTTCATGAAAACATGAATAAAATTGTCAAGAACAAAGCATACAACATGCAAATAGATGTTGTTTATTTCTGCTTGACCTTCGAGGTTGTCCTGGCAAATCCTATTAGAGTTTCTTTTGTAGGCCAGCCACCCTTGACACAGCTTTCCTCCCTTTCATCGCCATCTAAAAACCACTGACAAAAAAAAAAATCATCAGGCACACACAAATAACGCAGCGGCAAACAGTCCCTTAAGACATCCTGACTAGTTCCAGGGAACGGAGCCTCACCCACAGCTCAATGAAAAAAACCTTTTATGGCATGCACATAAACACAGCTCGCCGCTTCCCCATCAAAGCTTTCTCTGGCTGCAGCAGCCAGTCCATCAGCCAGGGTGTTAGCCATGCCAGTGGCTTTAGCGTTCAGTTGCGGCAGCAGAGACTGATGAAGGGGACTGATATTGAGGTATGGACTTCTCCATTGCCTTGGGTTACTCTGTCAGCAGCATCACTCTTCCACCCCCCTCCCCAAGAGCTTCTCCCCAGTCGATTCCCTTTACCTGCTCACTGCTGAACGTGCTCTTTCACCCCATGTAATTAAGGGCTCTCGCGTCAATCCACCATTTACTGCTTGTAAATTCACCGAACTGCCTCAAGAACTCCCACAGTGGTCCAGGCAAACAAGAAAGCATAGATTTCTCTTCCTCTAGGCCCCTAATCCCATTTTTTATGCATAAATCAAGAATCTTAATCTCTGGAAGGTGGGGATTTGCAAGCCTGAGCAATAGAGATAGAGAAAGAGATAGAGGGAGTTATGAGGTGGTCTGGAGTTTGCTGGTTGGTTGTTTTCAGCTCATCCAGGAAGCATCTGGTAGCCTTGGCTTGGTGTGTCCGTTGGCATGCTGGATGTCAGGGAGGCTGTTCGCAGCGCCTGTGGCAGACTGGGCAGAAGCTGATGAAATGCGTGTCTGGGAGGCAGTCCACTGAGCAAAAACTCAAAATGCATTGAAGAGGTGCCAGTGTGTCAGTGAAGCCTCTGCTTCCCTCCCACACCGCAACAACAGCAGCATTGACGCTTCACAGGAACACATAATAATGTGTCAGGATTTGAAAAATGGAACTCATATAATTTTAATGAACTTTTTTTTAGTCTTCTTCATTGTGTTCTGTGCTCTTTAAAGACCAAACTCAAGGGCTTTGTTTATACACTACAAAGAACACACACAAAAAGAGATTCATCGAACGCGAGAAACTGCAAAAACCCAAGTCCACTAATTAGATTCTAACCAGTCAACAAAGTTAAATGAAGATGGCATGGTGATGCAAAGCGGAGCAAGCTTGTGATATTTAAGTGATGGTGCTAAACCAGTGATATCTTGTCATATAGCATAAATAACATCATATTCTTGACATTCTAAGGCAGTTACAGGCAGTGTGCATTGGTGAATAATGGTCATCCTGCCTCAAATTGCAAGTCAGGAACTATTTGCAGTAGTTAGGCTATGTCAGCAATCCTGCCTCTGAAGTGGTCCCTAATGACCCTGCTCTGTTAGTCCAAATGACCACCTCCAGCTGAGTGCGAGAGTCAACTGCCAGCTTCTTGACACCATGGGACTTTGGTTTGTACATAAGAAGTTACAGACATGGAGCAGTCCCAAACAGAACCGCTTCATTACCTACACAATTTGACATTATATTACTTAGAAATATAGAGGAATCCTAAAAGATTCTCTCTATATTTTGATGCCTTGTATGTATGTGGGTCCACACTTAAATTCTTCATGATCAAAATGACATGATTTACATAAAGGCCTGTGCATAGTGTCAGTAAATTGAGTTACTGTGGTAACAGCCCCTAATGAAAGTAAAAGCTCATTTACAGCCATTAAAAAAAAGAATATTGATTTATTTCATGCAAACCATAGTAAGACAGCAGTATTCCCACCTGTAAGAATAACTGAATTTTTAAACATTGGCCAATGTGATATCTTACATTAATACCAAATTTATTGTACGCAGCATAGATAAGATTGTTCTTGAAATGCAGCTGTACTGCTTAAACGCACTCTGTACTGCTTCCCGACATAATGCCTGTACAATAAGCCATATCTATACCTTCAGACTCACACAAAAAACACATGAATAAAAACATTTGTTAGCTCTCATTTATCAGGCAGAACGGGTTATTACAAATGACTTCTGGCAAAGGTCAAGACTGTGAGATGTTAAAGTTCATGTGTCATTTGCTGATTTTTTTTTCTTACCTCTGTTACCGGCACATGCCTACTTACATATTACTTTTATTGTAGTTACAAAGTAGTTAATAGTCACAACTGAATAATAAGCCTGCAATTTAATGGGTTAAACATGCATGAAAATTGAAGTCAAATGTAAGATCAACATGAAATTATAAACTTATCTTCTCACAGTGTACTTACGTAATATCACAAGATTTTCAGATTTCTGTTCTGACAGTTTTTTTTTACTATAATTAACATCAGTGATTCACTGATATGTGTTGAAGAAGCTGTTATGAGTATGTGTGGTCACAAAACAAAAATTCCCAAAAAGTTCTCCTGGAGTAAAAATTTCAGTTAAGGGTGTGTATAATAAGAAGCTGCTCAGTATATTAAATACATCTGGACTCTACATGTGCTCTATAGTATATGAAGACGTGATTGGAGTGCAGTATGTGTTTGTCAGGTTTTATTTGTTGTGGGTGTTAGAAACGTGTACTGATGGAGGCCAGTGAGGGCTCCATCAGTGCACGTTTCTAACACCCACAACAAATGAATAGATGCACGCTACCAATGTGTGCTACGGTCTCGTTAGAAAAGCCACGGCCTCATTAGCATGTGGGCAGAATAAGTGCACATGCAAGGGCGTTTGCAGTCATGTCTTACTGCCTTCCTCTGCAGAGAGCTGTGAGAACATTAGGCCTGATCTCGACTTGCACAGCCTAAATAAGGTCAAAAACTGCCCGTGGACATAGCTTTTTTTAGCATACAGACAAAAAAGCATTTCCTGCTACTTTATTATATGTGCTGTACATTTTTAAATAGATTTCTAGTTTACGGTCTTATAAATAAAGGTTTCTAAATGGTCTTTGGCTTAGATGTATGATTCTAGGAAAAACCTTTAATTGGTCTAGAGCCTTTACATTATGTGGCGATTCTTAAAACTTAATAATAGCTTATTAAAGAAAACATCTATTTAAAGGTTCTTTAGGCAACCAACCGTGGTTCTTCTATGGCTTCGCTCCAGGAACTCTTCTTGTCACTTTTATTTTCAAGAGCGTAGGATGTGTTCTGTATATCACTTCTAGCTTAAAGCTGACATTCAATAATTGGCAACAGAAAAGGGAGGCATATGATGGATGCAGGCTTGAAAGCGTGTTGCCAATATGCAAAAAAGGGGGATAGATGTCACTGTCTTTTTGAAGACTATTGATATACTGTTGGGACAGCCAGTCTGCGCCAGGAAATGGTCCATCAATCTGCAGAGTGCGCAAACCCTTCAAACGGCATGCCATTGAAAAGCGGCGAGTTTTTGCCTTGACATAGAAGGGACCTCTTCAGTGCTTTGGCAGATTAAGAGGCTACGGTTGTGATGAGAAGAGAGCCTGGCTGACTGCAGGTTCAGTTGGGATGAATAGAGAAAGGCTTGTGTGCTGCTCAGCAGAATGGAGGCTATTGTTGTGTTTTGGCTGATCAACAAGCTTTGAGATAAACAAAAAGCAAAGAAAAAAATCATAGGAACACCTATTTGAGCAGGTGAATAGACATGTATACACACACGTCCACACATACGCTCAAACACACATACACTTAAATTAAATAGTAAAATATTGTACTGGTATTATCTTCATAGGAGCTTCCATTGGCTCCCATTGGCATATGGCGTTACTGTAGCTATGCCTGCACTTTAAACGCACCTTAATCTTAACAACCAAAAGGAAACTTTTTTTTCTTTTTGTTTCCTTTAGTAAAAGCTGCGTTTTAGGTAAAAATACATTTTGTCTCATGGGAGAGTCAGAGTTTTTATGTTTTACGATTATCATGGGGATGTGAAACGACGAAAACAAAGTTCTCTCTCTTTCATTCTCTCTGTCACTCACACACTCCCTCTCTCTCTCTCTCTCACACACACACACACACACACATTTAAATTCCTGAGTTTGTGGGGTATTTCCAGAGGTGAAAAGAGTACTGAAAATCACCAAGAGTACTGCTACTGGAGTACAAGTAAAAGTATTGATAAAGGAAATTATTCAAATAAAACCCTATTGGAGCTAGAATCTTTTTACTGGAGAATGTGCTGTAATTTGGGTGATTAGTGATGAGATCTGTGATTTTATTCCAGTACAAATCTGCAATGTCTGTAGTTTTAACAAGTCTGCTAAGTAGTAGTTCCATAGTGAATTACCTTCTATAATTCGCTGAACTCTGGGCTCCTCAGTAATAGTAGTCCTGTTCAAATCGACATTACAGTAATATAATAATAAAAACGGTTTAATTGAAAATGGTGCCTCCAATTTTTACTTTTCTCTTTGTTTGAGACCTGAAGGTAAGGCTACCAGCTAAAGTGGAGCTTAATTTGACTCCCATTCATCTGCACAACGTATTGTTATCATTCAGAAGTCTGGTGTCTGTTGTGTGGTACTCACATGAAGTATGCAATGATGTTTTTAACTGGACTGTTTGGGGTAATTTGCTGAAATTGCACAGTTCCTTTATCCCGTACGAAAAGGCCAGTCAAATCACACACACATTACTTTTCCAGACTTACTCGGGTAAAACTAATCCAGCTCAAATAGGGCTTAAGAGTAATAGGTTGTTTATTGAAAAATGACATGACTTACTTACTGGACTTTGAATACATTGAGTTTTTTTTTTGTTTTGTCTCTAATCACAATCTAAAAATATTTTTGTTTTGGCTATATTCTTACAGATAACTGGTTCAAACAAAAGTAACACAAACCTGACATTACTACTGAAGTAGAAAGGTTTGAGATCTGTACATGTTCTGCTACATTAATTACTAAGGCTGTCAAGACCACCTTTGCTGAGCCCAGTACAAGGAAAATAGCTAGAAGAGGTTGAGTCGAGACCTAGTCTAAAGGGGCTGAGACCAAGTCAAGACATCGAGTTCAAATAAAAGTGAGACAACTGAAGACCCAAAAAAATCTTCTTTAAGACCAAGTATTAATTAATCTTTAACTGCTGAGCCTTATTATTTATAAGTGTCAACAATGTGGGAGGTTAATATTGTTCAGTGTATGTGGTATTATACAGAGTTCTCACACCGACATTATTAAAATGTGATTATTCTGTTTTAATGGTTTAATGAAGAAAATGAATTGACTTGGCTGTTTTTAGTATTCTTTGTCAGTTTTGGCATCAAACTTATTAAGATAACTTCTGATTCTATTATGACAAAGATAGTAGCAAAATGAATTGTTCCAAACAATGATGCAAATTATCTGACATCAAAAACTCTTCCTGTCTTTTTTAACGGCATGCTTGGAGCAGCTTCCTCCTGTTTTATGAGACTGGTAATAGAGATATAAATATATGTTGTATTATTCTGGAATGTCCCTTCACTTTTAATGAGAACCACATTTTATCAACTGAGGTAAGTTTTAAATATTTTATTGGGCAAAATAGTAAAATCAGAAATCAGCAATATATAGACAGATGTCAATATATGTTTCTAACCCTACCGAGAAACAGGTGAGTGCATGTTAACATGTAGTGGCACCTCTAACAGCTAATAGCCAATCCCAAAAGACCGGCTTTCCCTTCCTCTCTCTTTCCCTCCATTTAACTCATTAACTCATTACGTTCTGATGTCTGCTCCTTCGTCAACAAACTGCACTAACTTACCTCAGTCTGCAACTCACTATACGGTGTATATGCTTTATACTGTATGCATGTTAGGGGTGGGAATCTCTAGGCACCTCACGATTCGATTCCGATTCAGAGGGCCGCGATGCGATTATAAAACGATTATCGATGCATCTTGGTGCATCTAATTTTCTGTACAGGATTTCTTTTTTTCACTGTTTGACAACTTAGAACTTTTAAAGCAAAGTATTTGTAATGATCCATAATGAATTTACTTCCAATATCTTATTAATAAATCAATTGGAAACGATGTGCCAAGTCAACTGGAAGGCTCTCATTCACTGCTCTTGTTTGGAGCACATGAGACGCAGGCTGCCACTCATCTGCATTAAAATGCACAGTTACGGTGAAATAAGATCCTGTGGTAATGGGTGTCCACGCAGCAGATGACAGCTATTCTACCCGTTTTCTTCAGTGATTTCGTTACAACTTCGTTGTAGAGAGTGGGGGGTCGCTGTGTCAGTAAAATATATTTGAGACCGGATGCTGTATCTTGGCTCCAAAGTGTGCAACATAGCGTGAAAACCCTGGCTCTCGGCGACTGAGTACGGATGCAAATCCCTGGCAATAAAAGTTGCGATAGAGTTTGTAGTTCGCTTCGTTCTTTCCAAGTTGGGTGGAAGCTTTGACATCTCTTGATTGATGGTCCTCTGGTTGGCAGCAACTACAACCCGGCGGAAAACGGGTGGAAACATGTAATATGGTTTTCCCCCTTTACTCCATAGAAGCCAAAGTGCTTCCATATGCTAGCGCAAGGGTCGGCAACCTGCGGCTCTTTTACTGGCCGGTTGCAGCTCAACATCAGAATAAATAATAAAGCTCTGCTGATCGTTCAAACACAGTTTCAACAATAAATGATCTTAAACGTTGGAATTAATGTAGCCTATAACTGCTAGTTCACCTAGCTAGTAGCTAACGGAAAGGCAAAGAGAAAGATTTAAGACGAACGTCGATAATGTGGAGACGAATAGACTTATTTGCATTTATAATCACTCCAGCTGGTTTCCTGATACTTTTAATCTGCAGAGAAACTGTCAAACACTAAAAAACATGTGAAATTGAAGTCAGTTTCTCGTTCTCCAGCTTCTTGTTTGAATTTTCCTGTTCCACCTTACATGGTGCAACAGTTACATTCTGGTGCCTCAGGCACCATGTAAGGTGGAACAGGAAAATTCAAACAAGAAGCTGAAGAACGAGAAACTGACTTAAGCCTCGTAAAAAGTAGAACATTGAGAGACATTTTGCAAGAAACTGTTCTACTTTTGTGGAAAAAGTTTCCAGCTGGTGATGCAAAAAAAGCAGCTACAGCTGAGCTAAAGCTTGAAGTAAGTATGCTTTTTTGTTTCTATTATATTTTTAGCCTACATTAGGACATTAGCACGTACTGAGACACATGTACAGCCATGATGGTAAAACAGACTCAAAATGTTGTGGCTCCCAAGGTGGTTTGATTTTTGTTGAAAAGACAAAATGACGCTTATTAACATTTGGGTTGCTGACCCCTGCACTAGCTTTTAATGTAGTCTGCATGCCACAGACTGTCCGGGCACTGTACTTCTGCACTTTGCCACGTTCTGCCTTTTGTGTTCCATCAACATTACATTATGAGTTAAAATTTAGAAAATCGATTTTTGACATTTGTGAATCAATTCAGAATCGTTCACATCCGCATCACGATGCATCTGAGAATCGACCACCACCCCTAATGCATGTTGCTTTATTTGGAGAATACTGTTATAAAGGTAAGGACATAAACATACAGAAGAAGAATTTCAACTGGTATACCAATCAGTTTTCTCAAACTACTGAAGCCCCCAGGCTTCTACAAGTTTATTTGGCATGTTAAAACATCATGAAACAGTAAGAAGAAACCCATAAGTACATGACTGTGAAAATGATACTTAAACAGGCAGTGGTAAAAAAAAACGGATGAAGGGAAGGGTGCGAGAATTTGTAACTGTTTAAAGGTTATTTCTCAGTGAGGTTTACCACACTGAATAGTTAGATAGATTTCATGAAGATTGTATTCGAAACAATGTATATTTACATCAAATTACAGTAGCAGAGCTCAACCTCTTTTGCCATTGGCACAAACTAATGTTGCTCAAGATCTGCTTTGGTGCACTCCAACTGAGTTTAACCCTTGGTTTTGAGTTGCTTGAATACCTCAATAAGTCAGTGTACCTTGGTGACAGTGAAAAGAAAAAAACTACAAAACAAAAATCTTTTTCTTACTGGTGGTTGAACTTGGTTGAGACCTGAGAGTAAGTTTGATGAGACCAAGACAAGTCTGAGTATAAATTCTATTAAGCCCAAGAGACAGACCAAGGTTGAGACAATAAAAATGTCTGGACTTGATAACTACAGCACAATTATTTACGCATTTTCTTCCAGTGCTGCAGATAGAGCCTAGCTAACAGGCTCTTACAGTAATATTCCAAGTTAAGCATTAAGGTGAGCTTTTTATTGAAGGATTGCAACATACAAAGTAAAAGATTGCAATATACAAAAACTGCAGAGTAAAAGAATGTTACTTGATTGTCTTTTATTATCAAGGCTGTACAACGTGGCAGTACTGTCACACATGCTAAGAGAAATGAATCCTGTGCGAATACAAAAAATACAAAAAAACATAGTTGCATACGTACGATAGAACGTTGTGTGTGAGTGTCCATTCAGTAATATTTTATTGAGTCCAAGTGCTCATTGATGTTGTACTCAGTTATTCATAGTTAGTTATTCCTGAACTGTTCTAACTATGTGGCTTGTGCAATGTCAAATATTTCCCTACTGCCCAAAGTGTAGTCATGCTGCCACGCAGGTTAAGTTCTAGTGTTTATGATTATTGTAATATATTAGGTAATACGAACATTAGAGAACAAATCCAGATGTTTGTGAACCAAGTGCTTCACTAAGTACAAATTACCCAAAAGTTACTTTGTTTGGGGCTGTAATGTCATATGTAAAGCCAGCAATGATTTGGGGTTTTACAGTTTGCCTGCTGAAAAAATTAAGTCATTTCAAAAGACTTCTCTGGATTCGGTAGCTGAGGTACCCCTGCTGTGCCTACTGCCTTTGCTGTCTTTAGCCTAAACACCATCTTTAGCATGTTTTAAATAATAATACTTTGATTAAATAAAAAATCACATAGTAAATAATGGTGTGAGTAATAAACTCTTTTTCTTACTGTTTTGAAATGTGTAATTTCAGCCATATGTGCATTACTGCTGGTGTGGATTGCCCTGCACTCAATGATACAGAAAAAAACGCTTGAGTGCTGACAGCTCTCAGAATAGAGCTGTAAGTTTAATGAAAAGCTATCATGCTTGTTATTCTAAAATAAAAAAGTAAGAAGAAAATAGTAAAAACACAGTACCTATTTGGTTAATATTAGTTAGCTAGCCAGCTTTCCCATATGCTTCCTCAGATTGGAAGTTGAGTTTTGTGATGCTTCTGTGGGTTTTGGGAGGCATAATTTGGCAGGTCATAATAATGTTATTTCTTTAATGCATTTGCAATTGAATAGGCTGCATTGAAAAGTATATTTTCTTGTAGTTACCAGTACACATTTCCGCCAGGGGTGTTTTGTCTATTATGATGCTGGGGCACCACCCTACTGGTTACCACAAGATAAATGACTATATAACCTAAATATACTGAAAATGTACTGAAATATACTGACAAAACTATTTTCTATTAAATACTTAAGTTTTGTTCGATATATCTGTGAAACTTTGAAAATTGAACGCAGGTTTATAAATTATATTTACAACAGCTAGAAGCGATTCAGTGCTTTGCCAATCAACAGTGCAGAACAATACTAGCTCAGGGTGCAGGGGGAATGGTTTCACCAGTTTTATTTGTTACTGCAGTATGTATTTTGATTATTGTGGTTGTTATGACCTTTTGGTTCTGTTGCTAAATGTGGATCTAAATATTGCCATGCTATTTTGAATTTTTGAGTAGGTTGTGATAGAGTTCATTTGTAAATCACACTCACTTAAGTTTAGCAGGCTAAAGGAGCTATTAACACTCAAGGACTTTTGTGTGTATCATTAGAACCGAGGAACTTGTGTAAATAATGGTTATGGAAGCAATTATGGTTATGATATGAGTAAGCAACATGCGTGCTCTGGAAGAGTGGAACAGTGACACAGTGCAAATAGGGCAAGGCAGCCAAGTCTTGTATGAGTTTGGGCCACTGTTTTAGAGTAATGAGTGATAACACCATCCTACCAGTTGGCAAAATGCACCACGCCACTGGTCCCCACAATGTCAAAATGCTCAGGTTTTCCAATCCTGACATTTGGTTCACATAAGGAGCTAAAAACATGGTCACACACACACACACACACACACACACACACTCACACAGATTTGTTTTGGCTGCAGTTGACTCTGGAGAGTTTGCACAGGTCACAGAGAGGCACAAGAGTGGTGTTGGCATGGCAGTGTTGCCTTTGGGCCTTTGCGGATTACGCTGGCTCCATTTTACCCCTGGGACTCAGGCACCACAGCTGTTTCGCTTTACCCATCCTCAACCACCATTTCTTCTGCCTTCTGAAACATGGGGGCAGAAATCTGCACATACACGCTCATATACTCACTTATAGATCTAAACAAAACATGCCACATACACAGAAGCCCTGTAATGCTTTTGTTCTTGCACACCCACATCTGCCTGTTCTACACCTACTCTATCACATAAACGCACTGAAACACTCCCTCACTTACACACTGGAGAGGGCCTCTGCAGTACTGCCTTTCTTTACAGAACAACAAACAACAGAGCAATAATAATCTTCTTTCATGTTTGACATTTATGGCAGAATTGAAAGTCAGAAATGAAGTTAAGAATGACAGTCTAAGCTCCCAATTACCTGAGCACACTCCACACTCTACTGCTAAAGCTTCTGCTCTTTGATGTACGCTGATGTGTTCCCAGTCTGATCTGCATTTAGTAACAGTGGAAACTGTTAGGTGCTGGTGTGCCATTCCATTCAGCATGTCTCTGTGTTTTCTGTTGTCCATTAGCGTTCATTGGCCCTGAAGGGATGATCCCCATGCAACAGAGAAGGCATTTATCCATAAAGTGGATGTGCGTACTACCCACTCCACCCATTACTGAGCACGAATCCGCACAACCACTTTACGCCACTGCTCAGAATAATGATTTTCCCATTTTCCTATGCTCACACTGCTCCAGGATGGGGACTGAAATGTACAGTACCCATCCCAATACTGTGGAATCACTTTTCATATTAATTTTTTAATTGTTATTAATGCCTAAAGCACAGTACAGCTTTTAATATCGTAGACGAAACACCAAAAAGTATTCAAGGTGTTTAAAGTATAAACTATTTAAATGTAATCTTTTATCTAAAAAAATGCATGTTAAAAACTGTGGGAATCGATGACATGCCCCTCTGTCTTTTCTAGATCTGTGCACCGTTACACCCCTAAAAGGTATTTTGATTATGTGCACCTAAAAAATAGAGCACTTGCACCCTCACTCTTATGAGGAAATGAGCAATCATAGTTTTTGCTGCCCACTTTTTATTCACTGCTTTCAGTTTAATAAATGTTTTTTTTTATCCAAGTTTATTTATAATTTTATCGTTTTTAGTGAAATTGTCAGTTGAGAATGAGGACAGTGAAGATGCACTTTTCTGTGAGATTTCCTTCTGCGCATCACGCGAGCAGGGCGCTGAGTGTCTGTAACGTCACAACCAATGACAGCATACATGAGCCTGACTTGTATAAACAGTCACTGGTCACAACGCAGAATGGTAGATTTGTGATTTGCCGGATGTAGACAGTGCGTGGTGGGACCTAAACTAAGGTGGAAATTTAGTGCATATTCTTTATCTTGGATCATCATATTATAATCACTCTGTACATGCAAACACATCGAAATTGGCTGTAGTTTGAAATATTGATTCTTTTTTTTTTGAACAATGAAATACCCAGAAAAACAAGGAGAAATCTCACCCACTTTCCCCCAAACTTCTTTCCAGTTCAAAAAGCAATACATATTTCTGAAGTCAACGCACACAGGCAAGGCAAGGAAGCTCGACTGCTACCGACATCTTTGCCGTGCAGCGCAGTGTGTCAGTCTGCATAGATTAGGCCTTTCTCATATGTGTTGTGTACAACGTAGAGCCAAGATCCAGACTAGTCTTCTTTTCCTACACTGCAGTCGGACTGTGGGCGCCTGCAGGGCTGATGTAATAAAAGCATCACCCAACCATCATAAAGAGCAGTGGCAGAGGCCTCAAGATGGATTAGATTCCTGTTGCCAGCTTCGCCCCCCTAGGAGCGCTTGGCTTTCACTCCAAAGCACGCCAAAGAGGAGAATGCAGAGATGGCAACAGCAAGATGTCGCGATGCTAGAGAGATCAAAAACAGCTTTCACTTCGATCCAGCACCTCTATCTAGTCTTCCTGTCAATCAATAACATATATGTTTGAAGGCTATAGCAGAAACCCTTGCAGACACATCTACACACATTACTATGATCCCTGCATGGTCATTGAACTATCCTAAGCTAATTTGGCAGCAAATAAGGATTGTGATGGCAGCAGTTTTGGGCTATTTCCTATGGGAATATTCCACAAAGTCAGCCCAGGGAATCAGCCAGCCAGACTGTATTACTCAATAAACAGAAAGCTGAGCGAAACGGAAGCAAGAATCTGATGAGTTTCCTAATGCCTCCCGCCTTCTTGCTGGCAACTTCCTCGATGAAATGAAAGCTCCAAACCTACTGAAGCTATCCTGGTAATGATCTTAGGGTTATTATTTACTGATTCACTCTGAGCTGCACCTCTGCCAGCTAACCTCTAACCATCCCTGTGTTATATTTCCTGCGGGCCAGGGTGACGCACAGAGCTGTCCAGTCCACTGCGTCTAGGCTGAGTGAGCTCATATACTCAAGGCCAGAATAATACCATCAACTCATATTAACACCCCTCCCATCCCCCATGTAATCTCTCACTGTGGAGAGGTGATAAACAACCCAAAGGACAGTAAAATGACTTATTCAAAACTCCAGGGTGCCACAGATCTCAAAACACATGCATCAAAGGACAATTTAGCAGACCAACAGAAAGTTACTGAATAGTTGCCTGGCCTGCACTTATGATGTAGTGCCTGTGGACCTGTATTTTTGTATAGTGGATGTTGATAAAATGTTACTGACCTTTTTCAATAAAGTGCCTATTTGAAGTTTTGGCTCAAGATTACATCAGCAGATCTAATCATAAATACTCTTTACCTAAATGAAGGTTAAAAGGGCTTATGTGTTGACTTGAATATATCACAATGACTACACATACCCATGTAAGCATAAGAAATCTCTGAATTTATTGATATCGTTTCATTCAACCCCACCAGCAAAATATACATCAGTTTTTCCCATAGTATATTAGTGAGTACTGACAAATAGCATGAATAAATCTAAAAAAATAGCATCTGGTTTTGACATTACCCGCCCAACCTGTCAGAATCAGGAACACCTTATTGTCAAGTTTGACAAGTATAACAGTAATTTGCTCTGGCAACATAGTATGTGACAGCCAACACACAAGAACATTAAAAGATGGGAACAAATACAACATGTAAGACATACATTCATTCACACATATCATTGATGTTTAAGCTAAAAGGTGATCAATTTTCATGGGGCTAATACATTAAACCAACCTATTCATGCTTGGATTGGTAAAGGGCCTAAAGATTTGGAAAGCAGCCTATATTATCCACATGAGATTTGGGTGTAGAATAATAACTTGCAGTCTTGCAAGCGTTAGAATGCATCATTGTTAATCAGCTATGTACCCCTTTTTGACAGTAAAAGTCTTTTCAAGTCAGATTTTATAACTGCTATTGTTGCAGTACTGTAACACTCATAGATATTGAATAAGCAGGTCTACTTGTGAAAAAGCAAAACAAAACTGCAGCTATGTACATATGTGGCAAATCATTTAGTTTTGCACAGATTTTATGCTTTTGGCCTTGCATAACTGTCACATTTGATAAATGATTGGGTATGCTGAAGCATATGGTATAATTTTAATAATCTCAGTTTTCAGAAATGCTAAATTGGATTCTGTATATGAGCATACCCTCATTCATTAAAGTACCAGTTAAGTTTTGTACTCATGATACAGAGATGTCTTCCTGTGGCTCCTGCGCAAATCTTTCCAAAGAAAGACTTCTTCACAGGTATAAGTGTCGCGGTGTTTCAGTTTGGTAAGTAGAAGAAAAACTGTCTGGGTGACCTTCATGTCAGCCATTGATTAAGGTTAGCAATTTACATGAATGCTGTTTCTTTTAATGTTTGGGTTCCGTCCCTTGCCCTCAGGTTTATTACTAGTGACCCCTTTTTAGTCATTTTGAACTGTCGTTCTGAACTGTATTTGAAAATGGACCGGTCGTTTCTGTCTGTAAGAAGAGGCTAGCATGAATATATTGATTTAAAAGGCCCTTCTGCAGAAACTACCGTCTTATCCTTCAAACTGTTTCACACCTATAGATCGCCTTGTCCTGAAAATTCAATTTTCTTAGAAATCAGTAGCAGAGCATTTTGGTTTAATATGAAACCTACTTGGAAAGAAAGAAATGTTCAAAAATACAGTGTCTGCTTGCCTTAAGCTAGTTGTAGATCTATTTTTGATGCTTGGCTCACTGCAAGTTCTGAATATTTTATTAGTATTGTGCCCATTTCTCTATATGCCTAGGTTTGCTTTTTTATAGGTTATACATTATCTATTCTTATACATTGTGACTTAACGTTTTATGGACTTAATGGTACATTGTTGTATTTTATTTCTGGAAGTGAAGCTTTAGTCAGGGCTTTTGTCACTGATTTATTTATATGAATTTAGAACCTCGCATTCATCACACAAAAGACTGCATGCAATGCAAATACCCTTATCCTACAGAATGAACAAAGCGTCCTTCACATGAAAACATTCACACAAGACATAACACTGACCTCAGTTAACTCAGATATTGGTATGTGTCCTCATTAATACGGATGCCATTTGGTCCTAAGATGAATATGTCCATTAATTGCTGTCTGAGCAATCTAGAGAATTTGCACAGTTTTAATGTAGTTCTTAAGTTCAGAATTTCTTTCATAATGTGTTCTGCAAACTGTTGTGTACGCTCATCTTGGCACTGGAGTGTTGTTTCAGCCTAATTCAGTAAGGGCCTAATGCATTTGGTCAGGTCCTTTTGAAGAACAATCTTTAAGGGAAGTTTCGTCCGGTGCTGGAGGGTAACAGACCTCTCACTGATCCGCTCTGGATTTATTGACTATTGGAGGACCTTGATGGCCCTCATAGTCTCCCCACGCTACATCTGTCTTCACCCATTACTGCATATACGTAGGGGCCTGAGCAATTGCATGGCTTCTGCCACTTTCTATTATCAGGACACCTACTCACAAATACAAGCACATAAATGAATTCATGGCGACATAGACAACTGTGCAAGGCATGTTCACGCTGACAGCCAGGGCGACAAATGTAGACGTACGTGCACAACTAACACACGAGCTTGTAAACAAGTGAACTATAGCTCAAGTCAATAACGTCTGTCTCTCAGGTATATTGTGTGCGTTGTGTGCCTGCGTATGCCAGTTGTACAGGCACAAGTTGAAGGTCTGCCTTTGTGTTACAACTTGATATTGATCCTGCTCTTCTTTCAATGCCTTTTCCCCTTTCTCTGTCCTCCCAGTCTCGATCAGGAATTCAAAAGCAGTAGACACAACCATAACAAAGGCCTGCCATCTATTGGACCAAATGCATTCTGGACATACAGAGGTTCAGGAAATCTACTTAGTGTGAAGGAACATTAAACATGATTTTGTTTGCACAGAAAACATAAGACACATTAAAAGTAACTGTTCTGGTTACTTAATTCTTACAGCACTAAAACAAAAACTTCTTGTTTAATTTTAGGGGATAAAGAGATTGGAAAATGGTCATGTAAAAATTAATTACAACTGTTGGAACATACTACCGAACAAACATTGTAAGTGAACTTGTAGATGTAGAATATGGCCACTTTTATACACTGATCAGGCATAACATTATGACCACCTCCTTGTTTCTACACTCATTGTCCATTTTATCAGCTCCACTTACTATATAGGTGCACTTTGTAGTTCTAAAATTACAGACTGTAGTCCATCTGTTTCTCTGCATACCTTGTTAGTTCCCTTTTACCTTGTTCTTCAGTGGTCAGGACCCCCATGGACCCTTACAGGGCAGGTACTATTTGGGTGGTGGATCATTCTCAGCACTGCAGTAACACTGACGTGGTGGTGGTGTGTTAGGGTGTGTTGTGCTGGTATGAGTGGATCAGACACAGCAGTGCTGCTGGAGTTTTTAAACACCTCAGTGTCACTGCTGGACTGAGAATAGTCCACCAACCAAAAATATCCAGTCAACAGCGCTCTGTAGGCAGCGTCCTGCGACCACCGATGAAGGAGTAGAGGATGATTAGCTCATACTGTACAGCAAGAGATGAGCTATCTTTTAGACGACACAGTGTTTAAAAACTCCAGCAGCACTGCTGTGTCTGATCCACTGTACCAGCACAACACACACTAACACACCACCACCACCATGTCAGTGTGACTGCAGTGCTGAGAATGATCCACCACCCAAATAGTACCTGCTCTGTGAGGGTCCATGGGGGTCCTGACCACTGAAGAACAGGGTACAAGGGGGCTAACAAAGTATGCAGAGAAACAGATGGACTACAGTCTGTAATTTTAGAACTCTGAAGTGCACCTATATAGCAAGTGGAGCTGATAAAATGGACAATGAGTGTAGAAACAAGGAGGTGGTCATAATGTTATGCCTGATCAGTGTATATTAAGTGGCTGACTAAGCATTGATCATTTGCAGATTGTGACTTCCATCCCTAGTGATGCCACAGCCATCCATGGCTGGGAGTCCAAGAGAGTGTAACTGGCCTTGCTCTCTCTGGGTGGCCTTCTCTCTCCCTCATTACTCAGTGGTGCTAGCCAATGCGGGCATTTGTTGGCACAACAAAATTAAAAGTTAGCGTTCTCCTCCAAGTGTGTTGAACTGTCCAATCAAGTTGCATTAGCAGAAGTTAAATTTAATTGCATTTGTTCCAGTGTATTATTACCTTTGATATGATTAATAATTCACAGTTGTCTTAATACATATTTGGGTTTATAATTACCGGATATATTTATAATTATAGAATCTTGTGTTGGGTCACTGTTGGAAACACAAGTTGTAGGACTCTCAGTGGTGAGCAGCATTTGGAAAGAGTTTTGATGCTCATCTGTAGCATAAAGTGCTGGAGCCCCAGAGAGCAGCAGCAGCTCCTGTGGAAGAGAGCTGATCGCAGACGTGCTGTGCTGAGTGGAGAGGGCTGTGTGCAGAACGGCGAGGCGCAGCGGAAATGAGCTGGATCAATTACACAATCCATTAAAACTCACCTTTACAACATGAGAGCACAGGGGAGAGGGCACATTCAGAATCCGCCTTCTAATAAGACTGCTGCTCTCTTACATTAAAAAGGAGAACTTAACTAGTTTTTTAGCTCAGATAGTGAAGTTTGAGAGTCTATGAATTTTTTTCTGCACGGGAATTGTGGGAGCAATTTTAGTGGAGCACTCTCTATGGACCTACATGTATGGTCATATTTAAGAGAATGAATATATTCACCGTGTGTTACTGGAACACAAGCATTGCTCTTGTGAAGCAGCTAAAGCTATGATCCTTGAATTGAAAAAGCCTGGCTAGACGCATCAATATTTAAAATATAAAACATCAAATGAGTTACACTTGCAGCTGTAAAATGTAATATACCCCTTAAACTACAAAGGCCCATATGTGGGACCACACTTCATAACTATATAACTTAGGTATCAGTTTCATAGTAGTTACAGAATAATCTATGGTTACTGTTACTGACAAATTTCAAGATTAATAATTGAATAATAGTGTCAGGATTGTGTTTTAGTCTGAAATCACTGTTTGCTCATTGGGGTTTAAGGTTTAGGCCTAGGCCATGATGGGTTAGGCCAGTGCTTCTCTCCTCCAGTTCAGGAGGGCCAAAGCAAAGCACTGCACAGTTTCATCCCTGCTCTAACACACCTGAGTAACCTTATGAGTTCACTGTAAATCCTTTCCTGAGTTGGATCGAGTGTGTTGGAGCAGAAACATTAAATTGTGCAATGTTGTGGCCTTCCAGTCCTGGGAGTAAGCCTGGTTTAGGCTGGAACATCATTTATTTATAAAATAATTTATTTTTAGTAAGAATACTGGCTTCCACAGGGTGAGAAGCAGTTGTTTAGTTGGTTTATAGGAGAAGATGGCCCTATTGCAGGTTATCTCATGAGCAAGGTCAATTGGAAATTTCTGAATGTTTATTTTTAGGCTTGGTTGCGGGCTTGCTGTAAGTTACTTACAGCAGACAAGTAAACAATCTGCAAACAAGCAATCTTATCTCAACAGTTTCTAAACAGTGCTCCCATTTACATGTGACCTGACTTACTATGAATTGTACACAAGACCATGCAATGTGTTTATGGAGCAGGTCTGATGTGGCCGCTCCTAAAAGGCTCATGAAGCTTGTGTATACGTGCGCCAACTTGGGTAGTACTTGAGATAATTGGTCGCCTATACTGCGTGACCATGGTAACGAGGCTGGAGCCAGTCCCGGGGTGCAGGAGGGTCCGCTGTGTTCCCGAGCCTCATCCCCTCATTAGAGTGGTGAGTGTTCCATAGGTGCGTGTGTGTGGGAGTTCTATTTGCACAAGGAGCACACTTTCTCTTCAATTACCAAATGAGTTTGCACAGGCTTCTGGCAACAAACTCCTGAGACACTGGTGAGAGACTGGCAGAAGCACCACTAAGACCTATTGCGGGGGGATGGGGGGTTAGGTTGCTGGCTATTAAAGAGTCCAAGTAATATGCAAATGGATTTTTATGGAGCAGTGTTAATCTAATAAACAGCTTGGGTAATTATCATGGGTGTATTTCTTTCCTCCTTCTTTTTTGCCCTTCTTAACAGAGTGATGTATAAGCGATTACACCCTGCAATGTGTTTATGGAGATAGAACAGCTGGACAGTAGAGCAATAAGAGATCATTGATCCCTTGATACTGAGAACTTCTCTGTCTCACATCATAAAGCAGCTGGGCCATATGAGTGCAGTCTCATTTTTGCAGACAAATCGTGATTTCTTAATTATCAGGTCCGGGCAAATAACAAAGGCAGTATTGATGAGCATTAATTATCCATATGCTCCTGTTTTTAACTCAAGCCAAGAGTCCCACTGTTTGTTACTGTGGTTAACTTTGGCTTTTTGTCTTAATCTCCTTTGTTGACTCTAAAGAACATCTGGATTACACCTCACCTGTCTGAGCTGTTTATTAATCTGCCAGCATGTCTGAGCACCTGCTTTACTTTGTCTTGATAACAAGAAAGCACCCTATGCGTGATTGCACACGCACATGCACACACACACCCATAGAAACAATAAAGAAGTTTCTATAGTTAGGTAGGTGTGGTTGAGTGAAATGTGATTACTTTCACCTTAATGTACTTTCACGCCTACATAATTATTTTAGCTGATTAACTAGCCATGCTTACATGTTTTAATTAGTGCCTCTTTTTTAACTTTCGTTTGTGGGATCATGCTGTTTTATTTATTTATCTCATGTCTTATGAAAAAAAAGCAATCACCTGCCAGGTTTTTTTTTTCCCAAAAATGAGGTTTAATTATCTTCTCTGTGCAAAACCGTCCATGAAATATTCACATGGAGAGGTTGGCGGTGCATAATGGCAGGCCCTCATTAAAAGTTTGGCCCAGAAACCGGCTTTTCATGTTCTACTTTGCTGCTTTCAATCTATATCACTCTTGACACTCCTAATGCCGTAAACAAGGCCTGTGCTGTAACAATGTGATGCAAGCATTGCAGGATAGGATGCATTCCTGCTCATTGACTGGATCTGTTCTGGAGGAACCAAAGAATTTCACACCCCCGGGCCTTCTTCTCCCTGATTCTTTCTCAAATAAGTAGGAAGATCGTGGTTCAGCTAAGACAGCCAGCATCGGTATAGTGGGAGATTCGGTCACAATGCCTATCTGAGTTATCACAGCTCAAAGCATGAGCTGTGCCCGAGTAAAACCTGACAGCTGTTTGGAGCCAGGCAGTGTGGGAGGTGAGCTCATAATTGCTCTCGTCCTCTCATCAAACAATGTCCAAACATACTGCCAGCTGGGAACGTGATGGAAACTTATGCTGACAAGTTTATTTCAGTGCTAATTTTTTTTTGCTCGCGGTTTAAATTCACTTTCGGGGGAACTGCAGCCAGGGGTGGGTCCAGAGCCCAGAGTTCTGAGATCAAGAAAGCTGGTCAGGTTGCTGAGTGTGGTGGAAGCTGAGTGGGAGTAACTAAATTGAAGAAGTGATGGCCATACACCTGCTTCTCTTTCTGCAGATTAAGCCCAATAAATCTTTACACCTGAGCCACAAGTCTTCCTCCCTTGACTGCATATAATAGATGGGTAAATTCATGAGCAATATAGTCTTTGCACCAAGCAAAATAAGGTCACAGGGTCACTCAGCTCAAGCAGAGGTTCTATCTCATGCAGCAAAGTATAATGTTTTTTACAGAATTAACCTTGATGTTATGTACTTTATTGATCCTACAAGAGAAAATGCGTCCCTTTGCTGCCTTACTATGCCCAGTCTGGGAGCAACACAGCATTACCAGCAGAGAAGCACCTCTGGAGTTAGACACCTTGTCCAGGGCACAACCAGATATACGTAGTCAGTCCTGGGGTTTGAAAACTCAGCCTTCTGGTTGCTTGCCTATCAATAGTCTACCATGTACCCCACAAATACACAAAACCTCTGAGGTATTAATTCATCTTTGGAATAACATTTAACGTTCAAGAGAGACAGTTAAACCTAGGATAACCAGTGCACTGGTGCCTTATACTTGTACCTGTTCCAGCACCCTAAGCAAGAAAGATTATCACCAAGGTATTCTTTGAAGTACAGTAAACCCTCTAAGATAGGAACAGGATTCCTCCAAGAGAGTTGATTGAGCTTAGGATAAATGCTTTCCTCAACAATGTATAAAATGTTGGATTAACCTATATAAAAGAGACATATCGTAAAAGAAACTGAGTGAAATAATAAAGTGCAATAACTTAAAGAAATGACTAAAAGTAAGTACAAAGTCGAAGCTTGAACTTCTGTGCGGACTGTTGTCCGTCAGTCAAACAGTATTTGTGGTTTAAACATCAGTGTATCACTGCATGCTTTCAAAACTGTGTTACTGGTAATTAGGGGTGTGTGAAATGGATCTGTATCATGGTATAGTATATTTGTGTGACAATAATATTGCAATATTCAAATAATAATAATAATAATAATAACAATAATAATAATAGCATTTATGAACAACTCAAAGTTAATAAGTAAGATTTGAGGGATTTTCCAAAATTTCTTTAGAATTCAATTGCTATGATGTAAACTCATTCAGATTTCTTTACAGTAATGGTGATAGGAACCAGGGGTCGTAATGTCTACAAGGAAAATATAGTCATTTTATTTACTATCCAGAACCACCAATGAACCTTCACAGGTCTTCTGAGTTATATGCAATGTTGATAATTGATACAGTAGTTGTACATCTGAATATTTTGTTTTCACGTCCCTTTTGTTTTTGTTTTTACCCCTTATCCTCAGTTCTTCTTTGCACTTATTTAGATGGTCTCTGAAGAAATATTTTATTTCATCTAATAGAGATGTTTGCTAAGTTTACCTTTCTGCCCCTGTTGAATAGGTTGTAAAATCTGATTTGCCCTTTCCTCCTTTCTCTATAGTTAATGATATAGCTGATTTGTCCAACAGAGCACAACAAAAGAGTGCATAAAGAAACAAAGTAATAATCTATGCCAACACAGTACATGATCTGTACATCCCTGACATTTTGCTTTGACCCACACTTTCTAGTAGTATGCTACTCATGGCAATTGGAAAAAATAGACTTGCTTCATGCAAGCACTTCATGCAACCTACACTGATTAGTGCAGGATATGATTGCAGGTAAACTTAGCTGTGCAGTTACTGCTTCAGGTCACAGTGCTCTTTGGTTTAGTTTATAAGAATTATTTAAGAGTTCATGTTTAATTTGTCTTGGAGTTTGTGATTTGCCGTTTTTGGGCTTATCATGGTACAGCAAAATGCATATCTGGATACAAAATCATATTGGTATTCACTTTTGTACCAATATGCCTCCCACCCCTAATTACCTTGTCTGAACAGGTAAAACTTGATTGTTTTTCATTAAGGCTGTATTTACCTCAACACATTTTTCCCTCTTTCAGAACCTTGCTACATTTACAAAGCAACAATTCTTGAGGGAAAAGAGACAAGTAGAGTAGATCATTTAGAAATACAGAACACTCCCGAGTGACGGTTTGATGTAGAGTGCTCGGCTTAACAACTTCATGTGCATGTACCACAAATCAACTCGCGCAGCTTTGTAGAGTTACTGAACTATCCTGAGATCAAAATACTTTTCACTTCATCGCTGAGACATTTTATTCCCAGTACATTCCAAATCAGCAGGCATGCCACACATCCATCCTGGGAGATACTGAATCCTGAAAAAACAGTCTCAGCATGCTATAGGAATACAGCATTAGTGTTTGTGCTACACTGCTTTTCAATTCTTAACATAGCACAAAACAGTTTTGATTACCGGATGATAACAATTAGTCCTTTGTTGAAGAATTTATGAAAAGTGTCAATCAAACTGACTCGGAGGCAGGTGCTAATTTAAGGGGTTAGCAAAATGAAAATGATTACAGCATGCACTTTTAACAGAAATCATGACTGGGTTATGACTGGTTCTTTAATAATAGGTTCATGGTTTTCCACAAGATGAAACTGCTGCACATACAAATGGATTTAGGAGGCCCTTTAAAAATATATGAATCCTCAGGCAATGCTCTAGTCTGCCTGCTAACACAGAGGTTAAAACCAAGATGGCAGATAAGTTCTTGATAAATCGCTTCTCGACTCATGCAGCTTCCACACTCCCCATGGTGCGGTATATCTCTGGTTCCTCACCTTTGCCAAATTGAGTTCAGTCCAGATGGCGTTTGCTGTTTTTACATCGCTGAGGACAAAATTAGGTACAAAACCCTCAAGTTAGGGAGCGGCTCACAGGCCCCCAGACCCCGTTAAGCACTCCTAATCCTTCAGAGCTGCTGTGTCAGCAGGCCTTTTGCCAACCCACCGAATCACCTGACGATAGTTATCTGATCAATTAGTTCCAATGCATTCTCCTAAGCGCTCCAGCCGTTAAAGCCTCCAGGTGAGGCAGAGTTCCTGCAGGACCGTTTGTGCTGCGTGGTTGCCTCACCCACAACGCCTTTTTTAAACAGCAGGGCATATACAGAGGCAAAGGGTAGGGTGTAGGTGCCTCTTCCCATTATGTGTTCCCAATTACACGCTAATAAATTCCAGGCACATCCTATCTTCTCCCCATATTCTCTCCAGGATGGCGAGGGTAAATATAAAGACACCTGAATTATGCAAGATGAACATGTAAATGTCAGGGATAAATTCAGTATTTCTTCCATTGTCTCTATGGCATTTTCAATATGTTTTATGCATTTTATAATTAGGCAGAACCTCCAGAGGCCACAGAGCAATAAGCCCACACATGGATATCGTAGTCTGGGGTGTCAGAGCTCAGAACTTGGGCTCATTTGAAAGGCAAATTTAAAGCGAGATGGGAAAAAGTCAGCCAAGGTATTTCAGTACAAAATAGGCTCTAGATCACTTTTTCCTTTCTCTCTCTTTCCCCCAGCAAAAGACGAACACCGCCAAAAATGGTTTAGCGGCGTTAAATGAGTGCTCATGATATGACTTTTGAAGGTCACCCGGATGCGTTAGTGCCGTAGTTAACATGTGGTCACATTAGCATTGGAGTCTTGCATTTCCTCTTGAGTATGATAGGGCCACAGACAGCACACAGAGCTGAGATGAAATAATGTCAGCGGGAAGAAAGGGCCAGTGAGGTCATAGGAGGGGGGGTGAGGTAGATAGAGAGAGAGGGAGAGAGTGAGGAGAGAGATGATTTGGCTTGAAAAGAGCTAGGCTGGCACCTCTAGCTCCAGCTGTTTGGAAACCAACGCCCATCCTTCTCAGGTGCTGAGTGCAATTTGCTTCTTCTTCCAGCAGAATGAGCTGAACGAGAATGAGAGCAAAAGTAGAACCCCCAAACTCAACCTCAGCCAGATAAGGCAGAAAGCATAGCAACCAGCACCTGTGCTTGGAGGGAGAATTTAGGGGCGCTATGTGCAACCTAAATGTGCTATGCTTCACATAGACTGATGCTGTTTAACACAGCGCGTCAGCACTGTCCAAGGTAGTGATTTAGGATCTTATCTGGCAATATTGTACGAATGATCTAACGCTGTTTCAGATTGAAGAAGGCACTCTGTTAGCACTTGCTCCAACTGTGCTTGACAAATACGGTGGTATTTCTTCTATGGGGAGTGGTTAAAAGGGGACCTGGAGCAGTGTTACAGGGCTTGATGAATGTTATCAGCCCAGTAATACACTTCATCATGAATACGCGCTTCCTTGCTCTCCACTTTACTTTCCTCATGTCCACTATCACCTTTGCTTGTGTAAGACTGTCTATGCAAGGCAAGCTCAAAGCAACAGTTTGGCTAAAAATCTAATTTGCACAATCTTCCCCTCGTCCCTTATGTAGTCAATCATCCAAGACATGTTTGGTGTGCAAAGATATGGGGTTTCTGACACTGTATGACTCCATTTACACCTGGTCGTTTTATGAGATCTGAATTGTAACTTGGTAAGATTTTAACAATGTGTTAACACAGTCATGTGCATCTCTGGTTAGTTAGGTTAAAATCCTATCGCTATATAGCAAATAGTATGGAAATCATCTCTTATAAAACAACTAATTGCCTGCTTGCGCTGTTCCTCGGCTTTCCTGTTCTGTTCAAAAGATGTTTGCCACCTAGAAAATCACAATTTTGCATACCGTTATTCATTTCCTTACTCCAGCTTTACACCAATGTTTACAAGAAGATGGTTTAGAATAATTAGCCTCCCGAATTAATCAATACAGTCATGGACCACATATTATTGCACCATGTATAAATTGTACAGCACATATTTTGTGAGACAGTGAATAATGACAAGGTGAGGTAAAGATTAACCAAACTGATGTTTTATTTTACTACTGTATCATACTCAGAGGAGAAACTTACATCAGGAGCTGAACTGAAGGTGCAGTGATGCCTATGTTTAGTAGTAGGCGTTTTTTTTACTGCAAGCAGAACAACAGAAAGAGGCGCCATCACAATATGTATGAATGTATAATATTTGGCTAAAATGCATATTGGACTATATCCTGAATGACTATGACTTTTATAAATTAAATTTTACCTTTTAAAGTTTTTAAATTTTAACTTTTTAACTTTTAAGTCTGTGACTGTAGAACTATAAGTGAACAAGGAAATGTTCACTAACGTGCCGCAGATCACATACAGCAATAGTTACAACAATAAGGTCATTCATTTTGTTTTTAACAGAGCTACAACACAAAGCAGCACTACAACCACATGCCCAAAATGCTAACTGCTAAGCATTAATAAGTGCAAGCTACAAACTAATAACAGTTCTACCACGAACTAAGCCACATCTGTGAAAGTGAAACTAGCCCAGGTACACAGCTAACAAGGTTCATATATGCCCTAATTTGAATTAGTAAAGGATACTCACTTCGTTCATGCGCACAACAGCAGACAATAAACTAATGAATGAACTGTTTCTCCAGAACGTGTATACAGAGGGACCAGAATGAAATGCTTTTTTTTCTCCAACACAGAATTTTATAATTTTTATATTGCCACGTATTGGATGTTGTAAACACCACTTTCTCAGTATCTGCTTCACTGGTACATTAATGTGCTGTGTAAAAATAATTTCATAAATACTGATACAGCAGTCACTATATTGATACACGTATCACCACAAGCTTATCCATATTGTATTGCTGTATCAGTATTTTGAACACAGCCCTCACTACACTGCTTTAACAGTCCCTGGCAGGTGTAAACAGGATCACGTTGGAATCTGTAAATATCGACAAAAGTGAAAACTGTTAGAGCAGCCATCTTGAGGCCTGAATTTTTTCCATAGCTCGGTGGAGTATAATATAGCCTCACAGCTCCAGTGCAAAGCTACAGAAGTAAACATGTCTTCACTGATCAACTGCATGTGGGCAAATTGGGTAAATTTCATTTTCACCCAAGCTATTGCTTTCAGACACTGGATACCAAAGTGTTTGATTCTATAAAGCTAATAGATAGAGAACAAAGGATCTGAGCCGTAGAAACCAGTTCATAAATGTGTTTCTCGTGGTTCTGTGACTTAATCAAGTCAAGCAAAGTCAGTACTTACACTTTTACATGGAACAAGAAAAGCTGAATTTATTTGTTCATTCTCTTCAAAGACTGCTGTTCTTGGCCATTTTTCTCAGAATCATGGAAGCCTGGGCTGCAAAAGAAAAAAGAAAAACAATAGGATGAAGAGAACAAGAAAGGAACAAAGGGGTTGGGGAATGAAAGATATAAAGTAGAGTGGGAGGTGGAATGCAATAGAGAGGAATTAGATGTATCAAGATAAGGCCATAGGAGAATTGCTGGGCACAAAACAAAGGGTGGGAGTAGAGGCAAGAAAGGGAGGAGAAAGATATCTTCCAGGAGAAATGAGAATAATTAAATTCACTATATTAGAACTACCAGATTGAAGGAGGAAATAGGATGTACTTGTAGAAAACAATAGGGGAACACCATAAAAATAATCTCCACATACCCAGTGGCCTCGGCTAGCTTTATGAATTGTGTACAGATGGACTATTCTGAGTAAACAGAGCATATGACACATCAAGAAGAGCATCATACTCATAAGATTATTATTGGGTTTCAAAGCACACTTTTGGCTTTGGATCCAGTTTTGTCACCTCCCCACTAATTGCCTTTTTTGAAACGTGCAGTAGTCTCTTGCTCCACTTCTAAATGAAAGCAAGGTAGTTCATACATCATTTAAAATCCAAACATGCATCTGGTCCCAGTGAAATTAATTCACATTGTGAATTTGGCGAAGATTAGAAAACAATGTGAGGGAATATTGATGGTCCCGGATCCCGCTGGTATAAAATGCGTCTTTGTATATGCGTCAGTTTATTAGTGCAATGCAGAATATAACCCCTCACTCATTAATATGGGGGTCCCCCGTGGCTCTTCATTTTTTGACGTATGCGTCAAACATTCTCGGTCTTGTTTTTTTTCCCAGTGCACTGTTGAATAATTGAGTGTTTACTGTGCTTCACAAACTCAAATGCTCTTCTGCACAAAACACAGCGAGAGAAAGGAATTCATATTACGAAGTTATGAGAGAACAGTCATGCATGCTGAAACGCATATGTTGCTGAGTTGTTTAGATTCATTCATACCTACTACTTAGTTATTAGAAAGACCTGTTCACAACTACTATTTATTTTTGCTGTATTCATCACCTTCTAGATACAGTATGTTTTTCATTAAGCCATGATATTGTTTCCCTGCTCTGTGCTTGCTACTGTACCACAGTGGAACTGAATATGTATCCATTCCTGCAGTATTTTTCTTTTCAATGCTAATGATACAATACTTTGCTTACCTACAGATACTCACTATCCACTTCATCAGCATCTACATTGTTGCCTTTGATGAGTCTTTTACATCGCTGTGGAGGAATTTTGTTCCACTCATCTTTGCAGAATCGTTTTAATTCGGCCACACTGGGGGGTTTTCGAGCATGAGGTCTTGCCACAGCATCTCAATGAGATTCAAGTCAGGACTATATTTGGCCAATGTAAGACCTTAATTTTGTTTCTTTTGAGCCATTCAGAGGTGGACTTGTGTGCTTTGGCTCATTAGCCACCTTTACATTTAGCCTAATAATCCGTTAATAATCCGACCAATAGCTCAATCGGAATAGAATATGTCCATGTATACACTTCAATCAGAATAGACTAACCAATTGAGGCAATTTCTATCCGATTGAATGAGGTGGGTAATCCTGTAAATAATCTGTTAAATAGAAGAATAATAGACATGTAAACGCCTGTATCCAAGTACATTTCCAATCGGAACATGTAAGTACATTCTGCGCATGTGCGTTCGCGTCATAGCAAAAGCAGAGAGCTCATAAACCGGCTCTGTTTATAACGTTCAGCATGGTGGGAGCAAAAACTGGTTGAAGTTTATGCTTTGAGCTTTAAAAGACGGCAGTGGGAAGGGCATCCAGCTGTCTCAGAGCACGACGTCTTCCTCTCACCCTTCTGTGAGAGGAATGTGAGGTACATGTGAGGTACATTTTTCTGATTCTGACATATTTTTAAAGTAATGAACAAGCTTGCCAACTGAAAACTCACCTCACTCTGACAGGATCTCACGGGAGTTTCTCTGTCATGGTAACGTTTACTCTAAGTGGTACTCCACGCATGCGCATCGTTTTGGATCGGATTACTTGTAGTGTGCATGTAAACGAAGATTTTCCATCAGATTGTTTAATAGAGTGAACATATAAACACCTCAGTCTTAATCTTTAATTGGAATGTATTCAATCGGATTGGCAAAATTCTTTTCATGTAAACATAGCCATTGTCCTGCTCCATAACCCTGAGCTTTAGGTCACGAATTGACAAGTAGACAATCTCCTTCAGGATTTTCTGATTAAGAGCAGAATTCCTGGTTTAATCAGTTCGGTCGTCCAGGTCCTGCAGAAGTAAAGCAGCCCCGGATTATCACACTACCACCACCATGTTTGACTGTTGGTATGATGTTCTTATGGTGGAATGTGGTGTTAGCTTTATGCCAGACCCATGTCTTCCAAAAAAGTTCCACCTTTGACTCATCAGTCCACATAGTATTATCTGAAAAGTCTTGGGGATCATCTACATGTTTTTTGGCAAATGAGAGACAAACCTTTGTGTTCTTTTTGGTCAGCAGTGGTTTGCACCTTGCAGCTCTGCCATGTATGCTATTTTTGCTCCAACAGCACTGCTGTGTCTGATCCACTCAGACTAGCGCAACACACCCTAACACACCACCACCACATCAGTGTTACTGCAGTGCTGAGAATGATCCACCACCCAAATAGTACCAGCTCTGTGAGGGTCCATGGGGGTCCTGACCACTGAAGAACAGGGTAAATGGGGGCTAACAAAGTATGCAGAGAAACAGATGGACTACAGTCTGTAACTAGAACTACAAAGTGCACCTATATAGTAAGTGGAGCTGATAAAATGGACACTGAGCACAGAAACAAGGAGGTGGTCATAATGATATGCCTGATCGGTGTATCTGTTGTCATGCACAATTTGTCAGCCACCTTCTACCCCATTCATTACTGGTCAGGTTAGTATGTACACAGGTATTGAGTACTCTGTTAACTGATCAAGGTGCCAGTATTCGACTACTGAAATCACATTTCGGGTACTGGGAGAAATCGGAAATATGAAGAAAATGCAGAGATTAACAAGTCAAATGAAATGCCTCCTTTTTATGTTTTAGAACTAACAGAACTGTAAAATATTATGATTTTACTTATGTTGCTTGTAATGTATATTACATTGTGTCACTCCAAAACATAAGTGCCTAAACTGAGCACGTTGCCAAAGACGCATTGTTAAGGATGTGACTGAGAAGTCAGATGTAGTGTAGCTTTATTACTAACTAGGCTAACTACTCTAGTGGATGTTTACATGCTAGCAGGTCGTCCATTAAGGAGAAAATATCTTGTGAGAGTTGACGAGTCCTCATTTGTATCTAGTGTTAGCAACCACTTAGTTAAAATTACGAATTTACCTGTTTTCAAAGGTATTATTCTGCTCGCTGATATTTTTGCTTCTTAACATCAGAGCCATCACCTAAAAGAGTAAGCCTATGACCATATGTTAATTTTGGCTGAGGTACTTTTTTTTCCTGTCTCGCAGTTAAATGAATATCAGTTCATTAACTCTCACTGATATTTGAAAATCAGAATTAGTTCGAAAGCACATCTCTACAGTTGACCAGATAATATTTTGTTGGAACTCAACTACCTGCTACCAAAAAGCATCCCACTACAAACCAAAAAAGTGAAGGCTCTACTTCAAGATCTAGCTTGGTGCTAGCTGGATGTTAAATTTATATCTAAATACACAGTAGTGACACTTATATGGTAGTTGCATGGTATTGAGTATGGAGCTGGTACGAGTGTATTAGCCACAGCAAGAATCTTTACACAGTGTCACTGCCGGGTTGGGAGTGGTCTGCCACCTGGAAATGTACTGCTACCGCTACACAGTTGGCTTCTGTGGTCTGAAACTGATCACTGGAGGACGGCTAATGCAAAGTGTGCATCAACAGATGGACTACAGTCTCTAACTATACACCATCAAAGTGGACCTAAAAGGTGGAGAAGGTAGAGATAACATTTTAGGTGAGCGTATATAAAATACATAGACTGCAAATGACCCGTCTAACATCACCTGTTTCTCTTTCCTCTGATGGCAGGTCAAGAGGGATTGGCAGAAGAATGCTGGTCCCAGGTACCCAGGGGCAGGATGGCGTCGTGTTGGCCAAGAGCCGTGGTCGTTAGATGGTTTCTCTTGATGCTCCTGTGGCACTGGGCACCTCTGGGTCCTCTGAGTTGGATCCTGGCTGCAGCTGAGCGCCTGGACCACAATCCTTCCCCTTTCTTATCCGTGTCTGGCCGGAGCAGTGGCCAGCTGGACTGGCTCCTGTCCGACAAAGGGCCCTTCCACCGCTGCCCGGAGTACACAGAGTTCAAGGAGCGCTTTCAGCAAGGCTTCACCACTCGCTACAAAATCTACAGGTAAGCTCTGCTAGGGCTGGGTGGTATACATTCTTTTTTCAGTTATTTTTGTTTTGCAGCACCTTAATTAATAGCATTTTTCTATTACTTATCAAAGTTGTTCATTGCGTAAGTACAGAAGTATGTACAACATACACTTAATGTGAAAATGTTATAACCCCTTGTCAATAATTTGATGTGACAGGGCTGTACAGTGCGAATTGAATGCAGAGGTTAAAAGAGTTCCCTGTTTTATTAAAAGTTAACATAGTTTCCACAATTCACATTTGTATTTTCTCATGGATGTGTATGTCTGCAATGAAATGTTTTTAAAGGCAATTTATTTTTGGATAATAAAACATGTTTTCAAAGTTTTTTTGCAGGAGAACATAATATGCAAGCTGTGTAAACAAGGTGTAACATGAGAAATCTTTTAGCTCATTTAATAACCAGACATGTGACAAAAACATTGATGTTGCATGTGGAAACACCTATGATAAACATGCAATAGATGGTGGAAGGGATGTTCCTTTTTGCTGTTTCATTGAACACTTAGAGGTTTGAATATCTATATTTGTAGGTTCCAAAGGTTGTGAATGTTAATTTTTCCTCTTCAATTTAATGTTTGTAATAGAAATATTTTAAAAATTGCATGTTGATGAATCTCTGGTTGCTGACCTTGAGTGATAAACGTCTCATATAAGTTGCACCGGAAAACAGTAACTATTTTTTAACTGCACTAACTATTTTTCGTTTATGTTATTCATCTGTGAAACTTACTAATGAAAATCTAGTAACATGTACTATTTACTACGTAATGCCTTAGTTACTTAGGTAAATCTAGTTAAGATCAATTAATTTGGATAAGTTCTTCGGATAAGAGTTGTTTGCCCAAAAAGCTTCCTAGAGTTCTTAGCAGTTTTGTTTGTTTCTGCTTATTGTTTTCCGCTTTTGTGACATTTTTGTGTCATAGCATATTCTCATGCTAAAATCACCATGACGGTCTTGTGTATTTAGGTTTATCAGTTAGGCATATAGCAAGGAAAGCTGTCACTTGGTGAATACCAGTCCCAAGCAGTAACTACACAGAATGGCCGAGAAACTTGAAGCAATTTCAGTCTTCATACATGGGTCACTCTTGTCTTATTCATTTGTTTATTACACTGTAAAACCTGACGAGTTAAGTCAACTCAAATGGTTTGAGGAAAGCGATTGCCTTAAACCATTTAAGTAACTCAAATCATTTGACCATAAATAATTCCCTGAACTAAGTATAAACAAAACATATGTTTATTGTTATATACACTTAAATAAACTGATTAAATTATACTAATTCTATTCATTTTGGTGATCTTAAAATGATTGAGTATTTTGGACTTATACATAATAGTTGTACTAACTACAATAAAGAAATTGTAATTTAAATTCACTGCTAGGCTAAATTACGTTGTAACTAACAAATTCATGCCATATTGCACATACTTGATACTAACAGGCAAATTAACCAATTTACCTTATTTTTGCTCTAGATCATATTGCCAAATGCTGACAGTTTAGCCCAGAGTAATCTCTGTAGTGTTTAGCCAGCACAGAAACCACACTCAGGAGATGGAACTCAATAATTCAATTCCCTGAACACTGATTTTCAATCAGTACTGACTGAGATTAGCTGAATCACAAAAATTTACCAAAAAAAGTAGACACCCAAGGCAAGATAGGCTGGGAAGAATGACAACACATAGAAGGTAGGGTAAACAAGGTGGAAAGACATGCTCAGTATGCAAATGTTCTGCTTGTGCTGAGGCAACCTGATACTCCTGAAAGGCTTTTACTTTTACTTAAGCTTGAACTTGTGAAGTAACTTTACTTAATTTTTTATTTTGAGGCAATGAGTTTGCATGATTTTTTATTCAAAGTAAAGTAACCTTATTTAGGTTTACAGTGTGAAAAACAATGATACTGCAATAATGTGAAAGTATTTGATGTTTTGGCCATATTGGCTAACTCTAAGCTCTGCCCACACAGGTTCTCATAGGCCTCTAAAGATGTACATCCTTCTGCAGTCATGCTAATATCAGGAAGCAGATGACCTTTTCAAAAGTCAGCTGTGGTAACCAAAAAGGTTCAGATCCTGACACATTTTGTTCTGTGTACATTTCCTCTCCCAGAGGTCACTGAATCCTCTGAATTGTGAGATTATTTAGAGGTTGAAATATGAAATATTGCTACATACATGCTAGTAGCAAGGTAACACTCTTGCACATGGAAATAATGTTGTATGACAGTTGGTCTACTATAAAACTTTAACACTATTACTTAATAACAAAAGCAACTCAAACTGTAGGTTACTACTGCCAAAGCAACTTAACATAAATAATTGAATGGGGTATTTTAGTGAAATTTCCATTCTTATGATGTCTCTTTAGTGTGTCAGCTTGGATATAGCAGTATTCATTTTTCGTCTTCTTTATGACCTTGTCATTCAGAGGATTTGGCAACGTTTGGAGAGGACATGTGTACGGTAACGTATATCAGCTTCGGAACATTTTAGTTTACCCCAGAGCACAACAGCAGCGAATTTTTGAAAATGCCATTGATTTTTGTCAAAGATAAATCTGTTTAGACCTAATATGAGCATGGCGCCAAATACAGAATTCGACATGACTTCAGAGGTATGTAGAGGTTTCCAGCACTGAGGAACAGAGCGTGTAACAAAAACTTAAAGGGCCCAACTCAAGTCCTTATTCTTAATCACTAGTTTGACCCCTAGAAGTCTAGAGTAATTAACACTTTATATTCAATTTTTATTACATATTTTTAAAATTACACAGATTAGATCGTTTGTACCTCTTGTATGCCTGATGTGCATTCTGCATCAACAGGTTCAAGTCACTTACAAACATCAAATTTTTACCTCTTGTTTTGATGTAAAAAATGAAAAAAACATGGGATAAATGCAAAATAAATATTTGCTGTAGGCTGTATGCACAGCCACACCTTTTGATGTATACTGAACCATACTTAAACACAAATTATATTATTCAGTTCTCTGTGTGTATATATATATATATATATATATATATATATATATACCATGAGAGAGAGAAAGAGTACTTCTCTGCTTGTTGTAGTGAGCCATGAGTGGGAGAGCATTGTAAGGAAGTTAGGATTTCATGCCGTATATACCATGGGCGACCTAAGGGAGGAATAATAAACCATAATGGTATTCACCAAGAAGTAAGCTTCTGTTGAAGACTAAAATAAAATAAAAAATGCAATATACAGAAGGTGGTAAGTGTAAAGTCTCTCCACGACGCCTCTGAAGACAGCAGCATTCATATCAGTACAGTGTCAGGGCAGGTGCAGCCCCATGACATAAATGGGCCAGACCCCATGCAACTTCTCCCTCACGTTCTGTGGCAGTGTCTGCCATGACTAAGACAAGTGACACACACACTCATGTTCTTTCACAGCACCAGAGTGACTCATGCTAGTATGTGCAGAAATAATGTATATATAGTCTCTAATGGCTGTATAATCTTGAGTATTTTTAGCCAATCAGCACATTGCTAATGGGCAAAACTACATGATCCTATGTTAATGGAATATTTTATTTCTGGCTGAAAGATTAATATTGTTAAATCTGTAGAAGGAGCAGTTCAGCTGATTAAAGGTTTTGCACAGTAACATTAGCATGAAATAAATGTCAGCAGTTCACAAAGTGCATTATTTAGAGGCCATGATGTGCAACACAGCAACTGCTCTTGAAAATGTAAACACTTTTACTAGCTTTATAAATAGTTGCACTGTACCCTGCAAAAGTAAAGCCTCATAAGTTATTAAATCTCATTAAAGCATTCCTAATTGGGTTGTGAGGTTCTGGATACAAATTATTTCTACATATTTTTGCCTTTTCATTTGGTTCTCCATCATGTGAAGGACCAGGCCAGCATAGCAATGATTAAACTATTTTTAAAGAATTAGTCATGTTATGTCGTGTTATGAGTTCTGGCACAGACGAAATGTCAGAGGTATGCAGGTTCCATTATCCCCACGCTTCCTACCTATTCTACTGTGACACTTTTAAGTAGGGCATGATCTGTACGAATGAATGCTGTGATGAAAAAATGATGTGGCACTTTTGGGTTAGGGTTTAAAAACCTCAGTGTAAAACCAGTAATTGTTGTTTCTTGATATACAAGTACATATATACATACACTATATTGCCAAAAGTATTCGCTCTTCTGCCTTCACACGCATATGAACTTGAGTGACATCCCATTCTTAATCCATAGGGTTTAATATGATGTCGGCCCACCCTTTGCAGCTATAACAGCTTCAACTCTTCTGGGAAGGCTTTCCACAAGGTTTAGGAGTGTGTTTATGGATTTTTGACCATTCTTCCAGAAGCGTGTTTGTGAGGTCAGACACTGATGTTGGACGAGAAGGCCTGGCTCGCAGTCTCCGCTCTAATTCATCCCAAAGGTGTTCTGTCGGCTTTAGGTCAGGACTCTGTGCAGGCCAGTCAAGTTCTTCCACACCAAACTCGCTCATCCATGTCTTTATGGACCTTGCTTTGTGCACTGGTGCGCAGTCATATTGGAACAGGAAGGGGCCATCCCCAAACTGTTCCCACAAAGTTGGGAGCATGAAAGTGTCCAAAATCTCTTGGTCTGCTGAAGCATTAAGAGTTCCTTTCACTGGAACTAAGGGGCCGAGCCCAACTCCTGAAAAACAAGCCCACGCCATAATCCCCCCTCCACCAAACTTTACACTTGGCACAGTGCAGTCAGACAAGCACCGTTCTCCTGGCAACCGCCAAACCCAGACTCGTCCATCGGATTGCCAGACGGAGAAGTGTGATTCGACACTCCAGAGAACACGGCTCCACGGCTCTAGAGTCCAGTGGCGACGCTTTACACCACTGCATTCAACACTTTGCATTGCGCTTGGTGATGTAAGGCTTGGATGCAGCTGCTCGGCCATGGAAACCCATTCCATGAAGCTCTCTACGCACTGTTCTTGAGCTAATCTGAAGGCCACATGATGTTTGGAGGAGTGTAGCGATTGACTCAGAAAGTTGGCGACCTCTGCACACTATGTGTCTCAGCATCCGGTGACCCCGCTCTGTCATTTTACGTGGCTTACCACTTCGTGGCTGAGTTGCTGTCATTCCCAATCGCTTCCACTGACAGTTGACTGTGGAATATTTAGTAGCGAGGAAATTTCACGACTGGACTGCACAGGTGGCATCCTATCACGGTACCACTCTGAAATTCACTGAGCTCCTGAGAGCGACCCATTCTTTCACAAATGATTGTAGAAGCAGTCTGCATGCCTAGGTGCTTGGTTTTATACACCTATGGCCCTGGAAGTGATTGGAACACCTGAATTCAATGATTTGGATGAGTGAGTGAATACTTTTGGCAATATAGTGTATATGCACAAATATTGGCACCCCAAAATGAGTTATTACAGTATTCTTAAATACTTATTTTTTGATCATTCATTCAAAATATTAGCAAAAATCTAACCTTTATTGAAGGTATAATTGAAACTGAAATAAAAAATCTAAATCTTTAATGCTAAATCTTTAATTTTCATAATTAGGTTTCAGGTAACTTGTAGTGGAAGTTTTTGTTATCAGATACAACTCTCTCTCTGAATGGAACATCCAGGAGAAACTGTAACCAAACTTTGTTCTTCAGATTATCAACTACTTTTTTTCAAAATGAGAAATTATTGTTATTTTTCCTCTTATTTAAATTTGTTCTAATAATAAATGGCACTTTTACAAGTGGAAACATACTTACTGCTACAATAAATGGTTTTAAACAGCATGCTTTTGCTCAGTGTATATACACACTTGAGTCTTTTTTTGCTCAGAAAAACAGTAATATTAGAATAAATGCAAATAACAATAATACAGTAAGTATTGATTTTATGTCTATCAAGGTGTTTTTTTTTATCATTTAAGTCTTCATTTAATACTTGGTTTGGCTAATCAATCCTCCTATCAATTGAACAAATCCATGGGATGGCCAGGAGCATCAGGGACAAATCTAGAACTAAACATCTGTTCTTCTAACCAGCTCTTAAACTATCAACCTTTTTTTTTTCAAAACAAGAATTCTTGTTAATTTTTACTGAATTAATATTTATTTGTAGTTAATCTAATGTAGGGCTGCAACAATCAGTCAACAATTTGACCACATTGGTTAGAAAAAATTGTCAACATGATTTTTTTTTTATTGTGGGTTCATGCTGTACTAAAAAGCACTCTCTAATGTTACAGTACATATTTTAATACAGATTTTAATGTAGTATACACATGGGAACAATATGGCTCCTGTTGTTTCTCTGCACTGTTTGTGCCAAAGACAGAGCTGTGAATGGAGGAGGTAGTAAAGGGAGACAGCAAGAAAGCAAGATCCACAAAACTTACAGCTTGCAATGCACGACGTGCTAAAACAGGTAGTGTTTCATAGCAGTATGACATTGATGCACAAACAAAATGAAAGCAGCTGAGACCCAACGCGTTTTCAACTTCCACTGTAAGCGGGTAAGTGCCTGTGACTAACTAGGCTAAGTGGCAAATGTCAGCCCAGTAAATGTAACTTTAGGCTTCATGTTGGGAAACAGAGCATCTCATGGAAGAGATGAATATTTCAATGAAATTAAGTACAGTGTAGTAAAATTAATGGCATCCTGACGAAGCTGTTCAATAATGAAATGTTAAAGCTTCACACTAATGCCATCCAGTTGTCCTGGGGAGGACAAAAATAATGCTGAATGCAGTACCACTTAAAGTCTGTAAAATGTACAGTCAGTGCCATTCATTCCAACCACACTGTTCAATGAAGAGACGTTTAGCCAGTTATGTATCACCTGTCAGGCAGACATGACCCACTCAGAATCATATAAACGGTGACAAAAATGGGATACATATTGATATTCTATAGATTAACCAATTTAGAAGTAATCTTCAGTTGCTCAGTTATTGAGGTTTTTACAAACAAAAACTCAAATATTGTCCAGGTAGATGGTTTTAAACTATTTCCTTATTTGCTGTATAATTAAGGCACATTACACAGAATTTATGTTTTAGTTAAGAGTATGTTCTGTGTTTTTTATTATTCTGGAAATGTTATAGAAATAATAATGACAGAAAACATAGATGTGAATTATAGAAATTATTGGAGCAATCCATCATATAAATCAGCATTGAGAGAATCAGGAGAACACACTTAGCTGCATTTGGTTAGATGCTTAGGGTTGTACTGGCTGAGCTTACGTGTCAGAGCTGGGAATGTGTGTTTTTTTATCTTAACCTCTGCTCTTGTTTTCAGGATCTGCTTTTGGAGTCAGTAAGCATAAATAAATTCAGCAAGTCGATATCTGTCTGTGAAAGAACAGCAACCAATTTGGATGCAAGGAGTAAAAACAGCAGTAATGTGTGAAGAACAGCACAGCTAGTTTGCTAAACAAAGGCAACTGTTTGGAATGTCTTGAAAAAGAAAGCAACCTGGTGTACTTAAAAGTTTGGATGCAAAAATACTACAATTCTAAAACAACAAAGGATAGCTAGAAATAAAAGAGGATATTCCGTACTTCCACCATTTTTATTTATGTCTATATTATTTTTATCATTTAATTCAAAATGCTTTAGTATACCATCAAAATAATTCTTTCAGTCTTTCATTGTCCCAAATCTCAAAGACTGAATTAAATTGTGTCATTACTTGTTATTTGGAGAGACACTGTTCATGTTTAATATTTGTTTAAAAGTTTGATGTCTTGTTCAGTATGCCAGTCTTTGTTTGAGCCGTGATCGTGAGAGACATGCAAGCGTTTCATGCGTTACTGTGGCCGACCCCAGTTTCAACGGGTGGATTTTGGCCTTTTAGCTCGTTTCCTCGCCCCCCCCGCCTACGCGAGGCTGACTCAGGCCAGCCCCCCCACGCTCACCTATCCAGACCACAGCGTGGATCCGAGCAGCCGGGCAGAGAAACCCCCGCTGAAGCGTGATGGACTCAGCGAGGGCCAGACGAGGCCCTGCCAGCACTGTTTGAAAGGTTGTCTCGCAGGCCAAAGTGTGGATTTGCTCTTGCAAAGACCAACAGTGTGTGTGTGTGAGTGTGTGTGAGTGTGTGTATGTACTTCACGGTTCAGTCGTGATGCATAAACAACATCACTGATCTCACTGGGCAACTAAAGAAGGTCCCCCTTACACACCCACCCCTCACTTTTCAGTTGTGGTGGTTTTTGATATGTTATCTAAGGCCACTGCCTTTAACCAGTGGGCTTTCAGGGACTGCAGCCCAGAGCCCCAGCCACCAAGAGGTTCCATGAGCGCTGTTGCAAAAGACATAGTTGGCAACTTAAAATGCTTAGAAGGAGATATGTAGGAGGTTTGTAAACCATTTGCAAGTTTGGAATCACTTTTAATATAAATAGTTTTTATCAGTTTACATTCAGTGATAACTTACACCAAGGGTGCCCAACTCTGGTGCTCAAGGCCCAGTATCCAGCACAGTTTGGTAATTCTCCTTCTCAGACACACCCTCTAAAGTTTTAACAGAGGAGTTGTGTTTGAGCAGGTAAATCACCAAACTCTGCTGGACATTGGCCCTCCAGGACTGGAGTTGTGCACAAACCATGCAGATTTAAATACTCAAAAGTAGACTACAGAATATGCTTTCAGGTGCTATGTTCAGTACCTAAAGTATTGAATAACAAGAAGTTATTCAAGGATAAATAATATACTGTAATTATCTATTTATAGAATTTAAGTTGTCTGCCTCAAGATGTGTCACTTCTATAATACAAGGCATTAGGTGTACTCATTTTATTGTAATTTCACTCCATAATCATCTACAGCTCTGTTCATCTTCCAGAACATATATTACAGCCTTCTATTAATCATTAAAATTCTTTATACAGTTTCTTTGTAATAATATGAGATTGTGACGTTTTATCATTTTATACATGAAAACATTGATCCCAAATTTCTGAACGATGGTTTTAAACTTTTGAATGGCAATGTAGCTTCATAGGGAGCTCTTTTCATGACTTGCCTACAATCAACAACATAGCTAGCTATGGCCAATCAACTTTAGCGTACGTGGTGGTGTACGAAATAACAGAAACACTACATGAACCATTGGCCATTTAATAGGCCCACCTACCATGGATGCATGAGGCTTTACAGTTACTGACTGTAGCCCATCTGTTGCTGCAGAGTTTATCAGGCAGCCTCTGCCCCATCTATCAGTGGAAAAGGACCACCATAGGACCAGTATGGTGGTCCTTTTTGACTGGTACCTAAAATGTGCACCTATATGGGATATATAAAATGGCCAGTGAGTATATTTCATGTGGTATTTCCATTATTGTGGACACCCCTTATATATTCATTTTATTTTGCCTAACCTTACCTCTGGATGATGAAAGCAGGTATCATAAGCAAAAACTTGAAAAGAGGAAAAGCTTAAAATGTAAGCAAAAAGAAAAGAATTATGTGTTGTTATTTGGATGTACAGCAATGTTATTAAAAGAGGTTTGGTAGGGGCTAAAAAAAGTAATCTTAGGGCCCCAGAATATTTAAATGTGGCTCTGATGATAACAAATCTTTTTCTAAAAGGAACAACTGGTGAGAAAGCAAGTCTTCTCGCTTTTCAGCCTAGTGGGACATCCACGGCTGCACATCAGGAGAAGTGAACACCAGTGGGTTGACTGGAAGGGTCCTGTGCTTTTTTCGTTGTATGTCTGGGCTCAGCTCCCCCTCTGGGGCTCACGCAGCACCAAAGGATTCTCGGCAGAGTGAATTCACTGCTCTTTAGTCATACCCCCAGTGCCGATGAGGATTTCTGTTCTAAAGAGCACAGAAAGATGTGCTTGCCTCATATGACACACTTGCTAAGCTGTAGTTGCAGGCAATTAGAAATAGACTGTTCGACTGAGGTTAACTCAATTTAACTGCGAAGTCGCTAACAATGAAAGGGGGTTTTTGCATGCTGTGGAAACAAACAAGGTGCTGTATTCTGACATGACCTCCCACTGACTCTGCCTGCAAAAGCAAATGCTTCAACACAGCAGTCTGCTCCCTGGCAGTGTGTTTAGGGCTAATTTGTATTTAATTTTAACCCTTACAAGTCTAAATTTACTGTTATTGCTTTGCTATATATTTGACTTGCATTGCATAATAATATGAAGTAAGTTTATATAATATGTTACACACATTAATATGTAGCGACATAATTAATTTATTTTTAGATTCAATTTACATTCTGTACTGACAGCTTTGAGTCTACATTTCTGACACTGTTCCGTTTGTGTTTTGGCAAAATGTAAAAATAGTTTTTTCCTTCTGTAAAAAGAAGAATGTATGTACAACAGTTATTTCTCTTCTACTAACAAACACAAATATGATGTCAATTGAAAGTTCAGAATCACTTTCAACAATTTTTTCACAAGCACCAAGTTAGAAATAATTTGGCAAAGTATAAAAAGAGGTGTTTCAAAATGTACATGCCATGGGGAACCTAGGAGGGTTAACTAATCAAATGGTAGCACAGAATAGGTTCAAAAAACCTTTGCTTTGCTCAAACCTGTGTGGAGGCAGGTGTATGCAGCAGCGAGGGGAATGGATGTTTATGACTGGCAGACAGGAAAGGCCTGTGACGTTGTGGCATTCCCCAAGGTGAGTTTGGGAAGATGGATGAAGTCCCATACGAGCCATTACCCGCGGGCCACTGCATCGTCAGAGCTGCACAAGGCGACAGAATGACAACCAACGGGGGCCTAAAGGAACAGTGGTCTAGTCCCTAGGCACCTTGTAACCTAGTAACAGCTGGTTTCCAGAGGCAATGTGCATCACCAAGAAAATAACACAGGGACGTGGCTATAGCCATAATTGACCGACTAGGGGAGAAAAAATTGGCCCTCTGGATTCGACAAGAGACGTTGTACTCAAGATAAAAGACTTTTTGGTGAAATGAATCATGATGACTGCAGCTTTTTCTGTAAATATGGAGTCCAGAGTTTAGGATTAATGAAGGAAATATCTGGCAACCTTGAAGATTTATGCCTCAAAATGGGATTTAAAGGAGAATGGTGTGTGCATGCGTGTGTGCGTTGGAAGTTAAGGGGGGTTGAAGTGCAGTGCTGTTGTTTTCTAGGGACTTGATTCAATTTGCCACTTTAATCTCTCCCTATAGAACATATCAGAAAACACTGTTCAAGCTTTCACTGACCAGAATCAAATTTTGCATTCTCTATTGATGTTTGCCTTTCAAACTTAGGTTTTGCTGAGTTGCCTTTTCTGTGTAGCCTCAGTTCTTGCTGAAAACAGGATTTAATCTTGTATTTGCTTGAAGTCGACTACTTAGCTTAATAATCTCTTCTTTAAAAATTTGCATCTAAGGTTGGTTTCAAGATATGATACAGTGATGGATGGGAGGCTGATATATTTTCTAAGTGTCGCCTTTAAAAACATCTCACGTCAGTGCTTTACTTTGATGAGCAGAGGGCCTCTGAAGTCTCGTATGAAACAGGAGGTGTGTGAAAAATAATGAAAGTGGCTTCTGGTTCATGAAGGACTTGTGTATTTACACAGAGGAGAGGTGACAAGAGTGTGCATATAGACTACAAAGACAGGCCTATCTGGTGGTTAAGCAGTTGGCTGAATAGGGTGAAACAGCATGTGTTCCAATCACAGTCTGCTCAACATATGTCCTCGGCACTTTTTATGTTCGTTGGTTGTTTGGTGGTGAATAGGAGTGTTTGCTGAAAACAAAGAAGACAAGATGGTTTTGAGACACATCAGAACACCACACGGCACATTTTAGGTCAGAACTTGAGCTCCTCCACTGGGTTTTCTTCCCTTTCATTTGTTTTATTCCTTCTGTTAGAGAGCAGTGCACTTTCTGTAATTTGCAGTCCATGTTTAAAAGAGTAATTTATCAAAATGAGTCAAATGTCAAAATGGGTAAATTGCAACTAGGTCATTACTGCTAAGGTTTACCTAAAATTGTTTGCCGAGAGCTTCTCAGCATGAGGCAAGTTTGATCTTTTTAGAGTCAATGGCTCAAGAGACCAACACCGTGGCTCTGGAGTATAGTGTGCAATATTTCTGAGACTTGCTGAAAGCCTAGAAGGTAGAGGAAGTGAGTGAAGTCATCATGTCATTCTTGTCAGCCTCATATCCAGTCAGATCTGAAAAGTGCTGAGGACAAAGCACTGAGGGCCAAACACACAGGGCCAGTTGATTTCAAGAAAGTTACGGGTCATCAGCAAAGTGAGAAGAAAATGTACTCAACATGTTAGCGTTGGTTGACCTGTAATGTTTGTAGAGAATTTCCATCTTGTAGCAATTTGAATATGCAAATGAGTGTCAGCACATGCCGCTCAGCACATTTTGATGTGGCTTGATATAATATATGATCACCTTATGTCTGAGAAATCAGTGTTTGCTATTATGATTCTCCCATCACATGCCCCAGAGGCGCTAAAGCGGAAAATCTAATTACAGCGTTCAGTGCTGTAACTCCCAGTGAGCAATTAACAAGATTCAGCTTTAATTCTGATGAAGAATCTGAGCTTTGGCCATTCAGCTCAACACGAAAAGGAACTGGAGAAATGAGACATGCTCTGAGTCTTTTGGTGTACAGCACAATAGTTTATCCAATTTATAAGAAACATTCAAATCGCTGTTAGAAAAAAAAGAAAGAGAAAAAATGCTTGAATGAAATCTTATAGCTTTGCTGGGTACTTATAGGCTATGTAATTAAAATTGCAGTTCTTGCAATTTGAAAATTGCACTCTTTCAAACTACAAATTTGATATAAAAACAATTAATCTTTCAGCCCTAGTACAGATCGTTTACTTACATAAATATACACATATATAAATATATATATATATATATATATATATATACACACATACATACACACGCGCACATGCGTATGACACAACAGACATGTCATCAGAAGGAAAATTTACCTGCGACCTCATCACAAAAAAATGCAAAACAATATCCAGATGACCCAATTGCATTTTGGACAAAGTGCTATGGACTGATGAAGTAAAACTGGAACTCTCTGGCCACAATCGCCAAAGGTTTGGAGAAAAAATGAGCAGCAATTTGATAATAAGAAAACCTTGCCAATAGGTTAAATTCAGCACAATTCCATTATTCAACAGTAATTGTACATTAAAATGCACAGAGAAAGTGTGTTCTCTTAGAAAATTTTTAAAACATATAATTTGACCATAATTTGAATTTAGCTTTCATTGTTTTTGGGGGACTTGGTTTGAGTTTTTCAAAGAAATCTGCAGGGATATCTTTCGACACCTCTGAAGTTCAGTCCTAGAAGCTGGTTGTATTTTCTGCATCTCGCGAGTGAAGTAATCCCAAACACGTTCAGTGATATTGATTTTATGTTTTACATTTTCTTCTCTCAGTAACGGCTTTTTGACAGCTACACGTCCTTTCAGACTGATAGTGCTGAGTTCACCATGGAAGAATGGATTTTTTTTCAGATCTGAAGCAAGAGTGGAGCTTGTTTTTCTATTAAAGATGAAAGCTTTAATTACTGTTTATCTGATGGTGACAGTGTTGGTGGTCCAACATGGTTGTTAGAGTCCTATTTTCTCTGTCTTAGAATGCAAGTTGGTTAGAATACAGTTAGATGAACACAAGTTTGCTTGCTGACTTCTTGATGCACTCCAGTCGTTGCATGGATTCCTTCAGCAGCACATTTGAATTAATTTATTGAAGGATTGATTTGGTGAAGTAGGCAGCAATTGTAAATTCTAGGATTTCTTAAGAAGAGGTTTGGAAATGGCTGAGGTAACACACATATAAAATCACAGTATATAGTTTTATTGATTTATTTCTATTTATTTTAATGCTAGCTATATCTATGTACACACATATTTTATAGGGTTTTCTGTTTTCTACTGTAAATGGAATTGTTCTCTCTTACAGGGAGCATTTTAGAAACGAGTGGAATTATGGAATAACAGGGAATGTGTCACTAGGCCCAAATGATTTTGCTGAGCTCTAACACAGAGTGAGTGCACTGGGAGCAGAAAGAGCCACTAATTGCTTTTCAGTGTTTCCTCCTGCTTTATAAACGAGCCATCTAATGCACAGAGTTCTCTTGGCCATAATAATGATGTAATTCAGAACCATCTATAATTACATGTCCCTCTTGATGGTTCATGTCCTTTTTTCATGTGATTTTAATAGGTGATAGGTTTTCAGGAGAAGTAGGGAGTGTATCTCCCTAGGCACACACAAACACACACACTCTTCCTGTGTTTGACTGACAGCCTAATACAAACAGGCCTGAAGACCCAGTTTCTATCCAGTAGAGCACAATGTTGCAGATCAGCAGTTCTCTGTTTTCTCCCCCTCCTTCGCTCTTTCTGTCTCAGCTGAGGGTAAGCAGCACAGAAGTGCACCACAAGTTAAAAACTCAGCTGAACATCATTCCTGAATTGAAACTTTAGCATCTTCGGTGACACAAAAAACACAGAAAAACACCTCTGAGACTGCATGCTTTTTATTCAGTTATCAGGGTTTTTATCTCCGTACTAAATTATTATTATACTATATAAGTTGATTTATAGTAGTATATACTATATATAGTATATACTGTCTTCTGTTTTAAAGCCTCTTAATGTCTTGTTCATGATTCTTCGGATTGTCTCCATCCATCTTATTGCTGGCCATCCTCTTCCTCTTTTACCTTCAACTGTTCTGAACATAAATGTCTTTTCCAATGAATTGGTTCTTCTCATAATATGTCCAAAATAAGAATTGGTTATCTGGGCTTTGAGTGGGACGTGAGGCATAATTTGGTCAATGATCTATTTGTTTATTTTGTTCACCTAAGGTCAAAGGCATTTTAATGTCAGGTTTTCACATCCATAAAGAACCACAGGAAAGACCACAGCCTGGACAATACTGATCTTTGTATAAACACATCATTTTATGTCTGGATCATTTTTGCTCTGTCAACTGTTGTATTTCTTGACTGCTGCATCCTTTGTTGCTGACAATGGCTCCAAATAGGTTCCAAAATAAGTAAAGTAACAGTAAAGTTAGGTGTTTTCCTCATTATCATATCAAACCTTTGTTTTCTTCATATTGAGCAGAATTCCAATCTTTTCATTGTTTTTCTACTTTAGGACCCATATGAACTTTATTATGTCATATAAACTTTAGGACTGCCATTTCCACCACAGAGTAGGCCTGATTCTAATTTAAATCTAATCCACATTTTGCTTGCATAAACCTTTCTGTTCACTTTTAACTTTCAGCATGAAGAAAGCGTAGTTATAAACACACATTCATGCTCATCAGGTAGTCTGGATAAAAATATTTACATTAAAATAAGCAGCGTTAAACTGCTGAGGTGCTCTCTTGCACAGGTGCAATGCTCCGGCATATGAGGGGGAGTCGTGATGCGGCGTGTTTTGGGGTGAGCGTGGCCTGCTACCCAGCTGAGATCCAGGTGCAATCAGCTGGTGCTAAAACCCTTTAATTAAGACCATCGATCATCATTAGCTTATGCACGGACAGCCGGAGCTTTAGCTAATTAACTCTTAGAGATCACAGTGAAACAGCATTAAGCCCAATGGGCTATTCTTTTAGCTAATATGCTCAAGGAAGCTCGTCTTAAAAAAGTTTTACTTAAGATAAGTCAGATACTTTACTTAGAAATGCTGTGCCATGAAATCTATATATTAGCTTAATTTCTGACATTAGCACAAAGGCCGTTTTTTTTTCTTCCCCAAAGTCTATATCTGGAAATGCTGATATAGACTGAGTATTTTGGTACCAGAAGATGAATTGTGGCTACAAGAAGGATAGCACAATATCTGCATGGAGAGAGTAACAATAGCTGTCAAACTGAATCGTGTAAACTGTGCAGCATTTGTAGAGCTGTTTTCGTGTTTGCCCTGGATTAAATCAAAGGCATCAATATGCAGCTCCATGTTTTGATGCATATTTATGCATGGTTTTCTGCTGATATTAGCATTTTTTTCTTCTCATGCATACTCTCTCTCTCTCTCTCTCTCACACACACACACACACACACACACACACACACAAACACAAACATGCTCCACCAACCTCCGGCAGCCTTATCCCAAAAATCAGAATCAAAATTGAATCCCAACTCTCAGCGCAGGCCTGACTTTAAGCTGACTGCAGTGCTTTTTTTTCTTTCGTCTTCTCTTGTAGGGAATTCAGCCACTGGAAAGTGAACAGCTTGGCCACGGAGAAGAGAGACTTCTTCAAGGCCCCGCTGCCCTTGGCTCCGGAGTTCTTACGCAACCTCAGGCTGCTGGGAAGGAGGCCGAGTCTCCAGCAGATCCATGAAAACCTGATAAAAAAATACGGCACTCATTTCCTCGTATCCGCCACGCTTGGAGGTAAGCTGTCGCAGTACGAAACTGAATGAAATGTATTGATCACAGGAACCGCGGGTCTATGGCAGGTTCTTGGTTGAATTTTCAGTTGGTAATCAATACGTAATATCAGATATGCAGTGACAGAGGTTTTTTTCCCTAATGCTTACTGGTATGTTCGACAGCACTTTAACAGTGGGAGAAAGTAATTCTATCCATCCACGCCTCCCATTGCCTGGCATTCTGATCATCAGTTGGACAGATTGCCCATAGATTGGTTTATAACTGCAGTGACATTAACCAAATCTTCCGTTTTTAAGATGTGAATGCTAATTATGATGCCACTCATTGGTAGACGTATGCAGTGAAGCTGCAGTGACAAGAGAGATGAATGCAGTGGCAAAGCTGTAGTGAATGCTGGTAATTAACCAGTCAAGCAGGAGGGGAAAGGAGGACGGGACGACTGGCTGCATACTAATCAGATTGGAGAAAATAATGCCCGTGTTCCACTGAGAGACAGAGAGACACTCCTCGACAGCAAAGTGAGACTATTTCTCAGTGTCTGCTGGGTTGTGTTTTTTATGTAAGCAACCCACACGTCTGTTATAAGCTAAACAAAATAGCAAAACCGTCAGAACCAATGCACTGTACATGCTGGCATAAAGTACAATACATACATAGTTAATGGCTTCCCTGTGGGCACATCTGCTCTCTGTGTATTTTGAATAGCTTATTGTGATGCCATCTAAACAAGATTTGTTGCATCCAAGCATTGTTTCCTTGTTCTTGAACCACCAAAGCTCTGCCTCCACATGGCAAAAATTTTATTACAGTGATAGAGCATCACCTCCCATTCACATTTTGTTCTGTTCCATCTCCCAGCATGCTTCAGCCAGGTGATCAAAGCTGTAGAATGCAGTTTGCCTGGCTCAGTTGATGTGGGAGCTAAACTAGAACGAAAATGTGGACTGGCTGAGGGTCCCATAGGGCCAGGTTGGGAACTTTTGTTCCACTGTATTCCATATTTAATGCAGTACTGTCATTCTGAGTTTGAGCAGCTCGTCCTCCCTTCCTACTTCAGTTCAAATGGCTGTGTGGATCTCGTACGTCTACATTCAGATGACCACCTTCTAGTCTGAATAGAATGGGTTGTCACTTGTCTTGAGAAAGTGAAAACTCCTTCTTCTGTGCCAGTTTATGTGCCTTACAGTCTGGGTTCTATGTGGATCTCTTTTAAAGGGGAGGAGTCACTCACCATCTTCCTGGACAAGCAGAAGCTCAGCAAGAAGTCTGAAGGGAACGGCAACAGCTCGGTGGTATCCTTGGAAATCCTGCACCAGCTGGCAGCCTCTTATTTCACAGACAGAGAGAGCACCCTTAGGAGACTCCACCACCTCCAAATTGCCACCTCTGCCATCAAGGTAAATGAAGTCCATATTGTCAGCTATTCAAACTGATTCATGGCACACAAAACAACCTTGCAAGCAATCTTTGTTTTTTTTCATACTAATACAGTTTACCCTAAATGTATTCTATCAGTCAAGACATGTGTGGAGTCCAGTTTGCTTAAGGGCTTAGAAAAAAAATAAGTGGACTGTCCTGAACAGAGCCAAACTTTTAGAATGTTTCTCTTCTTGCAATCCAACCCCAACATAGTGTTCCTAAACTGGTCAGAACAAAATTAAGAAACGTTTAATTCCATTCCTTTTACAGTTTCTATGATAGCAAACATATATGATTATATGGCTAAAGGACAGTTTAACATAATGAAGTTAAATTGAGAAAACATTTATAGTAGGAACAGTTAGCCTTGGAATTATGTAGTGATGGTGGTCAAAAAGTCTGGAGAAGCTAACATAGCCAGATACCTTCTTCAGTCATTTACAGTAAGCCCCTCGAGATACTGCACAGCATGCTTAAAATGATACAGTGCACGAAAGCTTGTGAAACATTCTGATCAAAACAGTAAGGCTTTTAACTAAATATCAACAAGAACACAGGCTTAATAAAAACCCAACTAACAATTAAACACCCTTCCATATGAAACATGTGTTTACTTGTGACAGACACAAGACACAACATAAGTTAATTAAGTTAAAATTTGACACAAATCAGTCAGACAAAGGAGAGGAACAACAACACTTGCAAAACTTAAGGCATGACAAATGTTTACAGATGTTTTATATCTTAGCTTTAATGACTTGATGTGCAAATGCAGACATTTGCTTAGACATTTTAATATAAACAACTTCTAAAGAATATCCACAAAAAACTCTAGGATACTAATCAGTGATTGGAGGACAAAGATTGTCAAGATTTTGGTCCACTATGGCCACAATACAACAACAACACTCATAGAAATCAAATTTCATCATCTTCAAAATGCACATTAGAAGTTACTTCTTTTGCATGGATTATTATGTACTGTATGTAATATGTACTATTTCTTCACATTTTTTTAACTTCTTTGGTGCCCTTTGCTTCTTTACTTTTGCACTGGAGCTATGACGTGTATAATGTAGCTAACAAGTAATCAAAGCTTATATAGCCACGAGTTATCACTGTCACATGCTTGCCTTAAGCTGTGTTGAGTTGTTAAACTCGTTATAGACTTGCTTATGTCATTTCTGACAACAAATGAACAAAAGAAAAATCAGCAGTAGCAGCCAGCTTAAAGTCTGAATTTGGTCTATTAATTTGTCCACAAGATTGTTTCCAGTGCTATACTAAGATCTCTCTTGTCTACTTGTATGTTCAGGGTTATTTTTGACTGATCTTTCCACATTGCTTAGTGACACTGCTCAAACATTTGAAATGTTGTTGAGGATTCTTTGTTAATTTTGCTGTTTGTGTATATTTTTACATTATAGGCATTGTAAACATAGTGCATTTCATTTCATATAGGTAGAACAACAATAATGAATAGTGCTAGAGTTTGTTGCCATGGTAATCTTTCAGTACTATAAATCTCTTAATGTTACTTCTAAGCAGCACTGCCATTAGCATGATGGATCAAGTGACCCTAGCTATAGCTGTTGAGTGGGAGTACACAGATCATTGAAATCTGCTGGTTGTAATAAAGTGATTAATTAAGATTGACCTTTGCACAAAGCCATTGTTGAATGAAGAAGAAGTTGCTTTATAAGAATGTGAATGGTTGTGTAGCATGTTACTCAATTCTAGTAGTGTGGTATTGGTCACTTTTTTGATGCAGATGCAAGTGGTGTATTGCTAATTTGGTTGTGTGCAGATGCTTTTTCTCCTGTTTGCAGTGTTTCTATTTTGGTGGCCAGAAATGATAATGCTTCAGTTGTATTCTCAAGTTTTGGTCCAAAACTGCACCTCTTAGGATCCACTATTAGCACAAATGCAATGGCAGTATGGTATTTTAAAGCAGGATTATATGGTTCCATTTCTCACAGTTCTGTGGTTGTACATTATGGTATAACAATGCACTGTGACATGATCTAACAATGCAAAACTGTGAAGATGTGCATGGTAGAGAATGGACATCTAATGAAACTACAATGTTGCCACCTAAAAAAATTGCATTGTTTAAACACCGAAGTTCGCAAACGATCAGCATCATCAACAGCTCACTCCAGCACCTCCCAGCTTTAGTGGCATTAGTAAGTTGTGCAACAATATGATTAAAGTCATCATTTGTAGTTCTTTCAGATTTTGTTGAAAATATCATGAGAATCGTGAACTCAGTATCATGAGTCAAATTAAATTGTGGGCTGAGTGTATTGTTACGCCCTTAATGTACACTATTGAATTCTGTATTAAAGCATTATGCTGTTCATGGAATTAACTTTCACTGTTATATTGCTTGACAGTAGCCTACTGTTAACAAAAGCAGTGCTTGGCCCAATAATTAATTTATTTTATCTACTTATATTTATATATTTGCTATTACTAATTGTTCATTGAAATATGAATGTGTTAAAAATATTAATTAAACCTAGAAATCTAAAAAATGCTTAACATTATTCAATTTTGAACACGGATCAACATTTTTGTCCCTTTCACCATGTTTTAGACTTTCTTGTTTTTTTGCAATTTATTGCTATCAAGGAGTTAGCCAGTACAAACAAATCATGGAAAACATCTGTTTTCTACAAAGGTGATGATACTCTGTTCTTTGCCGCTGGAACATAATCGGCATGACAGGAGCTTTTGATTAGATATTGCTGCAGCATGCCCCACTGTTAATAAGATATTCTTTCTGATCCAGCCCCGTTTTACAACAGCGTCACTCTGTGCCAGGTTAGTACCTGCACTGCTGATCACGACAGTACCCAAAATATATCTGTTATACCTACATGTGCCAGTGCCATCATTTGCGTCTTACTGTTGCACTTGCACTATGATCACGGAAACCGGGCCCTGAGGGTTATATTATCAAACTTCTCACAGTGTTTTTTAGTTTTGCATATCAAATCCTAATGAACAAGAGGGTAATGATTCTCGGTTGACAGTCCTCCTCTAAACCACCCAAAGAGGAGTCTCAGTGCAAGCAGACGTATACAGCTGGTAATGAAAGAGCGTGTGTTCATTGGGATGAAGCAGACTGAAAGACTGTTGGAAAATAACATCCCCTCTGGGTTGCATCATGCTTTTCATTAGCCAGAGTTTTCTCAATGCCACATCTGCAGAGAAAGTTCAATTTGCTACAAATCTTTTATGACTTCTTATCAAAGCACACGACCACAGAGCTACAGGGTTTCATTTCCTTTATATTTGAAACATATGCTACCAACCTTCTCTCAGCAACTAGCGCTTTGACGAGGAGAATAAGAAACAATCATCAAACTGTAATAATACTGAAGCATACTGTTTTGTGAAGGTACAGGAATTATATAAGCTTTTCACTATTCCACCTCTGAGTCCGTGGTAGCAATAGGAACTTTTCTGTAATGCTCAGTTCATATACATGCAACATTGTGACAGTTTTGCAAGTTGGAGAGGGCTTTACAAAAGCAGGAAGGAGACCCACCTGCCAGGTGTGTTTATCGGGGGAGAGCTAATGAGACGTTTTTTCTGGAGCACTTTTTCCTTTTTTTTGGTACTCATTGTGCAAATCAGACTGATGAATTGGGCACCAAAGCAGAAGTGGGTTCTAACAGGCCCATCAATAATCCCATAAAGGCCGATCAATTACGCTCTGCGCCCCAGAATGGGAGTGTGGCAGCACACCAAGGAGCTGCTTTTAGAGACTTCACAACCTCTCCGTGTAATCAGACGCTTGTTGTCAAATATAGCAAGCGCCACCAAGGCACGTTTCAATGTGATCAGGTTTTGCAAGGACAAGCACTGAAATCACTTGGGCTCTGCAGACCACTAGAAGCAAAAAAAGGCACTTCTGTGGTCTATGTTTTGCTCACTCGGAAATGTCATTAGGAAGAGAGGATTGCGGAATACAAGTGCAGGGTACTTGTGAGAATGCTGTGGAAATGTTAGCTCTACATGTGTGGCAAAATAACCAACATTAAATGAATAGCTAGAGTGTTAAAATGGTTCCCAGCGTACATGTGGGTGCTCATCTAACCATGGTGGTTTCAGAGCACGGCTGACGACTAGTATTTGACTACAATTCATCTTTTGCCACATACATCTGCTCCTATGTAATGGTCCTCGCTCAGTATTGTTAACCTAGTATTACAATTACCCATGAAGGACTCTGCCAATATATTCATTTGTCATAATGACATACTATTAACAGTCACCTCTGTGTAGGACAGAAATCTTTAATATTCTTTTCTAGCTCTGACCTGGAATGCGGGAAAGTTGTAATGGTGAAACCATGTCAGAATGTGTGCACCAGTTGTGCTGCATGAGGAGTCATGCATTTTGTTGAATTGTACAAGGGCGTTCTACATGTCCGTTTGGTGCCTGTCCCTTTGGGTAAAGTCTCGAAAATAGCAAATGCATGTTATGGGTTTCCAGGACATTTTGCAAAGCAAACACTTTACAATGCAGGCCCTCTTGGCTCTGTCTTGTCACGGAATGAGAGGGATCATGAGTTGTCCCCAGAGCAATCCGGAGCATTTAACGGGGAGGGGAGGAGGACCCTTCACCTTGTCTGTCTGGAGGTGGCTCTGGATAGCTGACGCCACCTGAGATAAGTGACAGCACCGTCTAAGTAACATCAGCTGTCAAGTCCAATGAAGCACCAAGAGTCTGCACTTAAAATCCTGTCACACTCCGCAGACTCTTAAACATCTGAATTCAAGCTTGCAGAGAACTCGAAGTCCTTAGCTAAACGTGTGTTGAGTACAGGCTGTGGAGGCATTTTTGATAAATGAGTCTCTCCTATATGCATTTTGCCTGCAACTCAGTCCACAGCCAGCTCAGCTTATTGCTTGTAAGAAAATGGGCTATATTCCGACTATATGAGAGCACAAAGCTGAGCCCTGTGGATTTATTGAGACCCCATAGAACTGGAAATGAAAATAGTGTTATAATAATGCCTAAACACTGACATGGCATGTTTCTAAGGAATACTTGTGGGAAATAACATAAAAGGAGTGTAAACAGTATATGTGGAGAAAAAAATACATTATGAAGAAAGGCTGAAAAATGCTTTGTAATTAAAAATAGTTTTCATTCTGGTTTGCAAATGATTTCAAATAGCATCTATCAGTATTACAGTAGATATGAACCTGCTAACAAACAACTGGAGCATGTTTTAATAAGTGATGTGCAGGGAGTGTTGCTGGGCCTCACTTGACCTTGTTGTTTGTATCTGAAGTGTCTGAAACTTTGTGATGAAGTTTCTTTTCTTTGGCCCTCTAAACAGTGTATAGAAAAGGCACAGAGGACTAGACTATGAACATTTCTTTATTCAATTTTTAATGAAAAATGGAAAGTCCATTATTCAAACTCTTAAAAAGCTTTAGTGAAACATCATTTCCTATCTTTAATCAAGCTGGACAAATGTGTTCAAGAAGTAAAAAAGTACAATAACCAAGCTACTGTAGTTCATAAAGTCTTGCCAAGGAGCGATGCACAGCACTGAGGTTACGTTCATTTAAAACATAGAGCAGTGATGCATCCAAAATTGCCATTCTATATCTTATGTTGTTTGGGAAAAAGCGTGTTTAGGCTGGCTTCACACAGTGAAACAGTGGCATGTTGTGAGTTGCCTGCAACATAATGTCTGTGCAACGTGACAGTTACACAAAGCAATTAAAAAACTTGCACACACCACATTAAGTTCACTCCAACAGATGGCTAAATTAGCAGCTTGTATTTGTTACACGTTGCTAGGCCAGTTTTAGGTAGGCTTTAGCCCCCTCTAAATATTATTTAGCCAACAAACGAATGTAGATTATTCTTCATTATTCGCCTGTGCCATTTTGTGTCAAAATTCACAGTATACTGTGATAGCAGGGCACAAACTGGGGAGGGCGCTGCTGTAGCTCTAATCCATCATTGGGTCGGCGGTGCTACCAGAGTTTTTCTAACATAACAACAGGAGACGGCAATCCTCTGCTCTTTAGCGTTGGGGAAAAGTATAACTCTGGCTCAGCCAATCATGTCAGATCTCGTAAGTTGTAAGTCAGGGAGAGGGGCTCTGGAGCTGCTCACTCTTTGAAGTAACGTCAGTCGGCAACTGCTGAAGGTGTTACAGGGTTATAGCTAAGCGTACTACAGTAAAGACTAGGTGTTATTCAAAATTTATAATACAGTCTGAATCACTAAGTAGTTACTGAGTGAGGGGCAGGGGGGTGGGGAGAGTGAAGGGCGGGGGGGGTGTGGAGAGTGACTGACGGGAGAGCGGGGAGGGTGATGGGCGGGAGGGTGATGGGCGGGAGGGTGGGGAGGGTGATGGGCGGGAGGGTGATGGGAGGGAGGGTGGGGAGGGTGATGGGAGGGAGGGTGGGGAGGGTGATGGGTGGGGCAGTGGGGAGAATGACGGGTGGGGGGGTACGGAGAGTGAGGGCTGGGAGGGTGGGGTGTTTTGATAACAAGTTCGTCAAGCTTTTCCAGTTGGAGAAGTAAGGAACATTGCTACTGAAAACCCTAATTAAAAGATAATACTTTCTGAAATAATGCCTAAATCTCACACTGGCATTAGTGCCGTGCAAGTGGGTGGCTCTGTTTGCAGATGTAATGAAATATCAACAAAAAAACAAGGAAGAACAAAGAAATGACCTTCTTTCTGACATACAAAAGAAAAAATCTCTCAGCCAGTAGCTCAAGCATATTTCACCTTACAAAGAATGAAAACGAGGCAAAATTATAAACTAAATGCAGAGAGAACAACATTTGAAACTACTGGTCTTCTGTTGGTGGTGCCTGAATTGCAGCCACTGTATTCATCAGTAAATCCATCACGGTGACCTTGGCCCAGTGACCTCTTTCTTTAACTGTTACAAATTTCAGTGGTTTCTGTGTGTTAGAGTTGCTCACAAGCAACACTTCTAGTCTGCTCGACAGAACCTCATGTAGCTCCAAAAAGTTTCTAGAAAGGTTCTTAATTGACTCCAAAGAACTCCAAGAAATTTAGAAACACTAATAAATCCTTGCAGCGAATACACTGAGAAATGTAGCTGAAAGCCAGAGGCTTGATTTGAAGCGACAGTGAGACTGAACTGGTGTGTTTATATGCTTTTGCTGTATTAGGGTAACAACAGAGCTGTGACTGGCTACAGCCAGTATTCCCTGGACTAACAGAAAGACTAAGCCATTGCAATCAGTGCTGCTAAATGGATTGAGTATAGCACACATTTTGTGTAGACATGCTGACCACATCTTTTCAGTCTAAGATTAGGTACTATTCTCTTTCCTCAACTAGGACGGGGCACATGTCTGTCATAGGCAATAAACCAGTAGACATGCATCTGGCAAAGGCCTGAAGATGAATACAATAATAAACGGCGTTATCTCTTTAGTTCAGCAAGGGATTAGAGTCATAGACAGTGAGCGAGTTATTTTAGAACAGACAAAGTCGTCTCCCGTTTGATATGGGGACTGAGCTCATACTGTGCAGCTGCACACAGCTCGCTGCATCCCTGATTTGAAATTAATATTACATTGGCACCCGTTGCCCAAGTTTCTAGGGCATCGTTTTGCATTTTACATGGAAGATTGCAAAAAATATGCTCGTTTTAGAAGAACTGCAACAGGGTGGAATGAGCTGTGATGACATTTGGCTATTGACACAAGCTGATTGCAGATGCGTTTCAGTTTGTTTTAGACAACAGCCTGCGCCCAGTACTCTCCTGCCACTAAAGAGGAACAAACAGGTGCTTGATTTCTCCGGTAATAAGGCATTAAAATATCCTCCTGTTTCCTAGGTAACAGAGACCAGAACGGGGCCTCTCGGATGCAGCAACTACGACAGCCTGGATTCTGTAAGCTCGGTGTTGGTGCACAGTCCAGAGAATAAAATCCACCTGAAAGGTATGCCAACATTGTGTTCACCTATGTACCTGTGCGCTTATAACATCACATCTAATCCCTATTTACTGTAATCTCTTAACAAAAGCGGTCTCAAAGGTTATGGGTAGGGTGTTGGGGTCCTGAAAACATCCATTTATACGTAGAAAAATGTGTTTCCGTCAAGCTGAAACCTTAACGTTCTTTAGAGTCTGACCATGTCAACATAGCAGTGATGTTAAAAGCACACTAAGAGCAGTGCTAAACTGCCTCAGGTGCAAAATGGTACACTAAAAAAGGTTCTTATATTCCTACTCTTCAACTTCTGTTCTGTGGTTTTGACTGCTTGTCTGCAGGCCGTAATGCTAATGTGATCTGATGCGTAAAATCTCTCACTTTTGGGTTAGGGCCTAGAGAACCCTTTGGTGATAGGCTGCACCATTCATTGGTGGTTCTTTATTGAACTCTACTTGGCATCATACAGAGGCAAGCTAACGAAAGCCAATATACAGCACTGTGCAAAAGACCACTCTTCAATTTATTTAATTTCCAGTCAAAACTGACATTTTTAATTTTTCAGGAGATATTTCTGAGGAGATTAGATATAATAAAATCCACTTGCCTAAGGAAGGGGAAATTCGTAAGAAAATAAGTAGAAAAACATAACTTTCCAAAACTGCAGTTCAAAAAAATATTTAAAGGGACTGCTAACAACTGTGTGAGACCTGGCAGACCTCCAAAACTGTCACCATCAGATAAGCAGCACATAAGCTTTTATGTTTGAGAGAGAGGAGAAAATCAAGTTCTAGTTTTGCTATAGATCTGAATACTCCAGTTTCTGTCCATCCTTATACTGTGAGAAGACAACTCAACACTATGGATCTGAAAGGATGTGTAGCTGTCAAGAAGCTGTTACTGAAAAAATTAAATAGACAAAAAGAAAGAATATTTGCAAATGAAATAAAAAAGCTGCTGGTGTTCTCAGAACAGTGGACTGGCCACCCCAAAGCCCAGAACATCAACATCGTTAAATGTGTTTGAGATTACTTAGATTGTGAGAAGCAGAAAATGCAATTTTTAAGACAGAACTTTGGAGATGTGGAAAAATATCTCTGAAAAACTGAAAGCATGTCTCCTGAAAAGAAAGGAAGCTGTAACAAAGGCAAACCATGGATACACTAAATACTGAAAGAACTGATATTCTGAATTTTTTGGTAAGTACAGCTCTGAAAAAAGTATTTGCCCCTCACCCAATTTCTTGAATTTTGCTAATTTGTCACAGGTAAATGTTTCAGATCATCTAACCAATTTTAATGTAAAATAAAGAAAGCATGAGCAAACACAAAATGCAGCTGTTTAAAGAACATTCCATTTACAGCAGATAAAGATTTGTTCAAAACCTGTATCACCCATGTGAGAAAGTAATTGCCCCCTAAGCCAAATAACTGGTTGTGACACCCTCAACAGTAACAACAGCAATCAAATATTTGCAATAACCTACAATGAGTCGTTTACATCACTGTGGAAGAATTTTGGCCCACTCATCTTTGCAGAATTGTTTTAATTCTGCCACACTTGAGGGTTTTCGAGTATGAACTGCCCGTTTAAGGTCTTGCCATAGCTTCTCTATGGGATTCAAGTCAGGATTTTGACTTGCCAATATAAAACCTAAATTTTGTTTCTTTTAAGCCATTCAGAGGTGGACTTGCTTGTGTGCTATGGATTATTGTCCTACTGTATAACCCAACTGCGCTTGAGCTTTAGATCATGAATTGATGGGTGGACAATCTCCTTCAGGATTTTCTGATAGAGAGCAGAATTCATGGTTAAATCAGTTATGACAATTCGTCCATGTCCAGCAGAAGCAAAGCAGCCCCAGACCATCACACTAGCACCACCATGTTTGACTGTTGGTATGATGTTCTTATGGTGGAATGTGGTGTTAGCTTTATGCCAGATTTAACAAGACCCATGCCTTCCAGAAAGTTCCACCTTTGACTCATCAGTCCACACAATACTATCTGAAAAGTCTAGATTCTTTTTGGTAAATGAGAGACAAGGCTTTTGTCTTTGTGCCTTGCAACTTTGCCATAGATGCTATTTTTGCGCAGTGTCTTTCTTATTGCGGAATCCTATTCATCGACCTTAACTTAGGTAAATGAGGCTTGCAGTTCTTTAGATGTTCATCTGGGTTCTTTTGTGACCTCTTGAGATGAGTCATCGATGAGCTCTCGGTAAAATTTTGGTAGGCCGGCCACTGTTCCAATTTTTCTCCATTTGTGGATAATGGCTCTCACTGTAGTTTGCTGGAGTCTCAGAGCCTTAGCAATGGCTTTGTAACCCTTTCCAGTCTGGTAGATTTCAATGAATTGCTTGCATGTGTATTTGAATCTCTTTAGAAAGTGGGCTGCTTTTTGAGACCTTCTAGCCTGCTTCACATTGCCAGATGGGTTCTATTTAAGTGATGCTTAGATTCAACAGTTCTGGCAGTAATCATGGATTGGGTGTAGCTAGTGAAATTGAACCCTATAGTCAATTGAATTTGGATAACTGGTTGATTTAGTAGATAAGGGGGCAATTACTTTTTTACATAGGGCCAGGTAGGGCTAAACAGCATTTTTCCTTTAAAAAATGAAATTATCATTTAAAATCAGCATTTTGGGTTTACTGAAAAATGCACAGTACTGTAGGTGATGCCATCTTTGATTTGTTTGGGGGAACACATTTTATAGCCAGAGTCTATATTCTTTTCATAGCTTAGTTACATGTTTATTCACTTTTTTCAAAGTTATTACTTGTTAAAATAGTATTATTTATATCATATGATTATAAATAATCAGTATCCACATTAGAAACACAAACACCTTTGATTCAACTCACTGGCCCATTTATGGCTTAAAGCTACATTATATACATATACAATTACAGACTATCACATCAAAATAATCATTGGACAGTTTTCTGACCACAGGACTGTTGTTAATCAGATATTATTTGGTTGGTGGACCATTCTTAACACAGCGATGACACTAACATGATAGTGGTGTAATATGTGTGGCGCTGGCATGAGTGTATGAGACACAGCGGTGTTGTGGGAATTTTTACACGTCAGTGTCATTGCTAGGATGAGAGCAGTCCAACACCCAAAAATAAGTCTTAAACTAGTCATGTGTGATTCACTCTCACTGCATGTTTAAAAATCTACTAATGGCATCTTTAAACAGTGTGGGAGCATTAGGGTTAGCTCATAATGCAATCACGAATTCCAGTAGAGACACAGTTTATATTCTGTGCATTTAAAATGCATGCGGTAGTACACACTGCTAAACAAACTCAGTAGGTGGGATTTTATGGAAAACGTTAGGGCAAATTTAAGTTGCTGAGCGGCACTTTCCATTTCAATGCAGTATAAAGATTAGTGCACTGCTGATGTACTATATTACTATTATTATTTCTTTCAGCATGCATCCAGATAAAGCAAGACAAAATAACACCAATTACAGCATTCAAATATCCTTTCTGGTATTGCAATACTGAGGTAACAACTGCAATGATCTTCACAGCAGTAACACCATATGTGAGAATAGCATGGAGTGCCACAGCACTGCAGCTGTTGTTTACTAACTTAGCAGTGGAAATAATTTAATGCTTGGGAGTTTCAGTAATTCTTGATTTTTTTTGTTTTTTTTTTTTGGTCTTGACATTTCTGCAGTGCAAAATGTGCAAACCAGGGGAATAACGGAGACACTTAGTTCTAAAAGTAGCAGGAGGTAGAGTGCCCTTGTAGCATCTAGCCATTGTTACGGTTATAAGTACAGCACAGTGTGCCCAAAAGCAAAAAGCTTAAATTGGCAAATGTTTGAGACTGATAAGATTCAGGCTCAGGCCTGTGCTATTGGCTTTGGTTTCTGAACCAGTGTTTGTGATATTATGCTGGAGATGACTCTGGGGATGAGAGTTAAGAGTCTGACTTATAAATAACAACATGAGCTATGATGACAAGTACTGGTCAGGGACTCCTATTTTAATTGGACACATATTTATTATTATTGGTCTCCCGGTGCAAGTTTAACATAGAAAATAAACTCCTTTCACTTTCACTGTGGATAAATCATAAAGTCTATGACAAGAAGTTCAACAGGATTCAGTGCACACAAGATATACGGGAATTGTTCATACACTCTTAGTACAGGCTGAATGTGTACCAAACTGTATATGTTTTTCAGGGTCCCTGTAGAGGAAAAATTGATGAGTACAATACTAGGCCTACAGTAAGCTTGGCTGTTCCCACCATGCACATCAGACATTCATCCACACACTGATACCTGGCCTTTGCTCCCATTTAACTGGTCTTGAGATTTGATCTATCAGACAAATATATATATATATATATATATATATATATATATATATATATATATATATATGATAGTAAAAAAATGGAAGTAGTGGAGTTCTAGAAGCACCCTTGGTTTCTAACTGTGGGAACAGCATGAATGTATGCCATATGTCAAAACATGACAGTAGACAGCAGATAAACAAATGCTAATGAAATAAGTTTTGTGTTCACAATGCACTGTACTAGTATGAGATGTGATTATGTCCCCCTCCCCCGCCCCATATTTATAATCAGGAAATTGATTTCCCACTAAGTCACTAAGGCAACTAACCACATTCAGAATTGGCCCATTTAGTGTAGGTACAGAATATCTGGGGAACATTACCATGTTGTCATATCAAAATCATGTACAAAAAAAAAATTCCACCCACCCTTTACATTGTGTGAACGTATGTCATTATATTAACTTACATTAAACTGTTTTTTTTTTTTTACTGTTTTTTCTTTCTCCTAGTTTGGTTTTTGAGATACAAGGTTTTCTTATGAGAGTGACAACTGGCTAAATCCTCTGGTTTCGCTGTAGGGTATTACATAATAAATTATGGCGTCAGAGTGTCAGCCTTCCTTAAGATCAACATTAACAGTGATCACTGATATATGGTTGCAATTTATGAGCTGTTTAGAAAGATGCATGCTTTTTGTAATTGTAGCTGATCAGTAACACCTGGAAATGCATGCTGGACTAAAAGGGTTTTATAAGGCTTACTTAGTTGCAAATACTAGAACCCCTTTTCAATCATTCTTGCTCGGCACTGTCTTTTGTCCAAAAAAAAATTAGCAAGAAAGAAAAGTGAATGGATAACTGAGAAATGACAAGATTATTTAAAAAAGATAATTTGTTTATTATTGCCCTTACTGAATGTGAAAAGGCTAGTTCTCAGCAGGTTCCTTTGAACAGATGATCGTGCTGCCTCTAAGTCTGTGTATTCTGCATGTATGAGTCTACAAAGGCATTAAATAAATAAATAAATAAATAAACTTTACCAGCATGGAAGAAAACTGTTGGAGTTCATATCAGGCTGAGCACCAGTGCTAAAAGCTACATGTTTTTTAGAGCACATGAGGGGCTGCCTGAGGACAGGCATTTCAACTAACCTTAATTCACTTCACACTTTATTGACAGCAGTGCCACCACAAGTCGGGTGCCTAGAATGCAAAACGGAGAAAAGTGGCAACAGAGAAAAAAGAGCCCAGAGGTGTTTAGCCTCAGAGCTGTTGCTAATCATACACCTGGCCTGTGCCACTTTCGCCACTTTCTTCGGGTTTGACATTTAAAATATCAACCCGCTTAATGCTGCCGCCTCCTGAAGCTAGCACCCTGCTGACCAGAATCCTGTAATTACTTTAATAAGCTGAGGATGGGGCTCCAAAAGCCCACGTCAAAAGCGGAGAGACTGAAAAGTACCTGCATGAAGGAAGCCTGAGGTCTACATTTGTGCAGGCCAACTTTCAACTCGTGTGTTTCATCTGTTCCACTGAATTACTGAAGACATCACTCTATTAGCGTTTTTCCAACTAGAGATGCTGGTGTGTTAGCCATTAGCAGGGGAATGAATTGAAATAAGGGGGAAACTTCAGCCTTTAGATATCACTGAAGACTACAATAATCCTTCTGAGGGGGGAAAAAATGGCATCGCTCTGTTTGTCTCTCTGTGAAGAGGCCGAGATTGAGGAGGAGGGGGCACAAGAGCTGTTATTTAGCTGTCTCCGGAATGAAAGCCATCCAAGTCGGTCTCTTTTGTGCGCCTCCCCACACTGTTGGCTCTGTACCCAGCAGAAGCCAGGGCTTGAGAAGAAGACTGCGTCTAATTACGTCTCTTGTTTTCCACAATTCAGAGAATAAATACTGAGGAACACATCCCATAAATATTCATACTGGGAAAAAGAGAATTTGAAAAGCTCGCAAACGGAGGCAAAAGGAATCGATTCTCTCTTGACGAATGTCAGATCTGGTGAAAGTGAGAAGAGTTTTTTCTCAGGTAATATAATTAGCAGGTGCTCAACACCCACAGCTGGGCTGTGAAATCTGGATCGCTCTTACTGGCAGAGGGATAGCGAGAGGATTAATGTATTCATTATTGAATGATTTCATAAGTAATTCATAGTGTGGCATTGATTAAGAGTGATCACACAGTTGCCAGCAAAAAACAAGGTGTGTGTGTTTTTGTCTTTATTACATACATATATACCTTCTACTTCTACTTCTTCTAGAAACAGCGGAAGTAATATTAAGTAAAAGTATCTTCAATGGCCCCTTTGAGGTTCACCTACTTGTAGGTGCGCTATATGGATTGTTCTACCAATTTGGTCAAAAGTCATAGCTGAAAAAACATTTCTGATTTTTAAGTGATTTGGATTTTAGACTTAAGTCCTTTTGCTTTAAGTGACCCTATACCTTAATTATGTTTATTTTATTAAAACATTCTAATTTGTCACTACCAAAACAATCATAATATCACTGCACACTTTAGCAAATGTTTCGGTAGTGACTGTTTTGGTAATGACAATTTTAGATCATTCTGAACATAACTTAAAAACGCTAGCCAGTACATGACTAGCACACACAACCCTGAACAGTTATACATACATAAAATCATAATATTTTTCATTAAAACCACAAAAAGTTTACTTAGTTGTAGTGGACGCGGCCACTTAATTGACATATTTCCCTGTAAACCTGTAAAAACTACTTACTTTTACGTTCATCTCATGTTAGGGTTTTCCTAACCTGAGACGAACGTAAAAGTAGCTAGTGATCGATTCATCGGATTGTGATAATTACACAAACAACCAAACAAGTGCTAACTTTAATAAAGGGTCATTTATTAATAACAATGTAAATAGGCTCTAAAATGCCAGATTAATAGGTATGAAGAGAAGAAACTAGAGACATGAGATTTACTGGATGAACATACTGTAGGAAGCTGAAACTTGGAAATAGTTGTTTATGTGGTTTGAGCAGTACACAGAATGGAATATAAATGCTAGTGTAACCACTGATCTACGTTCAAATTAAAGGGGGACAGAGTAACACAGTGCCGAGACCGAATCATATAGCTGCGGAAGTGAGAGTGCCCTTACAGCCTTGAAGCTTGAGGAGGAGAGCCACGGGCCTCCCGGGACAGCCAAGGAGGGTCCTTAGGTCACAGCAGAGTCCCCAGGGACGTTACCCCAGAAACACCACAAAAACCAGCTTGGACGAATGAGCACTGTGAACTCAGCTGGCTTGTGTTGGCCTCTCATGAAGATGGCGGACTTTTCCAGTTCTTCAGCAGAGGCAGGTGACGTCAGGCCACAGTTTCACATTCTGCGGTGGCTTGCAGGTCATTTTTTTATTTCTGTTCGTGATTCTTAAGCTATGCTCACAGATCGATGGTTAATCAGAATTTTCAAATGAATCAAAGCAGCTTGGTAAGACTTTGTGAAGTGCAAACACAGTGAGTCTAATAATTAACAACACCAAAAAAAGGAATTGAACAAAGACACGACAAACAAAATAAAAAACAGGAAACAAATAAAAAACTGCAAATTTAAAGTGCAGAGTATGAGCTCTTAACATCTTCTGTTACATCTTCTCTCTATTTTTCTCTCTCTGTGTCTGTCCTTGTATAGGAACATACCTCTTTTGGGCTGAGCTAATGCAGGGAAAAGGGGTTTCACGCTCAATTTCCTCAAGAATATGCAATCTCTTTGTCTGAATATTGGCTCAAATTCATCATAAAATAACTTCACATACATATATTTCTGAGTGTGGTTGCACAGCGTTAAGTAAAAGAACATTATAAGCATGTAATTTCATATTTAAGCATTATTACTGTTTCAAAGGTAAATATTACCAAAAACTAATGAAGATATAACCTATAATATTTGAAGTACTCTGATTACTAAGAATGTCTAAGAGTGACAATTTAAGTTACACATTGATTTTCAGACTTTGGGACACATTTACTGTAATTTCTAACTGCTCACTATGTGGCCATGAGGGATGCAGTTTCACTTCCTGGTCTGAAATGCAGGGGTGTGGCTAAAATAAGGCTCCACCTTTTGGACTGAAAGTTTTTTATTTAAAAATCATACATTTTTAAAGCTCTTAACTTTAAAAGAAATCCAAAATATTTTTAATTAAAATAATTGAAATTAGGAATTTTAATCTAGGTTTTGGGACAGCCACTTCCCAAAAGAAGGTACCTTATAAATGATAATTTAGCTTAAAAATATAATAAATAATATGTGTATGATAAAGGTCTGAATATTTAAGTGTTCTTAAGTAATTTTACTGGCATGTGTAACAGTCTCTAACTGTACACCAGCAAGACGCATCTCTATGGTAGGGGTTTCTAATAAAGCAGCCACTGAGTGTACTGAGTTAAAAAAAATATTTCTGGTTGGCAACATTTATCATTCCTCCATGTCATGCACTGTTATAATGCCCTTTTCAGGACAGCCCAATCTCTCCAATCATCAATAATTAAGTTCCTACATAAATGTCAATACTCACATTACTCACTGCTATCAAAATATCTAAGCAGGTGGGAGAATTCCATCGTGGCTGCATCGATTCTCTGTCTGCAGCATGCCCGTAGTTCATGACAGCAGTTTATGGCTGAATGACCTTGCCATAGAGATCGCTGGTCTTTATTCATCCCATTACCCAATTACAGAGCTAGCGTGGCAGTCCTCTGTACCAAATAGAGCCGTGTGAGCAGACACAGTCGGCCTGGCCCTTGCAGCCTAGCGTCTGACCCACTTTACATTCCATCAGCTGTCTGCCCACTGCTCAATCTATAGAGGATAATGGAGGAGAAAGAGCTAGCGCTTACTGTATTGTTCTGAACATAGACTTAAAATAGAAAACATATTACTTCGGGGGCACATGAGGAGATGGAGAAGTGAAAAGAGTGTGGGGTCGGGGAGGGACTCTCTGAATTAAATGTTCATGGGTTTGTGCAACTTAATAAGGTTTTTACAAGGTTCCTACTGAACTCTGTGGTGTAAACAAACATCATTCTTGTTTTTTACACTTGTGGGTTGCTACTTTTCCAACATTCCAATGTCTAAAGCCCACAGTACACTAAGTGGTAGTTATTTGTATGCAATTAATTGAACTATACAATCTCCTGCAGAATTATTGGCACCCCAAGGCACTGTATGGCCTTGGTAATAGTGGTTGTACTAATTCAGTTAGCCAAAGTCACTTTTTACAATCTTCCCTGTTGAAAATGTGTGTGCTGTGTTAATACCTCATCATCATACTTCAGACAAGTGTCTACCTTCCATTTGGGAAAATAAGCCCTCCACAGCATCCACTATATAAGTTGAGTACAAATATTGTCGCTGTCAGAAGAAAACCTTGTATCACCAAAATGGTAACCTTACAGGAAAAGGAAAAAACATTCTTAACTTGCATTGGAAGTTATTGTAGCAATTTTTACAAATTAATTTTGGACCATTTCTATTGGTATGTTCATCGTACCGTTTTTAAACAAATCAAATGCTAACTCAAGTCTTCAAATTATGCAAAAAAACAAGTATGGTTAGCTACCTATTTTGTTGCTATTGCTTTATTTCCTCCTGTTATCCATGGAGTGGTGCAAGTTGTCTCTTAGAAGCTGTGCTTATTGAAATGATAACAAAAGCATTATGTTATTTGAGATGAATTTTTTTGCACTCTAAATAATTAATAATTTCAACAAAACAGAAAAATTCTATTGAACATGCAAATTCTAAACTATCAGTCTGTACCACAGTTGTGTTCGTAAGTAGAAGAGGAGATATTTTATTAGATGTCCAAATCAAAGTTTAAAAATTTGGTTAAATTGAAAAGTTGTGCATAAAGCAATGTTTTGTGGAAAAAAGAAAAATCCTTTTTTCATGTTTATGCACGGACTCTTCAAAATGTAAATGACATGTAAATGTAGTCATTATGTAATTAACTATGTCAGTAATTATGTAATTATGACAAAACATTTAAATAGTATAGAAACTAACAACATCAACTCATTTACATTTTCTGCAAGCTGCTGTTAAATGTACAGTACTGTACGAAAGTTTTAGGAAGCTGAGAAAATTATATTTGAAAAGCTGGCCAGTAACCAATTATTTACTTAAAGAAGAATAAAACAAATAAAAATAAGTAGTGATTTTACATGTCAATTTGTTCATTTAACTGTTTCCAAACCTCTCCTTCAGGAAGCCCAGTATTATTTGTTGTTACCCTTCAATACCTGATTTGGCTAATCGATGCTTTATTAAGTTAAATCAAGTGTACATAGGTTAAAAGAACATCTGCACAGTACAGTATGCTCAATTATTTTCCACTGACATTGAAAAATATTTATCTTTTGTTAACAACATTTTTGGACTAGCCACCTTAACATTTGATGCTGTGCCTGTGTTATGGCCCAAATATATTAGAAAGCAGCCATATGGTTTCTAGAGGAGATAGTCTGTTCAGTCTTCTGTGCATTATGTTACCTAAAGGAAATTCTGTCCTCTTTCCAAACCTAGGTTTACAAGATGTTCTCCCTGACTTCCTGCGTAACCGCTTTGTGGAGGCGGCCCTCAGCTACGTGGCATGTAATTCAGAGGGTGAGCTGTTGTGCCGTAACAATGACTGCTGGTGCCGATGCTCTACAAAGTTCCCAGAGTGCAACTGCCCCTTCACCGACATCAAAGCCATGGAGGACAGTCTCCGCAAGTGCAAAGAGTCCTGGATGGCCTCCAACAAAGAGTTCATCGAGTCAGGTAGGAAAACGATGCTGCTTTTAATTGCTACAGAGGTGCAGAAACTGTACCTAGTGCTAGAAGTGAAGTTATTTTTAACCAGAACAGTGTGCTCCAAATAGGGCTGCACAATATATTGTTAAACATTATTAACTATAATTAAGTTAGTTAATCTTACAGTATTCAAAAGCAGCAATATGCAAAAAGTCCTCTAACTAATCACATTTTTTTTCTTTTTCTGTGTGCTGTGAGCATCTTGGCTAACCACAGATGAGTGTTTTGGTGAATCAAGGTATTCAACAAAACCAACAAAAGTCAATTTTCTTGGTCGATCTTTAACCATGTCAGATTACTGATTCACCAATGTATTTTTAATACAACCCCATTTCCAAAAAAGTTGGGACGCTGTGCAAAATGTTAATAAAAACAAAATTTTAATTGCAGATCATTTAAACCCTATATTTCATTGAAAATAGTACAAAGACAGCATATCAAATGTTGAAACAGAAATTTTATAGTTTTTTGAAAAAAATATGCCCATTTTGTACTCTGTAAATATTTGGGAACTGAGGACCGACTGTTGTAGTTTTGAAAGTGGAGTGTTTTCCTATTTTTGCTTAACATAGGATTTCAGCTGCTCAACAGTTCGGGGTCTCCTTTGTCATATTTTTCATTTTATAATGTGCCAAATATTTTCAGTGGTGACAGGTCTGGACTGCAGGCAGGCCAGTTTAGTGCCCGGACTCTTTTAATACAGAGCCATGCTGTTGTAATACATGAAGAATGTGGTTTGTCATTGTCTTGCTTAAATAAGCAAGGCCTTCCCTGAAAAATACGTTGTCTGGATGGCAGCATATGTTGCCAAAACATGTATATATCGTTCAGCGTTAATGATGCCTTCACAGATGTGCCAGTCACCCATGCCATGTGCACTAATGCACCCCTACACCATCATGAATACTGACTTTAGAACTGTGCACTGATAACAAGCTGAGTGGTCTTTAGTCCGGAGGACACAGTGTACAGATTTCCAAAAAGAAATTCAGATGTTGATTTGTCAGACCACAGAACACTTTTCCACTTCCCCTCAGTCCATTTTAAATGAGCTCAGGCCCAGAGAAGGAAGCAGCATTTCTGGATCCTGTTTATGTACAGTTTCTTCTTTGCGTTTAAGAGTTTTAGTTAGCATTTGTGGATGCAGTGATGAACTGTTTTCATAGACAGTGGTTTTCAGAAGTGTTCCTGAGCCCATGCAGTGATTTCCACTACAGAATCATGTCCATTTTTAATGCAGTGCCGTCTGAAGGCCCAAAGCTCATGGCCAGCAAATACTGGTTTTTGGCCTTGTCCCTTGCCTACAGATATTTCTCCAGATTCTCTGAATATTTTAATGATATTATGTACTGTAGACGATGAAAAGCAAAAGTTCTTTGCTATTTTATGTTGAGAAATGTTATTCTTGAATTGTTGCACTATTTGATTGTGCAGTCTTTCACAGAGTGGTGAACTCCTCCTCATCGTTACTTCTAAAAAGACTCAGCCTCTCTTGGATGCTCATTCTATACTCAATCATGTTATAGACCTGTTGCCAATCAAGCACCAGGTGTCTTTTTAAGCATAACACAACTGTACCAGCCTTTTGTTGCCCCTGTCCCAACTTTTTTGGAACGTGTTGCTGGCATCAAATTCAAAATGGGCATATATTTTTCAAAAAAGCAATAAAATTTCTCAAGTTTCAACATTTGATGTATTGTCTTTGAAGCATTTTCAATTAAATATAGGGTTTAAATGATTTGCACATTATTGCATTTTGTTTTTATTTACATTTTTCACAGCTTCCCAACTTTTTTTGGAAATGGGGTTGTATATTACAAGGCATATTGCAATTGGAATATGTAGCGTCATAACCACAATACTAGTATTTTGCCACATTTTGCAATCCTAGTGTCAAACTTATCATAGTGGAAAAAGTAAGATATTGAACAGTCTGTCTAACAGTTAACTTGAGCTTAATATTACAGTGCTTTCAAGAAACTGGTCCCAACCCTTTTAAAACTCAGGGCCATGGGAAGGGACTTTAAAGGCTCATCGTAAACAGCGGGGAGAACACTGACACCACAGGTGAACACTCAAAGTCTTGCTGGCTGTGGGGGAAAAGTAGTTTCGACATAACTGAGTGTGCAATGGCAGTGTTTGATGGTGGCAGCTGATTGATATGCACACAGCGTTCCCATCCGCTCTTTTGCAGTCTTCCCTCTTTGGGTCTCTCCTACATTGTAAAGGGAACATCTGCCAGCATTCAGCGATACTCCGGAGAGCACATCATAAAATGAACTCACGTAGCAAAAGCACAGTTTAATTACTTTGCGCTGAACATTGACAATGCCTGCCCAGACAAAAGCTAGTGATTGCATATTTAGTTGGGGCGTATGAGAAAAGGGAAAGACGTGCCATTCATTTTGTCCTGATTAAGCTGTTGGAATTGCAGTGAGGGGTTGGTAGTGACCTAATGTGAGCAAGAAGGTTTAACCCTTATAATTCACAGTTATCGCCAGTCATTACAAAAACATGGTGTAATTTGATATGAATTATTTCTCACCTGGTCCATTGAAAGAAGCAAAGAACTTCTGTTAAATGAACAGATTTTAAACTTGCAATGGATACCACATTTGTGTTCATGCATAGAAGGGGTCAGTTTCTTTATTTGATTTTCATGGACAGTTATTGGTGTGCATACAGTGCTTCGCAGAAAGAAAAAAACATTGCTATGCTTTTCTGTTGTTTGATATCGAAACAAAAAATGAATGTACATACTCAAACTTGTCAATACAGAATATGAATGTAATTTAAATTTAACTATGCAATTGCAAATTATCGTAATTACCTTTAAATAGTACAGGAAATGACAGTTACTAATACTCTATAGATTGACTAATGGCTAAACTAGACCATATAGGCCTGTATTGGCTTCATTTCTGAAAGTGGAAATGCACTGCTGTGAATGCGAGCAAAGAAAGTATGATTTATTGTTGTTCATTTTCACATTTGAGTCAGAACTCTTTAGAACTGGCTTACCGTGATAGAGAACTTAAAGGGAGACGGCAGAAAGAGAGGCGGACAGACAGACGGAAACATAGTGAGCTGGTTTCCCCCTGACGGAGTGTTTCTTCAAGCGGGGAGAGATGCAGTCCTAGAGATAAACCCCGGCCGGATCTAAAAGCCCATCCCTGCTCTGTGTTGGGGCGTTAATGAAAGCAACCCAAATCCCTTTAACTGTGGCGCCGCACTCCTGCAAATGCATATCTCCTTTCGGCAGGTGAACCGCTAGGCTCAGGAGAAGAGTCTTTTGACCGAGGCACCACCGCTGCATGCGAGTTTTATTTGCCCACTGTCAGGGAAATCAGCCCCCATTATCAAAAGACCAGACAGCAGAGAGAGGATTTTCAAGGCTGCAGATTTAAAATGGAAAAAAACTGATTTGCCACGCAAGATTTACAATTCTGTTTGAGTCCTGGATATTGAAAACCTGAAATTTTGTTTTTTACAATGTATTTGGCACATGGTTGAGTTTGTATTAAACATAAAGAAAGGTGTCTGTTTTTTAGGTTTATATTATATGTTAGTTTCGGCAGTGATAGTTTTCAGTTTTACAGTACAGACCTACTTTGGCAAATAAATAGACATTTACTTTCAATGTTACCCAAGACGTTTTCATAAAATGAAGATCTCATTTTACATGGCGAACTGTTGAGAGATATTTCCAAGTGCCTTTATTAGAAAAACTTGCTTTGAACCTTCACCTTGATGGTACATAATTATCTCTAAGAGATGCTCTACTGTGTTAGCTATCCTTTAGCCCTTCAGCGGTCAGTTTTTGATGAGTGGTCAGTGGTCACCAAATTGATCTTACTGTTTTTGGGCCTCTGCAAAACTGCTGTGCAAAACTCCTGAAAAAAAAATATGCTGATCTCGTTGGTGTTGAAGTTGCTAAGCAGCTCCTGCATGGTACTAACTTTATGTTGAGGACACTTTTCTCTTATAAAGCACTAACAACGTTTGATTGTGATTCCGTCTAACTAAACGGATCTGCAGTTTGTGCTGTCAAGTTTTAAACTTGCAGTAAAACCATTTAATTAAAAACTAAAAGGAGAATAAAGAGCTAATATTCCTACCTGAAGCGGTTACATGACAGAGCCAAGTCGGAGGCATTGTGAAGGGTGGTATAAGGATCACTATAACTACATATTTGAGATGATTCATCAACCTTGTCATGTCTCCAAGGTTAAACCAGCTTCTTATTCCAAATATAGTATTTTTCCTATTGTCTAATAATTTAAAGTGCTCCCACAAGTGATTACTTCTCTGCTCGTAGCTCACCACGTTTCAATGGCCACAAGGAAAGTGGAGCAGTTTGTTGCATTCTAAGGAGAGGTGATGTAGATGTGTTGTATGAATTTATGATGTATTCTAAATTAAACCAGCTATAATTTATTTGGGTTTTTGTCATTTTTCTTATATCAGCAAAAACTGCTCAATTTAAAGGCTTTTGCTTAGGAAATTTATTTTAGGCTAATATTGTTAAAAAATATGAAGACCAATGTAATATTTAGGTAGTCGAGTATTCAAATTATTTGGGTCAGTAGTGTAGATAGTCAACCTATTTAGGTGTAGCTCATCAAGTGGCTAATGTACAAGTACAGTTGTAGGTGTTTCACATAAAGTAAGTGTATATACAGTACTGTGCAAAAGCATCTGAGAAAATTTTAGTGAAAAAGCTGTCCATCTGGGCAGGTATATTTATTTGCTCAGAAATATAATAAAAATGCTTTGTTGAGGGAGCCCAGTTTTGTTTGAAATTATCATCCAGCACCTGGTTTGGCTAATCAATACTTCATTATATTAAAGCAGAAGTGTTGTTGATGGAATTTAATAAATCTCTGTGATAACTGAGGACATCAAGGAGAAATCTAGAACCAGACCTGTGTTTTTCAGCTCATAAGATATCAACTACTTTTTGAAAACAAAATTATTCTAATGTTAAATTGTGTTTTTACAAGCGATTATACACTTACTGCCAGATAAATGCTTTTAAACAATTTGCTTAGGTGCTTAAGGCTTTTTGTATGTGTGTGTGTGTGTGTGTGTGTGTGTGTGTGTGTGTGTGTGTGTGTGTACAATGCCCCATCTCTCCTTGATAACATTATTTAGAGGTGTGCAGCAGGTGATCTCACACCGGCTGAAGCCTGCCTAACCCTTCACAGATTAACCATGTGGAGCTGATCCATCCCGTTCTCCGTGGGCACGTAGAGACAACCGTGGACGAGACATACTGCCGTTGTCTCCACATTTGTCAGCAGAAGGGGAGAGCTCAGCTATCTATAGCTCTAAGTGTCAGGCAGCCCCGAAGTGACACCTTTAATACTGTTGTTGATGAGAATGACAATTTTTTTCTCCTTCACACCATGCCGAAACATTTATCCATCCTGCCCCATATCCACCTGTTCTTATTTTGCGTGCCACGTGTCAGGTTTAATGACAGCTGCTTATCATTCCCAAAATAAATGTGTGTGTGAAGGACAATGTCTTCCAGCAGTCCTTGCGAATGGTGTGCTGTGCTTGTGCTTCTTAAAGAGAAGTCAGTGTGTAAATGTCAGCCTGTGAGCAGTCTGAAAAACTGCAGCTTTCGTGACGCCTTAAACAGTTATTTTTTCACCAAGAGCGAGGGAAATAGTGGCTTATCCAAAATTCCGCTCTTGAAGGTCATTGTTGGTCTGTGAGGATATGTTCATCTGACAAGACGTCTCTCCAGCATCATCCTCTCCCTTGCTGTTTGTGCAACGGTATCCAAGTACCGCTGCTCAAACACATGGAACAGGTACTTCCTAATCCCATGCCAGCTGTGCAGCCGACTGCAACGCCCGTCACGACAAAGGAGGTTTGAGGAGTGTAATAATCAGCATCTGTTTTGGAATGCTGTCGGAATGCGTATGTGTATGTGTGTATGTGTGTGTCAATGTGACACAAAGCAGGTGTCGTCCTGCTTTTCATCAGGGCACCTTGGTTGGTTGATGCGTGGAGTCCGCTGCCGGCCTTTGACAGAGTGCACTGTCCTCAGCAGGGGCCACTCTGCCAGCCTGGGCCCCACTGGGCCTGTGGTAAGCTTTAGGGGTCAGTGCTCACAAGGACAACCTGCCTGCTCCTAGCACTCCATCGGAATCAGACAGGGCTTCAAAAACTGTGCCACTATAGGAGCTGTCTTGACCTGCACATATGCATACATGAAATGATTCAGAACAGCACCCCATAGATCAGCAGTTCTCAAACGTTTTTAGTCTGAGGTCCCCTTTCTGGATAGTAAGCGCCACTGCACAGCCCCTCACTCCCCTACCCTCTATTGCTGATCTGCACAGCCAAGAGATGTGGCCCTACTCTATCATAACTCATTTAGTGGGTATGGTATGGCTGTGAATCGTAATTGGAATGTACTTAATTTTAATAATGTTTAATAAAAATCTACCATTTTTCAACACATACCACTTTTTAGATATGTCAGATCTAATAAACTGACAATTAAAACTAAGTGGAGATGCAGCCCTGATCCCCATGTTTGAGAACTGATGCTAGAGGTAACTTGGAAGGGAAAAAATTCTAGCACCTGTCTTCTCCACCATAGATACAAATGTAGATGCCTCATTTGGTTCAGCCAGCCATGTCAACAGTGCTGCCATCTTAGAACAGTCAATACCACACTGCCAGACAGTACTCTACAATTACAGTGTGGCAGTTTCAGAAAGGCACAGAATCATACTATTTAAAGCACATTGTACTCAGGAAGTTTGATTGGATTGTATAATGGGAGAACGCAGTGATTGACATTTGTGTTTGTGTATTGATTTTGACCATGTGGTTTGGGAGGCACTGAGCGTCCACTGGTGTAATTGTTTTTCCTTTGTTTTTCCTTCAGACTTGCAATCAAGCTTGTCATAACTTGATGCGAACTTCAATTGTTCTATTTCATTTACACTATTTGTTTGTATTGAGAAAATGTGCACTGTAATCGTAAAAAACTGTAAATGCTAAAATATTCACATTAGGTTTGCACCTCACTGGGTGTTTAGAATACTTTTGGGGCTTTTGTAGCCTGTATATTTTGTGCATGGAACTTTATTGTGGTTCAGTCACTGATGGGATGCCGATGAGCGACACTATGTTGTATAGGGGAGACCCTGCAACCTAGCTACTCTATGCATTGCATGTACAGTAAATTTAAATAATATCCCCAGTCAAATTACATGTTTTGTTGATTTTCAAAGTGAAAATTAGTTAACACATCCTTTACAGGGAACATGGCATTTTTATGCAAATTTCAGTGTACAATTTTTATTTATTTGCTGCTATTCTCTGGGTTATTTTGATAAGACTCTTATTGTGAAGGTGGGGCTAGCTGATGAGCTGTGTTTGTGTGTAGTTCAGGAAGCAGCAGGTCAATCTACAGCTGAGGGTGCAGACGTGAGTCCAGAGCTGAGGCTTACAGCGAGCTTTTAGATAAAAACTCTCTTATGTATGGCATGGCTGTGGCCAAGTACAGCCCTTTAAAAAGCACAACAGCTTGTGCAAAAGCTGTCCCTTTTCTCATAGGGGTAAACACTATAATATATATTGTGAGGGACCATTTTCTTTGTCTTCCTCATTGTTCCTCATCAGTCATTGGTAGTACAGGCCACACCTCTGTGACTGGGTGCAGGTGTGACCAGAGTTCTTGAATTTAGCTGCTTCTGACTACGTCTTTGTGTAGCACTGATGAAAGTCTGAATCGTTTGCTGCCTTGTTTTACTTCACTTGTGCGTCTTCCACTTCAGTGCCATGTCTGGCAAATAAAGAAAAACTAGTGAGCTCTCGCCTTAAGAATTTTATCTTTGTGGCTTTTGTGGCCCTTTTTGGTGTGCGAGTAATTTGGTTTTATTTTAAATTTTAAATTTGACTTTGATATTGATTCCTGAACAATATTTTTTTGGTACTTTCTTTTAAATTACAAACCAAAAGTGGATTTGGTTAAAAAAAGAAATCCATGTGATATTTACAGACCACAATGGACTGCAGACTAATCAAGAAGTGCTGAGGTTAATAACATGCAAAAGGAATATAATTTAGACGTCCTACATACCTAGATGCTCTTTCCTAACTACTGTTGCTAGGTTGCATAGCCACAGAACAGAAAATATAGGTATAGGTATTTTGTGCTGTATGTGGTTTTTAACTGATAGGTAGAAAGTCCTCTAGCTTCAGTTGTTTTAACATTGCTAGTTATATCTAGTATAACCTTGAGTTATATCAATAAAGTCATGCTACAAGCCAAATACAAGCAAAGACAAATACAACCATCTTGTAAATCTTGTAAAAGAAAATTTTCTTTCTGCTCAGCCTATTGAATGTTTATCCCTAAGAAAACTTAGTTACACAAAACAACAACAAACAAAACATGCCTGATCTATAATATGGATAACCTTTCACATGCATGCAAAAAAATATTTTAAAATTAATAGCACTGTATGTTTAGGTATTTTGACAAAAAAAGTATTACAAAGAGATACATGCCAATGATATCTTAAGCTTGACCGACCTCACAACAGTGGTTATGGAAGACCGCATTTGTGGGTGTTCCTCTAATGCAGCCGCATGGGGATGTGCCCCGTGGCAGCGAGGCATGGGAGTGATGTGTGTGAGGCGTTTGATGGTGCATCACAATTGGAGGAAAAAATTTGCTGTATGTGGAATCACAGGGATTGAAGGATTTGGAGGGGATGAATGTGTTCTGCTTGTGAGGTGCTCATGATGAAAACCCTTAACCCCAAGGGGAAAACAGAGACCCACAGATCAGCTTGCGGAGGCTGCTCCCTGTCACATCTCGGCTTTTGGTTCAGGGGAAATGGGACACATAACAGATATGAGGAACCTTTCATAAATATGATGTGAATTTCTGTGTGTGCTGTGCAGTACATGATGTGCTGGCACTGTAAGTGCAACAAATACTCGATACTTTCACAGAAAACAAGGAGGACACAATACAGCCCACAGAGCAAAATGAACTAATAACCAAACAGCCATCAAAGGCTTCACAGGCAGAAAGACAATTCAGTAGAGAGAGAAAGAGAGAGAGAGAGAGAGACAGAGAGGGATTCTACTGGAAGGGAATATATGTTAGCCCTTAAAATATAATATTAGTCTAGTTCCTCTTACTTAATTATTTTGAAATGAATCTGTGAGTAATATAATGCGATTCACACATTACCATGACATTTTGATAATGCTAAAAGTGTTAAAACTGTATTCGTGTTTTCAAATCGTGCAGTGTCTGCCAGCACTGTAGGAGGGGAAAAAAAAGAGCTATTACACATAATCAGTGACACCTGCAAATGAGGGTTGGGCATATTAATAAGATGAGTAACATTTTAGTAATTCATTTCCAAATTCCTAGCCAGTTGTTAACTTATGCTACATGCAACTGCAACAATCCATGCATCCGGTCAAGCATAGTGGTCACATCTTTGCTTTTCTTTAGAGCGACTAGAGCGTTTTGTAGGATTTGTGGGGGAGAGCTATCATGTTTGAGAGAAGAGCAGTTTTGTATAATCCCTGCTTAGATTAAGCTGAGCCAAGGCTGAATAAACGCATTTGCTTTGCTCGCCTATCTAACCTTAAGTGAATAGTGCTCTGAAATCTTCAACAGGCATATGTTAGAAATTCAGGATAGCTGTTTACAGTTCTGTCTTTGTACCCGAAGCATGAGTGTGTTGGTGGCCATGCACAGTGTTCTAACATTTTTTTCAGGACAACAAATTCTTTGTACCCTTTTTTTTTTGCACTTTCTTTGCACGGACTCTACATTTGGTGCTGCAGTGGAAACTTGGTGCAAAAATGGAGCATTAATTGTGATTTGTGTAGTGAATTATTTGTATGTATTAAGACTCCTCGTAGCAAGGTCTTAAAGCAACAGTTAAACAAAAATCAAATTTACACAACTTTCTCCTTCTCAAATGTATTTGATCAGCTGACAAAAGTTTTGTGTTGCAGCAATAATTTGCATTGTGCACAGTGCATTACCTAAATTATCACACACTTGCCTCAAACCATGTCGGGTCCTTCAGTAAGACTTTCTTATGCAGATTCTAACACTGTATGACTATGTTCATTTATGTAGGTTTTACAGGTTTCATACTCATACTCTGTCAGAAGCCACATAAGCAAATCAATTTGATGAATCTATTTTTACTTGACATGATTTGAGGCAAGCATTTGATGACTTAGGCATGCAGTTTGAATAATGCTAATTGGTTTAAAAAGCTTACTTTACTCACTAGCCACATTGTAGCTCTGGTGCTAAACTTAAAGCAAGAAACATGTCTTAGCTGATTGGTTACATTGGGTTAATGGGAAAAATAAGCAAATTAGATTTTGTCCAAATCACTGGTTTAACACGTTTTAACAGTGCAGGCAACTTTATTGCTCACAAGGACAGATGAAAATGACTGAAATACCCTTTTATAATTTTCTTCACATTTGACATCTGCCCATCATATTTTCTCATCATCATTTTACTGCCATCCATCACTTCAGATTGCAATATTATCATCACTACTTTATTCTTCATCATCACCTAATCACCACTCCTCTTAGATTACTCATTTACACCAAGCAGGAGTGACTTTTACCTCCACACACCTTGAAATTTCAAGAAGAGTGAAAGAAACTCTCAAGACTTGCTAGTTTTATCAAATTTGTAACCACTAAAATAAGCTTTATTTCTGATGAACTATGCATGGACTGTGTGATTTTAATGACAGGGAGTCTTTGCTTTTTATCATAACAGTGGAATTCAGCATTGCTATGAGGGTGTTTTTAAGCTGCTAAGTATCAGCTGCTCTCACCTCCCTTCCTTACTGGCTCATCCTAACACAGCCTGGGCTCACACTTTAAAAGCAGTGAGCTCATTACACGCAATTGAAGGCTACCACAACCTCGGACAGGGAGTGGCAAAGAAGTGGCTCTGTGCCAAGCGTGAATTCTCTCAGTGTTATCATTAATTTCCAGGTGGTTTACGAAACACGCCGTAGGGTGACACATGTTCACTAATTACCCCAGCTCCGCAGCTCCTGTTTTGGCTGCTACTGTCATTCCCAAAGTATTCCAGGGCTGTGTGAAAGCTGGACAGGTGACTAGAGGACAGCTAGCTATTACACACCACACTGCACATCATACCAATAACCTAAAGCCAACGCATCTTCAGTCTAAGGATAATGAAAACTAGTGAGGACAGCTTAGGTTTCTGACAGAGCTTAGTGGAGGTGTATTACAGTGTACCGTTCAGAAAGGCTATTCTTTTTTGCCATTTTGCACATCATAGAAAATGGATGTCACAGTGGCTTGCAGAATGGGACATGAAGTGAAGCAAGGTAGAGTTGAACCTGCATGCAAGAGAAAATATTACAGAGCAGCTTAATGGGAGAAGCTCTGTTTTTGACTAACGCATTACCTGGGTTTTATTTCAAATGTTCATTTGAATTTGATGAAAAGACAGTCTTGTTTTACATAAGGAAAGAACAGTTTTTATATGTATGCCTTGTTTTCGTCAATTATTAATGTCAAAACAAATAGAAAAGGTACAGATTCTAACCTATGCTCTTAAAAATAAAGGTGCTAAAAGGGTAATTTCATTGGATGAATTGTTATTATTATTGTTAGTGTTACTCCAGAATATTCTGTCTTCTGTTTGTGTCTTCAGACATTTGAATGGGTAGTCCATCCATCCATCTTGTTGCTGATTGTGCTCTTTTCTCTTCTACTTTCACTGGTCTTTTCCAGTGCATTAGTTCTTCTCAGAATATGTCCAAAATAAGATAAGTTTGGTTATCTGGGCTTCATTATGGAGCCATTTTTGTGAGTGAGATATGTGAGTGTGAAGAACCTTTGAAAGTTTGAAGAAGCTCCACATAATGTAAAGGTTCTACAAAAACTCTTAGATTGGTATAGAACCCTTATATTATGTAAAGATATAATGTTGCAATAATGTTGTCATGTTAATACACATAGTATTTTACAAATACAAGTATTACAATTTATTATAATGTATAGTCAATGTCAGAGCCATTTAGCACCTTACATGCCAGTACAACAGTACAATTTTATCAGTAACACAGAAATGAAAAACTACTCTATCCTTAAAACACATTGTACTTAGTGCTACCTACATCATCAATACAAAGATAAAGCCAGTAATCTCGGTTCAAGACTAATCTGCTTTTGCTTCAGACAATAAATGAATCGATGAAGTTAGTTAAAACTTGCAGAAACATCATACAATGCAAACTCTTTAAACAACACCTTTTTGGCAGTAGTGTTTTCTAAATCGTGGGCTATTACTACTATATCCAAATCGCTAGGCAGTGTTTGCACAGTTATTTTGTTAAATGACTGCAGCAGTTCCTTTTTTTCTGTAGTGTAGACTCACCTATTGTGTGAAGCCAGTGGGACTATTGGCTTCTGAGATAGAAGATTTGAGACAAGGTGTGGGGAATGAGGAATGCTTGCTATAAGTGAGAAAAATAACTCCAAGATTAGTATATGGGTGCCAGTTATTGAACTAAAGAAATCAATTTCTGGGAAAAAAATATTTTGCTGTTTGTACCAATCTGTCACATTCAAAGAAGGAAAGCAACCATATCTAAGCACTGGAGCCGCAAGCGTTATTGAGTAATGAAGCCATAAATGGGCAAAACATCACTGAGAATTTCCATTGGCAGGCCGTAGCAGCGAGGGAAGCTGTGCCAGGACTGTTTGTTGGTGGTACCATGTATCAAACAACTCTCTGTTACTTGAAGGCATGATTTTAATTACCATAATGGAATGCTTGTGACAATAAAGCAATTTGCTGTGTATCGAGGGATTTTGTGTTGGGGGGCGGGGGGGGGGTTGGGGGGAGGTGAATACCACAATCCCTATGCTCCAAGAACACTTGCACTTTTAAGGCTGGATTTATGGTTGTAAACATGATCAATTGTGACAGTTTAAAAGGAAAGTGCTAAAATTATTTTGTGGGCTGAATGCAAAAAGCCACACAGCAAGTAATCATAAGCTTAGCCTGCATGCTTAGTGTGCAGACACTGCTGTATCTGCTACACATCACACTATGCTACCCAAACCAAATCCCCTTAAATGTATGTTTGCAGTAAATTCACTGCACATACACGGTATGATTTAATTTAACCTTGCTGACAACTGTGCATGCAATACAACAGCAACACATAGCCTACTATTTGCCAGTAATATTCATTTTCCAGAAATGATATAATATTACTTATGCTGTACTTAACACCTTAACAAACGTTAGTGTGCTCTGATAATCCACCTTATTAAGAACACTTAGTTTGTATGTCCACTCACTCATCACTGCATGAGCTCAACATCTATAGGTCCACTTGTGTAGAATTACCGGCATCCAGAATTTGTTACCCTCCACCCCGTTCATCATTTTGTAAGATTCTGAACAAAGGACCACTATTGACCAGGTATTATTTGGGTGGTGGATCATTCTCAGCACAGCAGTGACACTGATATGGTAGTGGCATGGTAGTGTGTGTAGTGCTGGTATTAGTTACAGCTACAGCAATGTTAGTAGGTTTTTTGACACGTACATATCATTGCTACGTTTAGAGTGGTCCAAAAAACCACAACACTGTGATTAGAAACTGACAATAATGGCTAAAACCAACTATACATGGCAACAGATGTATTACAGTCTACAGATGGGCCTATAAGGCACATGTTTCTAATGTACAAAACACTATTAAAAGGTGATTTGTCGTAATAAAAATGATTCTGGGAAACCAGCCCTTCTCTGGTGTTCATACAGTTATGGTTTAAGGTGAGGAAAATATTGAATTGTGCTACTGCTATGAATTTACTTGCTAACAAAGAAATGAATGGCGGATATGAAAATAAGCCAAAAAATGAAAATGAAGAAACCTAGCATCTCAATCTCTTAGGCAGACCTCAACATAATACAATACAGATGCTTAGAGGGGGCTTTCAGAGTGTTACAGTGCCCCCTCGGCTTTCAGAGTGACAGGATCATTGCTTTCACCAACGTTCTTGTCTCATTAACACAGCCCTTCCTTTCTGCTAAGCTTTCTATTTCTAGAAAGTTCCATACTGAGGTGGCAGTCTGCTGGGGGATTAGCTCCTCCTTGCAGGTGCATTGTATGTAAAGTTGTGAAAATAGGAGTTTGAAAAATCACTCTTACCTGCATGATCATCTGGAACTGTTCTGCTGCAGTTTGCCATCCAATAACTACCAAGTTCTAAGAACTGTAGTGTTTGTAGCATTTACTGTAGTTTCAATATATCGCAATTTACTTCTTTCTTTTAATGTGTAACATTAGTACTGAATCGGCCTTGATATGTTGTCTGGCTTTAGTACATTCTGTAGCAGCGTGAGGTAGAGTTATTATCTTTTACTCATGGTCAGGCTTATTAAGCTGTTAAAGAGGTAGAACAACCATCCACACATTGAATGGCTTCCCTCACAAAACACAAACAGGATGCTTAAAAGATTTTTACTTTGTGATTACATCAGTTATTAAAAACAACAAAGACAACACATAGCTACAGTCACAGCAGCATAACAGTAGCCTTTAGGCTTCTTCACATGGTCAAGTTTCAGCCATTTTATTCATTTTAAAATAAGTGATTTATAGGCTGTAAACACACAGTGTATTACACATATAGCAAAACTACCAAAAACTATCAAATCACAGCAAAAACAAAGTCAGCTTACAGGTTTCTGACAAGAATGCATGTTTATTTTCTCTGATTCAAGCAGGCATGGCAGGTAATGTGGTGTTACCACATAACCTGCTGTGCTGAAACGGGTTGCTGGAGAAAGGTGCCGTGGATATATGTTCAGAAGATCCTCAGTCTGTCTGTGTAAGGTGCAGCATGCAGTCTGTATTTTCAGCCCTTTTTTATTGGCATCCCGAAAATGTGCTCAGAAAGAGCACTGGTGATGCGGGAAACTGTCTCTTTTTGATCTGTCTATCTATGTCTTTCAGTGATGGTTAGGGAGCGACATCGAAGAATAGTATATTGCAAACGATATCAAAAGCCTAATTTACTGTAGCACTTGCAAGAAAATATATCTATTCTATTACCTTTGAAATATTATTCTGTATATTGTTACTGTCCAAAGAAAAATAAGTATCTCCAAAATGGTAACTTTACGGGAGAGGGCAAAATGTTTTTTACTTTCAATTTACTGTAAGAGATTTTACACCAAGCAATTTTGGAACATTTCTTCTGGTCCATTCATTATGAAATTTTTGAGTGTTCTTTTATTTTATTATCATAATTTAACAAATTATCCTGTATGTCTGTGTCAAAACACCTTTCAATGCAGTAAAACATAAAGCGTGTGAGCAATACTGTAAGAGATGCCTTGCTTAATTGCTCTAATTGCTGAAAAGTCGGTGGAGGCTCTCGCCTGAGATGCTCAATCAATAGAAACCATTTATCACCTTAGGCCCTGCAGTGAGGTTTAAAATATAAGCCCATCAATTGTAGAGCGCTCAACCAATAGTGGACAAAGACTGAGCAAATAATGCTGGGAAAATCAGTTCTTTCTTCCAGAGTTGACCGCATCCGAATGTCCGCTGATGCGGGAGGTGTCTGTTTGTGGGTCAGCGTATGGATTTCATAACTGGGTCCAGCGCTACGGGTGTCTCAGGCAATATCTATGAACCCAATATGACTGTGATTGAGGGGAGGGCCAAATATTGCTCTTTCGAGTCCAACAAGTGTCACCGCAGCCGAGCCAGCAGACACGATGAGGTCATGAGTCACTCCGAACCCAGCAAATACAATAAATTTGGTCAGGGAGAAAATAAATAGTGGCTAGACGTTATTGTGAGAGGAGGTCTCTCCTTTATGTGGGTTCTGTCCATGTGAAATAAAGACTGGACTCAGGCAGGTCAGGAGACATGTAGGTTGGATCGCAGATCGCACATACACTCATATACTTACATTCACCTCTATCTGCAGTGATTTTGGAAAGGCTAAATATCTAAGCTCAAAATATGTGAAATGAAAGTTCAGTGCCATGACTATGCATCTTACAATACAGTTCTGAAATCCAGACCTTGCAAGACGCATCACTGGGACCATAGTGTCACCTTGAAAAATCCACTTGCTGAGATTAGATAGACGCTTACCCTCTTACCAGATGGTAAATGCTATCAAATGTCAACTGTCCAGCAAACACCACAGTTTAGGTAATCTAATCAAACACTAAGTATGAATTAGAGGATGACCTGCATAACCTCAGTAAAGCATCAAGAGCAGCAAAATCTTCTGCGTTCAGCAGAGTACAACACAAACACTAGCCAGTGCAAATGCACATTGTAGGTGTCTATTTTCTGTCTTGCCATTTGTAACGTGGAATTGCAATCAAAACTTTTGGCAGTTATCAACAGCTCCACTGGGTCTCAGTGGGGTATACAAGCCTTCCCCTTGGTCTTCTCAGGCCCACGCATCAACACATGCGGCATTTCAATTGAAAAAAATTACTGTACCAAAAAAGCCCCACAGACAGCGATGATTTCTGTCGCTTGGGGCTGCTGAGATTTTTCAGTGAGAAGCTCTGACATTTCTCCTCATATCCTACTGTGAAAGCTAAGATTTATGGTTTGCTATAGAGAGATGTATGTAATATCTGACTTTCCCTCTTACTGAAAGCGAGATATTACACATAATTGCTAGTGATCACCATGCTGTGTGGGAGAGGTCCTCCTGTTCCTTTGGACTACTGATTTATATGTTATATTATATGACTTCAATAAATAACAATAGGAATTCACATTTACATGAGTATGAGGGAACAGAGAAATCAAAGTTATTTTGTTTAGGTCTTGCAAAGGAGCAGAAAAGAGCTGCTAGGTTCAGAACTGGGGCTCATGAATGCTCTGTAGGATCAGGTTTTTGTAGATGTGTCGTTGAGGGACTTTGACAGGCCAATTGTGTGTCATTACTGACTTTTTTAAATGGAAGAGCAGCAGATAAAAGCTAGAATGCTAATGCACCCTGCCAAACTGGAACTTCAAAGGAAAATGCAAATATAAGCACTTGCTAATGGTCAGCGATTTTAATGGAGGTGGATTCAGAGATTTGAGAATTACACGATGCTCACAGTTTCTACAGTCTTATCGAAATAGAATTTATAAAGGGGAATATTATAACACACCCAGATAATGATTTGTTGGTTCTGAGAGTATGCTCTATGCCACTGAACTCAGACTGGATTTCTTTTGAAAAAAAAATCTTACTTTCATTTGCTTTGCATTTTAATTAATCCACAGCATATCCATCAAAAAAAACCTTGAACGTCTAACTTTTTTGAGAACAATGCATACAAAAACATCTTTTGTTGTGTTGTGTAAAAAATATCTTTGCAATCCAATTCAGTTAACTTGATCATATTCTGCTGTTTATACCCTTAAACATTTGGTGATCTGCAAGAAGAGAAAACAATGTAGTCCTCCCACCTGTTCCATTCAAACAGGACATCTGCGTTCTTTCTCCTTCTTGTGAAATCTTGACAAAGCACTTCCGAATCTAGCAAAGATCTAACAAACAATAGGTAAGATTTCAGAATCCACTAACACATTCTAACCAAGAGCGTATTTAGCTTATGACTACAACAAGAAAGCTTTGCTGCTCTTACCATCAACAGTCTTTTGTGACTTCCGTTATCACTTGAGAGCAATTAACAGTAGACACTAAAGCAAGCAAAGAGTTTTCTACTTTCAAAAGAGCCCAGCAGACAGGCTGAAACTAAACTGCTCTGTGGAGCTGTCAGAGGACTGTTGGAAACTCTCTCATCGAGGTCACCAAACCAACTCCCTTCCAACATCTGATGCCACCGCCTGCTGTCAGAAGTCTAATTAGAGGAGTGGAGCGAACTCCAAGCCAAGGCTCAGGCTGTCTGGGCTTTTACCGATACTGTATAGCCACTGTGTCATATGTTAGTGCCTCAGCCACAAGAGATTGAAATCACCAACACAACTAGCCTTGCCCCAAGGCTTTTAAACTACCAGAATCCTACAAGCAGAAGCAGAAGAAATAATAGCCAAAAGCTCTTCCTTGGACTAGGAAAGCAAGAGGCAGCTACTGATATCTAATTAAGTTAAGTGGATTATTTGCTGGATGATATTTCACTCAGTATATGGCAGAGGATATGAAGCTGGCATCTCGACTGGTAGTCTGTCTGATAAATCTGCTGCATATTTTCTGAACTGAACTCCCTGTTTGTTAAAACGTCTACTGAACCATGATCTTTGTGCATGACCGGATCAATCTGACACAAACTAAACCTAAACAGGCTGTAAGCTAGACTGATAAAAACCTACATGAGGGGCTAGAATACTTATTTCTATGAGCTTCAGCGTCACTTTAAATGTGGAAGGAATCACTGCTATACGGAGTCCAGAGGAACGTCCATACTAAAGTTATAAAATGTGTGGGAGAAATGGTTGTTTTCTTAAGAGTTGCTAAAATCTCATTTATAACTTAAGTATGGTCTGGACTGTCAGACCGGTCTGAGGTTGTTCTCTATAACGCGCTGTAGCATGAACATTGGCGCTCTATTGTATTGCATCAGTCTGAACACTCCCTCGAACAGTTCAAGTTGGTAGAGGCAGCTACAGCTCAAAAGAAGTCCGGGCATGAATGATTGAAGAAGGGCATCACATCAATCAAAACGCACTGATGTAGACATATACTCTCCAAGCTGCTCAATGATTTACACGCATATCATGTCATACGCACGACTAACTACAGGTTCCCTACCGCAGAGAAACACCATTCCGCCTCAGCCTTTCCACATGCAAACATTAGTTTGCATAAAGCGGTATGAGCCCTCTTTTCCCCTTTTGCAGGAATTCGTATCATCTTTCTCTTTAATGGTGCAAACGATGACTTGTGTGACAGCCCAGTCCATTTGGTCTTGACTCATGGCTGTGCATGTCCTGCAAGCCACCCACCTATGCCTATTTTAGGTAATGGGAGCCTCATTCATCCAGCTGCCCCATTTAAGTTCAAACCAGCTCCCAGTACACTTAAAACCTGTAGCCTGGCTGCCAGATATGTTACCCATAATGGACCATTAAGAAAACATTTATCACCCCAGTGGCCGGTAATGTAGTATCTTGAATGAGTTCAATGTACATGGTTTCACCAGTTGCATGGATATCTAAGACGGAAAGTGGAGCTGAATGCTTTAAAAAAATAAATAAATAAATAAAAAAATATATATATATATGTCTATTTTCATGGCACAGAGAATAAACCTTTTAATAACAACTATAAAAGGTACACCTCTATGTTTAGTGGACAAAGATGGGTTTATCATAACAATCAATAAAAATGTGCTGGCGTGAGTAAATCGCAAGGTCTGTAGTCATAAGGTGATACTTTCCTACAACTAAGGTCACAATTCCCCATAATTCCTCTGAATTTATGATTGAGTACAGTGAATTCAGCTAGCAGTTTATAGTTACAGTAGCTTATAGCTGAGGTATAGAGGTTTATAGTTGAGGACACCCTCATTCTGACAGGCTGGTCTCTTTGTTTTAGTTGGGATTGATCTCTGTTATGTGGTTTTGGAGGCTGGGCTCGTCACAAAAACACTTGGCCTTGTTGAAAGGACCCACTAGAGTGCAATAAAGAGCAATCTGATTCCATTGCTCCCCCAAACAGCATGAACAGGAAATATATTTATGGTTTGGGGTTTACTGTCATAGTTGTGGAAGAAAAAAGTTTATTTTAGGGGTTGTTTTGGAGTTTCAATGACAGCAAAATGCTGGTATGGGAAGAGGCATTGTATTTCATTATGTGTCTAACTCTTGGGCTAGTCGCACTCACCTACAACAGGATGTTGTTTTCGTAATGACATTCTTGCAATAGATTGCAGTCCATAAAAGATTGCTTTCCCATTTTGTTTCTTTTGTCTTACAAAGAGATATTTGTTTTCAGGCAGCGTACGTGCGTGAATATACCCACAATGGCAGAACATTTTTTTTCTGCTGCACTGAACAAATGTATTTTTTTACCAATCAATACTAGCGCAAAATGAGTCACAGGTCATGATCCATGGTGATGCTTCTTCTACTACAGATGGAACGAAAGCAGATACTCCTATGAACAGGACAGTGCATAAAAATAAAAAGTTGATGCCTCAAATTCCTTTGAACACACAAACCTAAGCTTCAGTTCATCCTCATCCAGGGAACATCCGAGTGTCCGTGGCTCCAAATTATCACAGACTCTGCAGCTAACATCTACAAATCATTGGATTTGGGTGGGGTACGCAAGCCCTCTGTTGGTCTTCTGTAGTCCACACATCAACACATGCATGATTTGCTGTAATATCTATTAAAACAAAATGGAATAGACATCAAACAAAGCTTTCATAACAAAACCTTTTATCTCTGAAATAGTAACTTTACAGCACAAGGAGAAAATGTTTTAAGTATTCAGTGTATTTTAGTGTTGTAAGATTTAGATTCAAGTAATTCTAGATCACTTATGTTTGTCAATTAGTCATGAAGTGTTCACACAATGCAAATCCCAGCTAGCATTTCCAAGTCATTTTAAAAAGAAAAACCCCAGGAGTTATGGGTTTTTGACAGCAATGAAATACATGTATACAGATTAAGCTCATCATGTGAAACTCCAGGCCGCATATCTCTCATAACCCACATGACTCAAAATTATCTTTATGGGAAAATGTCAAATCTACATTAGTGTTCAGGAAATGCTTGGCCTAGATCGCTTCGACCTGTCCACTGATCCACTCGTCTGATTAACAGAGAGAAGATCCTTCAACTTGTCCTGGTGCAGCAGCAGGAAACGGCTTAATCGCAGCTCCGTCAGCAGTCAGCTTCTCCAGACAGGTCATAATTCTGCACCTCACAGCTTCCCTTCCTCCAACCAATCTGTGATTAATGCCCTCTCCGCAGGGAGCCCAACAACTCTCGCAGCACCAAACTCAGACTGCGTGTAGAGGCATAAAAGACATATAGAGGCCAGCATCCTGCAGGGTGTCCATAGGACATACTACATCCAGTCTTCCAATGAAGAGAAAAATGAGCTTATTTACATAAATTATACAGGTGCCCTGCTTTCTGTTGAAAAAAGAAAGGAAAAAAAAAGTAACCATGATGAAGGCCAACAGCTTCTATTTTCATTTTCTTGATCTGGCTTGTGCTTTCTACTATGATTAACATCTGGATGCACTGTGCGATTTTTCATTTTTATTAAATTATTTGGCAGAGCTTGCTTTGGTGATGACAGGCTGGAGACCTTCAGCCTCACAGACCTTCCTCTACTTCTACTTTTTCATGTTAAATCGAACGGAGTTGCAGTTGGAGAGGATAATTACGTTTTACCTCTATTTAGATGCAAAGCAGTTCATTACAGGTGTAATGAGTTTGAGAATCCTATTTGCATCAGATGAAAAAGCATAAGGCCGCATTATAATAGGTAATTTAAAGTGGAACGTCTAATACGTTTTTTCTGCTTGCAGCTTGATATGAGACGTTTAAGTCGTTCCGTGCTTCTGCTTTTGAATAGTTTGGCATACATCTCAGTGATGTCCTCAAGATAATTATCCAAATAAATCAAGCCTTTTTTTGGCACCCAAGCCTGGTTTAGGCAGAAAATCAGTCTGATCACTGAGGAGAAAGGTTTACGCTTCAGTAAATAAACACACTGACCTGCCACTTCATAATAAACTCCTACCTTGTCGCATCATCTTGCTGGTGTACAGTCAGAGACTGTAGCCCATCTATTGCCACTAGCAGTTTGTTAGACATCCTCTAGACCTTCATCACTGGTCAGTTTCTGACTTTCATGACTCAGTGTCTTGTTGAGAATGATCAACCACCCAAGTAATATCTAGTCAACAGTGGCCCTGTGATCATAAACTGGCCAGTGATAAATAGGGTGGAGTATCGTTAGTTTCGCAAATGCATGGGCTACAGTCTATAACTATACCCTTTTACAGAGGTGTTTTAAGTGAGTGCAAGTACAAGGTAGATATTTAAAAAGATCCAAAATTACCTATATCGTGTATGACTCAGCATTTTCTCTCATAATGATCATGTTTTGGCTTTTGGAACATCCAAGATATTCTGTTTCTGGTCAAGTGGTATGGTAGTTGAGGAGCTGTTTTCTAAAACTAAGTTAAAGTTTCTTTGTATACTTTGTTCAGGGTGTCTTGCGTCTTTGCTTTCGAAATGCTGTTTTTTATATTTTCTAGTACAATGCATCAGGAACACATTACTTGAGAAATTCCACCTAAGCTTGAAAGGATTTATTTTTGTATAAATGTTAAATGCCTCTCTGCCTATTTTTTTGTACCCCTGCACAAGTCTGCAGGAGGCTAGGGTTAATTGCCATGTTAAGCTGCCGTGTGCTGGCCAATGCCCTCCTCATTAAAGAACCATAATTCTGTACCGACCCTTCAAGACGATGGCCGAGAGGTCCAGAATGTTCTTCTCCAGGGCTAGTTTAAATGCCAGCCTAAGATATCAGGATGCAGGTGTGTGCTGAGGTTGTGTAAGGAACAGCCTCATGTGAGTCTTGAGGGAGGAAGAGAAGATTTTTGTGTTGAGGGTGTTAGCGCTGAAACTCCGGAGACTGTGTACAGATGTCCTTCAGTCGTTCATTTAGAGCCTGGCAATGCGAGGCCCATGCCGCGCAGCTAATTGAACATGCTTAGACCGCTGCCGCTTTCCTGTCTCCCCCCGCTTACGGCAATTTGAAATACTAATCACCTCAATGGACGAGAATGTGCAGCGTCTATGATGGCAAATAACCTCCATCCTTCCATCTGACACATTTCCAAAGGGCTCAATCGTCCATAAATTTGAACATGAAGTCATAAATGGCAGAAAAAGAGGAGAATAGACAGTCCAAATTCCCTCCATGCACTGCGAATACTAATGAGGTTCCTTTGCCAACAGGGAAAGGAGGAGATAAAGGGAGAGGAGAAGGGGGTGAGAAAGGGAGGACAAGTCAGTGAGAGGAAGAGAACAGAGACAGCAGAGATCTAGAAACCGGGGCAGCAGAAGGAAAAAAGAAACAGTAGCCACTGAAACTCAAGAGAAAAAGAGAAATTGATCAAACCTAGTAATAGCAGGTGTGCTTCTGTGGCTGAGCTTCAGTGACAGACAGCTGGGTCAGTGCTCTCTGAGACAGGTGACAGAAAATGCTTTTGTCAGTGCTGCTCTATTAGGCTACCATTTCCATACAGTGCCTTGATCTGGCCCTTTAGATTTGTGGTTGCAAAACAATATTAATTCTTCCATTATTATCTAACCATGGACAGAAAGCAGTGGGTTAGTGAAGAGCAGGTTGATATCACTTTTTTGATGTACAGCACCTCCCTCCTTCCTTTTCTCAATCCCTCTCTCCTTCCCTCCCTCTCTTCCTTACTCACTCATTCCCTCAATGCCTCACTTTCTCCCTCACTCCCTCACGTTTAGCAGGCTGAACATTTTCCATAAGGGGCACTATTAGCAGTCAAATAGCTTTTGTTGCTACATGAAAGCAATGCTTTCCATTAATGACAGTGTGTCCTTCTTGATGATCACGAATGCCATCCTACACATACATACAGAGTCATAGAAGAAAAAGTACACTGACTCATAGAAGGACTTTGTTGTGTTTTCCCCATTTTAGAGTATTAGTGAAGGCAAAGCTATGAAGTGACAATGCATATATGCAGTAACCAAACACATCATTAATCTGATGTAGACTTTTTCTTAGGATCTTTCTCGAGGACAAATTTAAGAAAAAAAATTGCTCAGTTGGCCTATCGTTATTAGTTGTAGCATTGGTTCTTGGTTCTGCTCTTTCAGCATTGGTTAATGGGCCCTTCCAGGGGGTAGAGAAACATTCATTAAAGGGGATAAAAAGCTCATTTTAGACAAGAAGTGGTAACTGTTCCACTTCTTTGCACCACCCTGCTTGCAGTACTTTTCAGTGTTAATCAATGCAGCCGTTTATAGCTGCCATGCAAGCATGCACAGCAGTCGGCACAGTCAAAGCTTAATATTATGCTTTAGTTCTACTTAAAGGTGCTTGCTACAAGTGGCATGCTAGTGGTTTCTAGCTAGAAACCCTACAAAATACAACATTCATGCTAAACTGCTAAAGATAAACTTTATTTGATCATTTACAAGTGGTATCACATACTCATACAAATTTGACTGTCAATAAAGCCATTTGCACTTTTACTGACTTATCCAAGACACAAAAACACATAAATGTGGACACATACCCTAAACTTGCGAGACGTGTTCTGTCTCAATTAACACACATTGCAGAGCTGGCTTGCCTTCGTGCAGTCTCGCTCCTGGTTTAAAATGTGCTTCAGGCTTCTTTTGGCAGGCAACCAATATAAAGAATATGGGAATAAGAACAAAAGCACTGTGCAACAGTAAACAATCAAGCACCATCGACAACAATCAGTGTCTTACTGTTGAAGTTGCAGTGGGACTTCTTGTTTGCTGAAGAAAGAAAGTGAAAAGAAAATTGGAGTGTTGATTGGATTAGTGGGTGGGAGATCAAGAATTGTGGTAAGTATCCCAGTAATTTCAGTGGTAGAGGAAAACATACATTCAATCAGCACCACACACCAAGTGTGTCCAAACTTGGTGTTACTGTATGTGTGTGAAAAATGACAGTGCATGTATAATGATTCTACTGCCACAATAAAGCAAGTAAGAGCAAAGTAGAAAGGTTAATTATTGGAAAGAAGAGAGAGAGAGAGAGAGACAGAGAGAGAGTGAGAAAGAGAACATGTGAGGAATGGAGGAGTGGAGCACTGGTTGAGCTTGAACTATTCTCTGAGTCAACGCTAATAGTACCCCTCCGATTCAGTGTTATCTCTGGGAGTCTGTGAGCTTTGCCACCTTGCACAGGATTGTTGCACATTGTAATAGCATGGGACAGCAGGGTGCTTCAGCGGAACCGCTGCCTCATGTCCACTAACTAAACGAATTCCCAGGAGCCGGCCCCTCTCTCACAAGCCACATCTGCGGAAACACCTTTATTTTAATAGTTTTTGAAAGAGTGCTAGTGTCAGCTTAACCAGCCGTGGGTGTTAAAATAGTCATTAGGATAATTGGAATTTGATAATGTCTCTGAAGTGTTGACATTTTGCTTGTTCAACATTTTCAGGCAGAGACAGTGAAGGTTTTTACAAATAGCACTGGTGCCTGTGTCCCTTAGCTACGGTTACTGCACTTCCACCAAAGAAAGCGGACTTTGACAGTGTGTATTGTCCGTGTTTCGAGTAAAAAGCCACGACACAAAGACATAAACCAGGGCATCATGCTCCGATTGCTGACTTTTTCTAGAAGATTCTTTCTCAGTTGCTACACTTTTGAAGCACCGGCAGTATTTCCCTGTGATCTGTTATATCAGGTTGTTATCTGAATAGTCGCTGACGGCGCGTCTCCACCACCCACATTTGCTTGGCCGATGACTCAGTCTCAAACCTCTTATGATTCACTTGTATCATCAGCTACCTCCTGCTGGTTCGTTTCACTAGAGAGCAGTGCATCAGAGCTTGTGTCAAGACTCACTTTTTGCCTCACTGTGGATAAGTGTTTGCAGTCCTAATGTGATGTAAATCCTTCCCTTTTTCTGTTTCAGATGAGTTCAAGGCTTTTCTCAACAATCTGCCCACTGATCGCTTTTTGAACACGACAACCATCCTGAGGTTCTGGAACTCTGACCTGGCCTTGCAGAGGCGGCATGGCTTGCTGGAGGCCACCACAAAAGTGATCCTTGGAAAAGCCCATAAGATTGTGCGTAAACTCTTTACACTCAGCAAGCGCTGTCCCAAACAGCCAAAGATCAGCCTGCCCAGAGACAGGTAATTTGCCTTTAATAGCTGATGTGTAATCATGTATTTCCCATGAAGCATATCGCTGCTGTTGAAACAAAACCTTGTATCTTCATTTTTGTAGTTTTTCAGTTTTTCACATACTTTCAAAATACATGTTGCCCTTTACATTGCATGTCAATTTTCTGATGAAACGGCCCAAATTACTTTAAAAAATCTGGTTCCATTGACTTACATTAAAAGTAAAGTATGTTTTGTCCTTCTTCTGTAAAGTTTCATTTTGGAGATACAGGTTTTGTTCCAACAGTAGCAATATACTATAATACATAACAATTATTTGCACATACACTTACCATCCACTTTATTGGAAAAACCTACTTTTACTATACCGTTCCATCATTTAAGTCTATAATTACAGACTACAGTTTCCCTCGTGTACCAGGCACAGAGGTGTTGATTTGTCAGATTCGCTGCTAGGTAGAGAGAGGTTTAACACTGAAAGACTGAAAGAATAATAGTTTTCGTATCAAAATCACAATTTGAAAGTGTGAAGTTACCCTATATTATCAACAAGTTTTAAGTTAGTAAAATTAACCTAATAACATGAATTTGTGAACAGCTTGTAGACAAGTTAGCCCAATCAGAAACAACTAATCACCCATGTACAACCACAAGTACCTGGCAGTCTGGCACACTAGCCAGAAAAAAAGGCAGAAAAAGCCTAAAAAGTGCATATGTTGATCATCTTGGTCAAAAAAAAACAAAGCTGATATAGAAAATAAACCAGTCACAATATTTTTCAGAAAAATCTCAAACACCCAAAAATATCCTGACCACTGTTTAAAGGCCTAGAGAATGGCTAACACACATTGTGCACAACAAAAAATGGGCTGTAATCTCAAACTGTACATCATCAAGGTGAAAATATAAGAGCACAAGGTAGAGGTGGCCATTAAGAGTATAGCTATAATGTTTCTGTATTCTGGCAACAGTGTTGATAAACTGTGGTGTTTGCATCTTTGTGCACAGTTTTGCCCTGCTCTGACATGCAAGATTCAGCTCACACAAGATTTTGAGATTATTTTTTTGAGCGCGCAGTGTCATAATCCAATCCTGCTGGATCACAGTACTCCTTAGTTTAGTGTTTTCACTGTTCTAACACTCACCAGCTAATGAATTGAACTTCAAAGTGCCATGGCCTTCTAGGATTGTATTCTTTGTTTTAGAAAAGATCTCAGGAGAGACTGCAAGACCTGTATGCGCCATTGTGTAAATGCAACCTGTGATTGGATCAGTCTCCTTGAGTTCTTTATTCTGTCAATCCATGTATCAAATCAAAGTATCAGTCCAAACAAAACATCAGAACCCATGAAAAAAATACCGTGCCCTGCATGAGAAGTGGTATTATATTGTGATCTATAGCTGTGCTACTCGAGATTCAATATCCATTAAAGTCTGGCCTATTTTCAATCACAAGGGTACAACCTCTATCGATAAAGTGCAAATAAAAAACAGCTAAAGAGGGCAGTACTTAAGGTGTTTTGAAGCAATGTTATCTAACATGTTTGTTCCCACAACCTTTAAACATCTGTCTCTAAAGGAGTGTGGCCTAAAAATTGCTTTGCTGTCCATGCCTACTCGATATTTGCCTTGTTGTATGGTCTTTTTAGAGCATGGCTTGGAGGCATTAGAGCAACACGTTCACATGCTCGACTGCTGTCGTTTAAAGGCAATTATTTGCTATTCAACACTGTCAGAAAACCAGCAAGCTGAGTGGGGCAGCCGCAGGTGAAGCCTAACTGATAGATGAGAGAGAGAGAGAAGTGGATGGAGAGAGAGGAAATGTGGACAGAGAGAGAGAGAGAGAGGTGGGGAGATAGACAGGAAGATAGACAGACAGGCAGAGAGAGACAGAGCTGTTTAGCCTCTCAGGGCCAGATTGAGAAGACCTTTGTGCAGTGTGGTTAGTGTGCGTGCACTGTAATCAAGTGCTCTAAGAGAGTGACAGGTTGTAGTTAACGTCCTCCGCTGTGAAGACTTTCGCTCCACTCTGACAGCCCCCACCTGAGGCTGCCACCGTTTCCATGCCACTGCTTGGAAAAAAAAGCTTTGGAGACGAAAAGACATAGCCCAGAGAATATACATCACTTGGAATTATGATGAAAACGTCCTTGGCAGGAGAGATACAGACCAATTTTAGCCATGCTGTTTTGGACAGATGTGGTCCTCAAATTAAATGACACATCACTTATCCGGAACATTTCCTGAATCGGTTTAATAATGCATGCGCAGTACTGTGCAAAAGTCTTAGGCCAGCCAAGAAAATTGTTTATCTGGGCAGTAAGTGTGTTTTTGCTTGTAAAACACTTTGCAAAATGTAAGGCCAGAGTACGCTGAGCAGACAAACATGAACAAACACAAACAAAAACCTTCTGGTTAGTGTGCCACATGTGTTGAAAGTGTGTTTTTTTTCTATTCACACTGGTTCATTTTACTTGGTGCTTTTTCTGAACATTCAAAGGACAACTGCAAAAATTAGTCTGTTCATAGTTGTTGTCTGTTGCTTGTCTGATTGCTATACTCTGGCATATACAAAAAAAAATGTAACTAAACATTAATACAGTAAAAAACAAGACTGTCTTATTTTTCATCGATCTTTTTGATATATTGTGAGATGGTTAGAACAACAGAGAGAATGGGTTCATTTCTCCTCACTGCAGCTCCAGACATGGTTGGATTCATTAAATTTCCTTACCAGCACACATGATTTAATTTAACTGAAGCATTGACTATCCAAACCAGGTACTGAAGGGTAACTGGACAGTAATTACTGGGCAAAGAGAAGTTTGTAAATGGTCAAGGTAATACACTAACAAACATAAATCACTATCTGAATGTTTATTTGCATTTAATCTATGTTCATGTTTTCAGAGCAAAAAAAAAAACACATTGATAAATATCTTTAAATACAATTTTTGCACAGTACTGCAGGTGCTCAGACAAAGCTTCTGATCTCTTTGTCAGACAGTGTGTCAAGCATTAGTCAAGCATGAAAGCCAGTATATAGCAAAGGACATGAAGAATGAATTAATCCAGTGGATTCATGCAATCAGTATAAAGACAAACCCTTGGAAAATCGCTCTGACTGTACATGATAATATGAGCACTGAAGTGGTGTTACATAATGCCGGATTGTTTGAATAGATATCAAAGGCTTTCATGGTCGTGCAAAGTGTGTTACATTAGCAGGCCTGTACAACTAATGTAAGGCATTCAGCAATCCAAGCGATGGGAATTACCTTAGGAAAAAGGCGCCCCTGGGGGATAAAGCAGGGACAAGCGGAGGTTGTACACAGAGAGGGGTTTAATTTATGAGCATGTGCCTCTCGGTATACCTCAGCTCCAGTGAAGTAAGTGGTATGGTAATAGCTGAGCGTGCCAAGCCAAATGCATTTATCAAACCGACTTGCAACTCGCTAAATTGGATGATGGTAAATGAAAATAAAATGCTGCCTATTTCACATCTTTTCTTTTTTCTTGGTTCAGCACGGTCGCCTTTTGTCAAAGGGCAACTCTCCTACCCTTGAGTAAAATTCTTATCAGTAGATGAACGTGAGAAATGATTGCCTTATTTAGTAAAACAAAAATAAGGCAAATGTCAAGTCCCAACCAAGCTTTCTAAGAGATGTTAGCTGAGTGATTTTTCATGTCACCGAAGGCCTATTGTTGATTTTTTTGCATGGTTTACTAATAACCCTTAGATTAATGATAACAAAAGCATAGAGATATTTTATATTATTTCTCACTTATAGCATATTAAAACATTGAAGTGGAGAAGTTGAAAATGTTGATTTTAAACTTTAAACTGCATGTGTTCATAAGTAGAGAGGAATCATTTCAAAATTGAAGAAAAGTCATTATTGCATATACAGTCTTGCGCTCAAGACAGAAAAACATGTTTGCCATGTTTTTGTCATTTCTTGACGTTGGAAAGGTCAGAAGTCCAGACTCATACAGAATGTAAATGTTCATTATGTACTGTACTGTAATTTTATAACTACCTGCATGCATTTAAATAGTACAGCAGAATCACAGCAATACCACTAATGTTAAGCAAATCCCAGCCCAGTGTTATGCAGTTACTAACTGTCTATGCTAATGATTGTCCTACAGGACGCTGGGTTTCTGGCTAAACCGAGTGCAGTCCCTGCTATACTGCAACGAGCATGGAGTCCTGGGCTCCTTCTCAGAGGAGGTGCAGGGTTGTGTGTGCACCTCTGAGCAGAGCGGCGCCTGCCAGGGGACCATCCCATGCCTATTGGGCGAGGGCACCCTGTGCTCATCCTGTGCCCCAGACAACATCACTCGCTGTGGGATGTGCCTGCCCGGCAGCGTCCTTCACATGGGATTCTGTCGGCCCAACATCGCCAACTCCTTGGACCACTACGTGAACTTCGATCTGGATATGCCAGATGCGGAGGCGCGCCACCTCCTGCGCCGGCTGGATAGCCGCATGGAGGTGCACGCCATCTACATCAGCAATGATGTGCGTCTGGGCAGCTGGTTCAACCCAGCGTGGCGCAAACGCATGCTGCTGACGCTCAAGAGCAACAAGAACAAGTCCAACCTCATCCACATGCTGATGGGGATCTCCTTCCAGATCTGTTCAACCAAGAACAGCACACTGGAACCCGTGCCTGCCATATATGTCAACCCCTTTGGGGGCAGCCACTCGGAGAGCTGGTTCATGCCAGTCAACCAGCAGGACTTCCCCGACTGGGAAAGAACCAGGCTGGACTCGTCCCTGCCATGCTACAACTGGACTCTAACACTGGGAAGCAAGTGGAAGTCCTTCTTTGAAACGGTGCACATCTACCTACGCAGCCGCATCGTCACAGATGACCCAGCCATCAACGAGACGCTCTTCTATGAGCCACTGGACCCAGATGACCGCTCGGCCAACCTGGGTTACATGAAGATCAACAGCCTGAAGGTGTTTGGCTACAGCATGCACTTTGATGCAGAGGGTATCAAGGACCTGATCCTGCAGCTGGACTACCCGTACGCACAGGGTTCACAAGATGCCACGTTCCTTATGCTGCTGGAGATGCGTGACCGCATAAACCGCCTCTCACCGCCTGCCACCCAGCCACTGGACCTCTTCTCCTGCCTGCTCAGGCACCGGCTCAAGTTGTCTGCCGGCGAGGTGGCCCGCGTCCGGGACTCACTGCAAAGCTTCAGTGCCAAGCTGCCCAATTCCTCAGAGCCTGAACTCGGCCAGCTGTGCAGCTAGCTCGGCTAATTTTCCCTTGCTAGAGCGGGTGTGTTTATGAATGTGAATGAGAGAGAGGAACAGAGGCACAGGATTATTTTGGGAATATGTGTATACGTTATTTTGTGTGGGTGGGCTTGTTAGCTTTTCAGAGCCTGCCACTCTTGGGCAGCAAACTGAACAAATAGGAAGCCGTGACTGACGAGGGAGCACAGAGCATGTATTTATCTAAATGCTAACTGAATTTAACATGGACCAAATCAAGCTACACTTCTGAAAGAAGCTTGACAAGAGAGAAAGAGAGAGAGAGAGAGAGAGAGACAGACAGACAGACAGAACTGCCTCCCAGTCTTTTCTGCAACATAACACAAAAGCAGGACTTGTCTGCTCTTTCTTATATTCTGAAAATGTGGGTATTCTTTGGTGATGTCATTGTTAAACTTGAAAAGGGGTATGGAAAAGATATTCTCCATTTGGATTAATTTGTGGCAAAATTAATGGTCATACAGTGATAATCAATTCAGAGGTTTACCTTGCTTTTCTATTTTATCTTAACTATATGGAAAGCTGTATATCTGTATTTAACACTGGATTGAGATCCTCTTAGCGGAATCTTTGTATTCAGAGATATGGCTAAACCAAAAGGTAAACAAACGTAAAGGCAAACCGAATGGCAAAATGTCTGTTTTTAATGTTTGTTGGGTTTTGAGATGTTGATCCTAAGATATCATAAAGCATTGTTTTATGAAGGTTTGTGGGCAGCTTTGTAAATATTGCTCCATCATTGATCCTCATTCAGGATGTGAAAGCTGCACATTGCTTCTTGAATATAACTGGTTCAACATTCTTCTGAATTTGTACTTTTTGAAAAGTGCAAAGACCAAAAACATTTCTTACACGAAAAAAAGTAAAAAAAAATCAAGTATCTATTGCCTTATACCGTGGAGTCTATGTTCGGATATCAAAGCACACTTTCGGCTTGTTACTCTCTCTCTCTCAAACCTTTTTACTGCTTTTGCACCAGTTCTATTTTTTTCTTTTTAGCTCTGATTTCACAGTAACTACTAATCTGTAAGATTCCAATTTATAATTGACTTACTCTGTGAGGAATACATGGTGTGTCTGCTCTGTACAAATACAAGAAGCTCCATTTGAAGACCTCCTTTAATATGACCATGTTCGCTCATATATTAATCCATTTTTCCTACAGTGACTCGTTTGAGTTCTAGTAATTGTAAAACGCAAAGCAGTTGTCCAATCAGTTATCAGCTGGCATTCAGTAACACAGCTTAAAGCTCTTCAGTGAATCTTTATAGTCATTTTGCATTTTAATTCATGTCCCATCTCATCCATAACGCAAACATACAAAACAGCAGTGGACTGAATATTGTTCATGTGAAAGAATATCATCAGCCAGTGTAAATCTGCAGACACAACACCCATCTGCAAATCATGTATAAGTTTTGTCATTTCTCAACAGAAAGAAAATAATTAGTTTGATTTTGCCCAAACACAGCACTTATGGATATTCGTCTTTTAGCTGCTGAAAACCTGAGAGAGTGTCAGAGCAGATTGCAAACCCATGTCCGAAATTACCAGTTTTATGCTCAGATAAGATGAACGTTCTTGACATAGAAAGGGCAACATTTACAAGGTGAAGAAACAATTTATGAGGTTGTCAAAAAGGCTAGTGGGATCTCTCAGTCTGTCAAAACATAGCCTGCTTGCTGGGCTGGAGAAAAAAAAAGGCAAAACATGTAGGATGGATTTTGTAAACATGGATTGTTTATCTTTACGTCACTTTGGAATCAGCACTCGTCCTTCGACTAATCATTGAGATGCACGGGAAAGGCCAATCCATCATGGGGGCCTTTGTGTAAACTATAGCCGCTCTCCAGAGGAGGAATAAACACGGTAAATATTCCTACGTTCGATGATTTATGAAGGTTGTATTACCAAGGGTATGAGTGCATTTCGGCAGTGGATTTATGAAATATGAAATTGGGCCAGATTTAGATTCTGTATGTACCCTCCTTCCTGAGGAACATATCCTGCGTAATTAAGCCAGCTCTGTACATAACAGAATATAGCTAAATGACTGCCTTAAATGCAGTAAAAAAAAATTACATGTAAAATGGCATTAACTGCACAGACGAATAAGGAAATGCTCTAAAACATGGTCTGAAGTCAGGTTTATAATTGGCTATTAAAACAAAAACCGATCTAAAATCCTTTAGAAACAATTGTCCTTTAATAATGCTCCTGTAGACAGTTCTTTTTGTAATGGAATCTAATATTTTCATCAATAGTTGGTCTGTCCTGGTTTATTCTTTATTGGCCTCTCCAGACACTCCAGACCATGTTTCCAGACTTCATGTATGACCTACTTTCCCATACTGAGTTTAACAACTATCCATTTTAAACAGTTGTCTGTTTCTTACAATCACTGAAAAAGTTTAAATACCAATTTCCATTACCATGTTAGAAGTAAATATTTAGGTTATGAGAGTGGACCTCCCACACTGTAGTGTCCACAGTGAAAAATAAAATTCAATATTGGTCACTAAGAAGTTTTTACATCAATACTACTCCCAAGTTTGACCTAGTTCTTAACGGACGGGCTGCCAAAAGGCAGCCATTTTATCAAAGAGTTACACTGAGGTTGTTGCCATCTGGGATCTCTGAGGAGTCCAAGAAGATACGGCCAGAAAATAGCCCGCATTTCAACAATGTCCTTCACTTGAAAGCTATTAGGGAATTTGATTTAGGACTCACCGCTGTTGGACATTGTTTAAAGAGAGCAGCCACTTTGTAGGTTTAGGTTGCCGGTTTGTAACTGTAACACGTGCGCATATAGGCCTGAAACAGGACATATTTAGCGTTTGTAGTAGCGTTCAATTTTCCAAAATGAATTCACAACCTTGATGTTTAGCAAGTACATATGTGCTAGTTGAACAAGCCACCCTGCGGACTGTTTGTGTCGAATTTGAGCATTGCGTTGCAGTAAAGCTACAAGCTGGATCCAGACAGTGTAGACTGGTGTACTTCTACCCCACAAGAAATGAAATAGTTGCATAAGCTTTAGGCAACATGCTGTAGTGATGCTGGAATGCTGTCTTTTTTCAGCCTTCAGTGAGCTGAAAATCCAAACCATGTTGGATTCTGGCTTTGGGCTGCTTTACAGCTTTTAAAAAACTGTCCAATACTTGGTGGTTTTAAATTACCACTAACTTGAAAGACATATGGTAGTTGGCTCTATTCTATAGCATCAATTTTCACTCAGTTTGGTCACTGACTCACTGAAAAAGTATCTCTGGTGCCTCTCTACCATTCCAACTTAACAAAGCTGGAATTTCTCAGTGAACTAGATAACTTGAGCAAAATGAGCACTGTCCAGTAGGAACGTCCCTGACCTCTTCTTCTATTAGACACTCTTGACCTTTAGCTTAAGTTGTCTGGATAACTGAGAAAACTGAAAAGTCAAATAACCCTACAACTAGGCCTGGGTGTACCAACAGAAAGCATAGTAGACACAGATGTTAGTATGCTATGGAGAGTGCAGTCATTTGATGCTCCTGTCATTTAAAGGTTTCTGGTGCTGAAGAATGAGAAACCGCCCTCCTAGGTGGAGAAAATACCGGCTGGGGCTTTATAGGACTGCAGTTGCATCTTCGTTGAATTGTTGCTCTGCGGGGCCCATCTATACACTTGATATTTTTCATTTTCTACCCTGCATAACTTTGGCATGGCTGTACAAACAACAGTGACATAAATAATAAACATGCCACACTTCAGTGGGGTCAAAATTTGCCGACAACGGGGTCACGTTTTCAAAATGCTTTTCAACCTCTGTGCATTGTCAGAGATATAGATAAATGCCTCTAAAAATAGGCAGCCATGTCCAGAACCAAAGTGTTGAATGAACAATACATATTCCCCAGCTAACTCATTCCTATGAGAACCGATATTATGCCTGATTAAGACCATGAGGTATCAGCATGCTGTCAAGCAGATATATTTCTTTTTGCTGATATTACTTTGATTCATGCATTTCCAAATGTATTACTGTACACGAAGCAGATACCTGATAAAGGCAGATTGGCCATGAGGTGAGAAAAAAACCTTTATACTTTTATTGTTTGATCCAAAAGATTTCTCTCAGTGTTTTAACAGGATGTAAATGTTCTTATATGAAATAATAAAAAGGTGACATTATTCTTTTCCCCTAAAATGTCTGTAAATAAATATACTTTAATGAACATGTGTCAGATACTCTTTATATCATTATTGAGCTTGATTGAAACCAATGGAAACATTATTGAAAGAATGGTTTGGTGATTATAACTAAGCTCTCTTTACGCTTCACATTACCTCAGAATCACTATAATGTATAAAAGAGCTGAAATGCGGTGATTGTGTCTCATTACTGCATTTGTCACTTTGATGGTATGTGTTTGTTTTGACCTTATGAACCTGTTTGCATTGATATCACATTCTTATAAGAGCAGCATGCAAGTTAAACTCTTTAAAGACGAGAAAAGAGGGGCAACCTAACCACTATCTTAACTCATACACCCTGCACTACAGCGCAAACAAATCGTCTCCAATTTCCCTCCAGTTTCTGTTTGAAGACCAAAAGAGAGTTAAACAAAGCAGAAGAAAAAAGGAAGTCTCAAAAAAACATCTTTCAAAGACTATTCAAATTGAACAAATGCACCGTGTTGGTTTATTTGCTCCTCATGAAGCTCCTTTTTTTTTTTAAAGAAATGAAAAAAAGGTCAACCTGGAGGGGGGAGAGAAGCGGGGACAGATTGGCACGCACGTTCTTTGCTCCAGCAGAGATGTGCGAATCGATAAGCTGACTGCAGGCTGACAGAAAAGACAAGTACCGAGAGTGCTGAAGGACATCGGAGAGGGGAAAGGAGGGAGAGAAGGGAAGAGAAGAGAGGGGGACAGAAAATCTGACAGCCAGCTTTAATGAATAGTAATTATTTCTCAAAAGGAAGTCGGTGCGTCGGGTTGGGAGGTGGGTATAAAACCCAAAGCACTCGACAAATCTGCTTCCCTCTCAAGAAAATAAGATATGACTGGTTACCCGAGCTGAAAGAAGTTTCGGAAAAGACAGAGCACTGAGGGAAGGGAGCCCTGTAGCTTGGAGGATTGACTGCCAGCCGTGACTGAAAGTAGACCACTTTTATCATTGATTGGTTGGCACATTCAGAATGAACTGACTAAAAGGGTTGAGTCACGGTGTATGTTTGCTTGGAGAATCACTCTCCATTTGTAGACCCCATCTCAAATGAACAGAAGGTTCTTAAGTTAAAAATCTCTTGGCCTTGCTCTACAAATGAAGGTAGTAAAGGAGAACAGGACAAGCATGGAATAAGGGAACAGCCTCATATTATCCCAAGGACAACAGAACATGCTTAGCATGTGGAGCCCATCCAAAAAGAATTGTGAAATAAAAAGGAAACCCTTTCTTGATCTCCTCTTCTCGTGCATCGGGCTGTGTCCAGTATTCAATGCTAGATAAAAACACAGAGTTAATTAAATGGTTGGACTATTTGGTGTGATGGGAAATTGATTTGTGTATTTTGGTACATTTTTTTTAAGCTTAGGCATGTAAAATGGTGTACAAGCATTTCTGACATTTTCTGACAATTTCACAAAAGAAGACAAGCTAGTACTGAAGTCCATAGGTTTATACTGCTCAATAAGCTATGAAGACCTATAGACTCAATTAAAGTAACTTACAGATGTAAAGTGGATACCAACCAAAATCAGTATCATAATCACAATCAGTTTTGGCAGCAGCTCACATCAAGACAGACACAGTAGGAAGTAAATAAATCAAGTAGAATACAATAGAGGAGGGATATGCTGTATTTTTCACTATATAAATTCACACAGATCTATATATCGTCGACAATCTAGCGGTTTATCCGTTATACTGCTTGAAATTCTTCTAAAGGTATGAGTATTGTCAAAACCAGTATGCCACAAAAAAGCACAGATGACGCAGCATACATACACACTAAGGTTAGCATGTTTAGCCGAATGGCTAATGGCCTAATTACTTACATGGAGTCAGTGATGTTTGAGTCATGTTTAAATAAAATACAGTCACAAGACACAAGCTTGTTGTCAAGGGAGCAGATATTACCAAGAAATATGTAAAGTTTGGCAGGTCTCTTGGGCAAGCTTTTAGCCCTCTTGCTGTGCTACTGTTTCCTGTTGCACTGCCACACTTGGACAGCTACATCAGACGACACAGCAGTCTCGAGGCTGGTCCTTCCATCAAGCCAGGAATCAGCTGCTACTGACAGTGTGGATGACGGCAATATTTAACAAACTCAGCACAAGTGTCTTGGATGCAAGTCTGAGACAAATGACTTGAGAAATTTGGATGTGAAACAATATGTATCACTCTTTTTTCCCGGCCCAGAGAAGCTGCTGCATACTTATGTGTATGCTCCATAGGTTTATTGTTCAGTTCACACACATTCTATACCTTGATGTAAACTAAACCCAACAGAAATATATAGTGACATTTGTGGCCATACCACCCACTTCTAGATCTATAGATTTTATAGACGTCTATGAGATTCCTACAGTTCTACAGTAATGTGCAAAAATCTTAGGCACTTAAGCAAATTGTTAACAACTATTTGTCTATGCATTAAGTGTGTTGTTGTTGTAAAAAAAAAAACACATTTTAATATTAGAAAAAATACAAACAAAGATCAGGTATTGGATGATAACTACAAATAACACTGAGCTTTCTTGAGTAGATGTTTGGAAATCGTTAAGCCAACATATTGACTCACATTATGCATGATACCTGATATCACTATATATTGTATTAATGGTATTTGGATTCATTTTAATATTAGTGAGCAAATAAACTATTACTGCCCAGATAAACAGCTTTTTAAATCTAATTTTCTCAGGTCCCTTTTCACATTTTCACACTGTACTGTTTGCACACTGTACTCTTTACTTTCACAGAATTTGTTCTAGACCTTTTGTCACAAATCAGTATCCTTCATGTAGACTGCTGTTCATTGCTGTCATATGGCAACCTTGTATCTTCAGAAATGGCAACACGTGTTAATATGACTTTGAAAATGTGAAATATTTGTTTTTTATAAAAGTTAGTGTATTGGCCATGAAGTATTCACCCAGCATGGAGGGCATCTGGCAAAAGATAAATAAACAAATAAATAAAGTGATGAATTGCAAATTCCACTTTGTTGGTGAGCCATTTTGCATGTGTGAATGGGGGGAGAGAGAAGAAAAGCTAGGTGTTAAGGTCAGGGCAGTTGCTGTGATTGTCCCAGAATGAGATGTCCCTGAGATCTCTGAACACTTGCTCGCCTTCAAGTGCTGACAAGTGGGGCTCTCTCTAATCCAAGATGTCGCCCAGTGGAGCAAGGACACCCAGAAACAAGTCATGCTGGAGAGCCCTTACCACCATTATCGCAATCCCCAGGGAGGATGAGGAAGGGACAGCAGTGAGCGTGCACGTCCTGATGAAGAGGCTGCAGCAGCGCACGTTTGAAGTTTGAGTATGTCAGTGAGTGTGGCATGATCTTTAGGGAGCTACAGATGCAGAGAAGCGCTGACTGCATGTGAGCCAACTGTCATTCCTACCACGTCCCACAGAGATGACACATGGTAATATAGGTAGGGGATGGGTGCATGAATGCTGTAGCTTGCTCCTGTGTCATCTGGATGGAGACGAGAGAACAACAGAGGCAGCTCACTCTATATCAGAGAGAATTTGTAAAAAGGCTAGAAACGGGCTTCAAAAAATGGGTGGCCTATACAGACTAAAACTGAGTTCAGTTTAAGCAAAAAAAATCTAATTTACACAGTTTTCCTTTTATCACAAATGTAAATTGTGTCATTAGTTTTGCACTGGAGCTCCAAGGATAATGTAGCTAACAAGTCATGGAATCACACGTTGCAGCGAGTTTTGCTTATGTTTTGCTTATTTGTCTATTAAAATGTAAAAACAGTTCAGGCTTCAAGGTGCATACTACTACAGTTTTTGTACTATGTCTTCATTATAGGCAGCAGGATTCCATACAGTGTGAGAAACTGCATAAGCAAGCCTGTTTAAGATTACGTAACAACTCAAAGTGTGTGATGTTTTAGGCCTTCAGCCTGCACAGTGCTAATTGGTGGGTTATCTGCTTCCATTACTTGTTAGCTAGATTAGTTGTGTAGCTCTAGTGCAAAAGTAAAGAAGAAGTCGACACCACGTCTCAACTGATCGACTACCTTTGGAGTATGGGGGCAAGATTGTGTAAATTTGACTGTACTTTTCCAGTTCTTAAGCAGACTACAGGGAAAGAACAATGTTAAGGTCAAGTTGTTTAGCAGATTTATGCTTTTTTAGATTCCAGAGCTGATGGTTAAATTAAAAATCTGAAATATTGAGTTTCAAAATGTGTTAAAGGAAAACATCTCGGAGGCATGTTGTGAATTTACTGTGTGTTTGGAGGTGGCTACGGTGAGCTTCACAGGCTGAAATGCCCAAGTTGTAAAATGACTGCCATTCCCTACCATCCCACGCAGAGTAATTTCAATCTAATGCTTAGCAAAAGACAATAACAAAGGTTAGATTTCTTTTAAAATGTCAGTTAGCTTTATTTTGTTTTTCTCCCCCTAGTAAATCCTCGCTGTTTGCTTCAAGTGGGCGAGGGCTCCCTGGGACGTAGCCAGAATCTGTGAATATTCCTCACCCAGCGAGTAGGAGGAATTTCAGCTTGAAGACGGAATCAGTCAGAAACTCGGAGTGCATTAACGCTGCTCGTGCGGCGTGGAGTCGCTGCAGAATGCTCTATATTTCTCTGTTCAACAGTGTGTGTTCGCTTTTCGGCATTTTTCCAAGCAGCCCTTTGATTCTTGTTTATCCTGTTCTGTTGCCCTGTTGTTCTGCCTTCCCCGAGCCTCGCTCCCCGGTTAATATTCTCAGCGCTGCTTCCCTGCACACTATTCCGAGATAAAAAGGCTCTCACTTCTGCTCTCAAACCGAGCCTCTCTTGTACCTGCCACGGCCGTTTGAGAGCGAGGGGAACATAATTAAACGTATCCCCCAGAAACGAGTGAATTAATACGCCTGAAGTCGCAGGTATTTAGTGCGATTATTAATTAATGTGCACCTGTTGCTGAGCGAACCAGACACATGAGAGGATCGCCTTTAGCATGTATATATGATCAATCAAAACTGACCTAAATGTTTTTTTTGTTTTTTTTTCAAACTAAAGCATGCTCTGAGATCAAACATGAAGGTAAAAAAATTCTCACTCTTATTTTGGCAAGAAAATGGAAGCCTAGAACAACAGTCTGCATTGTTCTTATTTCAGTGCAAAACAATACTGATAATAGTTCCATTTCCTCTTGTGGACAGTCTAGCTTTTCTACTTCAAGCCAGCTGAACAGACATTGCAGTAAAATATTGCAACATACTGTCCATCTATTCATTCACTCGCTAGAAGCAGAATTGTAAAAATGCAATCAGTTTTCTGGGGTGGTGCCAATATAGTTCATGTATAAATTGGATGCTGATGTGATAATGGCCCTAAAACAAAACCCTACTCTATTCCATACGCAATGTCCAGTAAGGTGATCATTTTTTCATAAGACAAGAAAGCTCAAGGTAAAAATTATCCAGGGCATGATGCTGCTTCCCACAGAGCTCCACTACTGTGTGTTTTTGAACAAAGACACTGCATAGAATACTGCTAGAGAACAACGGTCCATGGAGAGTTTACATCAGCTAGTATAAATCCTGAGGAAAAGGAGTGACCAGAAATTCGAGAAAACCGAGCTCAAGAGTTTGCACACATTACCACACGTTTTTATTCAGTCTCCTATAAGCTGCTCATTGTGAGATTTAAGAAGAGGCACTCTCTAATTCTAATTGAACACATTAAAGAGAAGAAGAGCATTTCCTGCGAGGCTGAAGGGACTTGGTGATCTATGTGTGCTCAATAAACTAGTAATTAATACTTAATGGACTGGTACCCAGCTAGAGTGCAATATTATGCGGCGCGCCCATGTGAATTAGCATGAAAGCAAGCTCCATCTCTTACCCTCCATTCTTTCTTTCTCAGCTTGTACCCTCTTCGTCTTTCACTGCTCCCTTCTTTTCCCAACTCTTTGTCTGTATCTGTGTGTATCTGTCTCCCACAGACAGAAAGAGACAGAATGAGAGAGAGAGAGAGAGAGAGAGAGAGAGAGATGCTGTGGAATCTGTGACGAGTCCACACCAGTATTAAATTCCTTCTCTCTGGGGATCAGATTAAAAAGGTTTGAAAGGAGAAGGTTTCTGAGCAGCGTAGAAGCTCAGCACCACCATGGGGGGCCAGAAACATGGATGGCAGTGAACAGAAGGGATGTCTATAGTACACACCAGGAAGGGAGGGGCGCGTGCCGTGCTGCCCACAGACGAGCTTCATTAAACTTATTTGACAGCCATATTATTCAAAGGTGAAAAACAAGCAAATCAACATTTTAAACACAGCCTGATGAAAAAAGAAATCTAGAGAAATTGAGTACAGCTATCTCAGTTTGTGAAGTCCCAAAACAAAACACATTTGGCAGCCCAAGGCTGAAAACTGAAAAGAATTGAATGATAGCAGAGATGCAGGAGCCCAGAAAAGAGTCTCAAAGTTGTCAGCCTGAAATTTTAAGTTGACAACTGTGAGAATATAGGTGCACTATGGGTATGAACTGTCTTCTGTGAACTAAAGTTTTTACCAGTGTATTGAAACAAGCCAAGGCCATATAGCATAGATTTGCCAAATTCCACTGCCAGCACACTTAAGTTAACATGGTGAAGCATTGCTTAGCCAATCTATGTACTGGATGATACCTAAAAAATACACTGGGCTACCAGAAAGAGAAGAAAGGGTCGCAGTGGGGTGCTGGAGCCTATCCCAGCTGTCATTGGGCGGAAGGCAGGATAAGAAATCAAATAGGTCATGAAAATTCATGATCGGTGCATATATTTCCCTTCTCAGTTAGATATAGTATAAATTCATACAGCAAGGAAAATAAAATGAGCTGAAACAGCAGAAAAGTACAAAAAAAAAGAATTTATATCCAAAATACAATAAGCGAAAAGGGAAAGGGTAGGAGTAAAGATCCAAATAGCAGTGTCAGCTTAGTTTAGCCTGAAGCCTGGATATTGCAGTAGAAGAAGCAGTGAAGTAAAATGAGTGTCAGAACAGACTGATTAAAAAGGACAGCTCATAGGAAAAGAGAAGAAACAATGAAATTATTGTGAACCTTACCTGATATGCTACCAGTCAAAAGTTTGAGAACAGCCACTGGTTTTTACAGAAACATTTAACAGAATTTTTACAGTGTTTAAGAAAAGGAAACTGGACATCGTCCAAAATATATATAAATATATATTTTTAATAACAGCTTGGAATGTAAGGTATTTTGTTATTACATTTCAGCAGAAGAACACAATTCAGGTTTCTAAATGAAAGTCTTTTGCTTTTGGTGAAATACACTCAATTTCCATTTGAAAAATCTAATTTTGAATGGAATTCAATCTTTAATACCACATTAAAGCACATATAATCATTCAGAAAACCCTGTTTTTGATAGGTGAATGCAAATAGAAAACTGAGTAGTAGCATAAATGGAGAAAAAAAGGAATAAACTTATGTTGAGGAATATAAACATGCACGAAAGAATGTGTCTGAGTTAAGGTTAGAGATAAGAGCACTCTCTCACTCAATATTCACAGGTCCTTATTTAAAAAAAAAATCTAATATGACTATTAATATGCAAATCAGCATATTTTCAACATCAAGGTAGTCGAAGACATTGATGAATCACAGCAGTTTTAGATGTGGTAGCTTGAAGATACACATTACTGTTACAAAAAAGTTACATTAAAGAGTTTAAACCTGCCAGAGCCAAGGACATACAGTACTCTATGAAAAGCTCTTCTAGTAGTTTGTGAAAAATGTGGCTGAGCTGAGAGCATCCAAATTAAACAGGGTACTTTGAAGGTTCATCACATGAACTATGTAATATCAAATATCCCCAAAATATTTAATGTTGATAATAGAAACAGCTTTGCTGGCTTAGTTAATATCATCATAGTCACAGTTAGGGAGTTTTATTTATATTGAATTTATTTCCTATCCTTGCAGATAACTTTAAGACAGCCCATTTGCCAAATATGTGAGTAAAAATATGACTTTGGCATAAAAAGTAATATAGAGCCATTTGGAGACTTAAAATTGCAGGCTATTCTTTATTGCAACAGATTGTTGAGTCTTGTGCTTGGAGCTCAGTGAATTTATTTGCAGGGCTACAACTTTGATGTTCTGAAACTGGCTTTAATCTCACAGTTAAAGGTAATTTTGATACTTTTATTAGCATCTGGATTGGCTTAAAAGATTAGGATGGCACCACTGTCCATTATCCAGAGCACTGAGAAGACGGTCTGTATTTGTATTTGGTCCAAGATCAAACAGAAAAAATGTGAAGCATTTAATGAACAAATTTGGTTTGACTTCAAAAAGGCAGTGAAGTCTCTCACCACTTTAACAGTTATCAACAAGAAACGTATGCAGATCATGTTTAGCGCTGCAGATAAACACGAACTTTCAGTTTAACCTCCTGGGTTACTCACAGACAAGTTTTAAATATACTATTTGTCGACAACTGAAGACATGACTGCGCCATCACAAATAATCAGAGTGTACGGCTGAAGAATGTAATTATGTTAATCGTGTGGGTGTTCTGGGATTTTATTATTTGTCTACACATTTTTCATTCTCACCCCAGTTTCACCTTTAAAATAGGCAGCAAATATGCACATACAGATTAATAATAAACATATTATTGTGAATGTAGAAATTAAAAATAGACATATCTGTGCATTATGATCAGTGGACTAGCTTGCCTTGGCATCATGGGCACTCCATGCCAACCTTGATCAAGGACATCTATTTGCTAGCCAACATTCACCCTAACGGCAATGCCTGCTTGGGCTTTTTTTTCCTTGTTCCAGATTTTTCTCTAATTTCCAGCTGTCAGATCCAAACAAACACAACAAGCAAGGTTCACACCATTGATTTTCCAGTTAACAGTGCTGGTCATCATTATGAAGGGTTTATACTGGAAGCGCAGTCCATCTTCTTGGACCTCTATGCCCTAAGCATTTTCTGTTTAATTGACCTCTTGTCAGGTGAAGGACTTGTAAAGCCAGGGCAGAAAAAAACAAAGTGAATAACCGATTATGTCAGTTGCCACAGGCAATGGCAGTCGCACTGTTGAGGAAACAAGAAAACGAAGACATTTGTTTACAGCCTGTTCCGGTAATGTGCTGTCTAACTGCGCCTTTATTAACAGTGACATATCTATTTTCTCTCACTCCAGATGAGACACAACGGCCTCACAGACGGGCATTTCTCTTCTTAAAATAGTACATGAAAAATGTAACGAGTCACACGAAGAGACAACAGTTTAAATCTAAAGATCTCTGTGCCTTTTTTCCTGATTCAACTAGACCTAAACTATGCAGCATTTCCAAAGGAGAATTATTGCTAACAAAGAGTAGGCTACAAATGATCTAAAGCAATCTGTCGTATTTGCTCTAAATTCTATACTATTGTGAGTGTGGACATCTCTATCCAGCAGCGCGTACAGAAAATCGGGAACCCAGCATGTTGATCCGCTGCTTCAGCCCAGTTGTGTATCTGTGTCTTCATCCATAAGCACTTCCAGCGGAATGCCAACAGCTGTAGCTCCCTGCAGTCCCTGGGAACCCGCATTGACAGGAAGTTGCTGAAGGGAAGCTGCTGCCCGCCTGGCGAGGATTAAAGGGGGTTATTGGAGTTGTGGCCCCCCCAGGGTAATTATCATTGGCCCATGAGATGGTTTGCAGTGCAGCATGTGAGGACATGTACCTTAATTGGATCATGGGCAAATCTCTCGAAGCCTGGCAGGAGCTTGGTTGTCGGGGTAACGGAACTCAGGAGAACGTAAACGAGGAGGAATAATATGTCCAGTAACCTAGTTGTTATTAGGCCGTGACTGGTGTGGACAGAAATTGTTTACTTAGTATTCCTTTTGCTGTGTATCTCATAAAAAGCTGCTGGTGAAGAGCCGAGTTGGGAAATTGAGCTTGGTGGACATTATTCATAGACTGTACATTTGCAGATTTAAAAAAAAAATCCAATTAGTAAAAACACTACACCTAGCATCAAAGTACAACTATGCAGAGAAGCAATGGGTTTCTTCAAATAACAAATATTAGATCCTGCCAAATGCTGAGTGTGTGATGATAGCAATAAAATGCTGGCACATACTGTACCATGACTACTTCAGTACCATGTCAATAATGTGTGACAGTTTCCTAGTAGGCAGTGCACTTTTAGAAATATTTTAAGGTGTTAAAAAGTAGAAATTTGCCATTTATTAAATGTCACCACAAAATAAGATTCACTAATCATTCCGATCTAAAAGGGGCATGTGACATTTGCATGATGAAACCTGATCACATGTATGCACATTTTTAATAGAAATCTGCAGCAAAGAACACGTCTTTTAAGACCTGTTAACTGTGAAACCTCCCCAGGTGTTTGTGTTGAGATGTTTGCTTCTTGCATTTTGGACTGGATGTCTGCCATTAGTGAGATGCATCAGATTCTCCCTTTAATAGATTCAGATTACAAATACATTGGTAGACACATTCGATCTACACAGAGGGAATGATTTGTGGTTTTTATTGTTGCTGTGATTATATACCTGAATTGCGAAGGAAAGCTTGCAGAGTGTGGATGTGGAAAAGTAACTGGTATATATCAAGTGTGCTTACTGACTGAGAGTTGGGAGTCCAAGGGAAAAGAGGTAACCAACATGGAAATCAATAAAGTAATCTCACTCATCGTTATAGCGGCAGCCTGTGATAACGCAGCGAGAGCCTATAATACAACAGCATGCAAGGCAATTATGAGTCCTGGAAGAAATTGACAAGCCCCACAGGGGGAGATGATGGCTGCTAAAAGGATGAAAAGGGCAGGAGGGAGACTGGACCAATATCTACCCCCTGCTTCCCTTGCTCCTCTGCCTCCTCTAGCAAGTATTCTCCTTTTTGATATAAGCCTATTACTGGATCACACCGCTAGTCCCTTAAGTCCTATTATTTGGACACTTCTTGCTGGTATCAAGCTCTTACACTGACAACCCTGGTAATGTGCTTCTAGCCCTGGTCACCAAGACTCAGACCGATTCAATTGGACTGTTCTAATATCCTTCGCACACCAACGATTTGTTGTAAATCTCAAGTAGAGCTGAATCTCCATTCACTGATACTTTTCCCATTGACCAATGCGTACAGGTTCCATGTTTTAGATGATTTTGGATGATTTCATTCAAAACAGGCAGTTATGCTATGTACACACACCAAATGAAAAACTCTGCAAGTCTACAAATTGTTGTTACAGATCACTGACTGAAAACAAGGCTAAGTCTACTTTATCCTCTAACACATCAGCTCACAGTCAGATTACACATCATAAGATCACATGCACTTTAAACAATATTATTCTCTTGAAAGACACTGGAGTCAGAGCGTTCAAATACAACTGCACAAAATCACTAACTGAATTTTTTAAAGTACTTACAACTGCGCATAAGATAACATTATTGGATGGTATTGATGAATTAAATCTCACAATATCTTCCAAATATATTGTGGTATCAGATATACTGTAAACCAGGCACAAACCACATTTCAAGAAAGAAAACATACTGTCTTTATACATTTTTATGTTTTTTAAAGCGTGCCTTCTAGGACTGGGAAATATCCAAAAAATAATTAACAAAAGATTATTGTTAATATCTTACATCTTATCGCTCAGGCCTAGTTCCTTCACAACAATTTGAAACTTTAAGAAAGTGACATACATTGCAGTTAACTGTCAGGTCTTAGATACCACAAATAAAAAAAACAAAATAGAATTTAAGATATTAAAACAATCCACTTGGAAATAGACACCCCAAAACTTTATGGGTATAATATATAGATTTAATGCTCACTATCCACCAAATTTAAAATAGTGTCAAAACTGAAAAGCAATATAGTGGCATGTCAGTATCATGGCATAGCAATATAGACAACACACTGCTGAGCACCAATTAGGCTGACACCCTAGTTTCAATACAAGTGTTCAGATATTCCAAGTGGATATTGATATATACTGATTTGTTGGTTGGGGCTTTCCGATGGAAAACCAATAAAAATTCAAGCAGCATGCAGAGATACTGTCATTGGAATTCAAGAGCCATCCATCACAAATAATGCGATGTGTATGATTTCTACAAAGGTAAGTTGCATAGAACAAAAGAGTACACCATGACTGATTTAGGCTATGTAGAAAAAAAGTGACTTCTGCTGGGGACGTATTATTTTAATCTGTGAATTATTGATCCACCCACAGAGTGATGACGAGAGAGCAAACAGGTACCTTCAATAATTCCAGCCCTACATGACATGAGTTCAGCTGCGGACATTTCTGTACACAGAAATAAGTCATGCATTTGAATGACTGCATTGTAAGGGGTGAATAATGGTTTAGCTGAGATAAATCAGAAAAACGGATTCACAGCACAGCTCTCCAAGCAAAGCCATGTCAGCTAGCTGACTGACCTTTGGTGCACTGATCTTGTGGTTACTGAGTAAATATAGCATATAACAAGTTTCAAAACAAAACTCCACATTTCATTGCCTGAGGATACAGCTGACTCTTCCCTCAGCTTAGAATACGTGTGCAGCAGTCAAGATGCTGTACCTATACTTAGTAAATTCAGGAGCTACTGACTGGCGTCATTAATAGTTTTCTGGACTTCAGGTTTCACAGCTCTATGGGTTATTGTAGCCTCCATTGGAATAGACATTTTACTGAAAGGCAACACCACTGGATCACTGGATGTCCCAGTATATGTTAATTTGAGTCGATAAAGTAGTATTAAAAGTGAAAAACTAATTCAAATGGTCCACCGGGGATACTGAGAGGACCTTTCATCATTTACCTTCTGTGAAAGCATCTCTAGCTTTCACTTTTCCATTATTGATCTGACAAAGACATGGCTAAGCAAGGGAGACGCATATGAGAGATTCAATTCATCACATGAAAGCATCACATAAAACCGCAAGAAATCCTACAATATTCTCCATGCATCCTTTCCCTTCCCAGACACCATGAAAATTTAAAGAGCCCATGGAAATCTCTCTTTCACCTCTTTCCCTGCCTTGTTTTCTGGGCCCCCTTTCTTACATGTTGAGGACTTCTTAGTTTTCTTCAAAAGAGGCCCAGTTCTCGGTGGCACAGTTACTCTGAGGGCTCTGGCAGTTTGTCTTTCTTTCGTGAGGCTGCTGTGGTTTCAGCTAGAGGACAAGAAGTCCAGTGGGACCAAAAACACTCACGAGTAAACTGATCTATTACAGTGCCCTATCAACATAGAGTGAGAGCCATGTCTGAAAGCATCTCATTACTTTTCATGACTCAACTTACTCTGCCATTACACCACTGACAAGGAGAGATATGGGGTAGGGTAATAGATACCAAAAAACAGAAAGACAATGGACAGAAAGTTACACAGCACAATTGTGTTTTGGATTGTATTGGTCTTTCAGTGCCAAATGAACAACAAAACTAAAAATATTTAACAATGCTGTTTTACTATGGTAGTGGTGATGCTACTGAATTGGTTCCACAGTACTGTCTAACTGACTGTAAAGAGCACACACCAGAAAAACAACATGGCGACCAGCAACGCTACCACCAGCATACATACGTAACAGACATAAAAAAAGACATCTTTTTGAGCTATTTTCATTTTGTTTGTTCCTTGTTTCTAATGGACTTAAAATAAAAAAATAAAAATATGTATTACCTTTACTTTTGTTTGAGAATGCTAATGTTCATCATGTTGCATATGGCATAATATTGCTGGAGATGCAAGATGTTTTACATCTTGTATTTCTTTCTTTATTTTATCAATTATATTTTTATTTAATCTTATTTTATCTTATTTATTAAGCTACTATATTGTTGTAATTTTAATGGTTTATTGATTTATTTTTTATACTATTTAACTTCTTAATCCCTGATCCCTGTATTGGCTCGGCTACATTGAAAATGAGGGTCTCCCTCAATGTACTCAGAGTTTAAATAAAGGTTGATTGATCGACTGAATGATATTATTTTATACACACACACACACACATTGTCACGCTGTCACCTCAGAGCAAGGCTGCGTGATCAGGGTCCTTTCTGTGTGCATGTTCTCCCTGTGTCTGCATGGGTTTCCTCCCACAGTCTAGTATTGTCCAGGGTGTATCTTGCCTTCCACCCAATGATAGGCTCTAGCTCCCTCTGTGACCCAGAACGATAAGCGGCTTAGAATGTGTGTGTGTGTGTATATATATATATGGCAGCACGGTGGCGCAGTGGGTAGCGCTGTCGCCTCACAGCAAGAATGGCCTGGGTTCGATTCCCGGCTGGGCGACCAGGGTCATTTCTGTGTGGAGTTTGCATGTTCTCCCCGTATCTGCGTGGGTTTCCTCCGGGTACTCCAGTTTCCTCCCACAGTCCAAAGACATGCAGTCAGGCCAATTGGAAATGCTGAATTGCCCCTAGGTGTGAATGTGTGTGTGACTGTATATGTCTGTCTGTCTGCCCTGCGATGGACTGGCGACCTGTCCAGGGTGTATCCTGCCTTCCGCCCAATGACAGCTGGGATAGGCTCCAGCACCCCACCGCGACCCAGAAGGATAAGCGGTTTAGATGATGTATGTATGTATGTATGTGTATATATATATACACACATTCTTATTATTCTTATTTCAATGTTATATACAAGGTTCCTTCTTCCTTCTTAGCTTTACAAAACCAAACACCCTGAGACAGTTTGCAACTAACAAACATGCACTTTTGTCTTTTCTAATTCTGTTCTCTTCTATAACCTCTCCTTCTGTTTGCTTTTACCTGCCCACTCACCCTCAATTGCATTTTGCACTTGCACTTTGGTCTCAGAGCAGGTATTATTTGGTCTCTAAAATAATATTCACTGTTTGCTGTAACTAATAAAGGCAACTCACAATTCATTGACTGCTAAATTTACCAATCTACCTACGCTGCTGGATGCATTTCATGAGATGATATCTTTATTCGTTTTTGCTCTGCAGTTCACATCATATCTGCTTTGTTCAAAAGATCATAACAAAAGATTGAAAAAAAGACCCATTGCAAGGTAATAATCTGTGCCAACATGGCACGGCACTTGGCCAGTTTCACATCCGCGCTTTCTAGATGCATTCTGCAAGTACAAGTGGTAAAAAATATATTCGCTTCATGCATATTGCACTGCCTGCTGCGTGAAGTCGATGAGAAAGGCTACACTGATTAACATAGGATCATTTGCTGTTAACTCTTCTTGTCTGAAATGTTCTTTTTGTTGAGGTCCTTACCCCCCTAATTCCGTGCTTACATTATGATGGCAGACAGTCGACAGCAAACCAGATTCAATGTTTTCAATGGACAGAAAATTTGGTTTTCAAAGCAACAGACAATTTTGCCACTGTCAGCAGCAACAGCTGCATACCACAGCGGTCAGCAAAACGTGTTACATTTTCTCAAACCAGCCCACATTGATGGAATAAACCAAATGTTGATTTTTTTTTACATTTACATCGCTGCATTCTGCCATCTGTTGCAAAACCAGTGCTGTTTACAGCAATTTCACCAACATGTAAACATACCATAATACACACCAAAGAGTTGAACACTTAAACAGGCATATCATGGCCAAGATCTAAGTATTTTAAATGAGAACATACCACAGTTTTGAAACAGCACAAAATATTTAATCATGTAGAAATAAATCTTTCTGTTGAACAGGTTGAACATTCTATGGGGCTCAAAGCCTACCATACGGGGAAGAGTACACCAACATGACCTCTGAGGGTCTACCACAAGATGCAAGCCACTTGTAAGCATCAAGAACGTAGAGGTCAGAGTACAGATTTCTAAAAGTATATTTAAAAGCCTGTAGAGCTCAAGGACAAATACAAATTCTTATGCACAAAAGACAGAAACTAACCTGTGGGGAAAAATAGGAACTGCTCATGATCCAAAGCCTACCACCTCATCTGTAAAACATGGTGGTATGGGCATGTATGGCTGCCACAGTCTTCATTAGAGATGTCCCGATCCAATCCAGTGTTTCTGAAAATAACAAAACAGTCTGAATGTCTGCAGCATGGAAATGAAAGTGGAAAATACAAAAGTGTAACATCTGCTATCCAGGTGTTTTGACTGTATTTGAATTAGCCACCTTTTGTCTTGATGTTGGCCCATACAATATGAGCACGAGACTATCTTGCTTTGAGTCTATTTCCTTGACATGAGCAACATGCCACCAAAAACATGTATATATATAGGCCAGCAATGTTTTCCCCTCTTGAGTCGCAACCAGTTGAAGTTGTGAAAGTGGCTCGGAAACATTCTGCTTTACCAGCTGCATCATGCTGCTTCTGGTTTAAAACCAGCAGAATCAGTGTTCAATACCCAGATAAAGGGGCAGGCTACTGTGCATGCATTAGAGCAATATGAAATCACAGCATAGTCAAAACACTATAACATTTGAAATTATTTCACACAAGCAGTCTAAAAAAATAAAAGATGTTGGTTCAGAGTGTGTACCATTATGCATATATCAAAAATGAGGTTATATTGCCCGTCAGTTTTCAAGGCCAAAATGTGGAATGTTCTTCCACAAGTCAATCACTCAACTGAGCAGTAGTTTTACTTACTGAAAACAAGACTGCAGGCAAAAAGCCTCTGAAACAAGCAGTCACTAATCTGCAAAGATGTACTAGACATTTATTTAAGGTTTCTTTGTCAGATTACATTTGTTAGAAAGCGTCACATACAGTTGGAATGTGACTATATAAAAAAGGGCTGAGATTGAATGTAAATCTAAATATCTTTTCTATTTATAAAGTCTGACATATTGCACTCTAACTTTATTTCTTTTCAGATTCAATGTGTCAGAGTCAAAAGAACAAAATTCTGTCATTGTTCAATTACTTGCAGATTGCACTGTATGAATTACCAGTATAAATAAAATAGACAACTATACAGTATATTAAAACCTGTTATAGAAATGGAATCATCATAATCAAATTAACTATGAATGAGTACAAAGAGTATTAAAAAGGATGACAAGCTTTTAAAAATTAACTGAAAGACAATTCTTAGCTAATCTTAAATGGCAGTAAGATTACATGAGTTTGAGGAAGTATATGAAACACTTCATTCTATTACTTTTCTGCAAACTGAGTTCTGCTTGTTATGCATTGGGTGACCTCGGTGTGCAACACAATTTCAAACTGGGATGTCAGGGGCTGTGTCTGAATAGTTAAATAAAACATCCTTTACTGTCTGCTTTACTTGATTTGCCGGACCGGGCAGTAATGTGGATACACATGGTAGTCATCTCTGCCAACATATTTAGTGTGGCCTTGGGCTATAGATCAGACAAAATCAAGTACAACAGATAGGAAGGGAAATTTCATTTGGACTAAAGGAAGGAAGAACTATTTGGATGCAGCCAGTAGAGGAAGGTCAGAAGAAGGTTAGAAGGTCATAATGGTAAAAAAAAAACAGTTCCAAAAAGGTTAGGACAGTAGGTAAAATGCAATTAAAAACAGAAAGCAGTGAATTATAAATCCACTTTGACCTGTATTTGAACTAAAACAGTACAAAGACAGGGTGAGTACTATTTTATCTTATCAACATTTTTATAAATATACAGTTATTCTGAAATTGTTGCTTGCAACACATTCCAAAAAAGTTGGAACAGGGGCAATTGTTTAAAAGCATCATAAACAGGTCATGCAATCAAGCTTTAATATAAAAGGAGCATCCAGAAAAGGCCCAGTCCTATATGAGCAAGGATGGGCTGAAGCTCGCAACTCTGCCAAAAATGCAGCAACAGTTTAAAATAACATTCCTCGGCTAGAGATTGCAAAGAATTTAGGAATTTCACCCTCTACAGTGCATATGATCATCAAAAGATTCAGGCAATCCAGAGGAATCCTCATGTGCTAGGGACAAGGCTGAAAACCACAAATAAATGCCAGTAATCTAAAGCCTCTCAGATGGAGAGGCATTAAAAAACAGCATGTTAGTGTGACTGATATTACCACATGGGTTTGGGAATACTTTTGAAACAACGCTGGCAATAAAAACTTCCGTCACTGCCTCCTCAAATGCAAGTTAAGACTGCACTTTGCACAGCAGAAGTCATATGTCAACAGTGTCCACAAATGCTGCCAACTTGTCTGGACCCAAACTCATCTAAAATGGACTGATGCACACTGGAAATGTGTACTGTGGTGCAACGAATCCACCTTTCAGATTGTTCATGGAAATAATTGATGTCATGTTCTCTGGACCAAAGAAGAAAAGGTTGTTGCCAGAGCACAGTTCAAAAGCCAGCTTCTGTCCTGGTGTGGGGGGTATTAGTGGATAACTTGACATGGTGTACAACTACCAGGTAAGTAAAGCTGATAAAATGGACAATGAGTGTAGATACAAAGAGGTGTTCCTAATAAAGTGCTTGGTAAGTATATATCAGGCATAACATTATGACCACCTCCTTGTTTCTATGCTCATTGTCCATTTTATCAGCTCCACTTACTATATAGGTGCACTTTGTAGTTCTAAAATTACAGACTGTAGTCCATCTGTTTCTCTGCATACTGTTATGTTAGCCCCCTTTTACCCTGTTCTTCAGTGGTCAGGACCCCCATGGACCGTCACAGAGCAGGTACTATTTGGGTGGTGGATCATTCTCTAGTACCCACACTGTGAGGGTCCACGGGGGTCCTGACCACTGAAGAACAGGGTAAAAGGGGGCTAACAAAGTAAAAACTACAAAGCTACAAAGTGCACCTATATAGTAAGTGTAGCTGATAAAATGGACAATGAGCGTAGAAACGAGGAAGTGGACATAATGTTAAATACACACACACATATGTATGTATATATCAACTCTGACTGCCACAAATCATGCCAAACAGACACCTTTCGCACTGACACTCATAGACGTTACATAAAATTTAACTTACTTACTACCATACATATACACACTCACTGAGCACTTTATTAGGTAAACCTACCTTGTATCTACGCTCATTGTCCATTTTATCAGCTCTACTTAGCATATAGTGCACTTTGTAGTTCTACAATTACAGACTGTGGTCTATTTGTTTTTCTGGATTGTATGTTAGCTTTTACCCTGTTCTTCATTGGTTGGGACCCCCACAGAGCAGGTATTATTCAGGTGGTGGATCATTCTCAGCACTGCAGTGACACTAATGTGGTGGTGGTGTGTTAGTGTGTGTTGCGCTGGTATGAGTGGATCAGATGCAGCTGGAGTTTTTAAAAACTTCGATGTCTCTGCTGGACTGAGAATAATTCACTAACCAAAAATATCTAGCCAACAGTGTCCTGTGGGCAGTGGCCTGTGACCACTGATGAAGGACTAGAGGATGAGCAACACAAACTGCACAGCAACAGATGAGCTATTGTTTCTGACTTTACATCTACAAGTAAGACAAACAAGGTAGGTGTGTCTAATAGAGTGGACTGTGAGTGGACAGAGTGTTTAAAAACTCCAGCAGCACTGCTGTGTCTGATCCACTCATACCAGCACAACACTCACGAACACACCACCACCACATCAGTGTCGCTGCAGTGCTGAGAATGATCCACCACCCAAATAATACCTGCTTTGTGGTCGTCCTGTGGGGGTCCTGACAATTACTAAACAGGGTAAGTGTGGGATGACAAATTATGCAATAATAGACTACAGTGTGTAATTACAGAACTACAAAGTGATATGATAAGTGGAGCTGTTAAAATGGACGTAGATACAAGGTAGGTGTACCTAATAAAGTGCTCACTGTGTATATATACAAAGACGTGTTAGCAACTGCTATGGATACTATAGCAACAGCCTAGCAACACCTAAGCACCCACCTGGGATACCATAGCAATGGCCTAGCGACAAATTAACAACCCTCTAGAATACCATTGCAACCTTGTAGCAACCACATAGCAACTGGCTAGAATTACTGTATAAACCAATGAAGTTATCAAAAATAATCAACAGTGTTCTGCAACTGCTTTAACCTTTCAAGTGTTATTAGCTGCTATTAGTCAAGCCCACTTAAAGTCTGTTCACTAACTTTCCCTTTCTAGTTATGTACACTGCAGGGGTGTCTAATCTTATCCACAGAGGGCTGGTGTTGGCTGCATGTTTTCATGTCACCAAAGCAGAAGCAATCAATTATTAAACCACCCTAAGTCTTGTCTACATTAAACATAATGCATCGTTATATAACATCATTATATCATCGTATCCTAGGTAGAAAATTCAAATTGCGCCACTATCGTTTTCGTGCTTTTTGGCTAAATTAGGCAAAATTGGCAAAGCATTTCCTGGTCCATCCACATTTGTACTGCTGATGCTATTCTTCCACATCCCACTGCATCATGGGAAACTGCATCCAATTAGAATTCTGCGTGTTGACAGCAGTCAGAACATGTTCCCTTAATTTTCTAATTAGCTGTATAATTGACCATAGCATATTAAAATTGAACATGTGCAAAGTAATTGCGTTTTCATTTTAACAATTATGGTTCCATATTTAGCCTAGCAGCCCATTTTCTTCCAGATAAATAATTTGAAAGAACAGGAAACACAAACACTGGACATTTTATTTCCCCACTCAAAGCATCTGTTATTTTAGTAATCCACTTCATGGCTAATACAAACTTTGCTGACATAATGTAAAGGATATGTTTTCTTTACTCATTCAGATACTTCATTTAGGCTATAAAATTAAAATAATGTTCCAGAACAGATGCGCTCTATATACCTAATACCATTTTCACTGCACTAGTGACTTCTGAGTTGATGTAATACATTGGCTTTGTATTTAAGATTCAATCAAATATGGGCACAGTGATTAAGCTCTTTGTGTGCCTCTGTAGAATATCTTTTGAGATACAGAGATTATAATTTTTCCTTGTCTTCCTTTATGACCTGTCTGAACCAGGCTCTTAAATCAGACTCACTCTGCTCTTGTTCTCTTTTTATTTTCCTTATACCAAAACACTTAATGGGTTATGGTTTGGTAACTAGTGCTTTAAAAGGGCCAGTGTCATGGTAAACACATTTTCCTTGTTGTTGTTATTGTTGTTATCATTTTTTAAAGAGTTTGTTGTACAATATAGACTTTATTACAGTTTCGAAGCATACCATTCACACCCAATTCAGTCCATACAGTCCATATGTGCAAACTAAGCTGAAAGAAACCTTCCAAAGAACATCCGAAAATGACTGAAACAAAATGTTCATGTAACAGTAAATTGACTGTTTTTGTTAGATGTAGCCACACAGACAATACAAGCATACTATAGTAAAATGTACATTTTGAGGCCTTGAAGATATTAATCTTCACCTCCACAGCATATGAGTAATGTGAACAATCACAGATTGATGCAGGAGATAAACAGCCTCAGTGTCATGTCAAAGACACCTGTTCTAGAGCACTGCATGCGACTCCGAGCACCCACAAACAGCAAAGTGCACCTTGTTCGTTTCTGCAGGGTGCGGGTATTGTAGTGCACCTCAATGGCAGCAATTATGCTGACATTACACATCTGCTTTAAACTCGCCAAATACACAGTGACTAGACCTATTCTACTGAAGCTCTGTAGCTCTATGCCTCTCACTCATGGCTATGTGCAAGAAGCAAAGATTCAGATCCATGATGGCCATCAAAAGCAAGATTCAGTATGTCTTTCTCCTCCTTAGCCCGAATCCTAACCAGTAGAGCTGAATGGTTAATCAGATTTTTATTGTCTTGATTACAGAACAGCTCAAATTACTTCACCTACACTCAGTGGCAGAGTAAAATCCTTTACACTGTAGACTTATGTGTGCAGATGACATAAAGCGGAATTCCACCAATTTTTCTAAATGTCTGCCTAATTTAACAGTTCGGTGTTTTGATGTGAAATGTCTTGATGTGTGGGCGATAGGGCAAAAATATTACATCACAATATTTTAAAACATTTTCCACAATAAAAAATCACTATATTATTATAATTTATAGTTTATTTATAGTATATAAATATATATGCATATTATATGTATATAATATATGTACTACACATTATAGTATTTGATATTATATTTTTTCTGAGATTTAATAAGTTGAAACAGACAAAATAGAACTTGTCATGCCATATTTAAAAATAATAGTTAAAAATGATAATAAAGGCCTATCTGGTTTTGCCATGGCAGAAATCTGATATCACTAGATGTGAGATATGATAAATTATGTTTTAAAATGGACAACTTGAAAAGTAGTTGAAATTATTTTGGTTTAATTACGCAGCAGAAAGAAACTCTTCATTTTCAAGCTCTGTACCTGCTGCACATCCAGTCAAAAACACACTCAAATTGTCCATTTTAAAACATAATTTATCATATCTCACATCTAGTGATGCCAGATTTCTGCCATGGCAAAACCAGATAGGCTGGGAATGAAGTATGGGGGGTTGGGTGGCATTAGAGGGGGTGTGTCTCAATTCAAATAGGCTCATACTAAATAGTATGTTCTGAACAGTAATGGCAGCATCGGTGGTGTACTAATTTGACATGCTATGATAGGAAGCAGGGCAAGAGTACTGTATTTTCTTTCACTGTTAGAATATTTATTATAATACATTACAAATTTAAATATCATATTTGACCAAAACACTCATCCCTAATGACTGTGTGTGTGTGTGTGTCTATAAGAATGTGTGTGTGTGTGAGAGAGGGAGAGAGAGAGAGAGAGCGAGAGAGAGAGAGAGAGAGAGAGAGAGAGAGAGAGAGAGAGAGATAAAATAATACTTTATTACTTTAACAAATGGAATGTTTTTAAAGTGAGACTTGACCAGACATTTCAACGTCCGGCTGAGAGACCAATCTGCTCGAAAACTGGGCACCAGCTTTCCTACTCTCATCATCATACAGAAACTTCACATATTTTATGTTCATTGTGCAGCCCTACTAACCAGCTATTAAATCAATATATCTAAGAATACACAACCCCACTGAGGAAAAGTCTTCCAAGAAACAAGTTTTGCAAGAAGGACCGTGACAGAACATGGCAAGCATTTAGATGTTACATCCAACATGTTTTACAGGGGGGGAATTCCCAGGCCTTCAGACTACAAGGAATCCTTCACTTATTTTTTAGCCTTTCTTATGCTGCTACATAACGAATTCTGACTCTCTCTTATTTTTTTAAACAACTAATGGTATGCTCTTTTCCTCTTTATGTATCTGCTACTCTAATTACAGAAAGCTTTATTTACAGTCTCCCTCTCATCATCTTGTGTCGTATGTTTTGAGCACCCACACAATATGCAATTCCACAAGTACAAAAATACCAACTGGAAAATGCTGTAATCATTAGTTAAATGCCACATGGCAGATGTCAAGCTTTCTCCGATCACGCACTGAAAGCTCTGCAATTCTTACATGCACTAAAAATAGACCTAAACCTCCTGTCTTCCTAGCACAGTACCAATAAAAGCCACCATTTTGTGGTATTTTGTTCTGATAATTTGCATAGTTGAATTATTTGGGACAATAGGATTTTTTCTGGGGTGCTGACATTGATGAATTACTATTATTTTCTCCTAGATGACACAATACCAAACATCATATGAAGATAATCATAGAAATGCTTGTTTCATCTGCTAGTTATTAGGGTTATTTGTAACCACACTGACCCTAAAGGTTAACTTCGTCCTGAATCTGTTTGAAAGGGCAAGCCTAATGAACAAAAGGCAGCATTCATGTACTTGTTACATGTGTACATTTTAGGTAGTGTAATTAATCCTACATTAGGATGCCCTCCAAAAATGGGATGCCATGACAATTGCCAAAATATCTAGCCCTTGAAGATGTGCATGGCACATGGGCACAAGTGAGATAATTATACAGTTCTATTGCCACAACAGGAGGTATGTAGGCCAGCACAGAGCTGCAAGCACGAGACAGGAGGCATAATGCATCCAATGAAAGGACTGAGTTGGTGTTGTAGTAATTGCTCCATAAACTGGGATACTTTTTAAAGAGGCCAGAAAGTTAATTTCTTAAAGTCCTGTGTTAACTTCCTAAAAAAAACTGCATTAACGTCCTAATATGCAGGGTCATATTAGCTCCTCTATCTGCACAGGGCCATTTTTCTCACTGGTGCCTCCATATCTGATAACATCCACGCCCACAAAATGTATTTCCAATGTCCTGATAACATTATATGGCAAGCTGATGTCTTAGCTTTCCTCCCCCTCAAATAAAAGTTGAAATAATTTGAGATAATGTTGTTCTGGTAAAAGTCCAACATTCAAAAAGATAACGAATTATAGATAATGAATTGTGTTTAGGCCTCAAAAAGTGAAAAGTAAATATTATATGTACGATCTATACTAAAACCCTCTGTTTCCCACTGGTCCTTCAGGCACACTGCTCTGCACATATTAGTGTTTTCCCTGCACCCAACACACCTGATCCAACTTATCAGCTCATTAACAACCTCTCACTGAGTTGAAGCGGGTGTGTAAAAGCAAGGAAAGCACTAAAATGTGGATAGTGTCCCTCTGGGATAAGGGACAGGAAACATTGCAACAGCAGTAATGTTTTCTCAAATTTGAGGATGATCATATAATAAGACACTTTGCTTGACATCAGCTACTACACCATATGCCCCAAAATTTGCAAACACCTGCTCATTAAATGTTTCTTCTAAAATAAAGGGTATTAATAATGAGTTTGTCCCCCTTTCTGCAGTAACTGCATCTACCATTCCAGGAAGGCTTTACATTAGATCAGGGGTGTCAAACTCATCCACTAAAAGGGCCATATTCAAAAATCCCAACAAACCTGTGGAATGCCTATGTTGTGAAAAGAACTAACATTAATAGAAAGTTAAAATAATTTTGCGGGCTGGATAAGATTGTGTCTCAAGCCAGATTTGGCCTGCAGGCCTTGTGTTTGACATATGGGCACTAGTTGTTGGAACTTTGCTATGAGGATTTGATTGCATTCACCCACAAGAGCATTAGTGAGGTCAGGTGCTGATGATTAGTTCTGATCACATATGGCTTGCCAACTCATCCCCAAGGTACTGGAGGCTGCTTTGTCACTCCAGAGAAAAAGGTCCACTGCTCCATAGCCCAATGCTGGGGAGCTTTACACTAGTGATGTGTCATTTAGGTGAACGATGGGAGCCAACTTGCATTGAAGAGCCAGCTTTATTATTCATTTATGTATTTATTTAATTTTGTAAATTAAGACAAAGCAAATGGGCCAAAGTGTGCCTCGCTAGTTCTTGTGATTTTTTTTATCTTATCTGCCTTTGTTTGTTGATTACTTGTTGATGGATTTGCCTGAATTTTGCCCATCTGGATATCTTGTGATCGCTGCCTCTCTAACTTCATCCAGTGAGCTATTTATCAAGATGACTTATTTGATTTTTTAAAAAAATAGGCTCATGTGCAGCTACTCCAGAGCACCCCATTGTACTGGCAACATATTTTATAGCAATTGTACAAGCTGTGTGTGCATAATTGAACTCATGTATCAGTGATGGGTGCATCTTAAAATAGCTGAATTCACTAGAAAAGAATTCATTAAAAAAGATATCTGGATACTTTTGGCTGTATTGCGCGTATTGTGTGAAACCACACCTCATAAATTTACAACAACTGCAAAATAACACCAAAAACTTTGCAAAACATTAAAAGCTGAAAACAGCACTAAAAATCACCCGATTCCAGGTAAGCGCAATTACTCTGAGTTAGCTAAGCTGTTAGTGAATAAAGACAAAGAAACGATCATTTTACTTGCCTCTGGTATTAGCGGAGTTTGCTTGATATAGCATCACTTACACACCTAAAAGAAAAAATATTAAAATGTATTAGGTTACCGTCAGCCTAGCCTTTCAGCAGTGCTGTGACGGTTTGTAATGAAATAAAGGCATAACAGATCCAGCAAAAGCAATAAAACAAGTTTTTATTTTTAAACACTTTTAAATCACATTTTTAAAGCGTATTAACCAATATATTTGAGTGTATTGCCCTGATTTCATTTGATTTGTGGCTGTCACTTCATAGTATGCAAAAATACTGCATAGTGCATAGTGCAATAGTTTTTGTAAAATCTGGATGCATTGTAATGTTCTAAACTCTGGAGAAATGCAAGTTATACGGATCCAGTCCACCAGCTAATCTTTTCCTCGTAATGTTTTCTGGGCACTGCATCTAAAGCACCTCACTGCATCTACATATGTTTTCATCCTTTTTGTAGTCATTCCAGTCTATTTTGTTTGATTTCTATCCACCTGCAGGATCGTAGCTGCAGCAACGGTGATGAGACAAACTCCAGAGCACACCAAAGTTGAAGTTTCCCCAGCTGGCTGAATTCACAAGGAATCAGGTACTGTTAAGTCACGACAAATTAACTTGAGGTAAAGTTGATCCAATGCCTCAAAAAGTACTCTCGGGATACAACTAAAAATAACAAAAACTACATCACAAATATAACCATCCTCATCTGTAGCGGTACAAATCAGAGAATGTGTATTGAGCAAAACTGCCACTCACCAATGTTATCCACTAGAGGGCATTCCTGAACATGTCCAGAAACAAATGGCGTGCTGTGGAGGGTTTGTGTAAAAATTATTTTACCTCTTACGTGGCACACTATGTTGGGAGCAGGGAGTGATTTGAGATTCATCCAATGTTTTCGCATGCATGTTGTTTTGAATGAAACAGCTTTATTGAAAATTGTCTGTAGACAGATCTGTCTGTAGGGGCTGTGTTTCACATGCAGTGTGAGCACCCATGTCATGTCATGTCACACGGACAAGCATTTTCATACAGTGTGAGCATATAAATTGCAGGCCTTGGCCATACACAATGGGCAATTCAAACATACAGTATGAGTTGTCACCAAAGAACAAGATTTCTTAAATCATACAGTGTATACCTGGCTTAACTGGTGTACGTTCATGACATTAGTAAGCATGAACTGCTTTACTCAACCAATGTGCTGTTCAGCTCGCCAACCAATCAGCACTCTGAACCGGTCAGATGTCTATTTGTCTTCGCCTTCATGTTGACATTTGTTTTCTGGAGTCTGCCCCATCCCTAGTGTCCTTTTATTTTTGAAAACAAAAATATTGTCACCCCAATAAGAAAAAAAAATCTCTGCTACCATTAAGACAAACTGTTTTCTTAGCAGTAACAAAGAGGGTTGTAAGCTAACGTGACTTAGCTAAACTACTCAGGATCAAGGATTGCAAGATGGCAAATGTGTTGTAGAGGTTGGGACTACAGTCAGCTGAAGTCAGATTAATATATCAGTAAGCAGATATTAACTAGCTAGTACAGTCAACTAAACATATTTTTGTCATACTAGGACTTGGGTGACTTGTTTCCACTGGCCAGTGCATTGGACTCGGACTTTTAGAACTTACATTTATTGCTACTGCTGATTCAAACAGAGAGGGCACTTTTACTCCACCACATACAAAGGTAATATTGCTTACTTTATTCTTGCGCTTGAAGTGAAGGGACCAGTTTAAGGTTTTACCAGCACAAGCAACCTGCCCTCTGTGGGGGCTGCAAGAATTGCATAAACAGCAGAGCTGGTGAATAAAGTATATGTGGGCCCTGTAATATGTTTCATTGCACTTCATCATTATTCTTTAGGGTATTTAACATTCTTATTCAATCTGAATGATTTGGTCTATTATTGAATAGTTTATATATGCACTCAAGCTACAAATCAGGCCATCCATGGGGGAGTTTTGAGAACCCTGAGGAAGCCTAAATGGTTGGGTTGTTGAATGTTGTGTGTGTGTGTGCAGATGAGAGAGTGATAGCTGTGAAGCTGCCAGTGTTCTGTTCTGTTTTAACAGGACTTGGGAATGTGATATCATGCAGTGTCTTATGGGTGATCCACCACTGTGGCGGAGTTAGACAGTCTAGGTTGGTTCAGAATAGTTAAATTAATCATCCTTTGCTGCCTGCTTTCCTTTATTTTGGCTAAACTGAAGCCCATGATCAAAGATCAGAGCAAAATCAAGGAAAGTAGATACGAAAGGAAGGATCATTCAAGTATTCAGATGCAGCTCTAGAGCTCTGGTTAAACAGCTCATATGAAGCATCACAGTGCTCAAACTCATTTTATACTCCAATACAGGGGTTCCCAACCTCTTGCAACTCATTACCCACAAAAACTTTTGCGACCTACAAGAAAATTTAACCGGCCCTATTATTTAAAATGCAACGAATTACAACACAAAAATCAATGTAGCCTATTGAATTTCAATTGACTGTGACATAATAAATACCAAGAAAACTCCTACAGTTCGCTGTATGTACTTATTTGTCCATGATGAAGTTGATATGATCAAAAATAGAAATGTTCTGCGCTGACATGACAGTGTAAACGTATCTCGTTACATTGGTCATGCATTTTGTCAGACTAATCACTGAGCTTGAACCTAATATTTATTTTAACAGTGTATTTTTGCAAAAAAAAAAAAAAAGATCACAACAATAATATTTGGCAGATTTTAAATAACTGACTTGGTTAAATGTCTGTGTATTGTAATAAAAGAATGCCAACAACCGCTGCTCTAATCTAAACTAGCCAGGCAAGCGGTGTTTGCTAAAAGCCTACCTACAGTGGAATATGCCAGCTGTGGGAAAAATAGGCCAATAACTGAGTCAAATATGCAATTGGCTGAAAAAAATACAACAGTAACAGACATAATTCTGCCGTAGCTGATTGAAACATGTCAGTAAGTTAATGTCAGTGAAATATGTGAGTAAGTTTACTGTGTTGAATCTGCCAGTGGCACAGCATAATAACCATTCTGAATTACTTGAAAGAACAGGCACTTAAACCATGCACCAGCAAGGAAGTGTCTGTGAATGAAATGGTTGGAAATATGGCATATTCAGATCATCACTGCACTGTTTGTCTAGGAGTTTGCATGAATCCACACTGTCAATAAGACCAATTTTATCATTATATATTTGTTTGGCATCCCTATGGATTTGGTTAAGATGCACTCCTGTTTTGTTTGATCCACCATGACAAACCTGAAAGAATACAATAAAACACCAATCCCCTTAAGCTTTCACAGTGCATATAAATATTTGAAGCATGTAAACAAAGAACGGACCCTGCCAATATGACAGAACAATTGCATAATGCAGTGTGACGTGATGTCATTTCTCCAGTCCTATACAGTTCTCCTTTATTTAGGGAGGGCCGAAATGACAGAAATATCACATCACAATATTTAAAGATGGTTTTGCAATATATTAACACAGAGACACAATGCACTAGACCAATATTTCACATATTGTGCTACTCTAAATTTAATTTAACAGGAAGAATATTGCTGTCTTTTTAATGAAACACGCAGTTGTTCAGTGTTTCTGAAGTACTGACAATATCCAAGATATACTCAGAAAATCATACTATATATTATGGTAACAAACTTTACCATGAAAACAATAAAATACTGTGGTATTGCCAACCTCTACCTTTATTCTTTACTTCATAAGAATTAATTCTTAATGATTTAGGCTATTATGGAATTGCTTCTAGGTTTAAAGTTTACATTCCTTTAAGCTTCTGTTTTTAAACTAAATAATAAGCTACCCACAACTAAAATCTAACCAAGAACACTGTAAGGAAACCCAGATCACGGTATGGTAGAGTTCGGTATTTGCATTAGCTATGAAACACCTTAAACCCCTACCCTCCAGGCAACTTCTTAGCACATGGTTGTAAATGACAAGCAATGCAGATTTCTTGGTAAAATAAAGATTCTCTTCATCTGCTTTTTCTGTATTTGGTATGAAAATGAGATGATGAGACCACATATAATTTTTACTGGAGTATCAGAGTGATCACTAGCTATTAATCCATTATCCAAGAGATACATGGAATCTGTGGCCTCAGAATTCCCTACTTCACTCCTTTTCTCTACTTGGAGATGCTTCAAGGTTGTATAAATAGCTGAATGATAAAGCATGTGATGATAAAGACAAGCAGCCATTAGGATAATCAGTTTGGGGAGATGTGAAGTGAGCTTGTGCCAGTTCGGCTACATCCATTTTCTCTGGTGTCCACTTACAACATATGTTTGAGCTCAGCACTTCGAACAAACACTAGGTGTCAATTAACCCACAGTAGACCCCCTCATGCAATGAATGAAGCTGTAAATTACTCTGGCCAAGAAAGCTACTCAATTCTGTTATGCCTAAATGTGCAGCATCAGGTGCACTTAAATATTGCTCAGCATCAATCTCTCACACACATACACACGTTTATGAGATTTCACTTGTGTATTGAGTTGCTTTTTTTAACCCATAAGGAGAGCATTTTTGTTCAGAACAGTTAAGCCTGCATTCTAGTCCAGCAGGTATTATGAAGAACGAAACAACAGTGGAGCAACGGCAATGAAAATGGCAAACTATGTGCAGAAATATACCATTCCAGGCTGTGAAGGGGATGTTGGCACTCATCATACCCTTCCCAGGGAACCAAACTGTCAAATGTTCATCTTTCAATGAGGCTGAAGTTGGCTTCCCATTTACCAGTTCTTAATCGAATGTTCTGTCCTTTAAAATACTAAATGAATCCATCCTATGGCAGCTTTAATTATGTTAGTCAATACTGATTCAGATGACTCAATTATTTCCATCTATTGCAACTGTTGGATGATTGAAATGGCTGAAAACACGCTGTCTGCACCTTTACATTTATGGCATTTGGCACATGCTTTTATCCAGAGCTGGACAGAAGTCTTCCCAAGGACCTTTGTTGGTATAGTGCTGGGTGCTTGCCCAGGCAGTGGATTGAACCCCAGTCTACAGCATAAAGGGCAGAGGTGCTACCCACTACACCATATCAACCACATATACAAAAGAGGGGAGGTGTTTTCAGACCCACCTTGGATGGTGCAGAACTGTCCAACTTTTTCTTTAATTCAGTTTTGACATGAGTACATTGCCTAAAACAACTAGAATAAGTAGAAATGCAAAAGAAGCAGGTCAAAAATCCTGAGTCTCGAGTACTGTGGTTGGTATAGTGTAGTGGGTAGCACCTCTGCCTTCTATGCTGTAGACCGGGGTTCAATCCCCTGCCTGGGTAAACACCTGCCACTATTCCAATAAGAGTCCTTGGGCAAGACTCCTGACACTACCTTTGCCTACGTGTGTTAAATGAAATCAAATTGTAAATTGCTCCGAATAAGAACGTCTACCAAATGCTGTAATTGTACTGCAGTGGAACTTTGTAGTACATCCAGCATTTATTAGCACAGGAACTGGAGATTGTGCAGCTCCGTTCTTCTCTTTCTGGGATTCTTTTGGACTAAAATACAGAGGCTCCAAAGTCAGAGATGTAGCCAATCACAAAGCAGTACAAATATTACCACCATCAAAACATATTGAAAATAAGCACAAAAAGGAATTAGTAACTAAATATTACTAGCTAAAATGTAACAGAGTAAAAAGATTCCTTTACTCACTAATATACTTTAGTAGAAGTAAACATATCATGATTTCAAAATACCCAGGAGAGTAAAAATCCATCAAGATTTTACTTAAGTACATGCACTTGAGTAAGTGTAACTAATTACTACCCACCTCTGAATAGGTGTATAAAGACATGTTAGTAGCATGACATGAAAGGCAGTTTTAGTCAGTGGCCTAATTGGATTTTATCACTCAGCCAGTTGCCTTTTTTTTTCAAACATTATGTTTTGCTGCATCATTTTTGGAGGTATGGCGCCACCCCTGCGTTCAGACATAAACACTAACATACATAGTATATGTATACTATGTGTAGTGCACAGTCCATCCATTTACATTATTTGGCAGATGCTCTTATCCAGAGCGACTTAAATTTGATCATTTTACACAGGTAGGCAACAGCAGTGTTAGGAGTCTTGCCTAAAGACTCTTATAGGTATAGTGCTTACCCAGGCAGGGATTGAACCCCAGGCTAAAGCATAGAAGGCAGAGGTGTTACCCACTACACCATGCCATCCCTGTGCATAGCAAAATAGTTAGTGTTAAATTAATTCTGTTCGAATTAAATATAACATTGGTAAAGTGGGTCCACACTTGCCAGTGTTAAAATAACACTTTCACTTGTATTACCTTTTTTAACAAGAAACCTGAGTAAATGTAACACTTTATTTTGTTGAAAATTAACATGACTCTCATTGCCTGGTGTTAACATTAAAAATAGCTCCACTGCAGCCTAGATTTTACCTCTAACATTTTAACACATTTGGGATGCAAACATACTCCACTGGAGTAGAATTTTAACACATTTTAATACTTTCAGGACTAAATGGAAAAGCAACTACACTGGAATTTATATGTAATTAATATGTCAACACTTTTGAGATTTTATATAAAAATGCTAAAAACCTTTTTATAAATTTTAAGAATATTTAATTAAAATCTCAATACATCACTACACCATAATTCCAATTACTGGCCTTTCTTTCACAAACTGCACTGCTGTGTTGAACTCATGGCATTTCACATGACAAATGTGCAATACAGTAGAGATGGGCAATATGATGATATTTTACTGTTATTGTGATCATTTTTGTTATTGTGATACATTCTGTGCATTTCTGAGCATATTGTGAATGTTGTTCATACTCAAAAACACTGAACAACTGCATACAAAGAGAGCATAATTAGTCCTGTTTCATGGGATTTAGTAAAGCACAGGATGTTAAATGTTAAATAATCATCACTGTATTCATAATTTTTGATAGCAGTCTTTAAATGTAACATTTTATGTGTGTCAAAGTATCATGATGTGTGTCACATATATCATAAGGTCACCTGTTGTCTCCTCAGTGCAAAAAGCTTTCATATGGTAATCAGAACATACTCCTCTGACCTTTGCTGTTAAAAAGAAAGCTTCCTCATTTTTCATAATTAAATTGGCAATCTTATTAAAAGCAGGCATATCATTTTTGACTTCAGCACAAACAAACATTCCAATCTAATACACTGTTCCATTTTCAACCAGCAAGTAGTGGAGACATAACCAGACACATTTAATGCATGACTTAACATTTCACTACCTTCTAGACTGCTAATCAAAACACTTTTAATGGGATGGAATTGAAACCTTTTAAAATATAAATTCTCCTAGTGAACAGCCGGTTGTCGCTGATGTTTCTTAACATGTGATTTTGTGGTGTTTTTAAAGCTCAGACTTTAAAGCACAGATTTTTTTTTAAAGTTGTACTTCGCTTCAAATGTCTTGCGCCACATGTGTATGAGTGGACAAGCTCTCTGAAAGCATCTTGGATAGTGAATCATTAAATAATGTTTCGGAATTGTCTTTGTTGGATGCAGAGACTTAAAAAGTATATGCTGGTCAGAAATCAAATGGTTCAAGTAGCTTTATGAAGTGCATTAGAGTTGGTGAAAGTTTGCTCTGATGAAAGCCTTAACATTATTAAAGTAGCCACTGACACTGGATTATTAAGTAGTATGGCTGCAGAGAAAATAGCTGTCTGAGTTTGGAAGATAAATAAAATAAAAACTGATGGTGTTACATCAGTTCCCAATATTAGGTAGATGAGCCAGTAAACTCGGCTGCAGGGTTTTATGAGTGGAGATTGTGTTGATCAGTGTGATTAAATAGCTTTTGTGCTCTAAACATTAATGTTACTGATATTACCACTCAAATACTGGAGTAATTTAACCTTTTAATGTCTGTTAGCTTAACTGGAAATACAGTAAAACTTTTATTTTCTGTAAATATATTCAGTGTTGCTAAATACTTCTAATGGAAAGTAGCCTGCTCGAAAAATGACTAAATGTCATCAAATGACTTCATGCTTCCTAGAGTCAGATGGTGTCAGCTCTTTACATCTGGTTGCTTCTCTCCTACTTTTTAATACAGCTGAATACAGCGGAAGAGTATGAAATAGCAACTGAAACCCAGCCTGTTAAGACTGCATGTTAACCAGTCACTTCCAAGCCATTTCCATGCTGCTGCTCTGCATTGCTAAAATTCTGAATCTACAACTGTGATGTCGTCTGATTAAATAATTTAAAGACAGCAACTGTGCTGTGATTTCTGCTGTATTTACATGTAAAATGATCACTCAGAGAGAAAGTAAGCAACAGAATGTATTTTTCTCTCACAGCGTATAGCATCTGTCTGGGTAACAAACTACCCACATTGGTGTTCCGTTTTCAGGTTTTTAATGTGATAGTGAGTGATAAGACAGTAATAATGGTCAAAACAATAAAATTAAATTGTTTAAATTAAAACAAAAGAGGAGCAAACGATACAGATTAGTGATTGGTCCTTGGCAACACTGTTTGCACATGCATAGCTCATTCAGGTCTATGTCAGCTGCAATTCAGACTGAATGTAGAGCTGACACAAAGAGAGGTGTGCCTCTCCCTCGCAGGACAGTACTGGTGGTTCTCTTCTGTGGAAAGTAGCTGAGGTTTGTCCAAAAAGTCGCTAGATTTGACGCTTGGTGTGTTTTGGAAAAAAGTTACTAAAGGGGTCTGAAAAGTTGATAACTTTTTTAACTAACAGATGTTAAGATAACATTTTTAAATATTCAATATATTTTAGTTTATATTTACATATATTTTAATTCTCCTGGTCACAAAGATGGTAGCACAGCCACAGAGGGATGTCACATGAAACAGATGAGTATCGTATTATATATTCACTACGTGAAATGTGCTACTGCATTTAAAAACATGAGTTAAGTAATTGTCTAAAGTTTATGTAATGTGCTTATAATACACTCTCAGAAATAAAGGTATGAAACTGTCACTGGGGGAGTACCTCTCTTGTCGCCGGGGTGGTAGCCTCAAGAGTACATCTCAGAACCTTTAGTAAGGGAACATAAATGTACTACAATCCATTGAAATTATATTTTCTAAGTTTTCATCAGTCCATGAAAAGATACATGCTTTCCACTGGAAGAAAATTTATTTAAGGTGCACAATTGGACCTTAAAAACACAGTTGTACTTTTAAGGGTACATTTACATTGTTTGTACTTTGATAAATGAAAAATGTACCTGCACAGCACCTTTATTTAACAGTGTAGAAGCAGGAAATAACATCATTGATTCATATCTTTGGTAATTTCTACCACAACTTGGAACAAATGGGTGTGGATGGAGAGAAGAACTTAATGGTTTGAGCAGTGAATCCTGTGTTACATACAAGCTATGAGAACCACTTCAGAAAAAAAATAATGATTGAAAGATCATCGAATCTATGCAGGCATGTGTGAAATGAGCGCTTGAGCTCACCCACTGTGTTCAGGTCACAGGGCAGATTGCAGAGCCACCCAGGCCTGTGGAGAGAGAAGATCTTTAGAAGCAGGTGGTAAGCTGTAGGAGGGGGGGACATCTGATGATGCTGCTTTTCCACAGGATGCACATAAATAACCACGTAAAAAAAACCAACCACTCCATCCAAGAAAATTCCCACCGACAAGCCAAATGGTTTTTACATAACATCGACCCTGCTCAGCCATCAGCAAATAATGCTACCTTCAGGGTTTTTCATGATGCCAACACGTGTTTTGTCATATTTTCATTTAGTGGTTTCAGGTCTTTGTGTATCAGTATCAGATTCATATACAATGCTGAATGTGGAAAGACTGAATATCCTGAAGTGGCCTATAAAAACTCAGGCCTTTCTCTCTCTCTCTCTCTCTCTCTCTCTCTCTCTCTCTCCCCTGTCTCTCTTGCTTGAGGGCAGCCAATTTCAGAGGCGGAAGCCAGACACACAATAGAGTAAACATCAGAATCTCACTTTATGCAGATTCAAGCATAATTTCCTATCTGAAATCCATTAGCCACTCTCTCTGCTTAAATTAATCTTTCCCTCAAGCGTGAAAAAATAAATAAATAAGTAAATGGAATGCTCGGCAGCCAAGTCTTATTCATCACAGGCTTCTGACCGATAAAGAGAGTCAGTCTGGTTCAGAGAGTATGAGGGTTTCACTGGGGAATGTTTTTCTTTTTTTGTGGAATGTTACGTGTAAGAATGGAGAGAATGGAGTTCTGACTCATCGTTAATTCTGTAGTGTCTTACCTGCTCACTAATAACCAAACATTAGAAACACTAGTCTGAAACGGACCATGGCTCTTTATGGAACATACACGCATGCTAAGCTGGCAGAGCACAGCCTCATGCAGGCCAGAATGATGGACTGGTAAACAGTGCGCCCGGTGCCAGGGGGCGAGCGAGCAAAGTGTAGATTGATAGACCAGCTGGAGGGTAGATAGCAGCCTGGGAGAAAAGTCGAACATTTACATTACTGTTCTCAGACATGCTAAATTAAGCTCGTCATAGCTATAACGCTCTGTGTGAAGTATGAGTTTAGTGTTTATTCATTTTGTAGCGTGTAGTTCCTAGGACTAAAATCTGGAGCTGGATTAACAGTTATCATTGCAACTCACTAGTTTCCTGTAAAACACTTTTAGATCCGATTAGGAAACCATCAGATACATGTGGAATCAGTCCCAGAGTAACTGTTAAACCAATCCTTTAAACTGTGATATAAGCAGGGACACCTTTTTCTGCAAATTTGATCATAGCCAAAATGCTGATGCAATAGTCTCTTTCTATCCTGCAGCGCTCATTCATGTGAAGCTGCTCACTTTCTGTTTGAAACTGTTGGTCAACATTGACCCGACAAGGTTAATCACTCACACGAGGCATCTGATTGATTGATATGTTGTTTATTAACATGACAGAGAGGAATGTATACAATTTTTCCAGCTAGTGACCTTATGGCCAGTTGCGTTTTTGAGGACCCACAGTGCATTTAACAAAGCCATTCCATGAAAGTCCAGTACACTTTACACACTGTGAAAAATTATATCTTAGAAAATGAAGATATCTTAAATCTATTCAACATTTTTAATATTTCTCATTATGAGATGTAGTAAGAATATTATAAGTTTATTAGATTAGATTGGATTAGATTAGATTCAACTTATTGTCGTTGTGCAGAGTACAAGTACAGAGCCAACGAAATGCAAAATGCAGTATTATTTACATATAAAGTGCAGAAGGACAGTATAGTGGTAAAAAAGAAATGCAAGTATAAATTTAATATACATATATATACAGAGTGAGTGGAGAGCATACAATGAGGTAATATGTCCTATGAGAACAGCATATGTAAAAGATAAGTATGCAGAGTGAACTTGTACAGTAACTGCTGGTGCAAATATGAATAGTGCAGTAATAGACTGTGTAAATATGAATAGTGCAATAATACTAGGATATGAAGTACAATAACAGTGCAGTGAGTGCAAAGATGCAGTTAAAGTGGTGATATGGAGTTCAGTAGGGTTACAGCCTCAGGGAAGAAGCTTTTCCTGAGCCTGCTGGTATGGCAGCGGAGGCTTCTGTAACGCCTGCCAGATGGGAGGAGGGTTAAAAAGTCCATTGTTAGGATGAGAAACATCCTTGATGATGTTCCTTGCCCTGCCCAGGCAGCACTTATGGAAAAAGTTCTCAATGGAGGGTAACTGGGCACCTGTGATGCGTTGGGCAGTTTTCACCACCCGCTGGAGTGCTCCACGGTCAGATGCGGAGCTGTTGCCGAACCGCACTGAGATGCAGTTTGTGAGTATGCTGTCAATGGTACAGCGGTAAAAGTTCACCAGTATCCCAGGACACAGGTGAGCTTTCTTGAGGCTCTGCAGGAAATAAAGACGGTGTTACACCTTTTTGACCATGATGGAGGACTTTAGGGACATCAGGATCATCCGAGATGTGGATACCAAGGAACTTGAAGCCAGACACGCGCTCTACCTCAGCACCGTTGATGAAGATGAGGGAGTGTGCCTGGCTCCTACCCCTCCTGAAGTCCACTACGATCTCTTTGATTTTCTGGGTGTTGAGCGCCAGGTTGTTGTCATCGCACCATGCCACCAGGTGCTGCAACTCATCCTTGTAGGCCTTCTCATCATCACCTCTGATCAGACCTATCACTGTGGTGTCATCTGCAAACTTGATTATGGAGCCATAAACAGGAACACAGTCATGGGTGAACAGGCAATAGAGAAGAGGGCTGAGCATGCAGCCTTGTGGCACACCGGTGTTCAGGGTGATGGAGGAGGAGAAGAGTTTGTCTAACTTAACAGACTTAGGTCTGTCAGTCTTGACTCTAGACTTATTTAACATGACTCTAGACTATTTTACTTGTTTTACACAATTTTATCCAGTCATCTCATTCTATTGGTAGATAACTGTACTTGTTTCTAGCAATAATTTTTGAAACAAGCAAAATAATCTGCATTATTTCTCAAAACAAGTAGAAATATCTGGCAGCAGAATTAGACACTTTCACCAGATAAAATTACTCAATACAAGCAAAAATACATAATTTAACCATCTTACAGCAAACTCATAATGAGAAATATTTAAGATGTTTTCACTTGCTAAGATATCATTTTGTTGCAGCGTACTGTTGTCGGGACCTTGCTCAGGTTATTTAAAGTCATTTCTTTAGTGGCTTTGATTAAATGTCTAAGTTTAATTATTTCTTCTGATGCTCATTTGATTAAATGTGGTTAGAGACATGCAGCATATAACTGTTTGTATTTGCCAAATGAAATAGGCAGTGCATGAGAGTATTAAACGGTACATAGCGTAATAAGATTTCAAACACGGCTAATGGGGAAAAAAAGCATTAAAGCCACTGTGTTAAGTGATAAGTGTCCTTGGATGCGCTAGTGCCCTTTAGAGTGTAGTCATGAGTGTAAATAAAAATTGATTGAAAATCACAACGAGGATGAAAGGCAAAATACACTTTGACCGCATAGTGGGAGAGGAGCAGAGATTGCCAAAGCAATGTGCATTTCAATGACAATTGCAGTGATTAACTTAGCCTGCGTCACCAGATGGTAAATGCAGTAGTCATGGTAATCACTCTCAGGATGCCACTTACAGCTTCAGTGAAACAGTAACTGGGTCTAGAGCAAAAGTGGGCAACCCACCGTATTTACCGGAATTGAATAATTTATACTTCATTGTGATATCACTAATTTAAAAAGGCGCCATGATCTTTTCCCTCTGAATTGCATGATAATGAGGTTAATGATTTAAGCTGCATATTTTGATGTGCTTCTGTATGAAAATAAGCCACCTAATTTGAAACCAAAAGACTGTGTCAAGTGAGAGGTGGTCACCACATACAGTTTAAATCCATTTTAATGAGGAAGTAGGGTTCAGGGGAAACATGGCGTTGATTGTCACAACTTTTACTCTGGCCCTCTTATAAACCAAAAAAATTAACATCAGCAGCATCAGTAACAAAAGCTCAGAGTGGAGTGGAATGAACATTTATATTGGTATGTTAGTATGAGGTATTGGGCTTTTGAAATTTCTAATATTCAAACCCAGAGTTATGATGATTTTCACTCAGCATGGGATTGATTGTGACTATTGTGCTAAACCAGTAGTTAATTTTTATGTCTCATCAAAGAGCAAGAAGAACATATCATCAAAGAACATTTATGCATGAAAGCATATTTCATTTAAACAGAAACTGATATCTAATTTATCAATTAATTAGAATTCTCAATCTTAATTTACATCATTTCTCATGTTTTTGTCAAAAAATAGAGGCTAAATTCAAGAAATCAGCAAATTTATAGAAATCCATAATCTGCCCAAAACTGCTCTAAACTGACTCCACATCATGAGTGTGACAGCCAACCTTGGAAGGACTACTACACTGAAGGAAATGCTGATGACACTCCCCTTTGCCCTCCTTTAAGTGACAAAGTTGATTTCATCCATATCATTATGATTAATAACATAAAACATTTAATTCCAAAATTTTACATTGTGGTATGAAAAACAGACAAATTCATCCCAGTCTCTTGCAGTTAGAGAGAAAGTAAGCAGGTATGAGTCTTCTGCACTCAAAGCTTAACATTTATGAATAGTTTTAGATCTGTTATAACAGGTAATAGCACTATGAGAACCTACCTCTGTGACAGCAAACCCCTGTTCTCCAAGAGATTCCATAAATCTGACATATAAAATGTTACTGTGCTGATTATCCTGAAGGATATTTAGGATATTTTGACCTTATTGCTCCATGTGGTGTTACTATGGGGAGGGAAAACCCAGCCTGTACAAACAAAGGTTTAAAAGTTCAGAAATATCTGATAATGGTGCAGTCTCAGAATAGAGAGATGCAGTGATACATGATACTGTTATATAATGTTTGTGAAGCACAATGGCATTTACATATTTATAATCTGTATTTAACGATATTATTTTATTAAGATATGAGTGTGTTAAGGTGAATAAACTCAGCAACTCAGGAGTGAATGAACTGAGGTGCGCTTCCCCAAAGTAGCATCATAACATAATGGACTGAGTGTCCTTTGTTTAGGATAATAACTAGGCCTGTCACAACCATGACATTTTCACTGACAGTTAATTGCCATATAAATAATTGTGATGAACAATTTAATTGTCTGTTTTTGTTCATTTTCTGCAACTACTAAAATGCAAGCCTAAAGTGATTAAATTGGCTGATTATCTATTTTGTTTCCTAGCTGCTACTTGGTAGCTCCCAACTGATGACAGACACAGCTCAAGCTCAAATAAACAAACACTCACCAAAGCTGTTGCCTTATAAAGGTGAACTTTTGTTGTTTTCATAAGATTCATGATGTGTCTTAAAGTGGAATTCCACCAATATTTCTGCATAATTAAATTTTTAACATATAAACTAAGTCATTGAGAGTGGTTTGATGTGAAATGCTCCATTCTTGAGAAATCATTACATGAAGTGGTTATAAATACACTGCCTGATACCTGAGACATAGTTTTTATGATAGTTTTGAGAAGATTTTCTACTGAATGTGTTGTGGTCAGATTGATCACTATTTTACCAGTTTTTTGCTGCTTTTGATGTAAATTCTCCTGAACATCTCTTTAATATCTCTGAATATCTCCTTTGAATCTATTCTTCTCTGAACTTGTACTTTTATGAAATGTATGTATGTATGAAAAAAGCAAAAAGGCATATATATATGTGTGTGTGTGTGTGTGTATAAGCTTAAACACTTAGTCCAACAGCAGAATACAGATTGTTATTTGTAGATATATCTTTAAACCTTGCCATGATGCTAAAATTGGAAAATTTTACTAACAATCAATATAATCATTACGGTTTATTTTTTTTATTCAACCAGACATCATTGTTTGTACAAAAAAAGAAAGTTGTTGATTAACCCCATCACCACCACTCTAAAGAAATCTAAATTGGCAAGTTTCTCTGCAGTTTATCATTTCACATCAAACCACTCTGAATGACTTTATTTACAGCTTAATGGTTTAGTTATACAGCAAATTTTTAAAATCTGTGCATTTCGTCTTTAATTAATGCAGTTTCTGCTTTCTTCTATCTACATGTTTTTAACTCAACCAGTAGATGAAAATTTACACTCATTTGATTGTGAAAGCTAACTATGGAAAATAACTGCAGCCAGCTTAAGTAATTGCGATCAGACGATTAAGCAGTAATTGTGACAGGCTTAATAATAACAAAAGATTTTAGGAAAACTTTGCATTTGTCTTTTGTGTGACTTGGTGAGATTCTTACAACCTGTAATTTACAAGAACTAAGAAATGAAGGTGCCAATTTGAAGGAAAAGAAAAAAATAATAATTCCTTTAAGTATGTGTGCTTTTTTTTCTTTCAGGCTAAGCATAATGTGTAGGAATAGTTCGCTAAGTACGCTGAATGACTCTTAACTCATATTGGCCATTTACTGTAATTTGCTGTGCAGCCACTTTTAGGTCTTAGGTGGATAGTGCCTCTTTTTTGCTGAAGATACTTTCCACCTCTAACTGTGACTAATCAGCTGACATTGATTGCAGACCTGATTGCATGCACACATTTAACTACACCACTTACCGACTGTACATTAAGAACTCATGGTGGGAGTGGTAGATTATACTTACTGCATATTACCGCTTCAAAGAGACATGTGGAGTGGAGCAGTGCTGCAGCTTGATCTTTCTGCCGATTTCCCGTAGACTTTTTTAATGTCTTTCTGGCCCCGGCTCAGCATGGATCTTCTACCTCCGTCTCTGTGTAGGACACTTATCAGCGTGGTCCCATCACCTGTCACAGCTTATGTGTTGTGAGATCTAGCCAGGAATGCAGAAGCAGGGAAACCACAGTGAAGCATCAGTCTGTGGACAGGCTCTATAGAGCATGTCCTTCTTCCAGATGGGAAATAAACCAGACACAGTAGAAATGTTTTGATAAAACAAGCTTGCCTGCCTCTGGGGATGCAACATGAATGGTCATGTGTCTGAGTTTGACCCCTTCATAGATCAACACGAAGAGAAAGAAAGCAGAACAGTGCCAAGACTTGGAAGAATGAAGCCACACTTGACCTTAAGGGTAGGCGCGAGACTGCATTTGATTAAACGATCATCCAATAATAAGCATTCAGGTGGGTAAGTAGAAGAAAAGCCTTGAGATCCAGAAGCCCTCAAAGGATGGAACAGGGCAGTAATAAAAAGAAAATGTACTCCACTCTATGCAAATCAAACATCATCACCATATCAAGGGAATGGCCCATCTCTACATGTGTCCACTTCTCTAATAAAGAAGACTTTCATCAAAGGATCAGAACTCACCTCGTCGCCCTGTCAAACAAAAAAAAAATATCCAGCATGTCTTTACTCAGCTTCTCCCATATGCTGGCATACAGATGTTGGAGTTTTAATAAAATGTTTCCTTAAATCACTACCTTAATCATTAAATGAGTTATAATCATACAGATAAAGTTGATTAATAAAAGAATATTAATTCTCTCACTAAGGATAGGCCATGATTTGCTTGTGTAAGGGAGTTTGGACATTGAGGAGTCCCTGAAGCTATGGAAGCATCCAGAAGCCAGTGAGCATTGCTGACACAGTAAAAGATGAGGGCGAGCTGACCCTCAAAGAGTGAAGTAAGCTGATAAGAACCTGTAGAAACCAGTTTTTGGAGCCAGTTAATAAAGCAAGAGTTAAATTGATAGCCTTGAGAGGATGGAACGGCTTGGTACCGCCAAGCTAGGAAAGTTTTAAAAAAAACTGATGTCATGTATGTTTGGAAATAAGGGTTTCCAAGGAAGGTGCAGAATCAGGACATAATGGGGACTAAGATGATGTGGTAGTATGTAAAAGGGAGGGGTGATTACTTCATCACCCCGAACAGGATATAAAAAAGGAAGTTTTGTGATGATCTTTGCCTTGTGGTTGCCCTGGGAACCATCTTGCCACCTGAAGTTAAATAAAGAAGAAGGCCTTTTCCTTCCTTCCACAAGAACTCAGCTGAAGTCTTTTTATTCCTCATTCTTTCATTTTTGGCTGAATAGTCTTTTATTTTTGTCAGTCTTTGTGTAAGTGATTAGACTCTATTCAGAACAAAACCATAGACTAGAATAGTTTAACTTTAAACCTTGTATGTTAGGGCCTCGGGCAAGGAGAAAATAGCTCTTGGTCCCGACAATGTCCAAAATAATGTCTATGCTTAAGTTACACATCCTTTTCATGTGAAAATATTTAAAATCTGTAAATGACAAAGAACCACTGTATGAACATGATGGTGGAGAGAGATGAAGGAACTCAGTGCCTTTGGGCAGTTTCGGTTAAAAAGGTAGGCTTCAGGGAAGGCAACTTTTTAGAAATCTTCTGCTCAGTCGCTCATCAAAGTGTACTTCTGAATCCCCTTTCTTAAACAGAGTGGGTCATTAAACACAGAAACTGACTTTTCCTTGTTGAGCTGATTTTATTATATGGGTTGTTATTAAATACCTTGCCTACCAAAGTATGATTCACTCACTTGCCTCAAGCTACCTAGCTGAACTATTTAAGGCTCCCAAATGAACTAAAAGGTGTATCCAGCTTTTCAGTTAAGGGATGAGACAAGGAATTGATATTGTATTACAATTTACAGTCTGAAAAAACCTCTGGACTGCTTTGCTGGCAAAGTGATGGAAAAGGTGTTCAGTTTTAGCTCCCCGGCCTGTCCCATCAGCTCCATGGGTGGATTTATGGGGGCTTCGGGGCACTTCAGCACGAGTCCATCTTTACTGCCTCCACATCCTGGCTATTCTTTTTCCCTTGTCTGCAAAGTTGGGTTGATGACTTGCAGGCTCAGTATATTGATCCCTAAATGGCTCTGAATAAAGAAGAAAAAGTGTTGGTCAGTTTCATAGCCTCCATCTCAAGAGATGTCTTCTTCCATTCAATGAGGAGCTCTCACTGCCTTCAATGGCAGATTTTACCATATAGGTGTTAAAATAAGTGCTTTAAAAGTGTGCATGTCAGGTGATCCATAAAAGTGTTAAATTAGGACTTTGCCACGTGCCAGTGTATTAATATCACTGCTGCTAAGAACATACTTAGCGTTGCACTTTAACACTTTCAGCAGGTAGTTTCCCTTAACGGTATTGTGTATTTTCAAAAAAAATAAAAGAAAAAAAAAAGCCCATGAAGGTCAGTTAAGTGGCCATACATGCAAACATCAGTGGAACCTCTCTGAACTGGGGACATTTTAAGGCCTTTGCTAGATGTAACATCAATTTGTATCTGATACACTGAAATTTTAAAACTTAAGTATTTGAAATAGAAAGCCCCTTCATTGCACAATTACATTACAGGGTGAAGGTCCTGGCAATCACTTTGCACCTTTATCTATGGTAGCATTAACAGGGTTCCCACACATCCTAGAAAATTTGGAAATGTATAGACAAGGGTTCCAGTCATGGAAAACACCTGAAAAATTAGAAAGTAGATAAATGTGCTGAAAATATAAGTGAAGTCCTGGAAAAGTGTAAAGTTAGACAATTAAAGCACTGAGATATTGCATATTTTAGCATATTCTTTCATGCATATTTTAGCAGTTTAGCCAAATTCAAGTGTCCATTCATACCCATGGTACACTCTCAGAAAAAAAGGGACAAAACTGTCACTGGGACAGTATCTCTCTTGCCACTGGGGTGGTAAACACAAGGGTATTTCTTCAGTACCTTCAGTTAGGGAAGATAATTGTACAAAATTCCATTAAAATGATACATTTCTAAGTTGTAATGACTCCACACAGCCTGTCTCATCTCCAATCTTTTTATTTTATTGTTCTGTTTTAAAACATTAGGTTATGAAAAGATACAAATGTGTACCTTTTTCACCTTATGTTAAGGATGCTGTTGGACCTTAAAATCATTGTTGTACCTTTGAGCGTGCATTTACATTGTTTGTACCTTGATGAATGAAAAATGTACGTGCACAATACCTTTGTAATGCTACAGTGTGGCATGACGCTGTGTTGGAATGCCCAACATATAACATGTCAGCTTTTTTGTAGCATGTTCTAATCTCTTAGTAGAACTTGTAGAACTGGTCATTAGAGGTTATATTATTGAAATCTAATGCTTCAGATGTCACAGTTGCCTTATATTTAAGTCATGGAAAATGCCCTGGAATTAATCTTGGAAAAGATCTATAAAATTATTTCCTGAAAGGAGTGGGAGCCCTATTCATGGATGTTACCGATCCACTAGGTTTGTCTTACAGTAAAAGGAGTCATCTCAAAATCAGCTGTTTTCTGCATTAACAAATAAACTTAATTCCTTAACTGGACACTGATAAACCTTTAAGAATAAATTGCTTCTTATGTTACACAAGCCTGCTATTTCTAAACATACTCCCTGACAGCGAGTTGCAAAATTTAATTCTTGAGTTCTCTTTTATGTCCCACATCTCAGAAAGAAAGCAAAATGTGACATGCCATTTTTAGCCACCAGTTAGTTGTTTTTTCAGATCAACTGTCGGCCTTGAGAGGGAGATGTGTGCAGATGCGCAGCGTTGACATCATTTGTCTTTTGATCCCTGCAATCCTGCCAACCCAGCCTCACCCCAAGCTTACTGTAGTTCAGTCTGCCATGCCATCTACCCTGCATCAAAGACCTTTTCAGTGATCAACACCCCATCAAAGCACAGCTTGAAGCCCTTCTTTCCTCTTCTCCAGGACCTGTCAAAACTAGGTGTACTTCATGTCACAGTTTTGAAGGACACTAACTCTAAAGTATCATAGTCAATCACCCAATCATTGATCACACAATTCATCAGATCAGTGAGATGTATGTGTTTGGGATCAGTTGTACAGAAATGCTCAAACTTTCTGGGTAGTTCAAAAACCCTGTTTTACCTATTTCCACTGCCAAACTTGAAATTATAATGAACTGAAAAGTGCAAAGAAAAGTGTGTACAAGCCCATGAAAACTGTTAGAGTATTACAGTCTAGAGTAGTCCTGCAAGATCATCTCACACAGTATCATCAAGATCAAGGCCAAAGCTTGAATCACAGGATCTTACAGTAGGACTGGGAGGATATTGGCAGGAAAAAGAGCCTTAAAAAGTCAGTGAAATATATCTAACAGAATTGCTAAACATGCATGCTCTGAGCAGAGCTATTCCCCTGAGAGCAAAGTGCAAAAAACTGACAGGGCGAATCACTTTGGGGTGAAACCCGACTGCTATCATGCATGGGATTGACCTATTGCCTCACTCTAGAAATCCTCCCAGGGCATTTATTTGCATTTTCTGACTGCTCTGACATGTTATCATATGAATATATTTAAGTATGTCAACATCACTCCTTTCATATCTCCTCACAACTATTCCTTAGTGGGACACAATGTATTCCAGTTTTCAGTAAAGGCTGCAGTCCTGGCAGTCCACTAAATATGACAATTTCAGCATTAAACTTACCTTAAACATTCAGTCTGTGACTTTAGAAAGTTCGGGGAAATGGATATAGAACAGTCTTTGTAGTACTGACAAATCAGATCCTCACTGTTGAGTTCTTTTGACAATTCAGAGTTTTAGCGTGAGCTTGGAAGGAATAAGCACTCTATGGGTAAGGGTAGGCAATTTGGCAGAAATACAGCATCATGATATTTGAAGGCATTTTCACAACAAACAATAGAAAAGGTTTTTCCAGGAGCAATTCAGCAATTCTATGGTTGCTTTTGGGAGCATGGCATGAAATAAACCTGGATTAAAACTGTTTGAGCCCATGTTAAAAATAAAAACAGACAAAGAAAACATTAACATTCTACTAATTGCTTTTCACTTTCATAAAGTCACACAGACCCTCTTTTATTCAAATCTACTTTTAAACACATGGCCAAAGCACAACAAAGAAGAAGTATTTATATACCACAAGCCAATGTAAAAATTGTGCTTTTTTAAGATGTTTCAAATAAAAAGATTGAAAAAGTTATGTACAAATGAAAGTGGTCCATTAGGAAATGTATATCCAGTGCATGATCTTGATGGGTGGTTCTGAACTCCAGTCCTGTGGATCCACCTACCTTGTATGTATTCTCTGCCTCAGAACACCTGATCCAGATCATGAAAAGCTTGATATTCAACTGATAAAATGGATAAAGTGTGTCACAATAACAACTTCATTAAGAAAAAAAATAAACAAACAAAGCATAAATAAAACAAGACCTGAACAGTCAGATTAAAAAACATTTTACATTTGTCTTATGTCTTTTTTGAGCAACACTGGAAATTGATTCATTTGTTTTTAGGAAAGTGAGCAAAATTAGTCTATGAGGTGACATAGAATAACATTTGGCAACAAGCACCAGAGGTGAGTTTGGCACTGACGCAAAGACAGCCATGTAGAAAGTACCTAATTCCCACTGTGAAGCGTGGTGGTGGATTTGTGATGTTGTGGGGCTGTTTTTCTTCTAAAAATCCTTGACCATGTTCAGATACATGGTATCAAGTACCAGATAGTAAATTAAAACCTGACTGCCTTAACGATAAAGCTTAAACGAGGCTATGGTTGGATCTTCCAGCTGTAAATTGATCCAAAGGATACCTCAAAATCAACACAAAAATCCCTGTCCCCTGACCTAAACTCCATAGAAAACCTGTGGGATAAGCCAAAGAGAACAGTCCACAGGCGTGAACCTCAACATCTGAAGGAGTGATTTTATATGGAGGAATGGGCTCATTTAGCATTATGGAAGAAGACAGAGCTGTTTGCAAAGGGAGGCTGCACAAGTTTTAAATAAAGGGGTGTCAGCAATTGTGCCACACACAGGTTTGAAAAAACAATTTCATAATGTAGGTTAGGCATTTCAATTATTGTACTTAAAAAGGCTAGATTTTAGCTAATATTTTTAAAGAACATTTTGGAGGATGAGCAACATAGAATATTTTTTGTAGCCTGTTTTGTTCCTGTTTATCAGGGGTGCCAATATTTGTAGAGAGCACTGTACATGGAAGGGTAAATGCTCACATCTGGTTTGAACGGTAACAACAAAATTCCATGAGTCAATAATAATTGTAAATTAATTGTCAATTGTCAATTAATGAAGAAATATTATCTGCTGTCAGGTAAGAAAACCTGACAGCAGATAATATTTCTTCATTAATTGAATATATTTAGTAATTTATACATATTCAGAGGCTACTCATTAATCCAATGTTCACATCTACAGTGGATTTTCTCAAGTATCCTTATGGTCTGAGGCCCCCCAAGGCCCCTTGCAGTCAGAGTTTCTAGTTGAAACGCAGTTTTTTTGTTAACTTTATTTCATTATGTGACTCATAAAGGTCTAATGCTTAGCTGGCTCTCTTTTCTCAACATTGAGACATCTATTTCTAATCATAACAGTACTTAGCTTTGTCACCTCTCTTTTCCACAGGCTGCATTCTTTACCTTCAGTTAGTTTTTCTACAATCATGACACTTCTTTATTTTTTCCTTACTGTGGCTCACAGAACTGAAAACATTTGAGCACTCAGGGTCACATTTTTTGAAAATATGTTTTATAGCAGTCTCCATGACTACAAAATGTTATCATCTGCATGTTGTAGCTCAGTTTTGTTGGGACACAGATTAAGCCTAGTCCTACATTAAAAAGGACCTGTAGTTGGAAAAGCCCACTGACCATCATGTTAGTCTGAGACTAGGTTGGTGTGTCTCTTGCTTAAGAACAATTCTTTGGAATTATAAAGTGCAAGAGCAGATTCATTTCATTTTATACAAATTAAGTCACAAGACAAGTCACAACTTCTAAACTCACTGCTAAACCCTTAAGGTGTAGTGTTTATGATTTTTCATGATTATATTGTCATACCTAAATAAAAAAATGGACTATTACCCTTTAGCCATTCACAACCGCTCATGCATTGGTTACCAGTCGTAAAACCACATTCATAAAAATAAAGAAATAGAACCAAAAAGAGTTCTTTGGAGCTGTGCCATAGAATAACTAATAGCCAAAAAACCTTTAAAGAACCAGATCAGATCAGATATGCAAGTATGAAGAACATTTTAAAGATTAAAGAACCTTCACACTGAAAAAAGTTGAGCTTGCAAAAGTAAAATATATCTTACAGCCAAATTCCACCAGCTTTTTCTTGTTTACTCAACTTCTGTAAAGAATTAGTTAGACTGACTGATATTCTGTTGTCGGCACTAAAAGAAATATTTAGTTGAGCTAAAAGAGGAATGTTTGTTGTTCTAAGAAGTACAATTAGTCAAAATACATAATACAAAAAATGCCACATAAAATTTTCTCCTTTAACATTTAGATTACATGTACAACATTTGGCATGTGCTTTTATCAGAGTGACTTACCGTTTTGATCATGTTAAAATATGAATGTAGTGCTGGGCGTTTTGCTCAAGGACTCTTTTTGATGCAGCAGGAATTGAAATCCTAATCTGCTGTGTGGTTAGCAGCAATGTTACCCACTATACTGCACCAATCCTTGCATAATTGGTCAAAAAAATTATACTATTGGATCATTTAATGCAGAATACATAAATTACTGTGTACTAAGCACAGATCTTGACATGCTAAAGACAGGTCATGTTTGACTTTTGATATTTGTACATTATGACATTTTGAACTTTGCATGATAGACTGTAAAAAATCTAACTTAATTTTTCTTATCAAGTGAATTAAGCAAATATCCTTAAAACATAATACTCCACTCAAATATGTCCAAATATCATAAGTCAACCAGCCTGTCTTAACAATATCTGTCCTGTACTGTACAATGAGGGGTTGGTGTAGTGGAGTGGTTAACAGTGCTGCCCATCACACGGCAGACCAAGGTTCAGTTCCCTGTTTCAGTAAGAACACCATGCTACATCAAAAAGACTGCTTGAGCAAGATGCCCAGCATTACATTCACCTACCCCTGGATAAAAGCATCTGCCAAATGCTGTAAATGTGAAAGATGAAAAGAAGAAAAGTTGGTATGGCTCAAAGAGTGCTGACTAATTGTACTTCTTAGAACAACAAAGTGACAACAGAATCAGTCAGTCAGCGTAACTAATTGTTTAGGTGAATAAACAAGAAAAAGCTAGTGGAAGATGGCACTAATATTTATGTTGTTGTGTAAAGTCTAAATTATTTGAGTGTTCCTATGTGAAGGTTCTATACTAGGGAAAATTTTTGGTGAAACTTAACTTGGTTAGCCCCCAGTAGATACTCTACAGATGCTGAAATTATAAACAAGCTAGTATTAACACCAAGGTTGGGTTTAGGACCAAAGTTAAGGTTAAGATTAGTTTTTTGGTTGAGGCTAATGTTAGGGTTTAACAGATTAGATGTTAGAATTTAATTGATATTAGATGCAACCTGAAGACATGATGCACATCTACAAAGCAGCTACAGAGGGCTATCCAAATAAAGTGTTATCAAGTTTTTTTTTGTTTTTTTTCCAAAGAACCAAGTCTAGAACCTACTAGGGACCTTAAGAGTGCACATTGTTCTGCAAAAGCATCTCAGAAAGTTTCTTTAAATGTGTCATGTTTCAGCTGCTACAAGGCTGTACTAATCTGAAGTGAACCATGAACGACAACAGCATCAATAACGCTGCTCACATCAGCATCAAACCATAGTGCAATCACAAAGAACTTGGACAAACATTGTCAGCTCATCACTCCACTGTACCCCATGGGCATACATGGACAATGTCCACCAGAAAGAGCGAACCACTGTGCCTCGAAGAAAGAGGTGGTGATCATGTCATTTCGGTTGTGGTCGAAAAAAAGTGCCGCCTTGGATGAATGGGATTTTATCTATAGCACAATAGTTTGAAATTGAATCTTTAGTAGAGGTGATAAGAGGAGCAAAATGTGTCGCTCTCTCGAGCAATAGGGGTCCTGTTACCAATTTCTAATCCCCTACAAAAAAAAACATCAATAACATATTGCAATATATTCACTTTTATATCTTCAGGTAAGTTTTTTTCCTCTTTTTTCATCTAACTTCAGCAACCTACAGTTTGGCATAAGACATAATGACTCATGCATAAAACTGAATGAGAGTTTTAAGTGTAAAGAAAAAGAGCACATCACAGTGCAGGATGTGAGGATGCAGCTGCTTTTCACAGAGAAAACAGCACAGACAGTAATCACATTTCTTATCATTGCTAAATACACTTCACATCAGCGAAGCACTGACTTTGATAAGTGCAGTATTAATCAAATTTGCAGCTTATTGAAGATGGATGTATGGTACTGTGCAAAAGCCAGAGACCCTCATTTATTTAATTTCCAGTCAAAATGGCCATTAGGTACAAGTTAAAATACAAAGTTCATTTTTCATTGTCAGGAAAAAAAGCAGAAAACACATTTCACAGAAAATTACACAGAAGCCACGCCAACTAAATATAATACAATTGTTTTCAGTATTTAGTGTGTTTACTGTTGCTTTCAGTTTTTAAAAGAAATCTGCAATGATATTGTTCCATACCTCCAAAGTTTGGTCTTAGATGTTGGTTGCATCTTCCAATTCTCACAATCCAGGTGATCCTAAAACACTTAATGATGTTGAGGTTCTGGACTCTGAGGTGTTCAGTCCATTGTTTCTTAGAACACCAGCAGCTTCTTTGTTTGATTAGTACAATTCTTTCCATTTATTGTTTATTTCTTTTTCTCAGTAATGGCTCCTTGACAGCTACACATCCTTTGAGACCCATAACATTGAGTGGTCTTCTCACAGTGGAAGGATTGAGAGAAATACCTGTAGATCTAAAGTGAGAATGAAGCTTGCTTTTTTCTCCTCTCTCTCAAAGATAAAATAAGAACTGTTAAAATAAGAAATAAGTACTGTTAAAATAAGAAATAAGTACTGTTCATCTGATGGTGACAGTTTTGGTGGTCGACCAGATCTTGAACTGCTGTTAGGAGTCCCATTTTCTCTATATCTTTCAGAATTTTTTTAGAAATCCCATTTTGGAAATTCCTGTTTTTTTCACGTATTTTCCTTGACTTACCTTTTCCTTATGCAAGTGGATTATCTTAAATCTAATCTTGAGAAATATCTCCTGGAAAATACTTATACTTGTGGCCATTTTGACTGGAAATGACATAAATGAAGGGTGACCTCTGACTTTTACAGTGCTTTTTCTATAGTATTCGCCTGCTTCGGAATTTTAAAACATAGGGCAGAGCAAGGTGGCATGCGATGTAAAACTTTTAAACCCTGGCCGTTATGTGTTAATCAGAAGGCCTATTTGAGTGCTGTATTTTAGCCTTAGAATTTCCTTTCCTCTTCCATGCCAACAGAATGGGTTACTCGCTAATAACGGTTATTTGTGTATTGTGGCTGCATTGAACAATGAAATAAATTCTGTCACTCTTATAAGCCATATCGTCAATGTAGGCAACACAGAAAGAAAAACAGAATGCTCAGCCGCTACCTTCCAGGCTCTATGCTGAGCAAATAACCATGGCAGTCAGAGTCAGAGCACTAATCCTGCTCAAACAGAGGAAATATAGCACTCTGCACAAAGGAAAATGACTGACTGTCATGTGGTGCATCATTCTTTGCTTTTCCTTTTTCTTTGACTAGTGTATGACACCACATTTGCGCAGTGGGTGGGCACTGGCTCTGTCATGTTGAAGACACTGTGCATCAGCATCCTGATGGTCACACTGGAGAGTCGCTGCACAAATATCCTCTGGTAAACAAAAAAGTCAGTGGTTATCTAAAAACTGCAGGACTCTGCAGAAGACCCCTCTCTGAGATGGAGAGAAGGAGGTTAATTGATTCCCAGAATAGCCTGTGTGAGGCAGCACATTGGTGGGCCCCGGGCCAGCTCGCCATTGCTTTGCTGCTCATTACCAAGCTGCGTTCACTTTTTGAAGATTCCCTTGAAGACGTGCCGAGCTTAACATGTTGTTTGTGCTCTAGCTGTGTAGAACCACATTATAGTGGCAGAGACCCTGCTTATACTACAAAGTTACATTTGTTCTATTAAATTTCAGACTGACTGTGCTTCTAAATATGCTAAAAGTAAAAAAAGTCATAACAAACATATCAGTGATGAATAAATGCAGTGTGAAAACAGTACCAGTATCATTAAACTATATTTTTATAGCCATACCTAATAAGTGGTGCCATTAGCTAAGAGGGTTGCATTGTATTGCCGGAACTGGAGTTTGGCCCTGTCAAGTCAGAGCAACATAAGTCAATCATAGGCAAGTTTGAGAAGTTAGTTCTTCTCTAAGCTTTTCCCTTCTGTCCAAACTTTTTTAATTAAATGCTTACATTACAAGAGATGTTCGACAGTTCAGCATTGAACAATCATGTACTATAGTCATAAGATTCAAAGAAACAAGTAAATAAAACAAACTAAAAAACATTTGCAAGCTTATTTAAAATGTGTGTAAAACAAAAAACAACTTTACTGTAAAAATACTAATTACACTTGTAGTCATTTGCAAAAGTTTATACATCTCTGGTCAAATTACATGTTTTGTTGATTTTCTAAGAGACAATAAGTTAACACATCCTCTACAGGGAACAAACCTAAATTTAGCATTTTTTATTTTTGCTAATTTTAGTGCACAATTTCTGTTTATTTGCTTAACTGTACAAACTGAAAATAAATAAAGCAAAAAATATAAAATGTGCCATAACGTTTGCACAGGCCACATTGTTTTTGCCATTGTTTTTCTCAATATGTTAAATACAGCAAACAAACAGTAATTATAATGTAACACTTTTACTTTGAAAATCAACAAAACATGTCATTTGACCAGGGGTGCCCAGTGGGTAGCTCCTACTTTTCGCTTCTGCATTAAAAATGATCCATTATACTTATTAATCCTATTTCCCTAATAATGTTTAATTTTTGCTTTGTATATATAATGGCACACACTGGGCTCTCATTGCTGATGCTGAGCATTTATTATAAGTGTTTATCTAAGCTAGTTATTTGGCCTGCATTAGCCTAAAGTCAAAGGGAGACTCCGTGCAAATAGATCAATGTATAAAATACTTCACAGTCATTTGTCTGTCTTTCCCCAATAATGCATTTACATTTTTATAATATTTTGCTGCTATCACTTCACAAGTTTACCACTATAGCCAAATTACAGAGCTATGAAACAGCATTCAGCAAAGACATTTATACACTACATAGCCAAAAGTATGTGGGCACCTGGCTACAACACCTCAATGAGCTTGTTGGACATCCTATTCCAAAACCAAGAGCATTACAATGGTGCTGCCACCCTCAGCCACCCTACCCCTTTCAGCTATAGCAGCATCCTCTCTTCTGGGAACACTTTCCATAAGATTTTAAAGTGTGTCTATGGGAATTTGTGCCCATTCATGGACAAGAAATCAATGTCCCAATTAATCTCAAAGGTGTTCAGTGGGGTTGAGGTCAGGACACTGGAGTTCCTCCACACCAAACTCATCAAACCATGTCTTTGTGGACCTCGCTTTGTGTACAGGGACACAGTCATGCTGGAAAAGGAATGGGCCTTGCCCAAACTGTTGGCACAAATTTGGAAGCATGGAATTGTCTGAAATGTCTTTGTAGGCTGTAGCACCGTTCACTGGAACTAAGGGGCAGAGCCCAAATCCTGAAATACAGCCCCACCAATATCCCTCCTTCACCAAACTTTACTGTTGCCATTATGCATCCCAGTAGGTAGTGTTCTCCTGGCATCTGCCTAACCCAGATGCATCCATCAGATTGGCAGTTCAATTGTGATTAACCACTACAAAAAACACATTTCCACTGCTCCAGAGTCCAGTTGTGGGGTGCTTTACTCCACTTCAGCCGACACTTGGCATTGCACATAGTGATCTTAGGCTTTTTTGCAGCTTCTCAGCCATGGAAACCCATTTGATGAAGCTCCCAATGCACAGTTCTTGTGCTGATGTTGCTTCAATAGCCAGTTTGTAATTCTGTAGTGTAGTGATGCAACAGAAGATCATTTTTATGTGCTATGGCAGCCCTGCTCTGTGAGTTTGCATGTTCTATTGCTTTGTGGCTGAGATGTTGTTGCTCTTGGACACATCCATTTCATAAATAATAGTAATAATAGCAGATCTAGCGGGGCAGAAATTTTATGAACTGACTAGGGGCAAAAGTATGATACTTATGATCCAATATTTCGAGTCACTAAGATTTTCTGTATGACCCATTCTACTGCTGGTGTTTGTCTATGGTGAATTCATGACTGTGTGCTTGATTTTATACACCTGTTAGCAATGGGTCTGACTGAAACACTCAATAAATAGGAGGTGTGTCCACATACTTTTGGTCATATGATGTACATGATTTGCTGCCAACATTGGGGTAATCTTGTTATTGACATGTGTACTGTGTTTTCCATGTGACATAAAGACCTATTTGCTGAAAAGCGTTATGGGAGTGGGTGTGTATTAGTGAAATGGCAATGAAATATAGATATCTAAATAGCTTTAGAGTTGCTGAATGATGACAGCAGTTGGAATGTGGCAGCAACAACCATTGGAGAAAACACTGGTTAAATATAAAATTTATAAAAAATGAATTATTCAGTGTAGTTCATTGAGTGATACATATTTTGTCAGCTTTAGTCATTTACAGTTTGACCATTTGAAACATTTGAGCAAGCAATAGCTGTTGATATCAATTGTCAAGTTTGCTCAGATGGTCTGAGCAAATCGGATGCTTTGCCTCCTCTGAGCTGTCACTAAGCTAATTCAGCAGCGATGTTAGATATATGACTAATGTTATCCCCTTTGATCACCCTGACAGAGTGATACATCGACAATAGCAAGTGAGCATTCTAATTTACAAATTGTAATTCACAGACACGGTGTTGCTGGTAATGGGATTGTTTGTCTTTGGGCTCATTTGAATCCCTTTCAAAATTTACTCGTCAATAAACCCTCTCAGCAGCTTTATTTGGGTTGGATCATCTTTGTGATGGCTCAGAAGCAGACTGTCAACGTTTTCTCTTCAGATTCGCGGGTCCTGTGGGTGACTGTGAAATTTGCTCCATTATTTTCCAATGTAACAGTCTCAGCTGCCCTACGCCAATAGAAGAATCTTATAAGACCACTTGCCAAAAAAAACAAGTCTGTTTCATTTCTCTGTGTAAGGGCCACTATTAAATATGTTCAATACAGATTTAGAGCACCCTTCACTTCTAAAACGTCTTTACTTTGTCTTACAAACTAATTTAACATTTGCAAAGAATAGAGTGCATGGTTTCTGGCCAGTTGCATCATCTTCACTGACCTCAGTAAAGTGGTTCATTCATGCTAGTTGCAAAATATTTATCAGCATGAGCAGTTTGAGCACTTTGCTTTGCGACATGACCCATAACACCCCAACTCTGACAATGCAGCTTAGAAGTTTGGACTTAGCAGAGACAGGCAAAGTTGCAAACTACCTGCTGATCTTCCATTTTGCTCAAAGAAGTGGTCCTTTTACTAAAATAACACAGTAATCAGGTCAAAGACAATGGGAATTCTTTATTGACTGAACTTTGCAGATTTTCATTACATGAAGTATAAGACAACTGCAGTGAAATCACTGATTCTTGATATGATGTACACTCTGAACCTCTGTTGAACTGTTTTTTTGTGCAAAATGGTAATAAAAAATACCATTTTTTATGGTAGTGCTACACACTAGAACACACTATGACTTCATATTACTTGTGCAGAAGACTGCTCCATTCTCTTTGTTTTTGAACATGCTGTTTCTGTTAACACTGGTTTAAAACCAGAAGTAAAACTTTAGTTAAGTGAAACAGTTCTTTTTTTTTGCTCAAATTTTAATTACTCGTTCAGAAAAAAGATATCTCACACAGTCAAAGCACATGTGCCACAGATGTTACTATATTTTATTTTCCACTGTAATGCAATCTAAATTTACAGACACTATTGAGAAAAAACTTGACACTGAAGACAAGTTCTGAAAACACGCCTCACTGCTGCCAGTTGTGGATAATGCCTGTTTGTCTATGACAGTCAGTCATAAATAGAAACAAAAAAAACAAGCAAAAGCCCAAAGCATTGGACCAGAATTGGGCTTAATATAGCCGATACCCAATCCATTAAAATATGCCTTGATCGGCTCTGTTTCACTGATTTGGGTCCTACAATCCCTAGTTGTCTCTGTAATATTTAAGCACTGTAAAAGTTTCAAAAGTAGTGTTCAGTCCCTCAGTCCATACTGTCCATATATAAATAAAGCTGCACAAACAGCTCATTCGGAATTAATTGTTTTCTCACAAAAAAACGCACTTACAAATATCCACCTATTTTACAGCTGTCTAGCCTCACCCATTCACACTGAGATTGTAAGAAGTGTTTAAGCCTGAACAGAGTTTGGAATGAGGTACAATACAGCACAGCTAATCAGAACAGAGGTCAGACCACATACAACCCTGTTTCCAGCTGGGAAAAGCTGGGACACTGTGCAAAATGTAAATAAAAACAGAATGCAGTGATGTGTAAGTCACTTAAACACTATATTTGATTGCAAATAGTACAAAGAAAACATGACAAATTTTATTGGTTTTTGCAAAATGTATGCTCATTTTCAATTTGATGCCAGCAACCTGTTTAAAAAAAATTGGGACAGTGGCATGTTGACCACTGTGTTACATCACCTCTTCTTTTAACAACACTCAGTAAGCATTTGCAAACTGAGGATACCAATTGCTGTAGTTTTAAAAGTGATATGTTTTTCCATTCTTGCTTCATGTAGGATTTCAGCTGCTCAACAATTTGTTCAATGGGTGACAAGTCTGGACTGCAAGCAGTCTGGTTTAGCACCCAGACTCTTTTACTATGTAAATAAGCAAGGCCTTCCCTGAAAAAGACGTTGTCTGAATGGCAGCATATGTTGCTCCAAAATCTGTATATATATATATCATTCAGCATTAATTGTGTCTTCACAGATGTGCAAGTCACCCATACCATGTGCACTAATGCTCCCCAATACCATCACGGATGCTGGCTTTTGTGCTGCACTGATAAAAAGCCAGATGTTCCCTCTGCTCTTTAGCCCCGAGGATGCAGTGTCCATGATTTCCAAAAAGAATTTTCACATTTTGATTTGTTGGACCACAGGACACTTTTCCACTTCGCCTCAGTCCATCTTAAATAAGCTTCAGCCCAGAGAAGGCGGCAACGTTTCTGGATCCTGTTTGTATATGGTTTCTTCTTTGCATGGTAGAGTTTTAATTTGCATTTGTGGATGCAGTAATGGACTGTGCTCACAAACAGTGGTTTTTGGAAGTGTTCAGGAGCACATGCTATGATAGAGAATCATGTCTGTTTTTAATGTAGTGCTGCCTGAGGGCCTGAAGATCACAGCCAGCTTGAATTGGTTTTTAGCCTTGACCCTTGCATACAGAGATTTCTCTGGGTTCTCTAAATTTTTTAATGATATTATGTACTATAGATCACGAAATCCCCAAGTTCTTTGCTATTTTATGTTGAGAAATGTTATTCTTGAATTGTTGCACTATTGCCCACTCAGTCTTTCACAGTGTGGTGAACCCCTCCCCATGTTTACTTCTGAAAGACTCTCTGGGATGCTCTGTTTATTCATCAACTTTATCTTGTTGTCCCTTTTCCCATTTTGTGAAAATGGGGTTAAAAATTAAGGAATAAACAAAATACAATAAAAAATATGATATGGCCCCTTTAAGGTTCCTCAGTTTCTTTTCAGCAATTTCAGCTTTGTGTTGATGAATGCATACTGCACCATGAATCCAGACTGAGGTTTAGATTACAGTCAAGCAATATGGCCTATCAATGCTCAACTCACTGAGGCCAAGGCCCTCAAATGCAGCTTTAGTGACTAGAGGGAAATGCCTTAGGGTCAGTTCCATGAGCATCAAATTGTTTTATCCTTTGCAAATACTGCAGAGGCACTGAATGCATTCCACCAGATACACATTTATGCCTATGAGAGATTGAACCAGGCATGACCTTGAACTGAATTCCAGATTTCAGTTCAGAGCATCCTACACTGTGAAGATACGCTAAAAGTTCATATATATGAGTTTGTTTGTTTCTTTACATCGCATTTATGACCCTGTTACAGAGATTTAATCTGTAATATATCTTTCTGTAAATATAAAAACATTGGGGCTCTTCAGTCACTGTACTTGGCACTTAAAGGCCAAAGCACAACTGCATTTAGCCCTTAAGTGTTTACTCTTTTGAAAAGAAGTGGCTAATGCAGTGGATCGGTCCTCCACGCTCCCTCTCCGCCATTCCTCTGCCTGCCTGTCAGAAACGGTCTCTGTGAGAATAAAACACAGAGACTAAGCTTATTAAAACAAGGAGGTGTTGAATGGCTAGCTCATACAAACTCTAATTCCACAAGCAAAGAGTGATGTCTTTATTGTGAACTAGATGTGCCACAAAAGGATTTGTGCTTATATTTTTTTTTTAACAGGCTGTTTTTTTTAAACCATCTTATCTATTAGCAGCCACAGAGAGCTGAGGAGGAAACTCCCAAAGCATCATGCCCACTTCATGGGAAAGGACAGATAAGTGAACCAGTGCTGCTCTTTTAAATTTGTGTAAAGTCATGCAGTTTGAAGTCACAGACTTCACAGACTAGGTCAGGGTTCTTTGTTTGCTTGTTTGTTTTGATCATATTTTATGCTGCTTATGAGGTGTGTTTATCTCCACTGAGTGAGTTGAGTCGAGTTCCAAACTTGAGGCTTTTTGTGTGGAGTCCCTTGGGAACATCATGGTCAGTTCAGACAGGGGGCTAACACAACAACAATAATACATACATACATACATACATACATACATACATATACATATTATTTATTTATATAGCACCTTTTTCAAATATATTTACAAAGAGATTCAAACATGGAGACTGAGACACAAGAGTAAAAGTAATACAAAATATGACTGAAAAAAGATTGGTACCACTTTACAATAAGACTACCCCTATAAAGTATCAAAATGCAACTTTTAAAGCATTCGCAAACCTTTTATAAGGGCAGTGTTATTGTAAAATGGTATCAAAAGATTTGTAAAATAACATAATTAAAATAACAGAGTACAAATAGAAGTATTATCTTAAAAAAGTAAAATCTGAAAGAATAACTGAAAGAATAAAATCTGAAAAAAAAAATTAAAGAATAGAAGGCACTGTTTCTATTTAAAGCAGCACTATGTAAGATTTTTTGTTAAAGTTTAAAGAAATAGGAAAACAACATACTAAAATATGGTGTGCATGTGCGAGGCACCCTGTAAAGCCTCAAATAAAATGCAACGGGAGCGTTTTCTTAAACCTGGATTTTCAACTACCTAAAATAGAATTTGCATGCTGCAAAACAGAGAGAGAAAAACTATGTATATGTGCAGATATACTAATACTGTCAGTATTTTTAAAGGGTTTTTGTAGAGAAGTCCAAAACTAACTGAACAAGACCCTGACATCCTGCTGTCTGTATGCAAGTGTAGTCTGAAGCACCTCAACACCTGTGATCTTGCTGTTCGCATAATTGCAGTGGCAATTTAGGCGAAAAGCAATCGTTGATGACAAAAAGGCGCTCCTTCACTCTTCTAAAATCTTCCATCATTGTATCATTGCGGCTGAAAGGCCGTCATTGATGCTGAAGGCGTCAGGTTTGGAGAGAGGGCCACTGTCTTGTCAGTCTTTCACGGGATGCAAATTATTGCTGACATTCTTTCACGCTGCACCGTTTCCTCTCCTCCCTTCAGCTTCGAGTACAAGCAGTGCACATGTCATTCATGGTGTGCAGACGTGTGGCTGTTCAAAGCTAAAATTAGATTCAAGAATCATCCTGTTTCCTTTTCTTGGACAGATGGTGTATCTCAATTAGCACAATCACATCAGAAAGCTAATGGTGAACTCTTTCAAACTGTGATTTCATTTCTTAGGGGGAAAAAAGGAATCACTGGACCCACAAATTGACTGCACTGAGAACCAACCCACAAATGCAGGAGCAGGAAATGTGTCTCAGGGATCCTGCACTGCAGAAAATTAACCATTTTCCTGCTTGTACATCTCGCTACAGGCTTGGAAACGGATTCTTCTCAATTATGTGAAAACAAATCAGCTTTCATTAAAGCACGTCACTGGCAGCAGATGCTACTTAAGGAGGATAAACAAAATACGTGCTGCTGATTACGCCGAGATGAAAGATTGTACTGTTTTCAATAATTCATCGTACAGCGCAGTTCCTCCCCGAAATTCCTTCACCTCATTTGCTGCTTCTGTGATTCCACCTCACAAATGAGACGAATGTTTGTCTGCGGCTTCAGATCAGGCCACGAGAATTCAGCTCTGTTCAGGCAGCTGCTCTGGATAGGAAATCACAAAGCTCTCTTGGTTCTCCCTCTCAGAATCTTGACTCAAATGTAAGCCAAGTCAGGAGCCCTGCATCTATGCAGGCTCGATCCTTTCTTCTTCAGTGCAAACAAAAGAGCAGCAGTGGTGAGCAAAACGCTTGCGGTCTTAAATAGCAAGAGTGATGCGTGACGGAACGCGCAAACAGCGAGCTCTGATCTCTGTGTTTGATTCTCTACTGCGTTGCATTGCAGAGGAGATGGTTGCATAAATACAGTATTTGTCTTTCGCTCCCCCTTTCAAGCTGTATAAGTGCATATGTGAATGATAAGCAAGCATTTACACATGCTTGAGAGAGGGGGAAGTGAGGCGTAATTCTTGGTACATGAAACCATTATCATCACTGCACTGTTCCCTCTACATTAAAATCAGATTAATAAATAACACAACTTTTCAGTATGCTTGACTAGTTTTTTGACTGAGATTCAAAATGCTTTTTTTTTTTTTAATATTGAGGCGTGCATGATCAAAGCAATTGCTATTCATGGCTAAATCATTTCTGTCTAGTTGCAGAAAAAAAGAACAAATGAGCTCAAAACCAATTGCACAGCGTGAGTTTGACAAGATTTTCAAGATAGGAAAGCTAAACTGATGAGCGCCCCCCAATAAAATATGGTGTCCGTTCGCCGTATTGCTGGAATAATCATTTATAAGTCAGGGATATCAGTTCGGATTTCACAAGTTTTTCAGACCACATCATGTGTCTTCATGTATTAACGCCACATGCACAGGCTCAAAAAAAAGGTCCTGCTCGAAATTTATGACACAAATGCAAACTGATTATGGTCCTCAGAAGACCAAGCTGAAATTCCATGTCAGTTACGAAGTGTTGACTAACAGGTAACTTGAGTTCACTTAGAATACTCTTAACACGCTCGCAGTCATCAGATTCATCTGCTCAGGGAAGGGGTCTGTAGCACAACCAACTTTACAAAATGATCTTCTGCACCTTGCATGTACTTACACATGTCCACCAGAGAGGTCTCCTAATCCCCAAAACTCAGGATCATCGAAACAAAATCTCGTCTGCTTTTCTGTCATTTTTCTTTTCGTTTTTTCAGAGTTTAAAAATGCCTGCTGTCCTTCATGCTGTGTGAAAACTGCTCCAAAATGACTTGGGAAAAAAAATCTTTTCCCATACACTTTTTCCTTCTCCTGAAAAGATACCATTTCAGAGATACAAGGTTTTGTGCCCATATGCTGCGTCCATATGCTGCGTATGTATAGTATGATAATATGTTCAGTGTTGTGGAAGCACTGACAATACCTCAATATGCTCAGAAAAGCTTATTGTGACATGAGATCTCATAACATATTGTCATATCTCCCCCCCTGCAGAGAAAACCCATTTCTTGATGATAAACTTTGCTAATTCCACATCACCACTACAAATCACCTTCACAACTGGTTCAAGCTGGTTCTCTGAAAGCGGTCACTTGACGATCGTGTTCTAAAGAACCATGTAGTGTAGTTGATTTGGTGAGCCAAAGCCCATCTGCTTGGACTCCTAGGATGTGGTGAAAGGAAAAAGAGAAAGAAGCAAAGGCTTTCCCACTCCTGTGGGCTGCCCTTCCTGCTGAGGAAGGCACTCAGCATGAGGCAAGGCAGGCCTGGGAAGGATCGATGGAGCGTTGTGAGAAAAAGCTTTGAGTGAAAGTTGCAGAGCAGCCGTATCTGCCAGTCTCCTGATCCTCCAGCCCAGAGGAACCGGCAGTGCTGGATGGGGCCGGACTTTCATACTTCTGTGTGCTGCTTGTTTATGTGTGTGTGTGTGTTCAGGCCAACTTCAAGTACACTGTTCTTTTGTCACTGTTCTCAGAGCTGGCCGTTGTTGCTGGTGGCGTTCCCAAGCCAGACAATATTTATCATCCGTTGGCTCACAGGTGACATTACACGCTTGGTAATTCCAGCGCATATTTTCCCTGTCTGAGGCTCAGTCTTTCTCTCCAAAAGGAAAAATTCACAGCAAACGTTTCAATTACCCCCTCATCTCTTTTCACAAGTGGAGACGGATCAGCAAATCATATCACGGATTTGAATGCCCGACTAGCCTGCTCTCCAGCAGCTCTTTGAAGGGAGGGGAGTGTTCGCTAAAAGGCGTGATAACTCCCTCACCTAAATCCTGTCAAATCCTCTCAAATTGCTTCTTTGTTCCCTGCAATACATTTCCTCCCTGGCTATTTCTATCAGTGGCTCCACTGCTCCTATGGTCCAGGGCTCTAGCCAGATTGCTACAGGGCAGCATGGATCGCCAGCGGTCCCCTTCTTTGCTCCTGCAGCTCATCTTCCCCCCTGTTCTGGCAGTCAGCAGTGGACAGCTCTGGGGCCAAATGTCACTTCTACTCCAAGACTGCCAACTCTTTTATTAGCAAACATGACCCGCATCTTTCCACGCGACAAAGCAGCCTGAGGGTCCGTGACCCACGCCCAAAGACTTCTCACCTGGGTTGCAGTAAACAAACCCAGTGTGGACATGAAGTGTGATTTTACATCTACTGCTATTTTGTGTGGCTCAGCTTTCATTACTGTGGTCTGTAAACACTTGCTGTAGAAGTGCGCTGTAGAACGTTCGCATTTTTTGTTGGGGGTTGACAAGCGTGTCTTGCTGTTGGTGTTAGAGAGATTTTCGCACTGCTGCATTTACAAACATCTGTTGGTGATACTAGTTCGAATGCTAATTCGTGGTTGTTGCTGTTGTTATTCCTTAATATCCATACCCACGGTAAACACTTTAAGGGTCTGAAAATGAGGCATTCATTTTAATTTCTGGCAAGTTAATGCACAGTTCCATTTATTTGCCTTTATTTAACATCACCAGCAACTGTTCTCTCAAGTGCTTGCTTTTTCAAATTTGTCAAAGCTGGCAAGCAGCTTGGAACAGCTGTGTGTGTGTCTATGACTAATACAGCAACTACAAACAGCGCTATGGCGGAAATATTTTTTTTCTTCTGTGCTCAGTGCATTATGAGCCATCTCCACCAATTCAAGAGCCTAATCTAATTTCCCTTAGACTCCCAGAGCATGAGCCAGATGTTGTGAAGTCTGTCATTCGTAGTCAATCTTGATGTCACAGTCCACAAACAGATATATTGCCGAGGAGGGATATCTGAACGTTGATGCGTGCAGGGCTATATGTTCCTGCCATGACAGCAAGCAGAAAAGTTCCGTAAAAATGAAGTTTATCATAGAATGTATGTCAGCGAGTAAGATTGATGGGTTATGGAGGTGAGAGAATGCCCTCTACTGATCGGCACAAGTACTGCAGTTAAGTGCAGAGCTTCAGTTCACTTGGTTAGTCGGTTCATCAAACCTGGAGTCTTTACTCAGAAATGTGGCATAGCCAAGAGCAATTTTATTCAGTCTCTCTCTAAGTCTTAGTAGAAAAATAGTGCGAACAGCATGCTGATGACATTTTGACACATTTCTACAAAATGTTCTTAAATACATGTAGACGAATTGAAATGTATCTTCTGTCAGGGCAGCATGAGTATAATTGGTAACAGCATGAGCTGTGTTCAAATCAGTTTCTTTGGCCCGCCTCAAGCTTAAGGCCTGTTGCTTTGAAGAAGCCCGTTTGTGGGCATGAGCAGTCCCTCTGTCCCTGATATTGATGCATTTCCCCCCTTCCTGCACTTAGCCGGTAGCAGCTTAGACCTAAAACAGATCCTTCCTGGACCCATCGCCATAGTAACCAAATCTGCCCCAATTACAGCTCCGACACTTACCAGCCTGGGGGGAGGCTTTCCAGTTAGTTATCCCCTAATCAGGATGGACTGGAAGAATTTGAGGCCCCTTTCGCTTGTCTGTAGCTGAGAGCTATCCTCTCTCAAGGGTGCATGTCCGCTGTAATGAACGAGGTGTGGCCGGGATGCCATTGCTCCAGACACTGTACATCACTGCTAATGGCTTCTGCCCTGATGGCAAACAGAATTAAGAGAGCATTAATTAGGCTCATCGATTGAGCGAGCCGGGGGTAGCCCTGGAGTCACTAAACCAACACAGCCTTACAGTTCAGGCAGAAGTGGCTTGCTATAGAAGCTACTACAGGCTTGTCATCTCTCCTTGAACTCCATGTTGTGTTGCATGAATGTGTTATTTTTCTGTGGTGAAAGAAAGAGGAAAAGGCGTGAGCAGATGAACAGCAGGTGCTGGGGGTCTCGGGCGCAAGTGACTCATTTAGAGCAGCGAGCTCCGAGTGTGTGACAGGAGGCTGGGAGCGGAACAAACGCGCCAAGGACTGCAATGCTTTACAGCAACAACAAACGGCTCGGGAAACATGATGCTCAAGGCAAAGTTGAACTGGAATATGTGTTACTCCAAATAATGGCACCCAGAAAAAAGTATTGAAAAAGAAATACACATGGTTTTATTCTGCTCTCCCACTCTGTTATGAGAGAAAAGTGTAAACAAACACATATTTGCACACAAGCAAAAAAAAAAGAGCTATTAGGAAAAAAAGAGGCTATGTCCAGAACCTGTAGAGACATCCCTAAGGAAAAGGTACAACAGGAAGCAATTTGGAAAATGTGCCAACCTGTTTCAAAGTGAAGGCTGCAAATGAGATATGAGAAACCTTCCTACCACTGGTCTACAAAGACTTCTCTTCAGCACTCATTCACACACAAACAAGACGGCCACAGCAGGCTGTACCAACACATCACAGTTTACTGACCTAAGCAGCGTGCCATGTTTGAGTTTTACGTTCAAAAATGTTAAATTAAAATGTATACTTCATTATATTTCATTGCCTGCAGCATCTCACCACTCATGGCTGCTTTCCCCATTCTCAAATGGTTTTGCATGTGAAGGATTGTGGGTGACTGAAGGTCTTAATGGAAACACCAGCTGCATCGTTTGATTTCTCAAAAAATGAAGGATTCATCAAGGCTGTATTTGAAGAATACTACGAAACTGGACAACCTTCAGTAATGTAACAGCCTTCCTGCATCCTTAGCTTTAAGACACAGCTACAGTTACAGCACTGGTGTGAAGTCCAATCTCACATCCCCATCCTGATTTCACTTCCCGAGTACCATCAGGCAGAGTTAGCAAGTATTTTCAGGTTTAGGTTCACAAAAAGGCACATGCAGATCTACCTATGCCTCCAAGAGTTGTTGATTGATTGGTCTGATATGTATGATTCCATACCAATAATGTGAAACCAATAATCTCACATGAGCGTCACATGAATAGCAAATTAACAAATGGCTGCCAAAGCTACCTAGATTGTCCCACATACCACAGTGTTGTGCATATCAATAACAAAGAACAGGCTAATTAATGCACATGGCTAAAGTGTACAATATAACAGATAAAGCAAATGCTTATCGGTGTGCAGATGACCCAACATAACTCACAAAGGCCCTGGCCACCACACTATTCACTATATAGTGCACTACTTTGGGAGTTTAACATTTTGTGGTCATGTCTGAAAACAAATTGGGGGTCCTCCTCATGGAGTGCACAACAATACGTAGGGTCCAAACACCTGCATTCCAAAAGTTTGTGTTGCAATTTGTGAGCTGCAGACGGCTACACCATTGAAGCCTTTTCCAGTTAGTAGAATTCTTTGAATACAGCTGAAAATGCTGCCTACATTCTGAGTAGACTGAGACTGAGTAGAATACTAGAGTATTCTTCATGGTGTTCTGTCACTAGTAATCCTTTGTCATGAAGAAAGTTTAAAAGAAATGCTAGCGGTTGAAACCACCACATCTGCAGAATTTATGTTAAAATGTAAGTTGTTTATATAGGCTGTGTTTCAAAAGTTTGTACATGTTGAAATTGTGTTAGTTCTGTTTGTGTCAACTTTCTAAAATAAAATTCTGCATGTGTTTCTAAGAAGGGTTTAGCCAATCAGCCCATTGGTTAACCAATACTAATAATAAAAGTGCTATGCAAATTGTACTACTAGTAAAATAGTACACTATTTCTTTAATTGCATATCTCTTTAGGAGGGTGTAAATTGAATGCAGAGTGTGAAATGCACCTGCTTTTAGTGTGTTAAATAGCTTTTTTGCAAGATAACATTTAATTACAAACAAATGGATGCGATGATTGCCAGCTCATCATTCACATCAACAATATTTTCTCTATCAAATTTTGTGCACAGACTCTTTTCCTCTCCTCTTCTGACTGCTCTGTTTTGCATTATATATTTCAAATGAGGAACCTTCAAAGGACAGAGTGACTGAGGACACTGCAGCCTAGCTTTTGGAATGTACCCTTACAGAATACCCAGAAAACTGGAAAATGGAATGTGACTTACTCAGATAGGTCAGTTTAGTGCTGTAACAAGCATAGGCACCAACTATGGAGGCCATTGGGGTCATTCACACCCAAAGCTAAAGAAGGGGTGGCAACACCCTCCCAATCCTAGCACAAAGCTCAAGAAAAACCACAGTAGTAAAACTGCATAGAACAGTCTGAAAACAGCTGCTATAGTGAAATTGAATTTAATAGTGCCGCAGGGCTGTTACGGCAACCAGAACAACTGTGCTGTTTTCCACATGTGCTTATTTCACTCATGGGGTCTTTCCCTGTCATGCAGTGGTGCCAGATTCGTTTTTCCCTATATATCCGGCTAGTTTGTAAGTGCAGTAGGGGGTAGTCACGGATTACATTTTTGTTTGGACTGTTTTCTAAATGTGCTGCGGAAAAAAAATTGAGAGCATTCGTGAGTGATACAAGTTTACAGGAGATTAGTTAGATGTAGAGATTGTTTTAATAAATATATTGTGTTTTTCACACTCTCAGACATTTACAACTGGACATATTTTCGGTCAGTTGCAGCTTCTGGTGAGTTTTAAATAAACGTTCTGATCAACATGACTACAGTTTACATGCGCTGTTCATTCACACATACAGTGTTTGCGCTGCTAAGCAAAATGGAACACTGCTCAATAAAAATATAATTCTTACAAGAACAGATTCATCTGTTTACCCTTGACAGTTTGCTGACTTGTGATTGGGTGACAGTTTCCAGCCTGTAGACCACATGTGTCAGGCTCCAGTCCTTGTGGACCCAAACACTGCAGACTTCAGCACACTGCCTCATTAAACACACCTGATTCAGCTCATCAGCTAATTAGCAAGGCCTTAATGAACTGAATTCAGAGCGTTATATAAGAGTAAAAGCTAATCTCCGTAGTATTTTGGCCCCAAAGATCCCTAATGGCTTATTTCGGTGTATTTTGCTGCTCCACATCTATTCTCCAAATACCAGCCTGTGTGAAAATGCTGACCTGTTAACATGAGCTTGAAATGAAAAACGAGATGATTGGCGTCGCTATCAGAGATAGTATTTTAATGAAAAACATTTTCACTAAATAGTAATATAAACTAACATTATAAGCAGAACAACATTTTCCCAGTACGGGATCTGCTCATAATATTATGAGATGACAGCAGTGCAAAGAGATCATATTATCAACTTTATCACAAAAGTGTATGATAACACAAGTCTTTTTTTTTTGCCCCCCAATGTTCAACCCAAGTTGGCGTCCATGATACCATGCTAAATAACATGCTCGTAAGTAGCTAATGAGCTAATTATTGTGTAAATGTAAGTGTTAATGCATTAAAAGAAGCATGTGTAAGACGTCTCCTGTGAACAACTTATTCACAGGAGTATTTGAGTAAATAAAGCATCTGTTCGATACATTTGAAATGCTTCAAATACTGAGGTGATTAGCAAGTCGTTTGTCATGGTATTTATATGAGAAATGATTGACAAGCAAATGGTGTAGAGTACAAACTAATTCATTTGTGTTCACTATATGGGTGTGCTACAATATTGTATACTGTGCAATATTGTATTCCACAACATAGGGAGCAGAGAGGAGGGTGCCATTTTGAGCAGAGGGAAGGTAATGGGAGTCAACAAAGTGCTTGTGCAGGGTGACACGATCCTCTGTAGTGTGTTAAATGATTTGTCTTGTCAGAGAATGAAAGACCTCCTTGTACCCCCCTCTCACGACGAACAGAAGAATATTCGAGACTGTGGCTGGGCGGCAACTGCGAAAGTCGTCTGTCTCTCATTACGGCCACAACACAATGAATTCATAGGAATTACAGCGGCGGCGTGACCTTCGCTCTCGCCTCCTTGTTCATTACTGGCACAGCCGAGGCCGATGGTTCGAGAGACTATTTCACACTGCATCAGAGCACCGAGGCCAGCCAGGAGTGAGGGGCCTCGGAAAATGAATATGAAATGGAAATGCAATTTCCTTTCAGCCAGATGGGCAACTTAGTATTCCTGACGGATGCTGGGAGATCAAAAAGTCCTATTAGAGTACTTGGATAACGACGCAGTGGGCGAGAGGGGAAGCGTCTCCTTCATATTAAGAAGACTGCCAGGACATCGGTGAGACTTGGTTTTCTAATGGTGTGTTTATCTGCTCGCTTGCATAAACATGTAACACATCTTTTTCTTTTTTCACTGAATAATCAATAGTAGCATTATTATTGTGGTCAGGATTGTGAAAATTAAATGTGCCGGCCAGAGTGGACAGAGAGTCGATATTCCTTTAAAGAAGTCATCTGCTGATGCCACATGCAGGGTGTATTAGGGCCAAGGTGATATGGATCTGATGGCATGCAGAAATGTGAATGGCAGCACGAATAAGAAGAAGAAGGACACAGAAGACACTGTGCTATCAGACATGTGCTGTTTATACAGATGAACACACTGTGGAGAGACACTGAGGCAAAGAATATTCTTAAACCTTTGGGAAATTGAATTAAGTGGGAAGCATGAAGGTTGGTCTGTAGCCTAGTGGTTAGAGCTGCTGTGGTCTACTGGGCGCTGGGCTATGCTGGAAGGCTGCAGATTCCAAGATCCCTACTTTCATACTGAACCTTCCCAGTCAGCTTGGCCCTGTAAAAGACAACAATATCTCAATGGTTTTGCCCTGTGTAAATAAAGTTGAGGGAATTGTTTTCCCCAGCTCCTTTGCCTTCCACCATTCACACGGAGGCACGCTAACTCATATGTTTTTAGCCCCAGCCAAAACCTCTTGATAATCATTGTCTTTCAGCTAATGGCTGCTGAAGGTTAATTTAATGTTCCCACTTGGTTACTGCTGGGATTATTAGTTTACTGAAAGACCAGTGGGATTTAATCCCTTCAGGACATGAGTGAAGTAGTAGAATGGAAAAGTGCACCTGGGGGGGCCATACTCAATCAACCTCCCTATATGCAGCAATTGACCTGGAGCTTTGCTAATAGATTGCAATAAAAAATGTTGTTAATTGGCCAGCATCTTTTACTTTAGATCCAGAAAGCTGTGGTATTCACTCCTCTGATGCTGACTGTGTAGGCCTATTGATTTATAATGAAGAGCCAGAGTGCCAGCTATTGGTTTTGCCTTGGTACAGTTTCAAAGGAGATTTTCAGAATAAGAACTGAAGTTCAAGTCAAGAGGAATCAGGGCTTTCATTGGGAAGGATGATGGGGTGTTCTAACGTGGAATCACAAATCCACATAGACAAAGTACACCAAAGTATATACAAAGGAAAACAGCATGGAAGCCATACTTGGACAAAGTCCCAGAACAGATCGGCATCCAAAACAGCATGATGAAAATCCATAACTGAAGCAAGTCCTGAAGCCACTGAGCACATATCTGGCAAGCAGTCCGACTAGAAGGAAGGTTATTGTAATGCAGCCTCCTTTGTTTAATTATAGAGCAACGTTACCATTTCAGCAAATTAAATGGGACTGAAAACTAGTTTTATCCTCTTTCCTACAGGCAGATTTACTTTTTATGTTCTAAAAAGCTAACCAGAAAAGACTACATCAAACTTGGTGTAATATTTAAGTAATTGGATGCTTCTCCTGGTGCTCTGTGCTTTAGCAAAGCTCCCTACCTTCTGTTGTCTTACTTCGATGGATGTAATACTTACACATAAAAAAAGCTTTGAAAGAATAGTAATTGAAAGTTTCCTGTAGACTTTCCTGAGGTGACGCAATTGCATAACCATGGAGGATGCTATTTTTGTTTGTGCACGGGCTTATTTTTCATCTGAGCAAAAAAAAAAAGCGCTAATTACAAATTTCACAACTTAGTGAACTGCCTCATGGAGAGCAGTAAAACCTGTGCCATTCCTGACCTCCTCCAGCAGCGCCAGCACACTGCAGATACTGCAAATGGCATCCAATTAAAACCGCAGCACAATAAGAGAGTCATTATAGCTGTTTGAAAGGAAGCCACTAAATTGAATCTTGTAAATGACATTTTATATACACTAAAACCCCGGTCTCTGATTTCTTGTCCCCTAATCGCATTGTGGTTGGAGGCTCTGAGAGGAAAAAAGAGATTTTAAAGATGCGTGAGTCAGGATTATGAGATAACACCCCCTCCTCCCTCCCATCTTTTCTTATGGAATACAATAGGAAGAACGCTGAACCGAGTCTTATCTGAGTGATGCATTGATAAGACTGTTGTGTCGTCGAACCATAGAGGATCGACACGATAGCCATCAAATAATCTCTCTCATATTACATTTATGACATACAGCAGCAGTAATGCTGAACCCGAGGGCAGTCATTAGCCACTGTACGGCCATTTATCAGCCCTCATTTCGAATTGGCCATATGGGTAACAAATGCCCCAACTATAATGTGGGTGAGCCGTTAGCTGTTAGAGGTCCGCCCTGGCCCTTTCTCTCCTCCTCTGCGGCCTCAGTGAAAATGGCACCTCTCGGAGCAGTAGCCCTGTCGCTGAAGTATCACTTGTCATTTGTAAGTGATGGCAGGCAGTCAGGAGTCCCCACACAGTTCAGATAAGATCGATGATCCACGCTTTACCCACATCTGTTCAGATAGTAAAGGTCACAGCAAACTGTTTGTGTCGCGAAACAGCGCCAATGCTAGTAACACGGTTACCAGCCCAACGCCGATTTGGACACAAAGCTCTTGGACGAAAAACGTATTAGAAATCCATTTCAAAGCTGAGGTGTGTTGAAAATAGCGTGTTATAGACAAGACAGAAAGTAAATGGATCATCACAGAGAGGGAGTCTGAACCTCAAATCTGTGCCGAAATTACCATACAGATACCTTCCCTTTCATGGAGTCACTGTTGCATGGGTGCCCATATTCTGCTACCTGAAAAAAAAGCTAAAATAGGAAAAAGGAATCATCTTTTGAGATCATTTTCCTCAAATACCCTTAGTATTTCAGCATTTTCTCAATTAGAAAATTTATCTGCACTACCTGGAAGGTATAACAAGCTTGATGCTATAAAATTAGCAGTTGCCACTTGCTTATTATACCTTTCAGGCAGACCAAATATGTCTAATTTCATGTCTAATTTCCTAATAATTATCAGTGCCAGTAGTGTCCTTTTAGAATTTTAGAACAAACTTGAAGTTATTTAATGTTTATTGTACATATCGGCTGCATAGATTGGAGACCTGTCCAGGGTGTTTCCTGCCTTCTACCCAGTGACCGCTGAGATAGGCTCCAGCTCCCCCCATGACCCAGACGGAGAAGCGGCTTAGAAAATGTGTATGCGTGTGTGTGTGTGTGTATTGGTGGTGTCATATGATCTTGAATTGTCACTGCAGAGTTTAGCATTGTGCCCTACCTAACACTCCTAGTTCAACTCATCAGCTAATGACAAAATCCTTTGCGAGTTGAATTTGGTGTATTAAAATGAGATGAAAACAAATTTCTGCTTGACCTGAATTTAATAGCCCTGCTCTAAAGAACTAGTGATCCAAAAGATTTCTGTAAAACAGAGTTACATAATAACTTGATATCTTTGGGAGAAAAACTATGACTGAAATTTCTCTCTCAACACAAAATACAAGTTCACCACTGCTGTTCTTTAAGATGGGTTTTTCGCAGCCCATCACCTCTTGATCTCCTTCTTATTCTCATATACTCTACCTTTGGATCTTCAACAAGAGGGCCTGGCCTTCCAATGCAGCCTTTAAGAAGCCGTCCAGAACTCTAGCCCAAGTTCTGTTTTGTATTCACACTTCAAACCATAGCCGATTAATTGAAAGTATGATCCGCACTCACAAAAAGTACTTTCCATAAAACCTTGAGAGATGTGAGAGAAGTTCGGGGTTGTAGAGTATTATACAGAGGCATGTAGTTTCAGAGCGGTCTATGGACTAAAAAAAAGTCTTGGGTCCTTTTTTATATTGGTAAGGTCAGCAGTGGAAATTGCTTCGTATTCCAATGTTGTGATAAAACAATGAAACCAGCCATGTGACCAGTAGTGAGCCAGTTATATATGAAGGTAGAACAAATAGAATATACTGGCATTTGTTTTTGAGATACATCTTTATTACTTTTAGAGCAGAAAAGGGATATGAAAAAAACAACGACTAATAACCATAGAGCAAACACAACAGGAGAGAAAATGTGGAAGGAAGCTTCATATTCTCATTAGAACTCTGATAGAGCAGTAATGGTCTCTGCTCATGCCTGCAGTGTTCAGAGATGCAATGCCTTGTTTCTACTGAATGCGCTGCAAGGTTTGTAAAGTATATACACTAGAATTCAAAAGTCTGGAAACACCATTTTCTATAATATGGAACCAATTTTGTTGTAAAGACGTCTGTAAAATTCTAATATGATGCTAGTATGCTAGTGCACATGCAAGTACTATTACACGTTTTAAATAATTTGTAGGAAGCCATAAGAAATTAGGAAATTTTAGATGTATCCAGAATGATGAACAAAGCTCTAGGTGATTTCATAATAATTAAGAAAGCTATATAACATTGAGGAAGTTATAATAAAATTAACATGCAGAATGCCTCAGTAGTGATCAAATTCCAAAACAGATATCTTGATATAATTTGATGAACTTGTACTAAATAAAACATCTAAACATATATTCTGGTGTCTACTAAGACATTTCAATTGACACTATGTACATAGTGTACAGAAGCATAAAGTCCAGAACCAGTTGGTTCCAAGACAGTTTCTTACCCCAGGCCATCAGGCTGCTAAACAGCCAGTAGTACTGGTGTATCGGTCAATGGGCCTGTCACTACAGTACTGAATCATCATCATTATGTTCTCCATAGACAATCCACACCACATCCACCCCTCAAACAGACTTCACTCTGATCTTACTGTAACTTCAATCTAGCAATCTATACCTGCACATATAGATTGATATATATTCTATCCCCTGTGTACCCTGCATCTCATTTATCTACCTCAGACTCACATATTTCACATATGGAAAAGTATATAACTGTACATACCATAGCTTTTATTTCATAACTTATAATACTGTACAAAACTGTATACTGGAATGGTGCAACACTAGTGTATACTAATGTGTATATTGTGTAATAAATAAATAAATGTGATTTGATTAGATTTTTAAAGTTATTATTGAATAAAATAACAATTATTAATAAGAGACGTAATTCCAAACTTTTTAATGTTAGGTTACACAGTTTTTGGTCAGCAAAAAATCACTGTGCAAATAAAGTAATAACATTGCTCACAACAATGATTGCTGGTGCACTTGATTGGGATCTACGCTTGTTCTTGCTTTGCAAGAATCAGACATTGCTGTTTCATTGTGAAAGTAAAACTTTGTAACACTGTAGTCTCAAAGTGGACCCTGGATCTATAATTCATGTAGCTTGTCAGCAACTCACTATCCCCCATGATGGTAACGGCAGACATCTCCTTCAACTCAGTAATGCGCGCCATGCTTCATCGCCTCAGCCTCAGCCATCTACCAGCTCAAATATCTCTATTTTGACACCGCCGACCATTGCTGTAGTGCTGCCAGGTTCGTGGGGATTATTGAACATGGAAAGACAGGTGCCATGTTAATCAATAGCTAGAGTGTTCCGTCAGAGCCAGGTGAATACTTGCCAGCATCACCATCTGCCTAATGCTTGCCTTCAAATGAGGTGCTTCTTGTTTTCTAACACACCATGGTTTCCATCTCATTGATTGATTTGTCTGTGATTTCACAGACAAAGTGCAAAAATATCTGTATTATCAGTAATAATGCAGACGGCCTGTACTACCACTTAGATAATGTGGGAGAGAGTGGTTTTACTGGCAAACATTCACTGGTCAATGTTGTATAGGCTACATTTGCCAAAAGGCACACTTCTCAGAATCGTAGGGTGTTTTTTCCTCTGCACATTCAAAAACAAGAACTGACACAAACAGAAACCAAACACAGCTTACGGTTCTAGTTCAAGTTTAATTTCCACCATCTTGAGAGACCATCAGAACTGTCTTAAGAACAGGGATTAACAATATAACTGTTTTTGGTCATTTCTAATTTGGTTAATTAGCTACTTTGCTTGCTAGTTAGCTAAAATATTGGCTACAGTAGGTTAGACTGAAGTAGTACTGGACTGTTCTGTGCATAGGCACTCACAAAAATGTATACATCCACACAAATTCATGTGCAGAGTCAAGCAAAGTGTGTGAGTGAACTGACGCATTAGCTGCCTTGCTTACTAGTTATCTTAGCTTATCATTAGTTGTGCTAACATGAAGTAGGGCATATTTCTGTATTTACAAACACACACTCTACAATTACACAGAATCATGAGTAGAATGAAACTAGGCGTATATTTGGCTCTTTCACATCTGGGAATATGAGCAAAAACACTTGTTAAAGACTAGCTTAAATATTAATAATGTAAGTGTTAGCTTCAAGTACAATTTGGTCCTGTTAGTACCTTGAGCAAAGACCATAAAACTGGACCCCTTGGTACTGGACCAATGGCCATTTGAAAAAGCACACGTTCAGTATCCTGGTGCCAAAGATTGCAGTATTTTGTGTGGTGGAAAAAATGTTGGTCTACAATCCAAACCATCTAACATTAAAAGGCAGTATGAATAAGATTGAATAATAGCAAAAATAGAACACTCTGGCTTGTATCATTGTGAATAACATCACAAATGTGATTTGGTTGCAGGCACAAAAAATAAAAGAAAAAGTAAAGCAATAAATGAAGCCCCAATATTGTTTCAAATACATGTTTTAATATTATCAATTACCGCTAAAAAATAGTTCCACTACAAGTTGCAAACTGTGTCCATTTTTGTTACTCAGCAACCGGTGGTCACTGGACTGATACAGGGATTGGGAAAAAATCATGCTGTTTTCACGTACAACACCACTTTATGACCAATCAGATCATGAGGTCATTACTATGTATTGTATAAAACCTATTATGACATCATAACTTTATTTGATAATATGATAACATGAGGACTGTCTTGAACTCGCTTAAGGTGCCTCTGATCTCCAAAGCCCAAAATAGGTTCAAGAATCCTCAGTCCTGTTTATAAATGGAGGAATAATTAAAGTACACTGTTACAGGACTAATTTCTCTCATCAGCCACAAATAAATGAGCAGGTAAAGTCAATCACTGGGGAGAATCTAATCAGATACGAAAAAGCAATTAAGAATACCTGAGCCCTCTGAGTAAGGAAACTTTCTTGAATATTAATGTCTTCTTTTTCATTATGATGGTGACTTTGTTAATAACTGTAAGATGAAACAGAGCAGGGGGCAGTCAGCTTGTCCCAAGTCTCTTCACTATAATGCCAATGGGACTTTTTGTTTCGTCTACCCGAGGCCGATGCAAATGGATTGCTTCATGTTTGTATTGTCTGGCAACCTTGGTAATGAAATAAACGACTGGGTGAATAGATTGCGGCTTATTTTAAAAGCACCATCAGAGCTTGTTGATGACACAATAGCCTAATGTTCTTTAGGCATTCATTTTCTAAATAAGTGGTGAGATCTTTCTAGTTTTTATAATGGTGTGTCTATATCTCAAACACTGAATTGCCCTCCAAGAAAAAAACACATTATGCAGAGGCTGAATAGAGCTATAAGCTCTCTCCATTTCCAGCCTGTAAACTCTGGCTTACAATAATAGTGTGCCCACAAAGCATAGAGAATAGCAATTGCAGCAAGACAAACTCGTCTTTGTGGTTTTGGCGATTTTCTTCCCTTTTCTTTTCAGATCAGCACATGAAACAGGAACGGAGGGCTCAAATCATCAAACAAGTGCCACACGGCTGCTTGTTTGGATAGGTTTTGAATTAATGAGGCTAAAGGGATCTCCCGCAGAATGAACATGGGCAAAAATGAAGGCAGCATTGCACGTTGCAGATAGATTTAAAAGGGAATGTTTATGTGTAAACGGTAAGGAATCTGCTTTGATGAGAGAGAAAAAAAATTAATTACACCCTTGGTGATCAGAGTCTGTCGGCTAGTCTACAGTCTCTCATACAAATGCTTTTTGGAATACAATTTAATCCATGAAAAGGGGAAGACAAATAATGTCTAACAAATTGTTAGGCACTATGAAAGACAAGTGAATGCTTATGAATATAGTTTTGAAGGAATATCTCCACATGTTTACAATATATCAATGTATTGTATATTTTTGTTAATTCTGATTTGGCATATTAACCTCTAAATTACAATGCATCATGCTGAAATCACCTCTAATGATAAATCTGACACTACCACAACAATCCATA